>NC_064925.1:567497610-568100110 GCF_023897955.1 Schistocerca gregaria | reverse complement strand
TCCTCTCGCCCTCCTCCTCCTCCTCCTCCTCTCGCCCTCCTCTCGCCCTCCTCCTCCTCCTCCTCCTCCTCCTCTCGCCCTCCTCCTCCTCCTCTCGCCCTCCTCCTCCTCCTCTCGCCCTCCTCCTCCTCCTCTCGCCCTCCTCCTCCTCCTCTCGCCCTCCTCCTCCTCCTCTCGCCCTCCTCCTCCTCCTCTCGCCCTCCTCCTCCTCCTCTCGCCCTCCTCCTCCTCCTCTCGCCCTCCTCCTCCTCCTCTCGCCCTCCTCCTCCTCCTCTCGCCCTCCTCCTCCTCTCGCCCTCCTCCTCCTCTCGCCCTCCTCCTCGTCCTCTCCCCCCTCCTCCCCCTCCTCCCCCTCTCCCCCCTCCTCCCCCTCCTCCCCCTCCTCGTCCTCTCCCCCCTCCTCCCCCTCCTCGTCCTCTCCCCCCTCCTCCCCCTCCTCCCCCTCCTCCCCGTCCTCGTCCTCTCCCCCCTCCTCCCCCTCCCCCTCCTCCCCCTCCTCCCCGTCCTCGTCCTCTCCCCCCCTCCTCCCCCTCCCCCTCCTCCCCCTCCTCCCCGTCCTCGTCCTCTCCCCCCTCCTCCTCCTCGTCCTCCTCGTCCTCTCCCCCCTCCTCCTCGTCCTCTCCCCCCTCCTCCTCGTCTTTGATATGAAGTTGATATATGAATTTTACTATGGCATTAAATGTTTGTGAGTGAGTGATAAATCAAAAGCAGAGAACAAGATATAGGACAACATTGGTCTTCACAATAGTATCTTGATTTTTGCAGAAGTCCTTGTTTACTGTTGTTTCCTCATAGTTGGTGGAATTAGTGCTGGAAATTGTGTTTTTAGATAATGGTCTCAATAATGGCAATACAGGACTTGACGGTGTGTTCTCCCCCCCCCCCCCCCCCCCCCAAATATTTTTCTACTTTTATGATTTCCTGGGTCGTTACCCAAGTTGTCTACTGTGCCTGTCCTTTTGAATGTGGCATCTACGTGTTTGAACACAAGTCTCTCCATATGTTTTGTTTAGTGCTTTAACTTCAGCATTGTTGATAGTGGTCAAGATACATACCTATCTCCTATCTCATTTCCTTCCATTGAACTGCTGTCCCATTTTCCCCACTGAAAAGCATCAATGGCTATCTTATTTAGTTTTTTGTGATGAAATGATAGGAAGCATGTCTCTTTCTGGGCAGCCACATAGTTCCACACATCAGTTTTCTGAAAAAGAAGTAAGTCAATGAGGCGAGTTGTAGTAGTTAGTTGCCATTAAGGCAATAATCATTATTCAGATATAGTTTTATCTCTTTCATTACAATTTTAGTTGAATGTGACTTGTCTCTATATATTTTGTCTAATTTTGTTCCTTTTTGTGTGTATATCATTAGAGGCCATACATATACAATTCTGGAATCATATAACATGAATGTCTTGACTCCAGATGTTGCTGTTTTCAGTGGTAGATACTGTACCCATACATGTCCGTGCCGTAGACATCATCACTAAATCTCTGTCTGGCATGTATGAACTTCTGTGTGTTCCGAGTCACTACACCCTCCACCCTCAATCCAGGGCTCTTGCCAGCTAGAAATTATAGAGGGTGTGCCATTCAATTTTTTTGGTTTGTGATTTTCAAGAAGAGTTGGGCAACATACATCCTCCTACATTCATCTACAAAACTGATAGTTACGAAGTAGTCCATGAAATTGAGCTCATCTGGATGCTCATCAGCACTAATTGTTTTCATGCCCGTATTTATGAAGGAATCAACTTTTCTGCACACTGTAAGGTAGCTTGTGGAGTATAAATGTAGACTGATCAAAAATACAACATTGTTAATGAAATCCTACAAAGATGAATTTTAAAATTGGACGTAGGTTACATTCACTAAATAAAAATTAATGATTTCCATATAATGATGATTTTTGCCAGATATTATTCTATGTGTGATGAGTTGCTACTAATTGCTAATTCTCCAGAGTTACAGCAGTACTGACTGAAAAGAAAGCAAGAGGAAAAGGGCTGTGAATGGAGAAATAATGGTTTAATAGGAGAGGGAAAATGCTTAAAATACAACTACCATGGTTTTTTGAATTTTAAAATTTTTCTTGATGCTTAATAGTGAAATACCTTGATGATTCTCTAGGCAAGAAAATACAGTGGGTTATTGTCACTCAGTCTGAGCAAAGTGATGCCACTCAAACCAACAAAGCAGTATCCTTTTACTACAGGATACTACACTGTGCTGTCATTTAGAGCTTCTGTACAAAGAGAATGATTTCATGCCATCATTATCTGAAATCAGATGGAGATGTCGAATGAGATGAATACTGTCAAAGACCCTCATACCTACCAACCTCCCAGGCTGAATAAAATACTTTCCAAAAGTACAATACCCTTAATTATAACAAATTACTAATGACTCATATTGATATGAGCAGCCAGCCTAATTGTGAAACCTTCCCCATGCACCCTGAAAGTACCAAGTAGTCCAGCACTGTTAATGGCTAAACATTCATTATCAAGTAAACAATACTTTGTTAGCACACACTTCATGTACAAAAATCCCCTTGTTTTGTTTCACATCCATTTTACGTGAAAATTTCTTTCATTTGTTTTTATACCCTGCGCCTTAGTATTTCTTGGGTATACTGTCACACTAATTTTGTTCAATGTGTAAACATTATCTTGACCACCTTGTTTTTGGCTTTTTGCTCAAAATGGAGATACCTCTTCTGAACTATTTACATTCTGATAAATGATCTGATTGTTCTGGAATTCAAATACGGTATAGTGATGGACTGTATTGTGAAGGCTGACTGCTATAAAAATAATACTATAAATCAATCACATACCATTTTCATTATTTGATTTTGGACCAGAATTACTTTCTGTTCATTCATTGTATCTTGTTTCGCCAGTAGCCCAGTGTTTAAAGACTGATTTTCTTCAAGAACTGCACACACAAAGATTCTGTTTTTCTTGTGTTACAGGAAGTAATATCCAAAAACTAATGTTCAACAGTACTGCTAACTTTGCACGTCTGTCATCCCTGTGGCAAGTAATGTTGTGATTTGTAGTGTTATCTGTATTTATGACCTTACATCAGTGGTAATTCCAACCTTGGTCATGCCAAGTGCACCACCATTGAAAGCTGATGAGCATCACAGTGAATTTACAATCAGGGAATGGGTGTTGTAGATTAGCAGTTAACATTTATAATAAGGATATGAAGAGATGATGGCTGTAGTTTTCATTTCTGTGTTAGTTGTCTCATCAGTTGATTCTGAACTATCCATAAGAGTTTACACTTGATGTTTGTTTACTGCTTCATCACCTCACTATGTAAGGTACCCTAGTGCGTAGGACAGTGGACTTGCATTCAAGAGAGGCTGTTGAAATGTCTGTCCACTGATTGAGATTTAGGTTTTCTGTGGTTTCCCTTAATTGCTTAAAGCAAATGCTGGGATGGTTTCTTTGAAAGGGATGCAGCTGCTTTTCTTCTACATTTTTCCCCAGTCAGAGCTTGTGCTTTAGCTCCAATGATCATGTGTCTCTGGCTGTTGAACCATAATTTTCCTGTCATCTTGTTAGCTCTGGTGTTCTCCCTGTGATCCACATCTTTCCAACACGATATTTTGACCCTGTAACTGGATGTCTTCATCATGTGTTCCCTGAAATTGTGTCAAGGGACATATGACATGGAGTTCTGGCATCGAAGATCAAGTTGTGGAGACGTGGATGATTGGCAGAACACCTGATCTCTCTGAGATAATGACGAATTGCCAGGAAAATATAGGAGACTGTCCTAATTTTTCTTCTGTCATTCCTATCACATCACTTATTTTCTCCAACATCCTGTGATTTTACTTTGGAACTGTAAATGGTGGATGGACAGGTAAATATCCCATTGCATATAAATTATGTAAAACTGTCCAAAGTTCGTGGTCTTGCTGTAGCATTCTTGCTTCCGGCGCACTGGGTCACGGGTTTGATTCCTGGTGGGGTCAGGGATTTTCTCTGCCTCGTGGTGACTGGGTGCTGTGTGTCCATCATCATTGAATCGCAAGTTGCCGAAGTGGCATCAACTAAAAGGACTTGCAATGCGGCGGCCGAACTTCCCCGCACGGGGCCTCCCGGCCAACAATGCCATATGATCATTTCATTCATTATGTAAAACTTTTGAGTTGCTGCTGCATCATTAACATACATCAGCGACGTATTTTTGATAGACATTAACCGTGGCTTTAGAGGGATCAAAACAATAAGCACCAGTGATGTTTTCTAGTGCTGAAGAAAGGCACTCACCACTAAGTCCTAAGTCTAATGACTTCACCTTGTCTGACCGCCCATTCTTCCCTTTCTTTAAAAAATTCATCCATTTGTTCCTTTCCCACTCTGATACGAACACAGAAAATGTTACATATTTTAGTCACCCAAAAGCGATAGTTAAATATTACTGTTGGTAATATGCATCAGAAACACAGTAAAAATATGATTAAATGAAATTCTGGGCAATATTGACAAATTGTAGGAAAGTTTAAATTTATTGCTGCAAGGAAATTCAGCAAATAATTGGTGGCCATGTTAATGACACAAGTTAATTGCAGTTCACAACTTTTTCAAGTGAAAACAATAATCAAGGAATTGTAACTGCTTTACGGTGTTGAAGCTTAGGTACATTGGTTTAATCACGAAGTGAATAAGAAGACACACAAATTCACTGTTTTCAGTGAAAAGTTGTTTCAAGCTTTCCAGCAACTACTTAATTTACAGAAATTTCAACCAAGACAATAATAATAAATTCATTTGAATATTGTTAATCGTCACTTATAGGGCTATGAAATTAATTCTCTATTTTTCAAAAATTCACTTGTGTTTTCTGTCTCCTGCTGGTCAGTGTCAAGACGGTGACTGCTGGATGCCTTTCCTTTGACTGTGGTTTTTCTGTTAATTATAGCAATATGAAATGTAAGTTCTTCTTTTATAAAGTACAGTGATCTGACTACTTAAAAAAGAAAGTAGATACTGCATGAATAGGAAGGTTGGCAGAACAAGAGAGAGGCACCATTTGTCTCTTCGTGTTACTTCTGGTATTACCGACACTGCATGGCACATTTTCTTTATTTGCTGTATACACCAGTGTATTTTTGTTATTTAATTTTTTATGTTGTGTAGTAAAGCTGTTGCCCCCTTAGTCTGCTTCTAATTGTTGTTGTTGTGCTGAGTGACACAATTAAGACAAGAAGTAATTTAGAGGAGGTCATTGTGTAAGTGATAAATAAATGTAATAGGTGATTGCTGGACGTGAATTTTTGCTTTTAATTATAATCCCTGTGGATGAACAAAATTTATGGCAATAAAAAATTCTAAATAGGAATTCATTTCAGTTAAGTCATAGTAAAACACCCTTTTAATTTCTCATATGAAAAGAAAGCTCTGCAGTATTAAGTCTGAAGTACAGTCTGAAATTACAATTTTCAAACTCTAGAAAACACACAATATGATAAATATAAAATTGTAGAGTAAGACATCACTTCGGAAAATTCTTTATTACCGCAGACAGATTCACAAATAGTGTCTAATGAAAAGAAAAATGCAAGCACATAAAAACAATGTTCAGTGGTGAGCAATTACATATGTTGTTATGGCAGATGTAAAAGAAATCTGTGATAAATCCTCTGTACACAACATGCATCCAGAAACTGAAACAGTTCAGGAACATTCCTTTAGCACATTCAAATTTTGATCAGTTTTCTGAAGGTAAAGTAATTAATGCTTCAGCTGAATTAAAATTAATTCTCAGGCCTAATTGCTTTGCTGCATTGTATCAGATTGCATCAAAACATTTTTCAAAAAAAATTGAGATGGTTACAGATGTAGTACCTTAGAGTTCCTAGAAAAAAAAGTTTTTTTGTTTAAGGCATTGAAACTCCTTCGCTGTGCTTCGAACTTGACTTCGTTTGACTTTGAGAACCAGACTGGTTAACAGCACTGGCAATTCTTTGCCACTTTTTTTTTTATTTGTGGCTAGTTAAATTCCCTTACCTGAATCAAACCTATGAGGGCACAATATGATAATTGTTCCCACAATAATCTGCTGTGAGACATCTGTGGATGACCTATTGTTTATCTACAACCACCTGTAATGGTCCTACGTAAACAGCACAGTTACCATCTACAGTATTAAACTTACGAGATACAATATTTGCCTTAAGAGTTATAGTGTAAGGGGGTTGTGGGGGGAGGGGACATAATCATTTCCACATTTCTGCAATATGTTGTACAGCATTAAAAACTGATGCAGAATAGGTTGGTAGTATGTTGGCATTACTCAAATTTATTGAAAGTTAAAGTTCAAGTTATTGCTAAGGTTTTCAATGTTTTTTCTTATTTTTTTAACATGATGGTATAAGAATATTATGATAAACTTTGCAAGTTATCTGTAGCAAATATGGAAGAATGAATTTTTAGTGTAGCAACAGAAAGTAGAATGCACATTAGTAGGTAGCTAAAGCACGTAACTAGAAAGCTGTCATCTTTAGTTACTGCTAATTTGTAGCACTATTGATATAACCTCGTAACTTCCTTCACTACACTGTTTCAAGTAAAAGTATTTGGATAAAATGCATGCAATAACATTTATAAAGATACAATAATACTATTGCTATCCGTGTGCGTGCATGTGCCAAGTGTTTCTGTGCACCGCAGGTTTTCCGGCATTCGGCAGTGGCGGTGCCCACGGAGGTGGCTCTGGACCTGGGAGCATAACAGGGGCTGGCAGCACTACAGGACCAGCTGGCAAGCAGATAGAGGGGCCTGAGGGAGCAAACCTCTTCATCTACCACTTACCACAAGAATTCAGTGATACTGATCTTGCATCCACCTTCTTGCCCTTTGGGAACATTGTGTCAGCCAAAGTATTCATTGATAAACAAACCAATCTTTCAAAGTGTTTTGGTAAGTGTTACTTTCACTTTATAACTCGTTTCCTTTTGCAAGTAGTTTAGAAAAAATATTTATGGAGGATAAGATGTGGAGTATGTAGAGCGTATCAGGCAGCCCTTGTATGCACTTAATGCTAAAAGTTAGCCTTGAGAGGAGGGACTGAAAAAATTATAGAGAAGCTAAAAAAATACAGAGAAGCTACTATTTGTGCTTGGAGGTCAAAACAACAAAGCTATTTCCATGTGTGCAGCAGGGTGTGAGCTGATTGTTTCAGTTAATGTATTGCTTCCTATTTAATGATTTGCTTGTCTGGACATCATCTGGTATTGTGGAAGAGTTCCCACCCTTCCTGCCAACTGGCAAGAAAAATGTGGTTTTGGGGCCTGTAAATCATTGTTATTAGTATATGATTGCATAAAATGGTTATTGCAAGGCAGGGTTGACCTATTTGCCTGTTAAATCATCGTTTTAGCTTTGATATGTTAACAGTCGAGACGTTTTAGGAGCTTATGTCATTAGCAGTGGATTTTATAGTTTGTAAAAGAACCATTAAAGACTTTTAATAGGATTTAAAGTCAAAAGTTAGTCTCACTAGTAAAAATGTGTGACCTAAGAGTAGATCATAAAGAACAGAGTTCGAAGTGCTTTATGCTGAAAATATGAGTAGGAACTGGCTGTTAATTGTTGAAACTAAGAAAGTACCAGACAAATCGTAAAACGTAGCATGGAGAACAGGAAGAGAACCCAAAAGTTTCTAACTCGTGGTTAACAAACGAGGCAAAGAAACAGTAGATGTACTGCCCTCCAGGTATCGGTGCATGGAAAACAATTACTTAGTCTGAATTACAAGATTCATATTTTGGTTGCTTTTTTCCCCTCTTGCCTATAAATGAACACAAGACCTTGCTTGCAAGTATAGTGGGGATTACATTACCTGTTCCGAGAATAAACAAAAAATTGTGGTGCCGTATTCTGCCAGGACAGTGCAAGTATACGATTAAAGAAAAGTAAAAAATAAGCACTAAAAATAGAAATGAATTGCCTTCATATTTACTTGATAATTGGGTATTTGTAAAGTTTATCTTCAGTTTCAGTTGCAATGCAATGTATAAATATGTCTACAGGAAATAAATAAATAAAACCCTCAGTACATTAGATTCCTGCTTTCTTAGCAGGTCTTTTACATCTCCATTTGAGGCAGTCCAACATCTCCCTTCTTTAATGCTGCCATTCAGCGCATTGTCGAGGAACAGATATTTCTTCTTCCCTGACCTCCATATGTTCCACTAAGACTGGTTTCTTATAAGACCCCTCCTTTCTTAATACATGTCCTACCCAGTTTCATTTCATTTATATTATTACACTCTGTAACTCTCTCTGCTCTCCCACTCTTTGCACTGCCTCTTCATTTTTCACCCTATCCATACAACTTATTTTTCCATCCTCCGCCATGTCCACACCTCAGAAAGCCTCCGACCTAGCTTTATCATTCTTCTTTATTGTCCATGATTCAGTACCACAGAGGAGGGCACTTGTTACAAAACATTTCTTCAGCCATTTCCATGAATCTTTGTCCTTACTGCTGCAAAAAAGCTCTAGTTTCCTTACAAAGTATCTGTCTTTGACGCTGTCACTATTACTTTAACATCTGGAAGAAAGTAAATGTGCCTGGTATATAAAAAATCTTTATATTTGCTTTTTTTAGGTTTTGTGTCATATGACAATCCAGTCAGCGCCCAGGCAGCAATACAGGCGATGAACGGTTTCCAGATTGGCACGAAGAGACTTAAGGTGCAGTTGAAGCGCTCCAAGGAGGCATCCAGACCATACTAAGTGCCAGGTGAGCTCCAAGGAATGGAACACCTTGTGACATTGGTTGTTGGGTTGCAATTCATAGATTTATCATTGGATAGTGTTGTTTTTAATTCAGGATGATGCATTTATTGCTGAGCTCCCACACTATTTTCTCAGAGTAATTTACACATGTTCAGAAATAGAATGAAGCTACTTGTTGAGACAACACACTTCCTTGTATTTTCACTGTAATAGAGTAGCTTTTCATGGAACAGTTTTCAATGTAAAAGGTTACATTTATATAGCTGTCCATAGTAAGCACTCCAGTGAAGTAAATAGTAGCTTAAATTATAGTTCACTCCAGTAATATTTATATTGATGATGATGATGATGATGATGATGATGATGATGATGATGATATAAAATGAACTTTTGTGCCTGATAAAAGCATTTATTAGTTGACTCACTTTAAACATGAAACGTTATTTGTCAAACTACAAGCAACAGGGGAGACTCAACCAAACCAAGATAAAATGAAGAAACTAATGAAAGAGTGACATCTTGTTAAAAAGATTTTCATATAGTTTCCAAGTTGCACTTTTGCGAAGTAGAATGTTGGTACATGTTTCAGTTGCACAAATAACCTACTATTTTTGTAACTGATGTAGTTTCTCATTTGATTACTGCTTCCTGGTATAAATAGTTCCTAAAATTGTGTATTTTGACACTTTATAATGTGAGAAAAAATATTATTTTGTAACTCCCACCAGTTCATGTAATTAGAGTTTCACAATAAGACTTGTGATTTTTTTGTAGTTGTGCTAATCTCAAGATCCACTTTTCATCTAGTCATCATGATGTTACAAGTTAATCTTAAAACATTAAGTAATAACAGAAATTCAAGAAGCAGATTTCTCTAGGTTTCAGTTCATTTACAAATAAATAAATAAATAAATAAATAAATAAATAAATAAATAAATTAATTAAAAAAAAATTGTCCCCTCCAATCCATTTCTTTTTCTCCTGCTTAATGTAGAGTGGTGCACATGTCATTAAATAGATGTGGGGTGCTTAGGAAATTGTAGGTTTATATGGCATTACTGTCTGTTTCAGTGTTTAATAAACATGTATCTCTTTTTACTAACATCTTGCATCAGTCGTGCTGGTCTCCATCATTGTTACACGTACTTTCTGGACACACATGTACAGTAGTTAACTGTCTTTTGAGCAAAATCACACACATGCATGTGCATATATCTTAATAAAGCATGCTCGTGCATAAACATTTGCATCCTGCCATCATTCACATTGGTTTATTACCTAATTAGTGCTGTAATTTTTTTGTGTATGTTAGCAATATTATTCTAGTCTATATTAACTAATACTTCCCATGTATGCAGCTTGAGTCCCTTCAGATTGTATCTTGTGTTGTTGCATATTAACCAAGCAGCATATTAAAAAAAGTGTAAATAATGCCACAACTAGAGAATTGTTGTTAATTGTTTGTGTCTTTTTTTATTTTTCTACCGGTGGCAATCTACCATTTTTATCAGTTTTGTATATCACTAAACAAAGAACTTAGTGATCATGGCATGCTAAGACACATTAGGTACTCTCGGCAGTTGAAGTAGCCGACAATGAACTGAAAGCATTTTAGGATATAGAAAGTACTGTTATTTTAAAAATTGACAGTTGTTTAATGCATGGATCTTTCCTGACATATTGCTTTAAAAAGATTTGCGAAGTTCAGTATTAGTAATTCTTCTCATTGTGGCATTTCATCATTTGTTGCTTCATTTGTAAGATGAATGATATCCTCAAACTACCTCAAAGACTAAACTTGCACTGTTCGTCTGTGAACACTGTTTCTTTTTCAATTTCCGCTCAGTCTTTCTTTTCCGTGATTTATGTAGCAGCATGACTGTAGTAATTGAAAGCTTTAAATGTGCTGTGTTGTAACACTTGCTGTTTCTCTCTGTTGGGTGTCAGGAAGGCCTGCGCTCTGTGGTTTGCCCCTGGACCGTCCGTAACCAAAATAGTCACATTGTGTCGTACGGGTCCGACGACTGAGAACTGTGCCGGCCACCTGTACGTTTGTGAATTTCTCTATCATTTTGTATTTTTTTTTACTTGAAATAACAGCATTTTAGTAAAATAGCATAACAAAATCATATCAGCACAAAGGAGATAAAATTTGTGAAGATTGTAATTAAATGTCAATGTTTCTTCTTTGAAAATGAAATGATCAGATTTGAAATACTGTGCACTGTGTTTGCATGTGACAATGAAAGAGCAGAAACTGTTTTGCTGAATACTGTATGAAAAACTCAGAGTAATTTTTATAAATTGATGTTGAATTCTCAAATAAAACAAAAAATTAAAAAATGTCCTTTACATAACGAAAGCAATTTGTTATTTTTTGAACCTGTAAGTTCTTAAGTATGTTGTCATTAAGTACAGTAATAAATGTATCTGTGCAGAACACTGTGTATTTGTTGTTAAAAATAAGTTTTGTATTATGGTGTTAAATAACTGTTATGGCGGATTGGTGTGTGTTTCATGGAACTGGAAATAATTTCTTTATATTATTCATTTTAGTACTTCAGATGGTTTACACCAAACATAGTCTGTACTTCTTAATTCACTCAGCTCCTGATATACTTATATATGTGACAAATTGCTGAGTAAATATTTCAAATGACAGGACCAAGTGCGCCTCCAGACGAGGGTTAGTGCAGGATGTGGCAGGCTGCATCATTTTAATTCTTTGACTGACACAGACCTGTAAGCATTTTAAATCAGTGTTGTCTTTCACCTGCTGTTGTTGTCAAATTACTGTATTTTGTACAATACATGTAGTGCCACCTCCTGGAAAGGATCCCTCACTAAAGTACCATCTGCCATAAATTCACTTTTTCTGTAACCTTGCACTCCATCTTTTTTTCTCTTAGTATTCACTATCTTCAATGAAAATGCTAGTTTTATGTCATTATTGTTACCATTTTCTGTGTACAAAAGGCACTTTTCCTAGTCTTACTTGAATGCAATTAAAACAAGTGATTGTTAAAGACTTATAGAATAGAAAATAAAGAGCGTGTTTATATTATTATGTTTGAATGTTTGATGTTTGAAGGCAGTATAAAACAGATCTTCTGTCTCCAGTGAAAATTGTGTGAACTGAATAGTACAGTGTCAGAAGGAAAATATCTGTAAAGTTACCAAAAGGGACACGGATTACTTAACCAAAGATATGTCGTTAATGTCTGGTTTGCCAGTTGTACTGTGACTGTTCTTAATCCCCACCATTGTTATGTTAACGTTATGATGTATGAAGGTGCAGCATAGATGTTTAAGTTGTTCAGTCTTGGCATATAATTCAATCTAAAGAAAGGCAGAAACCATTGATGATGACCATACTGTGTATTTATATGTGGTAGGCTAGGCAATGTTATATTAATTATTAATTGTTTTCATAGTGAAGATGTGATTAATTTGAAGTAATATATATCGCCTTAATTATGTATGTTAGTTGTTTACATCTTGTTTTGTGTCATGTTGGTATGATAGCAAGATGGAATTATTAGTGCTAATTTTATTTGTTTCTTTTTGTGGGGTGTTTCTTTATTTGTTCCATTCATATTATTGTGAATTAATACTTAAAGTTTGTTGTTAGTTATATTGTAGAAAGTGTTTATTTGTTGTGTTCTGTTTCATCTGGAGCATGCTATAAATGTGAGGCTCTATCCATTGGTGTAAAAAAAAAAAATCATTGTTTATGAATATGAAATTTTGCTTACTGTCATAAATGACAATAATTTTGTTTCACATCTGAGAAAATGACTGTTAATACTACTCCATTGTGATAGTCCTCTTTAATGTTCCTTTGAATCTGCTTCTTTGAGGGGGAAAAAAATAATATTCCTGTTAAAGATACGCCCATTGTTGGCATGGGCATTGTCAGAGGCTCATTATTCATAGAACATCCAAGAAAAAAATGTAATTGTGGACTTTCTTTTTGTAGGGATTCAAAATGTTTTATAAACAAAAATCAGATTATTCGAATGAGGTTAATGGAGGAGAAACATTTTTGTAAATGTCTCCTATTTCATACATCTTGTCAGTTTGCAGTGTTGTTTGTTCCTGCAGCATATATTATATTGAGATGACTTTTATTCTTTAAAGGGCATTTGTGATATTTGATGAGCAAACTTTGATGTGTTTCAAACTTATTGGAGCAGATTGACTGTGTTGGCTGTAAGACTAATGTGAGAAAGATCTTACAGTCACCTGGCACCTTCAGTATAGTAGTACTGTAATCTTTGTTGTGTTTTTGTTGTGTTTAAAATATTGTTCATCATATTATAACAGTCTCTTGGTTCTATTATACTGCAAACAACTGTTGTTAAAATGGTCTACAAAAATCTCAGGAACAAAATGTAGTTTCCATGGTTGTTCTGTCCAAGTGGAGTAGCACAACAGTATGTCGTGTTCCTTGTTCGAGCCTGTTTTATGTAAATTAAAAAGAAGTGCTCACAATTTGCAGCATAAGTATTTATGTACATTGAAAGAAATGTAGACAGAAATATTTAGTTTTTAAAAAAAAGATATCCACAGCAGAAAAGGGGTAAAAAGCAGATTTATACTACTATAGTCCGATAGAATTCAGTTATGTGGTTATTTAAGAAATGACTAATAAGTGTATTGTAAAGGGCAGCATGAAGAAAATTAAAAACCTATTTTGAAAGTACTTCTAAGATTTATATTAACATTCCTACATCCTTCTCAAAAACAAAAAAAATTATTAATTAAAAAGAAGTGTTGATGGAGGATCTACAAATCTGTAAATTTTGAAAAAATTTTGTATTGGACAGTTACAAAAATTTAAGCTCTTGTGTCAGTTACATCAAATGAGACAACAGCAAAGGAATTGAATTGGTTCTTTTTTACAAAATTTCACAAAGTATGTTTCAGAGAGTTAAAGTTCATTATACGTTTGAAGATTTCCTGAAATTTGAGAGCCTGCAAAGAAAAGTTACATGGAAACTCTACCTCATGCTCCACAACATCTTAAAGAGGATCACTTAAATCACACCAACACAGTATAGAAATAATAGTGACACCCGCAACCACTAATAAATACAGCCAATGTGATATCTAGTGGCTAGTCTATAATATCTGGCAGTCAGTGTATTTAAATGAACACACATTTAACATTTAAAGAGACTAAAATCACTACTCAGCAAATACATCCTGATTTAGGTGCTCTTCAAACAAAAATGGCATATATAAAATTGACTCTACAAGATAAGTCATTCATAAACAAGACAATGGTGTAGAGAAAAAAAGAAACATTTTGAATGTTGATACATCACTTTACAGTAAAATACCATTTCTCACAATAAAATAATACAACCTAAATAAAATATATACGCCTCCTTCATTTTCCCATCGCCCTTTCTACTCTGTCAAAACAATCAGAAACACACAGTTGAGAAAATATGCTGATGAGCCAAAACACTGACTGCAGCCAATCATGAGGCTGAGTGCTGCCTGCTGGCACTGCGGGTAAGTGATGCGGAGCACACCCAGTTGGGGAAATTATTCTAGCAGTGAGACATGCCACAAATGGGGAAGCCCTCTGGTGTAAGTGACTTCTACAGAGGGAAGTGTGCCATGGCCCAGCACCTGGCTGTGAGCATCGTGGAAATGGTGAAGACGGTGGGCTATTTACGTGCTAGTGTGAATGTCCAAAAAAAGTGGCTGAGAACTGCAGAAACCACAAGTTGGTAACAAGGGTGGGATACATGCGCCTCACTACAGAACACGGTGGTCGGAGGCTTTCCTGCTCTGTAAAGCAACATGAACTCAATTATGTGCCAACTCTGAGCCCATAGTCCCCCAGACCATAATTTACAAGAATTGTATCACCTGTGCATAGACGTGATGCCACATACCTCTGGAAAACCTAAGTGCATGGAATTCATTTTAATTAATATAAAACTAAACTCCTTTGGACTGATGACAGCACAGTGGCTGGTTGGTACTGTGGGGCCTTTTAATTTACATTTTGCTAATTTGTTTTCCAGAAAAATATAATTATGTACTTATTGAAGTACATAAATTATGTGCTGATGTTGCTGTGTATCGTCAAATGAAAATATGTCTGTTGTTTACATATGTTGATTATATTACAACATTTAAGATGTGTGCATACTACATGCAAGTTTCATGTGACCCAACTAGATCCAAGACCTGCTCCATGCAGCCACCCAGCACTTACTACTGCAGTCCAGTTGTGAAGATCTACCATTGTACCAAGGATGGTGATGTGACTTTTCACACACCATACATAAAATGTGCTGTAGTTATTTTGCAGTGTTCTGTGTCACTGTGATACGTAACTAGCTGTTTCTTGGCACAAATGACCAGCTCCAAACTCTGGCGAGTCACAAACGTTATTACATAGTTACCTCAACACAACGGCAACAACAACAACAACAACAACAACAACAACAATAACTCTTTCAGCACTTGGGTGATTTGGATACTTCTCCACAGCACCAGCTCCTTTAAACTACAGAAATATGTGAGCACAATGCAGCATTCAGCTGCAAGTGAGTAGTTTTTACACGTCTTTATATTTTTTTTATTTCTGCCCTGGAATTTCCATTGTTGTAGACTTTGTTTCCAGTCAAATTATTGGCAGTAAGCATACCTAAATAATAGATAATTTTAGATAAAAATTAAAAATAACGTTACATTGATGAATACTGTAATCCACGTTATGAATTTTGTGAGCTCTGTATGATGGATATTCTTAGAACAAATTCTTGGTGACCAGCTTTGGTGTGTCATCCACAGCAGAACATGCAACTGCAATTAAGAATTTATTTCTGAATCCAACAAACTTTCATCAAATAGAAGTGTGTGTGCCTCACTGTAAATGGTATCTGACCATGGTGATCAAATGATGTCATTAACTTATGCTAAGAGGGAAGAAGTACAATTTCATAAAATGCTAATTGTTAACTCAGTTGAACTATTCAGAGAGAATTTGTAGTCTGAACAATGTGAAGCATGCACATTGTTTGAGAAATTTGATACTTTTCCAAAAATATTGTCTTAACTAACATTGTGATTCAAGGTTTCATTTTCCAGTGATCACGGACATTCACTTTGGTTGCCAAGAGAAATGATAGTTACTAGGCGATACCAAGGTATCTAATCTCAGGAATATGCAGTTGTATTTAACATGAAGCGTATGCTCTCATTAAGGAATGAAAGGGCATTACAAGCATTAGTGCAAATTGTCTTCACTATGTCATCAAAAGTTGTTAACTATGCACAAAAAATTCATAGATCAAAGAAGAAAGCTAATGAAATTTGCCGAATTTGTTTCCTGATAACAGTTGCAGTGAGACAAAAGCTGGTAAACTCAAATCGTTACACGCTAAATTCAGTTTCTTGCTATCAGTAATCGAAAAACACATACAAAAATATACCACTGAAACAGGTCTATTAGACTTACTTAGATAGGCATTACATAAACCATGAAGAGACATCAGTTTTGCTAAATAATTGGTCTTCTGTGCTGCTTCATATTTTCACAGCACAATGGCCTCTCCATTAAATTTGGAGTGTGCAGCCCCATAACTTCCACTTTTTCTTCTAATACTTCGGTTGTATTTCCTTCAGCTATTTTCAGAGTGAGCTGAAAGACTAATGCTCCAGCACTCACTCCGGCCTTTTAAACTTGTGGACCATCCCCCTGCACATCCAACCAGAGATAAAAAAGCAGCAGGGATATTGACCTGCAGCAGAGGAATATAATATACATGAATTAGACCCGTGGCTACATGTTGGGTGTCAGTGTATCAAGTGAGCGGTACTTTGATGATGTCTTTGTAAGTTTGTTACAGAAAACTCTAGATTCCATGATTTGTCCAAGCTGTAGCTGCTACATCTATTAACTTGTCACCAAGTGAATTCTAATTGATTGTTTCACCACTGAGTCCCAAAAAGATGTAGTAAACGCTAAAATCAGTAGATTAGATTAGATTAGATTAGATTAATACAATACTTGTTCCATGTATCATGAATACGACACTTCGTAATGATGTGGAATGTGCCAGGTTAATGAAAGATGTCTGTACACGATATTACATTACACAAAATATTGCATGACAATAATGCTTAAGTTAGTTTTTTTCCTCTCCCTTAATTTATATCTAAAAATTCAGCCAATGAGTAGAAGGAGTTGTCATCTAGAAATTCTTTTAATTTATTTTTAAATGTTGGTTGACTATCTGTCAGGCCTTTGATGCTGTTTGGTAGGTGACCAAAGACTTTTGAGGCAGCATAATTTACCCCCTTCTGTGCCAAAGTCAGATTTAACCCTGCATAGTGAAGATCATCCTTTCTCCTGGTGTTATAGCTATGCACACTGCTATTACTTTTGAAGACTGGGTTGGATTACTAACAACAAATTTCATAAGTGAATATATATACTGTGAGGTTACTGTGAGGATCCCTAGATCCTTAAATAGATGTCTGCAGTATGACCGTGGGTGGGCTCCAGCAATTATTCTGATTACACGTTTTTGAGCAATGAATACTTTCCTACTCAACGATGAATTACCCCAGGATATGATGCCATACGAAAGCAGTGAATGAAAGTAGGCATAGTAAGCTAATTTACTGAGATTCTTATCACCAAAATTTGCAATAACCCTAATAGCATACGAAGCTGAACTCAGACGTTTCAGCAGACCATCAATGTGTTGCTTCCAGTTTAACCTCTCATCAATGGACACACCTAAAAATTTTGAAAATTCTACCTTAGCTACAGACTTCTGTTCAAAGTCTATATTTATTACTGGAGTTGTGCCATTTACTGTGTTTTATCAAAATTTAAAGAGTGTCCGTTTGCTGAGAACCACTCAATAATTTTGTGAAAAACATCATTTACAATTACATCATTTAGTTCTTGGTTTTTGGATGTTATTACTATACTTGTATCATCAGCAAAAAGAACTAACTTTGCATCTTCATCAATATGGAATGGTAAGTCATTAATGTATACCAAGAACAGTAAAGGACCTAAGACCGAGCCCTGTGTGACCCCGTACTTGATAGCCCCCCAATTTGAGGAATCAACTGTTGTTTTAACATTACATGAACCACAGTGTTTTTGTACATCAGTG
Organism: Schistocerca gregaria; assembly: GCF_023897955.1. Taxonomy (NCBI): domain Eukaryota; kingdom Metazoa; phylum Arthropoda; class Insecta; order Orthoptera; family Acrididae; genus Schistocerca; species Schistocerca gregaria. Next base: position 568,082,182 of record NC_064925.1, on the reverse strand, counting down.
ACCAGTATCAATACAGTGCTCTGCTGTAGGCAACTTATTGGGCTGCTAGAGCTGGGTTTATCTGTGGTGTTCCATACATCTTTTATGTATTGTATGAGTCATCTGTCCAATGTTTGAGAGGTCACATTCACAAGGGGTACTATAAACAACGGCCTTCTGGATCATCGAATCCTCTTTATCGGAACCCAAGAGTGCTACTATCCTTGGTGGAGAATGAAAAATCACTTCTATTTTGTGCCTGCAGAGGATCCTTCTTGTTTTTGAGAATAGTCTTCCCACATTGGCAGGAGAGCCAAGGATTTAAATCTTTCTGGTCTTGAAACTTCGCGACAGGTTAAAACTGTGTGCTGGACCGAGACTCGATCTCGGGACCTTCGCCTTTTGCGGGCCTTTCTGAGCTACCCAAGCATGACTCACGACTCATCCTCACAGCATTACTCTGCCAGTACCAGCGCACACTCCACTGCAGAGTCAAAATTTCATCCTGGAAACATCCCCCAGGCTGTGGCAAGGCCGTGTCTCCGCAATATCCTGTCTTCCACGAGTGCTAGTTCTGGAAGTTTCGCAGGAGAGCATATGTGAAGTTTGGAAGGTAGGAGACAAGGTGCTGGTGGAAGTGAAGCTGTGAGGACAGGTCGTAGGTCATGCTTGGCTAGCTCAGACGGTATAGCACTTGGCCGCGAAAGGCAAAGATCCCGAGTTCGAGTCTCGGTCCAGCGCACAGTTTTAATGTGCCAGGAAGTTTCATATCAGCACACACTTGGCTGCAGAGTGAAAATTTTGTTCTTCCCAGTTTCCTTCTGCTTTTCTAATGGCAACCATTGCTTTCATTTGCAATGCCTGTCCACTGCTTGTGGTCTTGCGGTAGCATTCTCACTTCCCGCACACGGGGTCCCGGGCTCGATTCCTGGCTGGGTCAGGGATTATCTCTGCCTCAGGATGACTGGGTGTTGTATCCATCATCATCATTTCATCGTCATTGACTTGCAAGTCACTAAAGTGGCATCAACTAAAAAGGACTGTTTGGCTGCAAGATCTCTTCCAGTATCATAGTTCCTTGTCCTACTCCATTGCAGTGACATTCTGAAGTGACCACCACGCCTTGGCTACTTCATACCGTGTCCTCTTGGACATGAGCCGAACACCCCCGCATGGGGCCTCCCGGCCAACAATGCCATAAGATTATTTCATTTAATTTCATTTGCAATGCCTTATGAATCTGGTGTGGAAAATACCTAATGGCTTCAAAAACTTCCTGTAAGTGTAGGAGTTCATGTTGCAGATTGCTTTCACCAGAAATGATGTGTGTTGTGTGAACCAAAGTTCTGAGAACACCCATTATCTGGCACAGTTGGGGGCTGCTATTTGTAAGTGGCAATCAAAATTTGTTTGGCGATGAATTTAATTAACAGAGATAGCTTCAGCTTGGATAAGTAATGGAATCTTGCACTTTCTGTAACAAACTTACAAACATATCACCACACTGCAGCTCACAGTGATAGACAGACATCACATTGCAGATCAACTTTGCAGCCACAGATCTAATTCAAGCATATTTTTCTTCTTTTCTGCTGACTAACATCTCTAGTGCTTGCGTATCTGTGGCAGCATGCACAGTCATGTGATCCTGAAGTTTAAAAGGACAGAAGAAGTGCTGAAGCTTCAGTCTTTCAGGTCACTCTGTAGATGGCTAAATGATATACAGACAAAATATTAAAAGAAATGAAATTTACTTGACTGCATACCTGCAATTTAATGGAGCAATTACATTACTGAATAGTGCCAACTCTTCCAGCTATTCTTCTTCTTATTTTGAATGGGCCAGCTAAGGACCACAATATTCAACTTTTCAGACTGGAGAGGGACTTGATGTTTGTCCAGTAATCCCGCATTCTCTGCCTATGTTTCTCCTTTCTCTCCTTTGTCCAAAGGGTGCCGGTCTTTTTATCGGGTGATCTGCCCTGAAACCTCTTTTCTTTTAGTAGCTTTCTGAGAAGTACTCAGTTTCTAATGTCACTTTCAGTTATGTTCAGTTCCTGGATGTCTATATTGACTACTATCAGCCATGGTGTCATGGTCTTCCTGCTCTTCCAGTTGCTGAGAAGATGGTTGGTTAGTCTTGTTTGGTCCATCCTTGTGATACGTCTGTAGAAAGTGAGATGTCTCTTCCTGGCCACATCTGTAATTTTGTTGGTATGACTGTATTGCTCCTGGTTTGATTGTCTTCTGTACTCACCATCTGTTTTGACCAGTCCCAGAATTTTTCTCAGGATTTTCCTCTTCTGAATCTGTAGTTTATCTGTCAAGCCTTTCCTGTTCAGATTCTAGCATTCTAAGGCATATAGGGCTTCAGGGTGGATAACTGTTTGGTAGTGTTTTAGTTTGGAGTTACGAGATAGGCATTTCTTATTATAGATGTTCTTGGTTAATCGATATGCTAATTGTAACTTACTAATCCGAGTTGGTAGTGTTGTTCCTTCTGATAGATTGCGTTCCAACCACTCTCCTAGATACTTGGATCTGTCAACATTCTCAATTTGACCTTGTTGCACCTGTAGTTCACTGATGTTGGTGAGGTATTTTGTCTTTCCTGGTGAGAGTTGAAGTACTGCCTTGGCAGCCTGGAATCTGAGCATATTGAGCTGCTTTACTGCTACTTCAACTGAGATTGCTATAAGTGCCGCATCATCTGCGAAAGCTAAACAGTCTACTACTAGTCCCTTCTGTTTGTGTCCCAGGTAAATACTGCTTGGTATGTTTTGTACTTCCATTTCTTTCTGTCATTCGCTGATCACCTTGTCCAATGTACAGTCGAAGAGAAGAGATGAAAGTCCATCTCCCTGTCTTTATCTCATAGCTTCCTGAAAGTGTTCCCCCAAACTTTACTTGAAATCTAGTGTTACTAAGGGTATTTTGGATAAGGCTGTGTGTTTTCTGGTCCAGGCTCATTTCCTGCAAAATTCTCATAAGAGTATGTCTGTTGATTGAATCGTGTGCTTTCTTGACATCAACGAAAGTAACTGTGTACTGTTTATTCACTAGTTTAATTTCACTTAATACTGACTTCAAGTTAAGGATCTGTTCAGCACTAGAATGTCCTTCCCTAAAACCTCCTTGTTAATCTCCAAGTTTTGGGCCCAATTGGGATTTGGCTCTGTTCAGTAATGCCTTAGATAATATCTTATAGGTGGCTGAAATCAATGAGATCCCTCTACAATTGTTGATGTTAGTCAAATCACCCTTCTTGTGTAAGGGGTGGATCAGAGCAGATGTACAGTCATCTGGTAACTTCTCTGTGTCCCAAATGTTCCATAGGATCTCTGTCAGCTTGTTGATTGCTTTGTCTCCAGCCTGCTTCCACAGCTCTGCAACGATAGTGTCTTCTCCTGTTGCTTTGTTATTCTTCAGGGACCGAATGATGATTTTTTTTTCTTCTTCTGATGGGGGTTGAGAGTTTGGTTGTCTGGGACTGTCTTGATAAATAAAGGAGGTTTTAGGGGAGCTCACAGTTGAGCTATTATGATATATCAACCAAAGTACCAGAATCTTATATTGAGTTGGTAGAGTTCTCCTTCAGTTACTTATACAACACATCAATGAGTTGAGGTGTATTTCTTGAAAGATGGAAGTATACGGTGCTAACACTCCTAAATAAAATCGAAGATAAGCAACCAGCTCCTAATTATTAATGCCTCTCTCTCCTTCGTGTGTTACTAAGAATTTTTGAGAAAGTAGCTTACAACCGAATACATAACTATCTTTCTCAGAATTACCCCTTGAATAGCAGAATATAATCCTGTAGAGCTAACAAGAAAGACAATACCTGATAGCTTTATCTGTAAACTAGCTTAGGTAATTAATTGTTTAGAGTACATAAACTGACTGGGGTCTAAAATGGTATGGAATCACCTTATGTGGATGGAATCATATCTCAACAACACAAAATAGAAACTGAGATGTGGAAAAACATTAAATATAGTGTCTCAGAAGTTTGCAGTCTTTGTATACTCATGTTCTTGTCCTACATATATATTTATTTGGGACACTGAGTAATCTTCAAGAACTGTGACCTTTGATATTAACTACACTGATAAAGGGAGCAAACAAATCCATACTAGGTACACCCAGGAGAATTACACAACACGTTTACAACTGGTTCACAACCAACATCTTAACCTTTAACATTATGACCACTTACATTACACCACTAAAAAATAAAGATCAAAATGATTTGGAGGTGCCAGAGGTAGAGATAATTGGGCATACACTGGATGAGGCTTGATACGTGAAGTTCTTGTAAATCCACATGGATAATAAAGTGATGTGGCACAAGCACGGGGTTGAATTAACCAAAAAGTTCTGCCTGCTTTGCACTTAGGAATGTTTCTTCTACGTCTACATCAACTGTATTAATTTCTTTCTCTATACTGTGCTGTTTCACATTCTTCTGAATCAGTACTGGTAAGGTCAAGTAGGTATTTATTCCGTAGTCTTAGGCAGTGTGCCATAAGAATGTTATATAAAGTCGACAACAGACCATCTTGCTGAAGCTTCTTCAAAGTTCTAGAGGTTGTTGAACTCATGTACCAGTACATATGTTAACTGATGGTATTTGTGGTTAATAACAAGAGGGAATTAATTGTTAATTGTGCAGTTAACAACCACAATACTATAAATAAAAATAATTCCATACAGAATGAGGTTTTATATTCAGATGCAAAATTTTACAAACAGATGTCAAGTAGGTAACTGAAAATCCTCAGATATTTAATCCACTGACTTCTATGAGGTCATTGGTAAACAGACCAGAGACTGATGCTGTGTGTCCACTGGTAACCACAATCTCCACTCTAGTACCTTATGTCTTTAGATGGCATGTTTGTAATATTCACAGTAACAGTCACAAGCAACACATTGATGAAACATATACTGTGGATGAATGGGGCCAATGAATGTGATCTCAGGTTGGTGAAGTGTTATAAGTTTAGCTTTGGATGGAGTTGTGGCTTTTTACAGTCCCATTTGCTGCAGAACCCTTGCAGTCCATTACCATCACTATTACCAACACAACTGTTGCCATTGGCACTGACATCTCTATTAGTTGTGTCCACAAATGCACCTTCTTTGTCGAGAAATTCCAGTAATATAGGATCACTGCCATCAAAACCTTATTCTCCCAACATCCTCAGTAATTCTTCACAAGTGAAACCAGACATTTTTTATATTATATTATATTGTATTGCCACACCACTGGTTGATGGTACTGGATCCATCTGAACTAAGACTGTTTACATTCATATTCAAGTCTAGGATGGAATAGTGACAATATTTGGCCCTGGTAACAAGAGATGTGTGTGTGTGTGTGTGTGTGTGTGTGTGTGTGTGTGTGTGTGTGTGTGTGTGTGTGTAAAAATTTATTCTTTATGGTCATATTGTATGATACAGCAAATTTCACTGTTCACACCAAAATATAAATTGGCAGTCAACTTTATAGTGGTTGTAGTGTCAGGTTGAAATTTCAGAGAATTAGTTATAAAAGCTCTGCTGAAGATAAAATTGCAAAAAATAAATTCAAAATGTTGGACAGGCTATTGGACATGATTTCCTGTGCACCGGGGTCAGCTGAATCAAGAAATACAAGTAAATGCACAGTATTACATATTGCACTAAACAGAGTGAAATGGGCACGTAGTGTCAATTTCTACTGCGTCCCCTTTTTGGTATCATTGGAGTCAACATGTTAGAAAAAAAACTAAAATAATACTTTATCAGCCAATTCTTCTATGATTTATCAGAATATTTGTGTTCTAAGATATAAATTTCATTTAACTGTAATGTCTATATTAAACAGATAGTGACTTTGCCACTATAAACACAGGTGATAGTATTGTGTGTTAAAGTTATATAAGCATTCTTTTTGAAGTATAGTGTCCAGTCACATTAACGTGAGCACTTGTCGAAAGCCTGAATAACCACCTTTTGCAACACAGACTGCTGGGAGATGTGGAGGAAGACAGTCAATGAGTTTCTGGAAGATACCAACAGAGTTGTGGAGCTATGTCAAATCCATTGCTCTGGCCAGCTGCAATTGGTTTCTCAGTTGACGATCCATGGAGCAAAAGGCCCAATTGAGTGATCCCACAGACTCTGGATTGGGTTTAAATCTGGAGAGTTTGGTGGTCAGGACAGTATGGTAAACTCAACCTAGGGTTCTTTGAACCACGCACGCACACTGCAAGCTTTGTGACATGTTGCCTTGTTTTATTGTTCGATGCTATTGTGCTGAAGAAACACACACTGCATGTAGCGGTGATCATGGTCCCCAAGGGTAGATGCATACCTTTGTTGATCCACTGAGCCATTCAGAATAATGAGAAAACCCACGTAATGTAGTGATAGTATACACCAGACCATAATGCATACAGAGTGTTTGCTTTGAGATGTTTCACTGTGTACATGCCCATGGCCATCTGTTTAATGGAGCACAAAATGTGAGTCACCTGAAAATGCCACATTTTGCCTCTCTGTTATTGTCCTGTTGCAGTATTGGTGTGCAAATTCCAGCCCTCATTGTTGATGAACAGCTGCCAACTCGGGTGCCTGAACAAGGTGCTGCCTTGGAGGCCTATACACAGCAATGTTCGTGGAACAGTCATTGAGGAGGCACTGTTGGTAGTCCCTTCGTTCATCTGGGTGGTCAATTGTTCAACAGTTGCATGCCTGTTCACCCATACATGTCCTCGCAGCCATCATCTGTGGTATGTGGTATACCACAGTTGCCTCGGGTCTGGTTTTGAGTAGTATCATTTTGGCATGCACAGTACACTTTAACCATAATGGAATGCAAACAATAGGCAAACACAGCCATTTTGGAAATGCTTCAATCCTTCACCCAAAAGCTGATGATCATGCACTTCTTAGCCTCAGAGAAGTCACTTCATTTCTGCACTACGACAATGACTGGCCTGTTTACTGCGTCCCCCTGTCATACTTTATATACCTCCACTGCAGGTGTTGCCACATGCCATCTATGAGTGGTCATTGATATTGACATCAAACGTAAGCAGAGTCACATTAATGTGGCTGAACCACGTATAAGATGGAGAGCACTAGAATACTTGTTTATTGTTTTTTTTGTTGTATTTTATTACATTTTTTTTTTATCTGTTTGTTTTGAATTTTAAGGTCGCTTACTGATTTTCTTTTTTTGTTGGTGCCTGGGAGAACCAGAGAACCAAGATGTACTAACTGACTGACTGACTGAACTGTAGCAAAGCCTGAGGTGACAATTTGGTTGTGAGTTGGCAAAACAAACTAATTTGAAAATAAAAAAACATGGCTGTGGTGACAGAATGATTGTAGCTTAGCTTGAGATCTAGGTTAGTTTGGAATGTGATAATTTGCTTGTGAGATGGTGAAGCCAATGGATCTTCACATGAAAGAAAGATTGCCATTGTAGACTGATGTGTAACATAGCCTAGATATACATTTGCTGTTGCTATAACATATTTGTATGACTTATTTCCAATTTTGCCAGTGTGGTTAATTTCTAACCTTACATGACAAAATACCAGCTATCTTTATTTACGAAAAAGACCTACATGTCACTCATGATTTGCCATGTCAAAGAATCCAGTGAAACTTTTTTAAGTGCTTTATCTGAAAACTACCTTGAGCAGTTAAACAGAGAACCGACTCGTGGTGATAACATATTAGACCGTCTGGTGACAAAAAGACCTGAACTATTTGAAACAGTTAACGCAGAACAGGGAATCGGCGATCATGACGCGGTTACTACATTGATGATTTCAGCTGTAAATAGAAATATTAAAAAAGGTAGGAAGATTTTTATGTTTAGCAAAAGTGACGAAAAATCAGATTTCAGAGTACCTGACGGCTCAACACAAAAGTTTTATCTCAAGTACAGATAATGTTGAGGATCAGTGGACAAAGTTCAAAACCATCGTACAGTATGCTTTAGATGGGTATGTACCAAGCTAGACTTTAAGAGATGGAAAAGAGCCACCGTGGTACAACAACCAAGTTAGAAAACTTCTGCAGAACCAAAGGGAACTTCACAGCAAACATAAACATAGCCATAGCCAAAGCCTTGCAGACAAACAAAAATTATGTGAAGCGAAATGTAGTGTGAGGAGGGCTATGCGAGAGGCGTTCAATGAATTCGAAAGTAAAGTTCTGTGTATTGACTTGGCAGAAAATCCTAAGAAATTTCAAAGCGGTAAGTGGATCAAAACAGAATGTCCAGACACTCTGTGACCAAAATGGTACTGAAACAGAGGATGACAGACTAAAGGCCGAAATACTAAATGTCTTTTTCCAAAGCCATTTCACAGAGGAAGACTGCACTGTAGTTCCTTCTCTGGATTGTCGCACAGATGACAAAATGGTAGATATCGAACTAGACGACAGAGGGATAGAGAAACAATTAAAATTGCTCAAAAGAGGAAAGGCCGCTGGACCTGATGGGATACCAGTTCGATTTTACACAGAGTACACGAAGGAACTTGCCCCCTTCTTGCAGCGGTATACCGTAGGTCTCTAGAAGATGTGCAGAACTATAGACCTATATCTCTAATGTCGATCAGTTGTAGAATTTTGGAACACATGTTATGTTCGAGTATAATGACTTTTCTGGAGACTAGAGATCTAGTCTGTAGGAATCAGCATGGGTTTTGAAAAAGTCGGTCACATGAAAACCAGCTCGCGCTATTCGTCCACAAGACTCAGAGGGCCATAGACACGGGTTCACAGATAGATGCCGTGTTTCTTGACTTCCGCAATGCGTTCGATACAGTTCCCCACAGTCGTTAATGAACAAAGTAAAAGCATATGGACTATCAGACCAGTTGTGTGATTGGATTGAAGAGTTCCTAGATAACAGAATGCAGCATGTCACTCTCAATGGAGAGAAGTCTTCCGAAGTAAGAGTGGTTTCAGGTGTGCCACAGGGGAGTGTTGTTGGACCATTGCTGTTCACAGTATACATAAATGACCTGGTGGATGACATCGGAAGTTCACTGAGGCTTTTTGCGGATGATGCTGTGGTATATCGAGAGGTTGTAACAATGGAAAATTGTACTGAAATGCAGGACGATCTGCAACGAATTGACGCATGGTGCAGGGAATGGCAATTGAATCTCAATGTAGACAAGTGTAATGTGCTGGAATACATAGAAAGAAAGATCCCTTATCATTTAGTTACAATATAGCAGGTCAGCAACTGGAAGCAGTTAATTCCATAAATTATCTGGGAGTATGCATCAGGAGTGATTCAAAATGGAATGATCATATAAAGTTGATCGTCGGTAAAGCAAATACCAGACTGAGATTCATTGGAAGAATCCTAAGGAAATGCAATCCAAAAACAAAGGAAGTAGGTTATAGTACGCTTGTTTGCCCACTGCTTAACTGCTCAGCAGTGTGGGATCCGTACCATATAGGGTTGATAGAAGAGATAGAGAAGATCCAACAGAGAGCAGCGCACTTCATTACAGGATCATTTAGTAATCGCGAAAGCATTACGGAGATGATAGATAAACTCCAGTTGAAGACTCTGCAGTCGAGATGCTCAGTAGCTCGGTATGGGCTTTTGTTGAAGTTTCGAGAACATACCTTCACCGAAGAGTCCAGCAGTATATTGCTCCCTCCTACGTATATGTCACGAAGAGACCATGAAGATAAAATAAGAGAGTTTAGAGCCCACACAGTGGCATACCGACAATCCTTCTTTCCACAAGCAATACAAGACTGGAATAGAAGGGAGAACCGATAGAGATACTCAAGGTACCCTTGGCCACACACCGTCAGGTGGCTGCGGAGTATGGATGTAGATGTAGATGTAGATGTAGAACTTCCCACAAGTTATTTCACGCACAGTTACCAACAGTTGCACACAACAGATAAGGCACTGACACTGTAGCTGCACTTTTACTCTAGTGGAGAGTGGAAATTCATTCTGGAAACAGTTAGTAGTTTGATGAGCAGCAGGTGGTGATAATAATTGAAACCACTGCATGGAATGTACATTATGGAGAGATTAAAGATTGGTCAGTGGGTTGTTACCTTTACTCCTTCCACTGTTTGTTTTTAATTCAGTATGCCTATTCCTATGTAAAGTAAAATTTAAGTAATTCTCATAATTATCAATATTGGTAGAGTACGATTGGTCATAATTAGTTATTAGTATAATTTTTCTTTCTTTAACAGTGGGGTCTGTGTATGAAAGTGTGTGCTTTTACTACAGAAAGTGTAAGAGTTTTGAAAGGCAGTGTGAATACCATTTTCTGTTACATGTTTCTGTGTGCCATGCATCACTATGCTACAGGTGAGTGGTTGCCTTTCCCTTGTTTTAAGTATTTTTACAGAAAAAATGCCAAATTCAGAAGAACGCAAATTTCCCAAGACACTCTTAAGTTTCATGGAAGCTCAAAATTTAGTGTGGAAGTCAATGCGAGGTGCTTTTAATAGTTTCCCCAATGAAATATTGTCTCAAAATGTGGTAGAAAACTGAAAGAGATTCTGGTCGTATGTAAAGTACACCAGTGGCAAAAAACAGTCAATACCGTCACTGCACGATAGCGATGGAAATATTACCGATGGTGGTGCCACTAAAGCAGAGTTACTAAATACAGTTTTCTGTAATTCCTTCACGAGGAAAGACGAAGTAAATATTCCAGAATTCGAAACCAGAAGAGCTGTTAGCATGACTGACATAAAAGTAAATATCTTAGGTGTTGCGAAACAACTCAAATCACTAAAGAAAGGCAAGTCATCCAGTCCAGATGGTATACCAATCAGGTTCCTTTCAGAGTTTGCAGACACAATAGCGCCTTTCTTAGCAATCATATACAACTGCTCACTTGATGAAAGGTCTGTTCCTAAAGACTGCAAAGTAGCACAGGTCATACCAATATTCATGAAAGGAAATAGGAGTAACTGATTGAATTACAGACCCATATCACTGACCTCGGGTTTGCAGTAGGATTTTGGAGCATATACTGTACTCGAACATTATGAATCACCTTGAAGAAAATTACTTATTGATACATAACCAACACGGATTCAGAAAATATCATTTTTGTTCAACACAGCTAACTCTTAATTCCATCAAGTAATGAGTGCTGTCGACAAGGGATCTCAGATCAATTCTATATTCCTGGATTTCCAGAAGGCTTTTGATACCGTTCCTCACTAGTGAATATTAATCAGATTGCATGCATATGGAGTATCATCTCAGTTGTGTGACTGGATTCATGATTTCCTCTCAGAGGGTCACAGTTCATAGTGATAGATGGTAAATTATCGAATAGAACAGAACAGAATCTGGCATTCTGCAAGGTAGTGTCATAGGCCCTCTGCTGTTACTGATTTATATAAATGTTATAGGTGATAATCTAAGCAGTCCCCTTAGATTGTTTGCAGATGATGCTGTAATTTACCATCTCGTAAAATCATCAGATGATCAATTCCAATTACAAAATGATCTAGAGAGAATTTCTATATGGTGTGAAAAGGGACAATTAGCACTAAAAAAAGAAAAGTGCAAGTACATGGGTACTAAAAGAAATCTGATAAATTTTGGGTACACCATAAATTGCACAAATCTAAGGGCTGTCAATTCGACTAAATACCTAGGAATTACAATTATGAGTAACTTAGATTGGAAAGACCATGTAGATAATATTGTGGAGAAGGCGAAATAAAGACTGCGCTTTGTTGGCAGAATACTTAGAAGATGCGCAAAACTCACTAAAGAGACAGCCTACATTACACTTGTCTCTCCTCTGCTGGAATACTGCTGTATGGTATGGGATCCTTACCAGGTAGGATTCACAGGGGACATCAAAAAAGTGCAAAGAAGGGCAACTCGTTTCATGTAATCGTGAAATAGGGGTGAGAGTGTCACTGATATGATATGTGAGTTGGGGTGGCAGCCACTGAAACATTGGCGGTTTTCTTTGCGGCAAGATCTATTTACAAAATTTCAGTCACCAACTTTCTCTTCCGAATGTAAAAATATTTTGTTGACACCCACTTACGTTGGGAGAAATGATCATCATAATAAAATAAGAGAAATCAGATGTTCCTTTTTCCCATGTGCCATTCGAGAGTGGAATGGTAGAGATGTAGTATGAAAATGGTTTGATAAACCCTCTGCCAGGCACTTAAGTGTGAACTGCAGAGTAACCATGTAGATGTAGATGTAGATGTGGATGTAGAACTAACACATGGTAGCTGCTTTTGCTTGTTGATGTATAAGTGGATTTATTCCACTACCCAGGCGGTTCTTACCCATGGTCCAATTTATGGAACATGAGAGAATGAGGCAAAGAATGCAGGACTCTTTTGATTCACTCCACAAATTATGTATTTTGAAAATGTTATCTTGTGTAGGAACTCTGTACTATGATACAGTTTGACATTATGAAATGAGACTAAGCAAAGTCCCCCATTTCTTTTTATTGTTCATATGCGTATTCTTCATACTGTAGATAAAGATTAATTATGGCATGTTGGACGGTGGTTTGCCCAACTGAATTTATAATGAAGTTGTAATCTCAATAATTTAAAGCTGATAGCATCTTGTGTCAGCATGCTTTCATAACTTTCATATGTGTTGCATGCATATCACATGATGATGATGATGGTGGTGGTAATGATTTTATTGTCATTAGGCGATTACAGCAATACACATCATCACACACATAATTCAATAAAGTTATAATGTAACCAAGTGGTGGCAGGAAAACACACATATAAATGAGTGGACAAATGTGTAAGGTAGAAAACATGACAATTTGAGCAAATAGATGACAACAAAGGCTGACAGGAGGATTACATAAGAAGGAATGATGGCTACATGGGATTGTCAGTCTTCGTTGTCATGAATCTTGTTCAAAGTGTCATCAGTTGTCTACCTTGTGTCAGTCAACTCATTTGTAGTACCTTTCATATGTATGTCCTCCAGCCACTGCTAGGTGAGTTGCTTTTTTTATATATGCAATTACATTATATTTTCCGGAATTGATAATTTTTGTTGATACAAAACAAAAGAACAAGTTTCCTATTGCACTACAGTTTTATATTATATGTGATAAATTCCCTTTTATGTGTGTGTTCAGTTGCCTGAGACTGTGTGTGTGTGTGTGTGTGTGTGTGTGTGTGTGTGTGTGAGAGAGAGAGAGAGAGAGAGAGAGAGAGAGAGAGATTGTGGAAGCTTTTTAAATAATTTGTGGCCCATGAGATATTACGTGATTTTGAAGGTCTGTGGTATGGAATATAAATGCACCTATCACTTCTTGTGTTGTAACAATATATATTTTCTCTGCATTTTGCTCCCAGTAACTTCTTCATAAACATTAAAACTGATTTTTTGTTCACATAACAATAGGTTACAGAGTACCTTGTTTGAAGAACCAGCAATTACCTTAGCAGCTTTCTTCTGCAGTATAGAGCTTTCCCATAAAATACATTATGTTATTATGCTTTGGAAGAATGAAAAATAGGATGTTCTAACATATATTTCTGGTATACAATCCGCAAGACACCTTAACAAATAAATTCCTCTTGACAACTTACTCCTAATATAAGGCATGATCAAAAAGTTTTCATTTGAAGGCTATACTGTCCAGAACTGGTGTGCACATCAGACAAAATCACTATGAGCATTGAGCAAATCATATCAAGATAGCCATGTGACATAATACTGTGTCCTGCTGCTCGAAGAAGTCCGTAAGTACCTGCTGTACATTCTTGTTCAAAAGGAATCATTGACCCTTCAAGGCATTTTTTAAGGGACCAAAGGCATGATAATCACATGGGTAGAGTTCAGGACCTAGGGCGGGAACTTGAAAGTGTGTCCCACTTGGGGTGGTGACACTTCTGCGTTACGACATTTGTGACAGGGGGACGTGTGTTAACTACCGTGATGGAGCAGCAGGCTTTGTCACATCAGCTTCTATCATGTTCAACAATACACTCAAAGAACATGTTGCCTTCAACACTGAAATGCCTCAGGTACTTCAGGCAAACAGCCATGTATGAGACTGGCCTCCCAGATCGACACGGCATTTTGTGTCGAATCGTGACCAATACGGAACTTGGCACATCATTCGACCATGTTGGATTTCTACAGACTTGGTGCTGCAGACACATTCTTCTTTATCTAGTGGATGTCTACCACTGTTTGTTCTTCAGCAACCAAGAAAAGAACAACAGCACATTGGTGCTGTTTGGATGCATTTGGTAATAACGCCAGCATAGTTAAAGTTCCCATATTTACTGCACATGTGACAGAAAGACATGAATGCTACACTAATCCCTTATTTACATGTTTGTGCTTATATACCTGCCTCAAGAGTCATGCTATGTTGCATGTGTGCTGCCTCAGCACCACCAAACAGAAGTGTTTTGGTTGCCCCTTATACAGAGTGTCCCATTTATCTTGACTACCCTAAATAACTGTTTGTCCAGATGCAAATTAAAAAATGTTTCAAGCAAATGTTCTTTAGCCATCAGGGGGACATAAATCAGCATGACTGCCTTCGTTGTAGCTTTGTTTTTTACAAAGATATGAGCAGTGGTAAGACTTTTTTAAATGTCACCCTGTATTGTTTATTCGGTAATTCATTTCCTCTCCAAAGACCTATTCAAAAATGTATAACAGTGCACCATTTACTGTAACACAATGTTATTAATTACATAAAACAACACTGACTTCGAGTCCAGGATCACAAACTCGTTCACTTGCTGGAGTTGTCAGAAATCAAGTGAAAACCTAGTAAAAACATAACACAAAATTGACGTTGACTCCCCTGTACCATTGCCCAGGAGTAGAACATTCAAAGGTGCTCAAAGTGGTGACCCTGGAAATTGATACACTAGTGCTCTCGTTGAACGAAAACATTATCTACTGCTTCCAGTGCTGCCTGCTGAAGAGAACTACAAGCAAGCATGATACGTTCCTGCATGTCCTCTGCAGTTGTTGGAATATCGCGATAGACAATGTCTTTAATGCGTCCCCAAAGAAAAAAGTCCAGAGGATTTAAATCAGGAGGTCTAGCAGGCAAAGTAACTGTTCCTCCTTGACCAATCCATCTCTCGGGATACCTTCAGTTCAGAAGATGACGTGCACCCAAGACATTATGTGCTGGACACCCTTTGTGTTGATGCCACATAAGCATTCAGGTTCTTAGCGGCACTTTATTCAGAAGAAGAGGAAGAATTCATCTGAGGAAGTTGGCATACACTGTGCCATTTAGACTACCATTGATGAAATAAGGACCAATAATTGTAGTACCAGACATCCCACACCAGATGTTAACTCTCCATTGACGCTGATGTTCCATTAATTGTATAAGTGATTGTGCAAGGAAAAGGATGCTGGTAGAACTCCTTAATTCATAGAATCTTATGCAAACCGTATTCTTTCCAACGAGAGTGCAAGGGAGCAGTAGAACAATCATAGACAACATTTTTGTTCATTCCTCATTACTAGAAGGGCATTCTGTTAGCAAAAAGGTGAATGGCCTTTCTGATCATGATGCACAAATTTTAAATCTGAAAGATTTTTGTGCTGCAACACGTGTTAAATGTAGTCATCAGCTGTTTAGGAAAGCTGATCCAGTTGCTGTAGAGACCTTTGTAAACCTTATCAAGGAACAAGAGTGGCAACATGTTTATAGCGCTGATACAGTAGACGATAAATATAATGCTTTTCTCAAGACTTTTCTCATGCTCTTTGAAAGTTGCTTTCCGTTAGAATATTCAAAACGGGGTACTAGCACAAACAGGGAGCCTGGGTGGCTGACTAGAGGGATAAGAATATCTTGTAGAACAATGTGGCAATTATATCAAAACGCTAGAAATAGTCAGAATCTAAATGCAGCAGCCCATTACAAACAGTATTGTAAGGTGCTTAAAACTGTTATTAGGAAGGCAAAAAGTATGTGGTATGCAGATAGAATAGCTTAGTCTCAGGACAAAATTAAAACCATATGGTCAGTTGTAAAGGAAGTGGCTGGTCTGCAGAGACAGGTCGAGGATATAGAATCAGTGCATAGTGGGAATATCCATGTTACTGATAAGTCACATATATGTACAGTATTTAATAATCATTTTCTGAATATAGCAGGTGAACTAAATGGAAACCTAGTCCCAACAGGGAATCACATAGCGCTCTTAGAAAAAAGTGTTCCGAGGTTCACCTGAAATGCTTCTCCATGGTACTGACAAGAGGGAGATTGAGTTAATAATTAAATCACTAAAGACCAAGGACTCTCATGGATGTGACGGGGTATCTATCAGAATACTGAAGTATTGTTCTATGTATGTTAGCCCAGTACTTAGCCATATCTATAACTTTTCCTTTAGGAGTGGTCGGTTTCCTGACCGATTAAAGTACTCGGTAGTGAAGCCACTTTATAAAAAGGGAGACAGGGATAATATTGACAATTATAGACCTATTTCTATGCCATCGGTGTTTGCTATACTTATCAAGAAGGTTGTATATACGAGGTTACTGGAGCACTTAAATTCACATAATTTGCTGTCAAATGTTCAGTTTGGTTTTAGAAATGGTTTAACAACTGAAAATGCTATATTCTCTTTTCTCTGTGAGGTTTTGGATGGATTAAATAAAAGGTTGCGAACGCTAGATGTTTTCTTTGATTTAACGAAGGCTTTTGACTGTGTTGACCACAAAATATTACTGCAGAAGTTGGACCATTATGGAGTAAGGGGAGTAGCTTACAATTGGTTCGCCTCTTACTTTAAGAACAGAAAGCAGAAGGTAATTCTCCGCAATATTGAGAGCGGTAGTGATGTTCAGTCCCGATGGGGCGCTGTTAAGTGGGGCGTTCCCCAAGGGTCGGTGCTGGAGCCACTGCTGTTTCTTATTTATATAAATGATATGCCTTCTAGTATTACAGGTGATTCAAAAATATTTCTGTTCGCTGATGACACCAGTCTGGTAGTGAAGGATCTTGTGTGTAATATTGCAACAGTATCAAATAATGTAGTTCATGAAATAAGTTCGTGGCTTATGGAAAATAATTTGATGCTAAGACTCACTTTTTACAGTTTCTAACTCACAATTCAACAAGAACCGATATTTTGATCGGACAGAATGGGCGTATTATAAGCGAGACGGAACAGTTCAAGTTCCTAGGCGTTTGGATAGATAGTAAGCTGTTGTGGAAAGCCTATGTCCAGGATCTTGTTCAGAAACTAAATGCTGCTTTATTTACCATTAGAACAGTATCTGAAATAAGTGACACTTCAACACGAAAAGTAGTCTACTTCGCATATTTTCATACGCTTATGTCGTATGGTATTATTTTTTGGGGTAATTCTTCTGATTCAAAAAGGGTATTTTTGGCTCAAAAACAGGCTGTTCGAGCTGTATGTGGTGTAAGTTCAAGAAACTCTTGTCGACCGCTATTCAATAGTCTGGGAATTCTGACATTGCCCTCACAGTATATATTTTCTTTAATGTCGTTTATTGTTAGCAATATTAGCCTATTCCTAAGGGTTAGCAGCTTTCACTCAGTTAATACTAGGCAGAAATCCAATCTGCATGTGGAATGCACTTCCTTGACTCTTGTGCAGAAAGGAGTGCAGTATTCTGCTGCATCCATTTCCAATAAGCTACCACAAGAACTCAAAAATCTTAGCAGTAGCCCAAACTCTTTTAAGTCTAAACTGAAGAGTTTCTTCATGGCTCACTCCTTCTATTCTGTCGAGGAGTTCCTGGAAGAGCTAAAAAATTAAGCAAATTCCAGTGTTACATTGTTGATTTTCTTTATTTAAACTTACGACTTGTCACCTGAATATGTTTTTTTATATTTCATTTTATCTGTTTCTAATATCGTGTTATAATTTCATGTATTGACTCGTTCCGTGACCGTGGAGACTTCTCCTTAATTTGGTCCCATGGAACAATAATTAAATAAATAAATAAATAAATAAATATATTTTGGCACTGACAACAATATTTATACTAATATAAAGAACAGACCACTATCTCACTGAGGTACCATTCTCATTGGAATCACTGACTGCACAGCTTGGAAAAAGAGTCAGAGTACAGACAACATTCATGTAAGTGTTTTATGCCTCCAATTCCTTTCCTGATGCTGATCTGTGAAAAAGACAAATACTTTATTTTACTACAACAAAAATATTTAAAAATGTAGCTCAAATATCACCAACATTGTCATCATGTTATAAATTTTTCAGGAAATAGTAGGCAAGGGAAATAGAGGAGGTCATTCTAAATATCTGTACCAATTTTTGTGAGTTTAACTTCAATCATTTAGGAGAAAAGTGTACCTGAATGATGAAAATTCAAGTTTTCAGTAAATCGCTAAAGAAGCTTTTCATATTTATTAACTTACCACTATGCTCATTTAGAACATTTCAGCTGCATACTCCAGGTGTCCTCCTGTTTCTTTATCCTCCATACTCTTTCTCTTCATTCTTTTCTTTATCCTTGACTCCTTGGTAGCAGATTCTGTAGCTGTCTCTACTTTGGTTACCCGCTGCTTATGAATAGCAGTTAGAGCTGAAGCCATATTCCTTCCCGTCTGGATGTTCAGTTTCTTCATAATATTGATCCTTGAAATTGCACCATCATTTAATGTTTTCATTGCATCCATTACACCAAAGTTCAACACTGTGAGCCCAATAAATACAGGTTTGGGTACTCTCTTCCATATACAGCTGTTGAAGCTTTCATTTGCATTCTGAGAGAGACCATGTATACATTTTGTAAGTAGATTTTTATTTGTCTGATCCCTAGATGTAGGCTTAATTGTCTCCATTACAGCAAGTGGTAACGAATGCTTTTGGGTATATTGTATGCCTGTAGCATTGCTCAAGTGGTACTTGCACTTCCCCTTTTGGGCACAAACCATGCTGTGGGGTTTCATCTGTTGACAGTCTGTGAAACCATGTTGCCCAAACAGCTCGTCTCATGTTCTCCAAATCTCCTAAATTTCTCCTTATTGATGGCCCATAATATTGAGTCAAAGAATCAATTTCACTTTTTGAAATATGACCTGGACCAGCTACGTGTTTTCTGTCTGACGTTTTTTTTTCCACTGAAGTCTTTACATAAATTTCTCAGCCAAGGTGTCATTCTTTTTTGTAAATGTCCAACACATTCAAGCTTTTCTATCAGTGTGTCCCCATATGGTCTGTCATTAACAATAGTTGTGCGTCCGTTACATTCTCCATCCCCAAAGTTGCCTACATACCTCACAACAAAACTGACCTCTGATCCTCTAAAAATGTTTAGAACTCATCTCGTCTCCATGTTTCCACTTGGGCCATCAAAGTTCTTTACACAAACATGGGTGCCAATAAATTTACTTGAACAACCCTGGCAGTGCTTTGTTAGACATTCATAACCTATTATCTTACCAGTTTCCATAAATGTGGCAGTTACAACCCCATTTAGAGAAGTATGCCCTCTCTTCTGCCAAGATCCATCAAATGCTGCTACAATGTCTGTATTCTCAGACACTGCTACTGCTTCTTCTGCTGCTCTTTTCATCGAATGTTCACTTACACCACATAAAGCATTATGTATTAATTTATTGTACCTGTCAAACCTCAGTGGGGGTGGATCAAATCCATCACAGCACAAAAAGTCTGGGCAGCTCTCCTTCCCCTTCCAATACATCACATTGCATAAGCAAGCTGAATATTTACTCTGTAATGTTGACTATCATTTACTGGCAATGTCATAGTATCATTGTGCAACTAACATGAGTTATAGGTAATCTGTAACCAACTTGAAGGACCCTTCCTTGCTGAAATGTCCTCAGAAATGTCAATACTATCTTCACAATTGCAGTACTTACATTTCACAACACTCTTCAAAAATCTTGACAGCATATTTGGGTTCACAATAACATTTCCGTCATTATTGCTGCTCACAATACTACAAACCTTGTTCTTATGACATTCAGAAAGTGAAAGATGTCTAGAAGCACTGCCTGTAGACACAGTTTCTAAGGGTGACTTTTGAAGCAACTGATGTGTATTATTCTGTTGTGTATGGGACTGGTTGCCGTGAAACTTTCGTTTGGGGCTAAATTTCTTTACTCTCGGCATTTTTAGTACAGGAAACACACACACAGAAACAAAACAACGCATAATAACTACAAAACCACAAGCATATTAATTCCGAAATCATATATTTTCAGATCTTTGTTTACGTTTGAACCATAGCCTTCTAGACATTCCTGTACTTTGGTACTGGGAGTCATTGTCTTGTAGAATACACCTATGTTAATGATACATAACTAAAGATGGAAAAAACGGAAGAAGTAAATAATGCATCACGTATTCTGATGCACTTCAGACTGACAGAAGGGCGTGGCCCCTGTGTAACATTATGTTCACCCTCAATTTTAGAACAAACGGGAAATGATAATGCCCATAAAAAAAAAAAAAATTTGAAATCAGTATGACATGCTCTTTCCTATAGACCAAGAATTTTTTTTTTTCAAATTTTTGGTCATTTTCGCGAGCATGTCCCCTTAAGAGCACAGACTTGCAAACTCATGACCAAGCAATCAATCAATCTTTTTATTCATCTGTTAACAATATACATTGTATGGATGTAATCAATTACAATATAGTTTCTTATCTTCAATTTGTTTCAAAAACTTGGATAATAAATACAAATATTTTATATCAGTATACATAAATAATGTTACTTTTTCATATTCAGATATTCTTCAATATTATAAAAACTATGTGTTAGTAAAAACTGATTAAGATCTACCTTGACTTTATGAAATTCTTTAATGTGCTTTATTTTGGAAGGAAATGCACTAAAAAGTATTTTGAGTTGGTAGTTTACACTTTTTTGGTTGAGTGCTCCTTTGTGGATGTCTCTGTGAAAATCATCCCTGTTCCTTGTAAGTCATCTGTGGTGCTGCCAAGCATGCCAAGTAATTGTGTGCCCTGTAGTTGTGCCTTTGCCAGCTTGTGTTGGTCATTACCCAGTGAGAATGACCCATAACAAAAAAAGGAAAGTTGCTACTCACCATATAGAGGAGATGCTTAGCTGCGATAGGCACAATAAAAAGATTCACACAGTCATAGCTTTCGGTCATTAAGGCCTTTGTCAGCAGTACACACACACACACACACACACACACACACACACACACACACACACACACACACACACACACACACACACATACAAGCACAACTTGCACACACATCTGCAGTCTCAGAGAGCTGAAACTACACTGTGAGCAACAGCACCAGTGCATGATGGGAGTGGTGACTGGGTGGGGGTAAGGAGGAGGCTGGGGCAGGGAGGGGGAGGGATAGTATGGTGGTAGTGGTGGACAGTGAAGTGTTGCATTTAGATGGAGGGTAGGAGAGAAGGTGCGGAGGGAGGAGGGGGTAAGTAGTGGTAAGGAGAGAAATGAAAATAAAAATAAAAGAAATTAAAAGACTGGGTGTGGCGGTGAAATGACGGCTGTGTAGTGCTGGAATGGGAACAGGGAGGGGGCTGGGTGGGTGAGGACAGCGACCCATCCCAGAACCTCTCCCCAGAGTCCATCTCTCTAGTTACCCCTACCACTCCCCACACCCCCATCTTCTACATGCTTCCTAAAGTCCATAAACCCAACCATGCAGGAGAATCTCTGCTCTCATAGACCAACACCTTCAACCTATTACCTGGAACCTATCCTCCTATATAAAAGATACCAACCATTTCCTCGACTGACTCTCCACAGTTCCTCTCCCTGTATCAAACGGTGCCCTGCTCGTCACTATTGATGCCACCTCCCTGTACACTAACATTCCTAATGCCCATGGCGTTACTGCTATTGAACACTACCTTTCCAGATGCCCTATGGATTCCAAACCAACAACCTCCTTCCTAGTCTCCATGACCAACTATATCCTCACCCACAATTACTTCTCCTTTGAAGGCATCACCTACAAACAAATCCGCGATACGGCTATGGGCACCCGTATGGCACCATCCTATGCTAACATCTTCATGGGCCATCTAGAGGAATCCTTCCAAAAAACGCAGAATCCTAAACCCTTCACTTGGTTCAGATTCACTGATGACATCTTTGCTATCTGGATTGGAGGTGAAGACACCCTATCCACATTCCTCCAGAACCTCAACAACTTCTCCCCCATTTGCTTCACCTGGTCCTACTCAACCCAACAAGCCACCCTCCTAGATGTTGACCTCCACCTCAGAGATGGCTACATCAGTACCTCCGTCCATATCAAACCTACTAACCTCCAGCAGTACCTCCACTTCGACAGCTGCCACCCATTTCATACCAAGTAGTCCCTTGTGTACAGCCTAGCTACCAGTGGTCGTCGCATCTGCAGTGACGAGCAGTCCCTCTTTAAGTATACTGAGGGTCTCACTGAAGCCTTCACTGACTGTAGTTATCCTCCCATCCTTGTACAAAAACAAATCTCCCGTGCCTTATCTTCCCAGTCTCCCACCACCTCCCAAAGTCCCACAGTCTGGCCACAGAGGGCATTCCCCTCATAATTCAGTACCATCCGGGACAGGAGCAACTGAATTACATTCTCTGCCAGGGTTTCGATTACCTCTCGTCATGCCCTGAAATGAGAAATGTCCTACCCACTATCCTTCCCACCCCTCCAACCATGGTATTCCACCATCCACTGAACCTACACCACATACTCGTCCATTATTACACAACCCCTGCTCCCAATCCCTTACCTCATGGCTCGTACCCCTGTAATAGACCTAGATGCAAGACCTGTCCCATACATCGTCCTACCACCACTTACTCCAGTCCGGTCACTAACTTCACCTATCACATCAAAGGCAGAGCTAGCTGTGAAACCAGACACGTGATCTACAAGCTAAGCTGCAACCACTGTGCTGCATTCTATGTAGGCATGACAACCAACAAACTGTCTGTCCACATGAATGGCCACCGATAAACTGTGGCCAAAAAACAAGTGGACCACCCTGTAGCTGAACACGCTGCCAAACATGATACCCCTCATCTCAATGACTGCTTCACAGTCTGTGCCATATGGATCCTTCCCGCCCTCAGTCTAAACTGCACCACTTCACTGTCCGCCACTACCACCATACTATCCCTCCCCCTCCCCGCCCCAGCCTCCTCCTTACCCCCACCCAGTCGCCACTCCTATCATGCACTGGTGCTGCTGCTCGCAGTGTAGTTTCAGCTCTCTGAGACTGCAGATGTGTGTGAAAGTTACGCTTGTGTGTGTGTGTGTGTGTGTGTGTGTGTGTGTGTGTGTGTGTGTGTGTGTGTGTGTGTGTGTATGTATGTATGTGTGTCCACTGCTGACAAAGACCTCAATGGCTGAAAGCTATGATTGTGTGAATATTTTCATTGTGCCTATTGCGGCTCAGCATCTCTGCTATATGGTGAGTAGCAACTTTCCTTCTTTGGTATTGTTACATTCCCTCCTGGATTTTCCATTGATTGATTTTTGCAATAAGGAAAAGACTGTGACGTGTTGTCTGCACCATGAACATATCAGACATTGGTCAAAAATTGAGCAAGATAATGCAAATGTCGAAAACAATGTGGCAGCAGTCTTTTTCCAGGTCAAGCATGGAGTCTGCCAACAGTCAATGAACAATGTAGATGATAAGTGGTCAGTCACCTTCAAAATGGTGCACCTCTTCATACACCATGAAAAGCTTGCTATATGCTGACCACTTGAGTTGAGAATCAGTCAGTTTCTTGGAGAAAAACCACAGTGGTTGCTGAGCTCTGCACAGCTCTCGTTTATCCCATTTATTGTTTGTCATCTTCTATTACGTTACTGCCACCTTGTTTTCTTATTCCATTCATTGGTGTCACTAACTTCCTGCCTTACTTGCCTGTGAGCAGCAGCAGCAGCGCGTATGATAAGTGCACTGTCATACCATCTCTGGAGCGACCGATAGTATTTTCTGGGTCGTCGTATGTCTGGTGGTCAGTTTGGGATGGACCAGCAGTACAGTCAGGATGCAGCAGCCATGAAGTTGGGGAACGGAGTGCTGGTGAGGTGCCAACAGCCAGTGCTTGTCGACTGTTGGCGACACACATGAACTGTCCGACGGAGGGAGATTGGAGCAGGATGACCATTGGTTGGTCATTTGGTTGGTCGTCTCATCGGCCGACATATATTTGGTCCTTTCACTGTTTCCAGTCCTGGGCAGTTGGTCATTTGGCATGGAGCAGTAAGTAAATCTCTGTGGCGCGTAGTTTGTCCGGGCCCGCTGGTGGCCTCTAGGCAGTGTCGGAGTGTGTGGTGCTGTTCCCATTGCTAAGCGGTTCGTGACTCACTGATCGTGGACATGAAAGTTGAGTTTTGACCTAATCTACCAGCAAGTCATGACTGTTCACATTGTGTCATTTGGAGTTCATTGTTTGCTGTTGGGATATTCCTGCGAGCAACAATGTGTGTTTTCAAGTTGGCAAATTTTAGCCACCCTCCAGTGGAGTTTAACTGTACTTACTTATTTGAGTTGGAATGCACCAGTGGAATCTTCTACCTTGTGGCTGTTAACATTCCGGTTACCTGCCCTGGCCACTGACGTAAATTCAGGCAGTGTATTTTCCTCATCATGTTGTCGCTGTCCAGCATGGTGTGACGTTTGACAGCTCAATGTATAATTGGTTGTGGGCACCAATACCTTCTATGTTGTTCCATTGAACTCCCTGTTGTGTGCTGGTTGGGTCAAGCTGAGGTTATCTTGTTGTGGGTCCATTGACTGTATGTCGTTGGGTTGTCGTCAGATTGACAATGGTTTGGCTGACTGCCTGTCTCACCTAAGTGAGCGTTAGTGTTTGAATTCCAGGCCAACCCTCGGAACTTCTGAGCACCCTTGCGTGTACTGGCTTTTCTTGTTTATTCATGTTGTTTGTACTTGTATGGCTTCTAGACAATCTTTAGATTAAGGTCATTTTTCCCTTGAGGCACCAGGTGGTTTGGGCCTTAAGCCTAATTTAAGAACTGTTTTACATAAAGCCTTTGGCATTTTTAAAAGTAATGTTATTGAGTCTTAAATGCTGGGCCTTCAGCAGATTTTGAATGTAAATTGTTTGCTCTTAAAGTCTCAGATTCTTTGGGCCTTCAGCCTAATTAAGGAACTGTTTTAAGATAAGGCTTCTGATTTTGGTTGAGCTTTAAATTATTAGCTTTCAGCCATTTTTAAGTTAAAGTGGTCTTGCCCTTAAGGCATGAGATTGTATGGTGCATTCAGCCGCTGATTAAGTTCCAAAACTGAAGCTTTTTTTTTGTTTAAAAAAAAAGTAATTTCTTGTCTTTTGTAATGTTTGATCAAATAAAAAGTTATATGTTCGAGTGTAACTGACAGCCCCTGATTTTGGCTCCTTTCCACAACCTAAACTACCATTCCTATCTTGCAGGTTTAGCAGGGTGTCTCACTAGTAGCAGAGGGGAGTTGCACCTGTGCTTGCCATTCTAGTTGCTGTCATTTCACTCTTTTTTTGTTTGTGTTCTGAGGTACCATATTTGTTTGGCTGTTACTTCTTTCAAGTGCTTATCGTAATGTCAGCCAGACAATGTCTGGCGATTGGCCTGCTTAGAAAGGACCACCTTGTTTACGAGTTGGCAATAAGGCGCCAACCGATTGAGGGCAGTGTTCCAGAATTGGTAGCCCATTTGAGCACTGCTGTTTCTTCATCTGGTTGGTATCATGTCAGCAGTGATGGGTGAGACAGGAGCGGCAATTGAAGTTTCGTTTGGTGCTATTAATGGTCTTGAGGACACTATTTGTCTTTTGGAAGGAACCCAACCTAGATAGGGTGTGGGCATAGTTAATGCATTACTTCTTTTGTTTCTCAACTGTGAATAGTTTTTTGTTTTTTACTTGTCTTCTTCTGAGACTTCGCTCAGTACCTTCTTCAGTGCAGGGATGTCGGGTTGCCTGTCAGCATGTGTTTCTACTGTCTGGTTGGTTTCGAGTGGATGTCTCACTTTTGACGTAGCAATGAGACTTGAATTAGTCATCTTTCGTGACTTAGGTCAGTCCATTCCTGATGCAGGGATGTCATTAGCCAGTGGGCGTGTTCCCTCTGTATGGACGGGTCCGAGCGAACGTCTCGCTTGTGGCTTTCTCATGTCCATTTGCTCTTAAGTGTCAGATTCTTGTGGCTTTCAGCAAATTTTGAATTAAAGTTGTTCTGCTCTTAAGGTGTTAGATGGTTTGGGCCTGCAGCCTAATTTAAGAACTGTTTTATGTAAAGCCTTTGGAATTTTTAAAATTAATGTTATTGAGCCGTAAGTGTTGGGCCTTTGGCCAATTTTGAATGTAAGTTGTTTGCTCTTAAAGTCTCAGATTCTTTGGGTCTTCAGCCTAATTAAGGAACTGTTTTAAGATAAGGCTTTGCCTTTTAAATTTCTGATTTTGGTTGAGCTTTAAGTTATTGGCTTTCAGCTGTTTTTAAATTAAAATGCTCGTGCCCTTAAAGCATGAGATTGTAGGGTGCATTCTGCTGCTAATTAAGTTCCAAAACTGAAGCTGCTTTTTTAAAATTTTCTTGGCTCTTGTAATGTTTGATCAAATAAAAGGTTGTAAGTTTGAGTGTAACTGACAGCAGCGTATTTTCGCCCCTTTCCACACCCTAAACTACCTGTCCTGTCCTGCAGGTTTAGCAGGGAGCCTCAGTTGCTGTACACCAGATATCACTTGCTAAAGCACCCTGCTGATTGTAGAGTCACTCACACCAGAAGTGACTGACAGAGGGGTAGGGGGAAGTGGGTGTGAAAAAATCATAGCCTGAGAGAGACAGCCTTTACTTTGGTCAAATGCTCATTGCATCTGCAGGGCCCATACAAGGTCTCAGTTGCCTGATGTGTGCTTGGCTACCAGAGTGTTTATTAATGTTGCCTGAATGGTAGCTGCATGAGGTAATACCAACAATAAAAGTTTATAATTTCATGAAATTTAACTAACTCTTAGTAGCTTGTGACTGTGGCAGCTTGTGGTTGAGCTCCATGTCTTGCGTTGTTGGCCGTATGCCATAATGTTAATAAAATGATCGAGGAAGGTAACTTTGGTTTTCCATAGCTGACATTTGCCCTTGCTTACCACAATGCCAAAATTCTGTGGTGTTACAAAAACAAGTTAGAGATGGTCCTCATGTCTGCATGGAATAGTGTTGCCAGACATATGGTTTTAGCCAGAACAATACATTTTTTTCAGTTTTTTTTGGGTACAGTGCAAACTTTTACCTGTAAGCCAAATGTCCTGATTTTGAATGTGAGGCATAATTACTTATATTTTTTAATCTTCCAGTATCAGACTTTACAAAGCAGATTATGGTTTCCACGTTAGGGAACATGTGTGATGGTAGTGGAGATGGATGTGATGTCAGAAGCAGAATTTTAAAAAAGCAACTTCAGTTTTGGAACTTAATTAACAGCTGAATGCACCCTACTGAATGCTTCCAACTCCATGCAAGAAGACACATGCTTCCATCCCTTTTTGGAGCAGGTTCAATACTTTATCACAAACCAAAATGTACACTACTGGCCATTAAAATTGCTACACCAAGAAGAAATGCAGATGATAAACGGGTATTCATTGGACAAATACATTATACTAGAACTGACATGTGATTACATTTTCATGCAATGTGGGTGCATAGATCCTGAGAAATCAGTACCCAGAACCACCACCTCTGGCCATAATAACGGCATTGATATGTCTGAGCAGTGAGTCAAACAGAGCTTAGATGGCATGTACAGGTACAGCTGCCCATGCAGCTTCAACACGATACCACAGTTCATCAAGAGTAGTGACTGGCGTATTGTGATGAGCCAGTTGCTCGGCCACCATTGACCAGATGTATTCAATTGGTGAGAGATCTGGAGAATGTGCTGGCCAGGGCAGTAGTTGAACATTTTCTGTATCCAGAAAGGCCTGTATAGGACCTGAAATGTGCAGTCATGCATTATCCTGCTGAAATGTAGGGTTTCACAGGGATTGAATGAAGGGTAGAGCCACGGGTCATAACACATCTGAAATGTAACATCCACTGTTCAAAATGCTGTCAATGTGAACAAGAGGTGACCGAGACGTGTAACCAATGGCACCCCATACAATCATGCTGGGTGATACGCTAGTATGGCAATGACGAATACATGCTTCCAATGTGCGTTCACCGCGATGTCGCCAAACACGGATGTGCCCATCATGATGCTGTAAACAGAACCTCGATTTACCTGAAAAAATGACGTTTTGAGATTCGTGCACCCAGGTTCGTCGTTGGGTACACCATCGCAGGCGCTCCTGTCTGTGATGCAGTACTAAGGGTAATCACAGCCATGGTCTCCGAGCTGATAGTCCATGCTGCTGAAAATGTCATTGAACTGTTCATGCAGATGGTTGTTGTCTTGCAAACGTCCCCATCTGTTGACTCAGGGATCAAGATGTGGCTGCACTATCTCTTACAGCCATGCACATAAGATGCCTATCATCTCGACTGCTAGTGATACAAGGCCATTGGGATCCAGCACGGTGATCTGTATTACCCTCCAGAACCCACTGATCCCATATTCTGCTAACAGTCATTGGATCTTGACCAACCCGAGCAACAGTGTCGTGATACGATAAACCACAATCGTGATAGGCTACAATCCAACCTTTATCAAAGTTGGAAATATGATGGTACACACTTCTCCTCCTTACAAGAGGCATCACAACAACGTTTCACCAGGCAACAATGGTCACCTGCTGTTTGTGTATGAGAAATCGATTGGAAACATTCCTCGTGTCAGCACGTAGTAGGTGTTGCCACTGGCACCACCTTTGTGTGAATGCTCTGAAAAGCTGATCATTGGCATATCATAGCTTCTTCTTCCTGTCGGTTAAATTTTGTGTCTGTAGCACGTCATCTTCGTGGCGTAGAAGTAGTGTATTTTACATTTTAGAATTGATTTTTTTGTGGAAATGGCGTGTTTGAAATGGATGGGAGTGTGACAAACCCCGCAAAAAATAAATTAGATATTCAAACCAGCAGACCCCAGAATAGAAGATGGCAAGTGTATTGTTCAATCTGGGAAAAAGATTTCCCTGAATTTTGACCAGCTCCAGCAAATGCATAGAAAGTAAGCTGTACTTTGTGTGTTGGGAAAGCTGGAGAGGGATTTTCCATTTCACACAGCAGTGTAACCAATGTTAGGCATAATTTTAACAGTGTTATCCAGAAAAGCAGATGCTTAACATTGATATTAACCATCCTGATGAATAGTCTCTACAAGGTGGACTCTGTTGAAGCAGAAAGGTATGTAGTAGGTGCATGCTAATTTCAACATTTCTAACTTTCAGGGCAATAAAAGGCCTATTTGGGTAACTGTAAAAAGGCACCCTTAAGAGTGCTTTTTTCATTTCAGATAACTGTTTCTGAGCTTACATTTGCAGTTTACACAGTTGGGCATTATCTTAGCTATTCCAGCACTGACTACAATGTGAAAACATCATCTCAGCTAGTCCCTGATTTGACATTTCAACATAAAATCACTTGTGGTAAAACAAAATGTGAAGCGTTAATTACTCGTGTTTTTGGACCAAATAGAATCAATAATTTAACTCAAAAGTTAAAGGATTACAAATTTTTTGTTGTGGGTGCTTAGGTGATAAGTTGAAGTTCACTGAGCAATCTGTAGCAGGTGTTGACATTAATTGTGTGGTCACGTGTGGAGAAAATTAGAAGTTCTCTTTGAAATACTACACTATTTTATGGAAGAAAACAACATTAATTGGGAAAATAGTGTATGTGTGTGTACAAACAGAAGTCATAGTATGGATGGTTGTTATATAAGATTGCAGGCTCTGATTCATGAAGTTTATCATGGTATATGTATACACTATTTTATTCTCCAAGAAGCATGGGGATAGAAAACAATGAGCCCTGTATGTCATGAGGTTCTTCAATCAGTCTGTGATCAACGTGTAAAGTTTCATTAAAAACTGCCCATGTAAGTCAAGACGTTTTCAATAAACGTGTAGTGGTAGGGGGACTGAGCACGTTTCCCTAACTCTCACTGGCTTTAATGTGAGGATGTGTTGAAAAGGGTGTATGAACTGAGGAATGAACTTTACTCTTACCTTGTCCGAGAGAGAAAAATTGGAGTTCCGGGAATTTCATAGACAGTGACTTTGTTTTGAAGCTGGCAAATCATTGTGTCATATTTGAAAAACTCCATTAATTACTATATTTGAAAAACTCCATTAATTATATATCCCTTCAAGGCAATGAGATTAACATTCTACAACAACATAATTTCAGCCTTTAGAAATAAACCGCTCTGTGGAAGAAAAAGTTGAATGTTACATTTTCTCTGCTCTTCACACTTGAAAGTAGGTAAGAAGACCCTATGAATCTGGATCTTTTTGCAACATCCTCCTTGTGTGAGGTAGGTTTTTCAGTATTGGCAATCATCAACACAATCAACAGATGATGGATTAATGTGGAAAAACGAATGTGAGTTGTAATTTCCAGTCCTGGGCCAAGATTTGAGGAACTGATGATGTAAATCGAAGCTCATCCTTCCCACTGCATTCATTGCAAGAATAAGATGTAATATCATTAAAAGTTTATGAAAATGCATTATGTCAGCAGTTAATAAGGAAATAATTGCTCTTATTCATTTTTTTTGAAACTTAAGTTTATTTACCTCACACTTCATCTCAGAAAGAACTGTGGTTCTTTATTTTCATGTCAAAGGAGCCATGGGCACAAAAGTTTTTAAAACCACTGTTACTGAAGTATACACTTCACTGAATTTTCTGAATCCATTTTCAAGTAAAACCATGACTGAAATTTTTATGTGCACCTTTTATTAATACATAAATTAACAACTCTGTCTTACATAACATTCAGTTGTCACGGTCAACCCTAGTTCTTCTAAAAAGTGTTATTTTATTAACCCTGTAGTACTGCATAACTTTTACCTAAGAAACTCTTTGCTGGACATCAATTATGGCCATTGTTTTGGTTTCTACTTATCTCACAGCAAATGTTTCTTATTTCATTATTCTCCTTAATCCCTTTTAAATGTATTACCTTATGTGCTTTAAAAACAAAGATTCCAAGACCTACCAATCGGGAAAGCGCCGGCAGACAGGCACATGAACAAAACACACAAACACACACACAGAATTGCTAGCTTTCGCAACCGATGGTTGCTTCTTCAGGAAGGAGAGGGAAAGACGAAAGGATGTAGGTTTTAAGGGAGAGGGTAAGGAGTCATTCCAATCCCGGGAGCGGAAAGACTTCCCTTAGGGGAAAAAAAGGACAGATGTACACTCGCACGCACACACACACACACACACATATCCATCCGCACATACACAGTGTATGTGCGGATGGATATGTGTGTGTGTGTGTGTGCGCGCGAGTGTACATCTGTCCTTTTTTTCCCCTAAGGGAAGTCTTTCCGCTCCCGGGATTGGAATGACTCCTTACCCTCTCCCTTAAAACCTACATCCTTTCGTCTTTCCCTCTCCTTCCTGAAGAAGCAACCATCGGTTGCGAAAGCTAGCAATTCTGTGTGTGTGTTTGTGTGTTTTGTTCATGTGCCTGTCTGCCGGCGCTTTCCCGCTTGGTAAGTCTTGGAATCTTTGTTTTTAATATATTTTTCCCATGTGGAAGTTTCTTTCTATTTTATTTAAACTATTATTTCACACGCATATGGTGTTTTTCTTTAACATATTCTTCATGCACGATGCATTTAACACCTGCATACTGATAAATTTTTAGTAAAAACCACATAATCTAAAAAATGATGTTAGTTGTTTCTTTGTTTTTGGGGCAGGAAATTTTGCAATGGTCTTGACTTTATAACTGTCAGGCTAAATTCCACCCTTCGAATTATTATCCCCAGAATTTAAGTTGTCTCACAACAAGCACACATTTTTCTAACCTCAGAGACATACCTCCTCCCTTAGTTTTTTTAGTTACTTCCCTTAATATTGCAAAATGTTATTCCAAATTTGTCACACTAACTCGAATGTCATTAACACACACAGTTAAATTGGCAGATATTGTTGCCCTAAACCAAAATCCAATACAAGTATAAATTCAGCACCAGGAACATTCAGTCCAAAAGGATCAACACAGTGTTAAAACACCTACCCCCATACAAAAAAGCAATATACTTTCTATAACTTGGTTCATGAGCAGTTTGACAGCATATAGTGGTAAAGTCCAGGCTAGCCATGAATTTAATATGCTCATATTTATGCACTAATTCATCAGTATTTGCAGGGTTTTCAGTTTCTGTTTCTAAAAAAGTTCTCTGAATGTTAGGAGGACTTCCTGCCCCAGCCACCTCCTTTCCCCCCACCCAGTTGCCACTCCCATCATGCTCTGTTACTGCTGCTTGCAGCAAGGTTTCGGTTGCCTGAGATTGCAGTCATGTGTGTAAGTAGTTTGCGTGAGTGCGTGTGTGTGCGTGCGCATGTGTGTCTACTGTTGACAAAGGCCATTGGCCAAAAATGTGAAAATCTTTTTGCTGTGCCTATTTACGACTCAGCATCTCTGGTATATGGTGAGTAGCAACTTTCCTTCTCATAATATTTTAGAATCAAGAACTAGTCATACTCTCTCTCCAGTATCTCATTAAAACAACAATAAGAGAGTTGATTGGCGACTCCATGGTGTGCTGTGTGCACAACGACCGTATATGTTAAATTAAAAGGAAGGTCAGCGTTGGTCATAATATCGATGTTTTATTGATAGCAGAATCGCTTTTTGATCACATAGTGATGATCTTCGGTGCTGTACACTCAGACACTGGTATCAAAATATCAATAACAAAAACTGAGAAGCTTGGCAGGTATTGTTACCCTAAACCAAAATCCAATACAACAAACAAGACATTGTGGTGATACTGAAGCAGTTGAGGAACAGCATACAGTTGCAACATGTCCAGATACACTGCAGATGTGATGGTAGCCTCAGCGAAGAAGAATGGCCCGACAATTCGATCGTGCAATAGCGCGCACCAAACATTCACCTTTGGACTGCCTCTGGTGCACTCCATGACCTCGCCAGGGTGTTGTGAACTCCAAATGCGCACATTATGTCAATTCACTACTGCACTGACAAAAAAGGTCGCTTCATCAGAAAAGGCAATTCGTCTGAGATAACCATCATCATCCTCAATACATGATAGCATTTCGACCGCAAAGTCATATCGACGTGTACTGTCATTGGGCAACAAGGCCTGAAGGATTTGCGCTTTCTATGCACAAAACAATAAATATTTGTGTAAAATGTGATGGAGAGAGCTTTTTTGCATCTGTAATTCACGTGAGGACCTGCGCACTGATTTCTTCAGACTTCACAGAAAAGACTGCCTTACAGCTTCCATCCTGTCTGCTGAGGTTCTTGGTCGACCAGACCTCAGAAGGTCAGCAACCGATGCTGTGTTCTTGAACTTCTCATACCAGCCTTTAATGCTCTTGACATAAGGTGGATTCCTTGCAATTGTTGTCTGGAAGTGTCTCTGCACTGTGGTTGGTGATCATGTCTCATGGTACCACAGGACACACTGTGCCTTCTTCTGATTGGTCAACATAGCTTCTTGGGTATTGCACCTCATCCACTACTTACGTACTGCGAACCTAAAACAGTAAAAAAAACTTCGATAGTTGTAAACAATTCAACACAAGTTTCATATTTGTATCTTACTTCTAGCCTGAGTTATCAGTTTATGTAATCAGGGAAAGACTTTTCGGACACCCTGTATTTCTCACCTCAAAGTGCCTAGCTACCAATGGGACAACTATCAGTGTCTCTGAAAATTTCCTCTATTATCTTGTGATCTATTATTTCCTTCCCATGGTCTGTCTCTCTTTTTAAGTTCTCTATTCCCATTCCTATTCTTCAATACAGTGAAAATCTTTTCTGTTCTATCTTTTTGATATTCATTATTGTAATTTTCTAAGTATCTTTTTCCATGATTTCCCTCAATATAATTTTGGTTCCACCCACCCCATGCTCCCCACCCCCACCCCCCACCCCCTCCCCTACACCACTCCCAAAGCTGATATGCTGATGATAGCCAGCAAATACAACTTGATTGAAATTCTGCCTCTCATTTCTCTCTAAGCTCTGTCCAGCTTGCCAACATATATTTTAGAAACTGTTTAACTGAGTCATCTGGCCCTTAAGCTAAACTCAACTGCACTCTCCCTGGTGATCTTCATTTTAGGGCATCTATTTGCCAGTTAATCAAAAGGTCAATCCAAATGTATTAATTTCATAAGCATTTCTGATAAAATTCTTTCATATTCCCAGGTCCCTCTCTATAATTTGGCTCATTCAAAAATTCACTTTTGGCAATTGCTTGTCCTAATTTTGATTAAAATTAGCTAAGAAACCGTGCATCTACAGTACTAGTAAAATTATTTAACTGGACAGATAAAAAAATCTACTCACCAACCTGTCTTCTTTGTTACATGTTACTAGTAAGTACTCTTTCTGCATCTACCACTTTACTATTAACTCTCAAGCAGGCATTACTATGTATGAAATGCGTCAATCACAAATAAAATTGTGTTTGCACCATTCCATTGTTGTTTCACAATTACATGCCCATACCTATTCCTTCATTATTGCTTCAGCTAACACAGTTATTAATTGCATTATCATTCATCCAAATGAGCAGTAGTAATATAAAATAAACAATGAGCTAGGTGAGAAAAAAATTCATGATTTGTGCAAGATAATTACTTAGTAATCAAATAAGTGGTTGGCTGGGATGTGATGTAACTGCACTATGTAATGCTAGAAAAGGGTTATTACTGTAGGGTAATACCTGTCCCCCCCCCTCCCCCCCCCCCCCCCCCCCCACATGAACCATTGACCTTGCCATTGGTGGGGAGACTTGCATGCCTCAGCGACACATAAAGCTGTATCGTAGGTGCAACCACAATGGAGGGGTATCTGTTGAAAGGCCAGACAAACATTTGGTTCCTGAAGAGGGGTAGCAGCTTTTTTAATAGTTGCAGGGACGACAGTCTGGATAATTGGCTGATCTGGACTTGCAACATTAGCTCCCCATCTCATTACCAGTTGTTTGCCAAGTCGTATCTTAGGAGTCCCTGGTTTGTCAGTTAGAGGTGGGACTCCGTCACCTCCAAAGGTCCGAGGCACTTTCCTCTGATTGTTGCCAGCATCATATTTAAAGTACCAGGGAAGCAGGTTGCTAGCCTTACTTGCTCTGAGTCCCATTGGGTTTTACCCCTAATGGTTGAGGGACTAACCGGTGGATTTGGTAGTCTTTGCCGTATGAGCACGAAGGTGACCACGACTCAGAATATGTCCGAGATGCCCAGCCTTATTCCAAAGTAACTGGTATCCCGACTGTTGGCACCACTTACTTGGCCACTCATACATTGCCCGTGGTTCACGAACTAGGACATGACTACAGGAACCCAAACCATGAACCACAATTTTGATTCACTGTTTGAATTTTGATTTTATTATTTTAGTCACACAGATGCCTTACTTATACTTAGAAACACCAATTTTATTACTCAGTTCATTTCTTAGTTCAAAGTTTTATTGTGCTAACTAGCTACTGCAATAACTCCTTACTTTATTTTGTGATCATCTCAACAGTTTTAACTGCGTTAACAAAGCAGCTACTTTGAAAAACAAAAAGCTACTGTCTCCTTAGTTTTACTATACAACTGCTTTTTGTCTGCTGTTAGTGGCTTAATATTTGTTGATTATGATGGAAATATTATGAAACGCATAGTTGCTACTCACCATACAGTGGAGGTGCTGAATTGCAGATAGGCGCAACAAAGAGACTGTCAGAAAGTAAGCTTTCAGCCAACAAGACTTTCATCAGAAACAGACAAAACACACACACACACACACACACACACACACACACACACACACACACACACACACACACACACACGTGCATGCCAATGCAACTTGCACACGCATGACTGTGACTCAGCATCTCTGCTGTATGGTGAGTATCAACTATTCTTTTCATAATACTGTCATATTCTATCCTGGATTTTCCATTGCTTGATTACAATCACATTTTTCAAAGAAAATATTTTTATATCTACAAATACTGCATCTTATTTGTAGTACATTTTTACTTACAGAACTTCATAACAAACATTGTACTTGCTGTGTAGCTGACAGAAATTTTCAGTCCTTGACTCTAAATGTTCTGATAAATGTACACTTCTAATTTTCTTTTGAACTGGTAGGGATTTCCAATTCCTTGCTTTATGTTTGATGGCAACTTATTGAACAGCTCACCAACAAGTAAGGAATGAAAATATCACTACATCTTCATTCTGAACCCAGGACAAGAAGACAAGGTATACACAAAAATTATTTTGTATTTTTATTGTAACTGTGCATGTTTTTACTATCACCAACAAAAACAATTAAGGAGTAACTGTATCGGGAAGAGAGTGTAAGAATGCTGCATAACCTAAAAAAGCTTCTGTGAGACTTACAGTTATCTATTTTACTTAATATTCTTACTTCTGCTGGACAAAAACCTTATTTACTTAGATGCACTGCCCAGGAAGATAATGCCATGACAATAAGGAATGGAAATATCACTCCATCTTATAAATTAGTCTCCCAACACGTTTTTCTGTCTGTATGTGAACTACAACAGTGGTTTGGATACAGTTTTAGAAAATAAAAAGAATGTGTCAGGAGAAAAGTTTCTGTGTGCAGTTTATATATATTGCATGCATATTGGCTGAGCTGTGAAGGATATAAGTCCCCTACTGCATTTTCCTGTCTGCATCTGAAGGTGCAGAGATTTTGATAGTTTTCACTAAGAGACTGAGTCATGATAAAGGTTTGTAAGTAAACGTTCATTTGTCCAAAATCTTAAACTTTGGAAGTTCTTACACTGATTGCTTTAAAATTTTGGCTCAACATTGCATTCGAATATGTCCAAAGAAACTGGTACACATGCCTAATATCGAGTAGGGCCCCTGCGAGCATGCAGAAGTGTCGCAACATGAAGCAGCATGGTCTCAACTATTGTCTGAAGTAGTGCTGGAGGGAACTGACACCAGGAATCCTGCAGGGATGCACATAAATCTGTAAGAGTATGAGGGGGCAATGTTGCAAGGCATCCCAGATATGCTCAATAATGTTCATGTTTGGAGTGTTTGGTGGCCAGCAGAAGTGTTTAAACTCAGAAGAGTGATCCTGGAGCCACTCTGTAGCAGTTCTGCACATGTGGCATGCCACATTGTCCTGGAAATTGCCCAAGTCCAACGGAATGCACAATGGACTTGAATGAATGCATGTGATCAGACAAGATACTTACATACATGTCACCTGTCAGAGTTGTATTTAGACAAATCAGGAATCCAACTGCACATGCCCCACAGCATTACAGAACCTCCATCAGCTTGAAGAGTCCCCTGCTGACCTGCAGGGTCCACGGATTCATGAGGTTGTCTCCATACACATACACATCCATTTGCTGAATACAATTTGAAATGAAACTCATCTGACCAGGCAACATGTTTCCCGTCATCAATATTCCAATGTTAGTGTTGAGAGGCCAAGGCAAGGTGTAAAACTTTGTCATGCAATCATCAAGGGTAAATGAGTGGGCTTTCAGTGCTGGAAGCCCATATCAATGATGTTTCATTGAATGGTTCGCACAATGACAGTTGTTGATGACCCAGCTTTGAACTCTGCAGCAATTTGTGGAAGGGTTGAACTTCTGTCATGTTGAATGTTTCTCTTCAGTCAACATTGGTCCCGTTCTTGCAGGATCTTTTAGCGGCTGCAGTGCTGTCAGGGATTTGATGTTTTACCAGTTCCTGATGTTCATGGTACACTCATGAATTGGTCATATGGGAAAATCCCCACCTCACTGCTACCTTGGAGACGCCGTGTCCCATTGCTTGTGCACCAACTATAATACCACATTCAAACTCACTTAAATCTTGATAACTTGTTTGTAGCAGCAGTAACCAATCTAACAATTGTGCCAGACTTGTTGTCTTATGTAGGCATTGCTGACCGTAGCACCATATGTCTCTGTATTTGAATATGCATGCCTAGACCAGTTTCTTTGGCACTTCAGTGTATATACCTGCTGGAGTGCCATGTTGTCACAAAAATCTCAAAAAGGGCTTGACCAATTAACTAAAAATTTTTACTTGATATTCTAATGAACATTCAGATGGATATAGGCTGTGTAATTTTAAAATATATATACATATTGGTAAAAACAAAGATTCCAAGACTTACCAAGCAGGATAGTGCCGGTAGATAGGCACAATGAATAAAACACACAAACACACTCACAGAATTTGAGCTTTCGCAACCGGTGGCTGCTTCGTCAGGAAAGAGGGAAGGAAAAGGAAAGATGAAAGGATGTGGGTTTTAAGGGAGAGGGTAAGGAGACATTCCAATCCCGGGAGCGGAAAGACTTACTTTAGAGGGAAAAAAGGATAGGTATATACTCCCGCGCACACACACACGTATGTATGGATGGATATGCATGACGCTTTCTATGTGGGAATGACCAGCAACAAACTGTCCATTCACATGAATGGACACAGGCAGACAGTGTTTGTTGGTAATGAGGATCACCCTGTGGCTAAACATGCCTTGGTGCACGGCCAGCACATCTTGGCACAGTATATCCTCTCTTCTCGATATCCGCCAGGCCTCAACCTCCGCTAATTTCAAGTTGCCGCCGCTCATACCTCACCTGTCTTTCAACAACTTCTTTGCCTCTGTACTTCCTCCTCGACTGACATCTCTGCCCGAACTCTTTGCCTATACAAATGTCTGCTTGTGTCTGTGTATGTGCGGATGGATATGTGTGTGTGTGCGAGTGTACACCTGTCCTTTTTTCCCCCTAAGGGAAGTCTTTCTGCTCCCGGGATTGGAATGACTCCTTACCCTCTCCCTTAAAACTCTTATCCTTTCGTCTTTCCCTCTCCTTCCCTCTTTCCTGAAGAAGCAACCATTGGTTGCAAAAACTAGAAATTTTGTGTGTGTGTTTGTGTGTTATTTTATTGTGCCTGTCTACCGGCAGTTTCCCGCTTGGTAAGTCTTGGAATCTCGGGAGCAGAAAGACTTACCTTAGGGGGAAAAAGGATAGGTATATACTCGCGCACACAGCTAGAAATTTTGTGTGTGTGTTTGTGTGTTATTTTATTGTGCCTGTCTACCGGCAGTTTCCCGCTTGGTAACTGGGAAAAATATATTAAAAACAGAATGTATCTCTGCCTACGTAGATCAACACCTTCAACCCATTACATGCAGTCTCCCATCCTTCATCAAAGACACCAACCACTTTCTTGAACGCCTGGAATCCTTACCCAGTCTGTTAGCCCCGGAAACCATCCTTGTAACCATTGATACCAGTTCCCTATACACAAATATCCCGCACGTCCAGGGCCTCGCTGCAATGGAGCACTTCCTTTCACGCCGATCACCTGCCACCTTACCTAAAACCTCTTTCCTTATCAACTTAGCCAGCTTCATCCTGACCCACAACTTCTTCACTTTTGAAGGCCAGACATACCAACAGTTAAAGGGAACAGCCATGGGTAGCAGGATGGCCCCCTCGTATGCCAACCTATTTATGGGTCGCTTAGAGGAAGCCTTCTTGGTTGCCCAAGCCTGCCAACCCAAAGTTTGGTACAGATTTATTGATGACATCTTCATGATCTGGACTCACAGTGAAGAACAACTCCTGAATTTCCTCTCCAACCTCAACTCCTTTGGTTCCATCAGATTCACCTGGTCCTACTCCAAATCCCATGCCACTTTCCTTGACGTTGACCTCCATCTGTCCAATGGCCAGCTTCACACATCCGTCCACATCAAACCCACCAACAAGCAACAGTACCTCCATTATGACAGCTGCCACCCATTCCATATCAAACGGTCCCTTCCCTACAGCCTAGGCCTTCGTGGCAAACGAATCTGCTCCAGTCCTGAATCCCTGAACCATTACACCAACAACCTGAAAACAGATTTCGCATCCCGCAACTACCCTCCCGACCTGGTACAGAAGCAAATAATCAGAGCCACTTCCTCATCCCCTCAAACCCAGAACCTCTCACAGAAGAACCCTAAAACTGACCCACTTGTGACAGGATACTTCCCGGGACTGGATCAGACTCTGAATGTGGCTCTCCAGCAGGGATACGACTTCCTAAAATCCTCGAAATGAGATCCATCCTTCGTGAAATCCTCCGCACTCCACCAAGAGTGTCTTTCCGCCGTCCACCTAACCTTCGTAACCTCTTGGTTCATCCCTATGAAATCCCCAAACCACCTTCCCTACCCTCTGGCTCCTACCCTTGTAACCGCCCCAGTGTAAAACCTGTCCTATACACCCTCCCACCACCACCTACTCCAGTCCTGTAACCCGGAAGGTGTACACGATCAAAGGGAGAGC
Organism: Schistocerca gregaria; assembly: GCF_023897955.1. Lineage (NCBI taxonomy): Eukaryota > Metazoa > Arthropoda > Insecta > Orthoptera > Acrididae > Schistocerca > Schistocerca gregaria. Next base: position 568,041,685 of record NC_064925.1, on the reverse strand, counting down.
CACGTGTGAAAGCACCCACGTGATTTACCAACTGACCTGCCTACACTGTAACGCTTTCTATGTGGGAATGACCAGCAACAAACTGTCCATTCGCATGAATGGACACAGGCAGACAGTGTTTGTTGGTAATGAGGATCACCCTGTGGCTAAACATGCCTTGGTGCACGGCCAGCACATCTTGGCACAGTGTTACACCGTCCGGGTTATCTGGATACTTCCCACCAACACCAACCTATCCGATCTCCGGAGATGGGAACTCGCCCTTCAGTATATCCTCTCTTCTCGATATCCGCCAGGCCTCAACCTCCGCTAATTTCAAGTTGCTGCCACTCATACCTCACCTGTCTTTCAACAACTTCTTTGCCTCTGTACTTCCGCCTCGACTGACATCTCTGCCCTTACTCTTTGCCTAAATATGTCTGCTTGTGTCTGTGTATCTGCGGATGGATATGTGTGCGTGTGTGTGTGTGCGCGAGTGTACACCTGTCCTTTTTTTTCCCCCTAAGGGAAGTCTTTCCGCTCCCGCGATTGGAATGACTCCTTACCCTCTCCCTTAAAACCCACATCCTTTCGTCTTTCCCTCTCCTTCCTGAAGAAGCAACCATCGGTTGTGAAAGCTAGTAATTCTGTGTGTGTGTTTGTGTGTTTTGTTCATTGTGCCTGTCTGCCGGCGCTTTCCCGCTTGGTAAGTCTTGGAATCTTTGTTTTTAATAGACTTACCAAGTGGGAAAGTGCCGGTAGATAGAGGGAAAAAAGGACAGGTATACACTCGCGCACAGACACAGACACACACACACACACACACACACACACACACACACACACACACACACACACACACACACAGACACACACACACATATGCATCCGCACATATAAAGACACAAGCAGACATTTGTAAAGGCATGCCCAAACTCTTTGCCTTTCCCATGTGGAAGTTTCTTTCTATTTTATTTATATAAAAAACAAAGATGATGTGACTTAGCAAACAAAAGCGCTGGCAGGTGGATAAACACACAAACAAACACAAACAAACACAGAAAATTCTAGCTTTCGCAACCAACAGTTGCTTCTTCAGGAAAGAGGGAAGGAGAGGGAAAGACGAAGGGATGTGGGTTTTAGATAAAACAAACATGATGTAACTTACCAAACGAAAGTGTTGGTATGTTGATAGACACACGAATAAACACAAACACACACACAAAATTCAAGCTTTCGCAACCAACTGTTGCTTCATCAGGAAAGAGGGAAGGAGAGGGAAAGATGAAAAGATGTCAGTTTTAAGGGAGAGGGTAAGGAGTCATTCCAATCCCGGGAGCAGAAAGACTTACCTTAGGGGGAAAAAAGGACAGGTATACACTCGTGCACACACACGCACACACACACATATCCATCCGCACATATACAGACACTAGCAGACATTTGTAAAGGCATGCCCAAACTCTTTGCCTTTACAAATGTAGATGATTTTAGACCTATTTCTATGCCATCAGTGTTTGCTGAAGTTATTGAAATGGCTATGTATGTAAGGATAATTGATCATTTTATATCACACGATTTGCTATCAAATGTACAGTTCGCCTTTAGAAGTCATTTAACAACTGAAAATGCTATATTCTCTTTTTTCTGTGAGATACTGGACGGGTTAAACAAAAGGCTTCAAATGCTAGGCAAATTTTTTGATTTAACTAAGGCATTTGATTATGTTGATCACAAAATATTGCTCCAGAAATTGGACCATTATGGAATATGGGGAGTGGGTCACAATTGGTTCACCTCTTGCTTTAGCAACAGAAAGCAAAAGGTCATAATGCACTATGTTGAGAATGGCTGTGATGTGGGGTCTGAGTGGGGTATGGACAAGTGGGGGGTGCCCCAGGGATCAGTGCTGGGACCACCCCTGTTCCTTATTTATATAAATGATATGCTCTCTAGTATTACGGGTAACTCTAGAATATTTATGTTTGCTGATGGCACTAGCTTGGTAGTAAAGGATGTTGTGTGCAACATTGGCTCAGTTTCAATTAGTGCATTTCATGATCTAAGTTCATGGCTTGTAGAAAATAAACTAAAGCTAAATCTCAGTAAGACTCAGTTTTTACAGTTTCTAACACACAATTCAAAAAAACCTGACGTTTTAATTTCACAGAAAGGGCATATGATTAGTGAAGTTGAACAGTTCAAATTTCTAAGTGTTCAGATAGATAGTAAACTGTCGTGGAAAGCCCACATTCAGGATCGTGTTCACAGACTTAATGCTGCCATTTTTACTATTCGAAGGGTATCTGAAGTGAATGATTGTTCAACACAAAAATTAGTCTACTTTTATTACTTTCATTCACTTATATCGTATGATATTATATTTTGGGGTAACTCTTCCTATTCTTAAAGGATATTTTTGGCTTAGAAATGGGCAGTTTGAGCAATAAGTGGTGTAAGTTCACGAACCTGTTGTTGACCCTTGTTCATGAGTTTGGGTATTTTGACATTGGCCTCTCAATATATGTATTCCTTACTGTCATTTCTTGTTAACAATATTGATTTATTTTCAAGAATAAGCAGCTTTCACTCAGTTAATTCTTGGCAGAAATCAAATCTGCGTTTGGATTGGACTTCCTTAACTACATATGATCGTATTTTTTAACAATAAGAGTGGGTGTGTTACTGAGTCAAATGTTCTTCAGAAATCAAGAAATACTTCATCTACCTGACTGCCTTGTTCCAAAGCTTTCAGTATGTCATGTGATAAAAGTGTTAGTTGGATTTCGCAAGACCGACGTTTTCAAAATCCATGCTGGTTAGCAATGAGGAGGCCATTCTGTTCAAGACACCTCATTACATTTGAGCTTAGAATATGTTCTAAGACTCTACATCAAAAAAATGTCAAGGATATTAGATGGTAGTTTTGTGGACCACTTTTACTATGCTGTACTTGACTTCTTGGTAAGAAATAAAGAAATTACGTGCTTCACTGTTTCCGGAAAATTCAACCATTAAGGGGATGAAATAAGGGATTAAAGTTCTAATGGAAATACTTGACTATGAAAGCATTTTTTAAGTCACTGACTCATCATTGCTCCACCCAAACCTGCTAGGGATAGAAACTGGAATTTTGGAGAGGATGTTGATCTTATACTGTAAGCATAATTTAGGAACTAATTGTTCAAAATTCCACCCCTAAGAGGCTGAAGTAGGGGATGAAAATCTTTTTGAAAGTATTTCATTATATTCAAATTTTTACAGCTAAATCTATGAAAATTTCTATTTAACCTCTAAACTAGTATGTGTTAGGGGTGAAATGTTCTATGGAAATATCACTACAAGAACTATAAAGGCAGTATTAATAAAGATCTCTGACACTATCTAACCAAATCACTTTCTGGTCAGAAGTACACTCAGAAAAGACCATGCCTCTGTTACCTTAATCGGCATGCAAATTTTAGAAGATACTGCAATCAACATAAAAATTCATTTAAGGAAAAAAAATCTGTGTAGACCACACAGTCTATGCAAGTGAAGCAGTGGGCATTAAGCTAGAAATATATAAAGAGGACCTATTGATGGCAGAAGTATTGAAAAGTTCTTGACCAATTTACATCAGATTTTTACAGGACAATTTAATAACCTTTAATATGGTCATAGGCTACATACACTATGTAATCAAAAGTATCCGGACACCTGGCTGAAAACGACTTACAAGTTTGTGGTGCTCTCCCTCGGTAGTGATGGAATTCAATATGGTGTTGGCCCACTCTTAGCCTTGATGACAGCTTCCACTCTTGCAGGCATATGTTCAATCATGTTCTGGAAAATTTCTTGGTGAATGGCAGCCCATTCCTCACATGTGCTGCAATGAGGTGAGGTATCGATGTTGGTTGGTGAGGCTTGGCATGAAGTCAGTATTCCAAAACATCCCAAAGGTGTTCTCAAATGAACGAAACTAAATTAGGAACAAATGACTATTTTCATACTGAAAATTTTACCTCCACATGTTTTGTATGAATTTCTGATCATGAATATTGTTTTAAATAAAATATTTCCAGGAGAACCAAGTGTACCATTATCATTAGTAGTCTGAAAACTATCCACTGAATAACAAACTTCAATGAAATAAAGTGTGAATAAGAAACTAGTTATCTTGTGTATGAATATATATTTAAGAAAGAATAAAATTTTACACCAACACAGACTGGTTTGATATTACTCTTAAAATTACCTCATTGACTAAATTCATTGTTGAAGATGTTATTAACTGTAGACAAGTATAAATATCAAGGACTTTTCAGTTTTTATTCTTGTGGCATGCAAATAACTTTGGTCTTGTAGATATTGAATTAATGGCAAACAGGAGATAAACAGCTTCTGTTTAATAAACTGCGGAAACATACGCATTTTGCAAAACAGGAAATTTCTGAATAAACTATATCAAATTTAGCCTGAGTAAATACAAACAGTTTATATCAGTTTACTGATTTTATTCCATTTAATTTTATACCATTACTAAATTAGTAACACAATCTCTAACAACTGCTTCCCTTTGTTAATGTGTATCTTGAATTACCGCATATTCTTTTTATTAACTTTTCCATTAAGCTGTCAGTATATTTTTTAACATTGTGAGTGAAGTAACTTAAAAATACATTTCTCTCTCTCTCTTTCTCTATCTTACACTTGATATTACTTACATAAGACAACATTTATTATTTAACTAATTAAATAATTAACTTAAAACTATTTATACACACACATATACAACAGAAGTCTTCTATGATGAAACCAGTTTTGTTCAAATATTTGTATATTTCTTCATAAACAGGTAAGCCATTTGTAGCATGTTATATCAGTGAGCTTGGAGGTGGCTTTCAGTGTAAGTATACAAGTCTTCTGTGTGTGTTTTCTTGTCCTTGAAATCAAACAGTACATGTTGAAACTGTGTGAACACAATTGGGTGATTCATAATTTTTTTCAACTTTTACTTGTCTATTTGTGCATTTGCTACTTAACTTCATTTGAATATTTTAATATCAATCTTATAAATGTGATCCATTCCCTAATGGTTTCCTGTTTTACAAAATCCCAGACTTCTGTTTGTTTGCACTTGATACCTCTGTCTCACAATGTAATATGAAACTTCTCTAAGCTTTATACAATGCTTAATCTAACTTTTGAGAAAAAATTACATACATATTTGGAAAGTGTTTTTGAAAACTTAGATTAAGTAATGTGTAGAGCTTAGAGAAGTTTGCTGTTACATTTCTTTCTGCATGCAGTTCATTCCACATGTGAATTCATAATATTAACAAATTACTTTGTTAAAATTAATTCATAATGTTAACAGAGAATTTTGTTAAATGTCTAAATGCAGTTTGCTTTCAAATGTAAAAAACATTAGTACACACTGAGTAGTACAGTACCATAAATAATAATGAGTGCAGTAAATTACATGGTATCTCTTTAAAAAAGACTTAGCAACTTACTCGTTTTGTGAGCACTAGAGCATAAAGCTGACAATTTTCCGCCACTGTCACCAGAGAGTGACAAGGTTAATGTCCTTGTGTAATGCAAGGAATCTTCTTCTCAGTTGTACAAGACACACTGGCTGCATCTACTTCTTTGCTTGGCGCTGTTAAGGTAAGATTAGTAAGGAAAAGCATATTTCCCTCCTTTCCCCTGCACAATTTAAAGACATTTTCTTTTTAAAGCAATAATATTGTGTAAGCATGGTACATATTATTACTTAAAATGTGGCCTTATTTTACAATGAGTTTAAAAATTATGTTGCTAACTTGAGCAAGGAACTCATGGACAGTAGAACTGTGAAAGTATTCTGCAATACTGTCTAGTCACAAGAAGCTCTTGACTTTGGTATTTTGATAACTGACGAAGAAGGGTGTATAACTGAATGAAGTTTTGTTTAATTTGGAATTATATGTTGCACATTTTAACTTGCAGAATTAACTTAATCTCCCAATAATATATATCTCAAAAATTCAGTGAAGCATTTAAATTATAGAGACTGTTGGTTTTGCTTATACCACAAATATATGTGTGTTCTGAATTACACTGTCTACTTTCTTAGTTCAGGTGCTGTTCCCGCTGTTTTATGAAATGTGGTAGAAAAATCACTCTCCCTCAGAAATGAACGATTAACCCTACAAAGGGTTCACTTACAATATTGTGGAACAGTGTCAATTAGTTATGAATTAAAATTACTTATGAAGCAGCCTACTCATGATATTTCAGTATAAAATATTCTGATGCAGCAGAACCTGTCTCCACTTATAGCAGCTGATTACTTTTTACAATGCACATTTCTATGTGTAGAAGAATTAAGGTGTAGGGATGCCCAACATGATAGAAGTTTGTTGAAAGCTTTTGAACAAGAACACAGAACTCCATATGAAGCCTTCATAAGGAGGTAAAATCTAAGTGAAAATTATGTGTCTGTACTGTAAAATGCTTGTGTTACTAACAATTAAACTGAAACATTAAGATGTACACCTACTGGAAAGTGGTATAAAAGTTACTGGATCCCTAGAGAGACATCTGCAAGAAGTGTGACTATCTGAAAGATACTTCTAATTTCAAAAGATACTGAACTGACATTCTTGATTAATTTACCTGTAAATTAACTCCATTTTCACTGATTAACCGGCTGGACACCATGTAATTTTACAGATAGTGCTACATTATTTGTAAGAATATTACTGATTGACTGAAAATGTATAGAATAGAATAGAACAGAATCTTTATTTGCCTTTCAGTGTGTTTTCCATACAATTGGCGTTGTCAGTGTGTTCAATACATTTTTTAAAAATCACAATAATTATTATTGTACATAATTGTGCCTGTGCAGGGCAAGCAGATATGCATGCTAAAGTAATATTGATAATACAACAATTATTCATCCACAATAGTAATAATAATAATAATAATAATAATAATAATAATAATAATAATAATAATAATATATCATAACAGTTAAATATAAAATAGTATCAAGATATATTTATGGTACATCTTACATATCCATGTAAAAAGTCTTTGTTGGTACATTACCGTCACAAACATATAGGTATAATTCATATAGCAGTTTTTTGTTTCATGTAGCATGTCTCTTTTGTGTCACTGTTTAGACTCTTATCAAGTGAGTAATATGGCGTACATTTGAGCCACACTTCTATTGTTTGCTTAAAGTTATTCATCGGTAGTTTGCTCATAGCCTTTGAGAGTTTGTTACAAAATTTCATGTTTCTGCTTCTTTTGTGTTAATGTCAGCCTTGTATATGGTAGGTCTATGTTACTATTATTTCGCGTATTATGAACATCCACTTCAGATCTTAAATTAAAGTTCTTTACATTCTCTTCAGCATATATTAAACAATTATAAATGTATATACTAGGTAGTGTCATTATCTTTAGTTCTTTAAAATGATTTTTGCAACTTTGTCTTGGTGCTATCCTAAAATGCAACTAATTGCTTTCTTCTGCCACTTGAAGATGGTACTTGAACCCACTGAGTTACCCCAAAGAAGTACCCCATATTGCAGTTGTGAATTTAAAAAAGCAAAGTATGTGGAGATTAGCAGATTTTTACTGATAATGTGTCTCAGCTTGTGTAATAGAAAGAGAGTTCAAGCAGGTTTGCCACATAGATAATTTGTGTGTCTGTCCCATGTAAGTTTTTGATGTACATGTAAACCTAGTAACTTGACATTTTTTGTATTCTTTTCAATTGGTTTCAGGGTGAAGTAAAGTTCTTCAGTTTTCAATTTGTTTATTGATAAAAGGTTGGCTCTGCACCAGTCGCTGCTCATTTCAGTTACTACTTTGTTGTATGACAATTCCTATAACATGTATAGGATAAAATGGATGATAATAAATTGAATTGAATTGAATTGTATTCTATGACATCTTGCAGATTTTCTCCATCTGATATTACTGTCATATCATCAGCCTACAGTACATTGTTGATGGCATATAATTTGAGAAGTCATTGATGTAAACAATGAACAGGAAAGGGCCAAGCACTGAGCCTTGTGGAATTCCTCTCTTTACTATCAGGGGTGTTGACTTTTGATAGTTTGTATTTACTAATTGTACCCTATCACCTAAGTATGATTGAAAAAACTGTAATGGTTTATCTACAGCAACATAATGCTCTAGTTTTTTTTATCATTATTTCATGTGTGACTGAGTCGAAGGCTTTTGTTAAATCTAACAGTGTAGCACAACTGAGTATCTTGTTTTCGTATCCTTCACATATATATTAATAAGGAGGCATTCGACTGCTTTGGTTTTTGATAGTTCAGATTGAAAGCCAAACTGGTTCTTACTCAATAATTTATTATTTTCAAAATAATTGTCAATTTGGATATGTATGCAGTTTTCTATTACTTTTGATATAATGGGAACTATTGATATAGGTCTATAATTGTTTGGCATTTTTCAGTCACCTTTCTTATATATTGGGAGTGTAACTGTCATTTTCAGACATTCAGGAAATACTCCTTCTTCAAGCATGCGATTTGTCAGATATGTTAGTGGCATTAAGAGTGCAGTAGCTATGTGTTTAACAATACTGTTACTACTAAGCCCATAATAGTCCTCTGTTTTTAAGTTTTTAAGTTTCTTTATAGATTTGATAATGTGTCCAGAGGTGATTTTCGACCAAGAGATTGGTTGCTGGTGCTTGTTGTTCAAGAAGGGTTACAGCAGCTGAAATATTATCAGAATTATTTTTACCAAAAGAAGAAGAAGAAGGAGAAGAATAAGAGCTGGCACAATTTATAAAATATTTGTTTAGGATGTTGCAATATGTAGGCACTGTGGCTTCCTGTTTGCGCATATTGATTTCACTTTTTATTATATTCCAAGCTGCTTGGCAGGCATATATTATAAATGTCTGAAATATGGAAGCTTAAATTATTTACTGAGAAACAGCTAAGCTAAAATTTATGTCCTGATTATGTTTTGTCTTTCAGTTATTTTGGATATGCCAACAACTAGTGTTATCAATTATTATTTAATCAGCCATTAACATCAATAGAAGGTTATTTCTGAGTATGTTGGTTAAGAACAGAAGTGGATCCTATACTGAATTCTGTGAGGCTTTTTACATTATATGTTCTGCTATTCTGAATTCAGTCTCATTCATGTGGTCCACAACAAAGTGCAGAAGCTATGACAGAACCATCAGAAATGGTGATCAGAATGAGAAATATCACAGTCATTTTCATGTGGAACATTGCAACACAATCTACATGAGAAATGATGCTAGTCACATCTGGATAAACAGTGATTGCCACTGCCACCGTACAACACTAGACAAAAAACCAGCTCATCTTGAAATTTTGAGCTGATTTGCTAGTAGCACAAGAAGAGTTAGCAGTTTTGCATTCTGCAGCAGTAATGTTAGGTCCGCAACAAATGTCTGAATTATAGTCAAGGGTTCCAAATCAGTGAAAAAATCCAAGAGGTAATGCGAGTCTGGTTGATTGTCAAGTTGTCTCCAATAGCTTCATTGCTTTTCAAAACAGTGTCATAGTACAGGGTATAAGCTGAAAAGTTAATCTAGGATGAAAAGTTTTAAGGAGGGCAAAATGTTTTGATTGCTGTGTATTAGCCACAGGAGGAGATTGTCAAAACTGATTCAGAACTCTGTGTGAATTGATTATAAGGTAAGTAGTATTATTAAGCCAAGGGCACAGCTCAGTAATGTCACTTGTGATTTAGACTTGTGAAGAAAGGGTCTTGGAAAAGAGTAACAGTTTAGAACATAACCTTAATTATACAATTGAGGATGGCATCAGGGACATTACTGAGAACGCTTCTCAGACTAGTGTGAAGAGTGTATCAGTCTTTGAGTGATATGGTAAACCCTGGATGAACCATTATGTGGTACATGTTAATGAAGGGCCTGAAAAATTACTCAGGGGAGAGGGGTGTTCACAAATGGGTGTGATTGATGCATTCCTCCGTTTATCGATCACATTGTGTATGACATGTTTTGCATCTGAATGCTTCTAGTAAGAGGCTACTTTCATAGCTAATTGCAAAGCTATCCAGTCTGACCTAAGCAGTATCCATCCTATACCAATGCTTCCCAATGTGTTCACTAAGCCTTTTTACAGTAAATTTGTTTGGAAGTCAGAGCTGCAGAATAAATATAATTGCAGTTGAAACAGCTACTAGTGCAAGAAAAACAAATTTCTCATGTCTGTTGAAGAAACTGAAAAGGTAGCTGGAATGTCAGTAGACTCGGTGACAAGACAGGTGGATTCCTCCTGCTGAGGTGTTTTTTTTCCCTTCCCAAACTATTATTATTTTTTCAAATTTCGTGGTACTGCGATTTATATTCTGCATAATACCTAAAAACTCTGAATATTGACTCATGGCTTATTGAACTTGATTTTATTATCTGTTAACTTCTTTTTGTTATTTAGGGTCTGTAAGTGTGATTAGTGTACCTAAAAACCATGTTAATTACAAAATATCGATAATCTCAGACTTCATTATGATTGTTCATATGTAAACATGTACCCAACTCCTAAGAATCTTGTAAAGTAGATGACAAAGATATGTAAATATCTACAGCATTTATACAGCAAATGACAAAAATATGTTGGCAAGATTTGCACACATTCAGTTTCAGAGTAATTAATGTCCTTGCTAAGAACATTGTTACTGAAACAGAATCCCATTTTTAGGCAAACTAATCTGCTATTGAACTAATCAAAACTGAAACTCTTTAACTGTAATGTGTGAAAGTCTAGTAAACAACAGTAGGTCACTTAAATTTTATTTATTGCAAACTTATAAAAGAAGCTTGTTGGAAGCCATTTTAAGTAAGTCTGTGGTGAGTTTGAAAGGGGCAAGACCTATGCTTGTCGATATGGGGAAATGTATTGTAGATGATACAGTATAAATATATCTAGATTTTTGTGTCTGGCAGTTTTTTTCAACAGTCCATGACTGTTTTAAATGATTGCTTGGAGAGAGCATGTGTAATTAATATCATGGACTGTGCCAACCTTCAGTCATGTTCACTGTGACAATGGGGTCAAATTGTGAACTGTGATATTTCTAAATGATATTAACTGTGCATATTTTATTCATTATCATGTGATTATTGCTTAGAAGGACAGTGTAATGAGTGATTAGTACAGTGATTGTATTAATGATTTAATTGTGACACATTAATAACTGCATAATTACATCAGTGTTAGGTTACCACATGTAAACTATATTGCTTGATATCAGTACAGTGGTGGCTATCACTTTATCTGTACTGCAATGATAATAGATTAGACTCCATCTGGCCGTAAATAGGAGCTCATTCAATATCTAAGTGCAAGTAAAGTGTTTGATCTGCATATCTGGTGTAGACTACATTATTAATAACAGCCTATTTTTAAGACCAAGTTTTGAGTCAGTTTTGATGGAGGACTGGTTACCGCATGCATATTTGTACACGTAACTGTTAGCCTACAACTTGTGCACATTAGAACATCATGTGAAAATCACTGAAACTGAACAGAATCATCTTGATGGATACAAGCTAATATCATACTACTGTAAAACCGATAAAAGGAAAGGGGGAATGGCTGTATGTGCAGAAAGTGGAGTTAAAGGCCCTTCAGGTTAATGAACATTGTGTCGACCAGCTTTTTGAATGCTGTGCCACAATAGTGGGCCAGGAAACACACAAACTTGTAATACTGACAGTTTACAGACCACTGGCAAGAAGTGTCTTAAGCTTTATTAAGCAACAACAAACAGTTTTTAACTCATTATGCAGAGTTAATAGAAAATAATTGTTTGTGCAAATGTAGTGTCAGATAGTACAGAACAAGGGCACCTAGGGTTGCAGGTGTCCAGCTTTTGATTATTTTTTACTGTTAAAGTCCCTACAAGAATGAATGGGCATGTTGAGACTTGATCTGACTGCAAGCATGGGTTCCTTCAACATCTCTGTGCACCCATTTTCAAAGACAACTTTTTTTGTCAGTTCTGATAGAGGCACATCTACCAAGGGCATATTTCTATCAGTTTTAGATCCAAAAACCTGCAGTGGCTTAGCTGTAAGACGCATAATCAATGGTTTATTTGACCATGATGATCAGTATTAATGAAATTTACTGACCAAATAGGGACAGATAACAGAGGGACAGTATTGTCTCCCAGAATCATAACCGTTGTTTCTATCATAGCATTTAGAGAGAAATTATGGGAAGAAGGCTGAAATAAACTTATAAAAAAGACAGTGTTAGTGGAAAATTTAACTCTTTCTTAAACATATTGTCACAGCAGTTGGAGTCTTGTTTCCCCCTAAAATATAACAGTAAAATAGAACAAAGGCAAAAATAATGGCTGTACAAATCCTGAGATTAAAGTATCTTATGCTAGGAAGAGAAAGTTCTATTTATTTCAGAGAACAAGGAGTAATAATTATTTCAAATTCCATTATGAACAGCATTATAGAAACCTCCAACCTCTCATTAAAAAGCCAAACTTATGTACTATGCTCCAAAAAATTGAACACTCCAAGAATATAGCAAAAACTATTTGGAACATTATTAAACCAGAACAACCAAAACTAATCATCAAAATGAAATAAAATCCGGCTACAACATAACCCTGGTAGAAATGGTAACATTTTCAAATCACTGGCCACCAATGTGAATGATTACTTCCTCATAGTGCCTGCAAACATTAAAACCAGTAATCAACAGCCAAAGATAGATACATCAGATTTACTTGTGCAGACACCACATGCGTTACCAACAGAAACTAGTTTCAGAACTACTACCCCTAAAGATACTACAGATTTCATCAGGTCAACAAAATATAGTAGTTCTGCTTCCTATGATGCTGTATCCTGCAGATTATTAAAGCCTTGTGCTGACTTGTCATATTTAAGCTATATTTGTAATCAGCCAGTGACCTGGGCCATTTTTCCTGAGATACGTAAATATGCTGCAGTGACACCCACATGGAAAACTCACCATATAGTGGAGATGCTGAGTCATAGATAGTCACAACACACACACACATACACACACACACACACACACACACACACACACACACACACACAAGACGCAACTCACACATGCATGACCGCAGTCTCTGGCTGCTGAGGGCAGACTGTGAACTGTAGCACATGATGGGAGATGGAAACTGGTTGTGAGGGGTTACAAGGAAGCTGGTGTGGGGAGGGGGAGGGCTAGCAGGGTAGGGGTGGATAATGGTAATGTGCTGCTTGTGGGAATGTATAGGGAGTATAGGGCAGCTAGCTGCATTCGGAAAAGGTTAGACAGAGGATGGGGTTAGTAGAAAAGGAGAGAAGTAAAAAGACTGTGGGTTTGTTGGTGGAATAGAGGGCTGTGTAACATTGGAACCGGAACAGGGAAGTAGCTATATGGGTAAGAACAATGACTAATTAAGGTTGAGACCAGGATGATTACAGGTATATAGGATATATTGCAGGGAGAGTTCCAACCTACACAATTCAAAGAAGCTGGTGTTATTGGGGAAGGATCCAGTTGGCACAGGCTGTGAAGCAGTCATTGAAATGGAGAATGTCATATTGGGGGTGTGCTCAGCAATGGGTTTGTAGGGAAGCAGCATACTCACACCTTATAAAATTCGCATCAGTCTTTCCATTGTGTGCCAGCTAGTCCGCTATAACTAGCTCTGACGTCATAAATGTTGTGCAATACTTTAAAAATCAAGTAAATAACCTGAAACGTTTCTAGCATGTCAGGAGTAATGCTAAATCAATATGTGTTGAATATCAGTTCAATAACTTTAACCATTTTTGAAATTTGGACGTCTTTCTGTAAAAATCATTGGCGCAACAGAAAAGAGGCAGAAATTTAAAAATTTATATTTAGATTCATTTTTCATAATAATTTAGTAGAAACAGTACTCTGGATGTCACGAATTAAAATTTTAGTTGAAATTCATGAGTTTCTGGTTTTTGTCTTAGAAATTAGGGAAGCAAGATAGATTAAGTAGGCGAATAAATAAGGCTAGGAGGTTTAAATTTAAGTAGAAGGGAGATCCACTATAATTATAAAGATGCGAGAAGTTTCAACAGAACAACTATAAAACTATAGCTATAGCAAATCTCCAAAGAGCAAGTTCAGAGCCCGTCTACTGTGTGTAGTGTTATTAAATTAATTATCTCACCCAAAATATTTGACTTAGCTAGTTAGTTAGTTAGTTAGTTACATTACTTGTTCCATGGATCATGAACACGATTCTTTCGTAATGATGTGGAACGTGTCAAAGTACACAAGATTCATTTATCCCAAACAATCATTGTTAGTCTTATATACGGTACAGTTGTTAATGCTTACTGTATTTCTTTGGCCTATGTCTAAAAATTCATCTATGGAGTAGAAGGAGTTGTCATTCAGGAATTCCCTTAACTTACTTTTGAATGCCGATTGGTTGTCTGTCAGACTTTTGATATTGTTTGGCAATTGACCAAAAATCTTTGTGGCAGTATAATTCACCCCCTTTTGTGCCAATGTCAAATTCAATGAACAGTAGTGACGGTCACCCTGTCTCCTAGTATTGTAGCTGTGGACTGTGCTATTAATTCTGAAGTGATCTGGGTTACTAACAACAAATTTCATTAGGGTGTATATATATTGTGAAGCTACTGGCAATATCCCTAATTCTTTAAATAATTGTCTGCAAGATGATCTTGGATGAGCCCCAGACATTATTCTGATAATACGTTTTTGTGCAATAAATACCTTCTTTCTTAGTGATGAATTGCCCCAAAAGATGATTCCGTAAGAAAGCAACGAATGAAAATATGCATGGTAAGCTAACTTACTGATGTGCTTGTCTCCAAAATTTGCAATGACACTAATAGCATAGGTAGCTGAGCTCAATCATTTCAGTAGATTGTCAATGTGTGTCTTCCAGTTTAAATTCTGATCAATACAGACACCCAGAAATTTTGAACAATCTGCTTTAGCTAAAGATTTTCCCCCACACTCTATATTTATTTCCGGTGTTATGCCTTTCCCTGTACTGAACTGTATGTACAGCCACATCAGACTTTTATTATGATTACTTACCTGTGTGCTGATTGCACATTTGAAATTGAGAGCTTCAACGGCCATCAGCAAAGGAAGCAATGATTTATTCGACAACTTAGAGTGGTGCATTACTAGCCCAGTGGCTAGTTGGGAGAGCATATTTGGTCAGGCGTTCCCTTAGCTGTCCGCACCACGGCTTTATATATAAGAACACTGCACGAGAAGAAAGGCCCCAGTTCTCTCCAGACGCTGATTAGCGCAACACGTGTGCCGGGAGTCGTGTCACGTCCGTATCATTGCTATAAACAGCCTCGGATGCTGTAATAAGTTAATCAGGATACGCGTAACCATGAAATCATTTTCGAGTGAAGTGTTAATTCTAGGATGACTTTAATGTTCTATCTTCAGTTTGCGTATGTCGTATTTTCACGTACCGTTGCGGGACAGACATTCTACCATTATTTAGCGTGGCGTTTGATGAACATTATCATCAAATTATGGCGAGCATTCACTTAAACATTTAATTTGAACAGTTATAGTTGCATCAGCACATTAGACTCTGAACTTGGAAAAAAATAAAAAAAAATAATAGGAACATTTTAATACCAATTATTACATCCGCCACCCCACATATGGTGCATCGGCCGGGAATGCATCTTTTCTACATTACATTCTACATTTTATAATTATTATTCCACCTGCCACCCCACAGTTTTTTGATGGCCACTCATGTGGACAGATAGCTTGCTGGTTGTCATGCCCATGCAGAATGCAGCACAGTGGTTGCAGATTAGCTTTTAGATCGTGTGACTGATTTGACAGGTAGCCCTGCCTTTGATGGGATAGGTGATTGACTCGACTGAAGCAGATGGCGGTGGGAGATCTTGTTTCTAGGTATATTATAGGGATATGAGTCAAGATGCAAGGAGTTCGGAGCAGGGGTTCTGTAGAGGTGGATGGGGATATTGTTTAGTTTCGGTGGGTGGCAGAATACCACTGAGGGATGGGTGGGAAGGATAGTGGGTAGGACTTTCCTCATTTCATGGCATGATGGGTAGTAGTGGAATATGATTGAGATGCTCCAGTCCTGGGTGGTACTGAGTCATGAGAGAAATGCTCCTCTGTGGCCAGACAGTAGGACTTTTGGAGGTGATGTGTGGCTGGGTTGATAAGGCATAGGAGATCTGCTTTTGTACTAGACTGGGAGGTATCTACAGCCTGAGAAGGAAGACTCAGTGAGACTCTCAGTGTATTTTGAGATGGTCTACAGATTTGACAGCCATGGGTTGCTAGGCTATATGGAAGCGACTTCTTGGTATGGAATGGGTGGCAGATGTTGAAGTGGAGGTATTGTTAGTGGTTGGTAGGTTTGATGGTTGTAACCATCTTTGAGGCGGAGGTCGATGCTGGTGAAGGTAGTTTGTTGGGTTGAGTAGGACCAGGTGAAGTGAAAGGGGATGATGGTGCTGAGATTCTGGAGGAATGTGGATAGGCTATTCTCACTCTTAATCCAGATCATGAAAATGTCCTCAATTAATTTGGGATTATGGGTGTTTAGGGAGGATTTCTCTTGATGGCCCTTGAATAGGTTGGCACAAGATGATTGTTTAGAGGTAACTCATTGAAAGGAGAAGTATCATGAGTGATGATGTAGCTGGTCATAGTGACCAGGAAGGAGGTTGTAGTCTTGGAATCTGTTGGACAGTGGGAAAGGTAGTGTTCAATAGCAGTAAGGCCATGGGCTTTTGGAATATTAGTGTAAAGGGAGGTGGCATCAGCAGTGATGAGCAGGGGACCACGTGGTAAAGGAACATGAACTGTGGAGTGTTGATGAGGAAATAGTTGGTATTTTTTACATAGTAGGGTAGGTTTCAGGTAATAGGGTGTAGGTGTTGGTCTACGAGAGCAGAGATTCTCTCAGTAGGGGCACAGTAACTGGCCACAGTGGGGCGTGCTGGGTGGTTGGGTTTACGGAGTTTAGGAACAATTTAGAAGGTAGGAGTGCATGCAGGGGTACGGGTGAGGAGAGAGATGAACTCTGGGGAGAGGTTCTGGGATGGGCCTAAGGATTTAAAGAAAAACTGGAGATCCTGCTGTGGTAGCATTTGTAGGTGAATGAATCTGACAGCTGGCCATGTCCTTTTGGCAGGTTATCCTTGCAGTTTTAAACAACAGTGGTAAAACCTTTGTCAGCAGGTAGGATTGTAAGCTCAGGATCACTTTTTATGTGGTGGATTGCAGCTCTTTCTGCAAATGTAAGCTTAGTTTGCATGTTGAGGGATGTTTGGAATGATGGTGAGACAAAGTTCAAGGTTGAGAAATTCTGGAAAGTTAACAGGGGGTGGGTTGGGGATTCGGGGAGGGGGGGGGGGGGAGATCAAGTTTGGATGGAGGAGTGAACAGAGTGTTTGGTTGATTCTGATTGATAGGGTTGGTGACATGGTGAAAAAAAAAGTATTTCCATTGTAGGAACTGAGCTAAGGAGAGAAGGTCTTTAATAAATCATGCATGATTGAATTTGGTAGTGGGGCAAAAGATGAGGCCTTTGTAATAGGCTGATACTTCTGCAGGGCTAAGGCTTTTGGAGGAAAGTTTCATGACTGTGTTTTGGGTCTGTTTAGGTTCTGGATTTTGTATGTTGTTGGGAAGAAGTTTTTGAGTGTGGGGTAAATGTTGTAGGTATGCAACACAGGATTTGTCAGCTATGAGGGGATGTGGGGGAGGATTGGAGGTTGTTGCAAAGGTGGTGGATAGTGGTAGTCCAAGGCAGGAGCCTAGCCACCTCTGACCCTCACATCTGTAGTGATCAGTCCCTCGCAAAATATACTGAGGCTCTCAGTGAGGCCTTCACAGATTGTAATTACCCTCCCACACTTGTACAAAAACAGATTTCCCATGCCTAATCTCTCCAATCACCTACCACCTCCCGAAGTCCCACCATCAGGACACAGAGGAGCATTCCCTTCATGACTCAATGCCACCCAGTGTGGAACAACTGAGTCACATTCTCCACCATGGTCTCGATTACCTCTCATTGAGCCCTGAAATGAGGAATGTCCTTTCCACTATCCTTTCCACTCCTTCCACTGTGTACCAAACGTACACAATATCCTTCCCCATTGCTATATAATCCCTGCTCCCAACTCCTTACCTCATGGCTCATATCCTTGTAATAGATCTAGATACAAGGCCTATCCCATACAGCGTCCCACCACCACCTACTCTAGACCAGTCACAAGCATCACCTATCCTATCAAAGGTTGGTCTACCTGTGAAATTAGTCATGTGATCTACAAGACAATCAGAAACCACTGCATTCAACATGGGCATGACAACTAACAAGCTCTCAGTCTGCACGAATGGACAGCGACAAACTGTGGTCAAATAACAGGTGGACCATCCTGTTGCTGAGCCCACTACCCAACACGACATTATTCATTTCAATGGCTGATTCACAGCTTGTGCCATCTGGATCCTTCCTACCAACACCAGCTTTTCTGAATTGTGCATGTGGGAACTCTCCATGCAACACATCCTGTGTTCTCGTAACCCTCCTGGCCTCAACCTTCATTAGTCAGGGTCCTTGCCTGTATTGCCCCCCTTCCCTGTTCCAATTCCAGCACTGCACAGCCTGTGTTCCACCAACGAACCCATACTATTTTTACTTCTCTCCTTTTCTGCTACCCCCCCCCCTCTCCCCCCACATACCTGTCCCTCCACCGTCCATCTAACCTCCCAACTGCACCTGGCTGCCCCACACTTGCTCTATCTCATCCCCCACAAACAGCACTTTACTGTCCCCCCCCACCCCTTCTCTGCTATCCCTCCCCCTCCCTGCCCCAGCCTCCTCCTTACTTCACCATCCGGTTGTGTCTCAATCATGCACTGCTGCTCGAAGTCTGGCTTCAGCGGCTGAAGACTGCGATCATGTTCGTGTGAGTTGTGTTTGCGTGAATGTGTGTGTATGTTGTCTGTTTCTGACAAAGGCTGTGTTGGTCGAAAGCTCACTTTCTGACAGTCTTTTTGTTGTGCCTGTCAGAGACTTGGCATCTTCAAATGGTGAGTGGAACTATGCTTCTTATAATGTTGTTACATTCCATCCTAGATTTTCCATCGTTTGATTTTGCCTGATGGCTTTCCTTCCATCCTGTAAGCCAGTGGTGTTTTCCTTTGTTACTATTTTCTAATGCATTATTATACTCAATGTCCATCCTTCTTCTTCTTCTTTCCTATGTTTCTCTTGTCACCTTACAAACTGCAGAGCATGCTCTGCTATGAGCCACACTACATGAACCATCTTGGCCACACACAAGAGGCAGCAACAAGACTGTGCTGACTGTTGGTGCAACATCTCATGTCTTACATTACTCCCCCCAATATCATTAATCCTATTCCTTCAAGTTGATCTCTGTCCCTGCACCACTCTCACATATTTTTGCATGTTATTTTACGTACCTTCCTGTGCTGCACAAACTTGTATCTCATCCTTCAGCCCTCCCCCCTTCCCCCAGTACTGGTTTGTACCTATTAACTTCATCTAGTCTAGTCACATCTGCTGTCCCCCTTCTTCACACGTATCCACCCTCAGACCTGCAAGGCAATTACAATCTTCTTATTTTTTTTCTTTGAACTCATTGTTTCTTGATCCCTATTTCAGTCTGTTTTTGCATTTCACTATTGG
The DNA here is from genome assembly GCF_023897955.1 of Schistocerca gregaria. NCBI lineage: Eukaryota > Metazoa > Arthropoda > Insecta > Orthoptera > Acrididae > Schistocerca > Schistocerca gregaria. The sequence continues at coordinate 568,021,942 of NC_064925.1, read as the reverse complement.
CCTACTCCCTCAGATTTAATCTTGTTTCCCCTTACTTCATCCATTTCATCCTTTATGTGGTTTTTCCCAAGTGTTTGGGTGTATATTTGTGAATTTTTTTAGATGTATTTCTACGTTATTTATGTACTTTTACGTGTTTTTATCCACCACCATGGATACTTGATCCTTCCATCTGCGACAATACAGAAGAGTTTCCTTATCTCTAGTCAGAACCCAGTCCCACATAATGTTCGTGAGTTGTTGCTTGGCTCGTGGAATTCCCCCCCCCCCCCCCCCCCCCCCCCCCCCCTCAACTGGCCTTAACATCAAATTACCCATCTCCAGCTGCCACCCTTCCCCTTCCTTCCACAACAACCTCCATCTTTTCAGATTCTGTCTATCCTTAACTCTCACCAACATACTCCTGCAAAACCATATCAATCAAACCCAAACATTTGTGCAATATCACCTCTCCATCTGCAAAATTCTCCTGCTATGCAATCCCAAATTCCTGGATTCCATATCACACATTGAAATTCTTGCCCTCCAGCGATATGTACAACACCACATCATAAAACTCTCCACCCTATTCACTTCTTTTCCTGCCTTGGACTACCACTATCCACTACCTGTACAACAACCCCCAAACCTTCCCCACATTCTCTCATAGCTGACAAACCCTGTCTCACAGAACTACTACATTTACCCTACCCTCAAAAACTCCGTCTTCCTCCACTATCAGCCTTTAACAGAAGCCTCAGTTTTTGCCCCATTCCCAAATTCAGTTATGCAGGACTTGTTAAAGATCTTCTCTCCTTCTCCTGATGCCTACAGTGAAAACATTTTTTCAACACCAATTCCACCAATCACACTCAACCAAAGACCAATGCTGAACCCTGTGTGACTCAGTTCACTCCTCCATTCAACTGTGATCATACCCCACTGCCCGCAAATCACCCCCTGTTAACTTTATAGAATTTATTAATCTCAAATTTGCCTTGCAATCATTCCACAAATCCATCAACATGCAAACTAACTTTACATCTGCAGAAATAACTGGAATTGACCACCAAAAAAGGCAGTTTGACCTTGTAACCCTACCTGCTGACAAAGGCTGTGTCAATGTTGATTTGGACTGCAATGATTACCTGGCACAAGGACTTGGCCAGCTGTCAGATTCATCCACATACAAACCCTGCCACAATGATCTCATTCCAGAAATACAGCAGGATCTCCAGTCTCTCCTCAAATCGTTAGGCCCATCCCAGAACATCTCCTCAGAGTCCATCTCACTTCTCATCTACACTAGTCACCACCCCCGTACCCTCTACATCCTCCCTAAACTCCATAAACCTAACCACCCAGGATGCTCCATTGAGGTCTGTTACTGTGCTGCCACTGAGAGAATTTCTGCTCACGTAAACCCACAACTTCAACCTATTACTCGCAACCTATAATGTACAAGATACACAACCATTTCCTCCACCAATGCTCTACAGTTCCTGTTCCCTTACCACATGGTCCCCTGCTCATCACTGCTAATGCCACCTCTCTTTACACTAACATTCCTAATGCCCATGGCCTTACTCCTATTGAACGCTACCTTTCCCACTGCCCAAGGGATTCCAATCTGCTGACCGTTGTGGCTGAGCGATTCTAGGCACTTCAGTCCCGAGCCACGCTGCTGCTACGGTCGCAGGTTCAAATCCTGCCTCGGGCATGGATGTGTGTGATGTCATTAGGTTAGTTAGGTTTAAGTAGTTCTAAGTCTAGGGGACTGATGACCTCACATGTTAAGTCCCATAGTGCTTAGAGCCATTTGAACCATTTTTGATTCCAATCTACAACCTCCTCCCTAGTCATCATGGCAACTACGTCCTCACCCACAATTACTTCTCCTGTGAAGGCATTACCTACAAACAAATCCAGGGTACAGCTCTGGGCATCCACGTGACACCATCCCAAGCCAGCCTGCTCATGGGCCCTATAGAAGAATCCTTCCTAAACATCCAGAATCGCAAACATCTCACCTCTTTCCATTTCATTGAAGACATCTTTGTGATCTGGATCAAGGGTGTGGACACTCCATCCACATTCCTCCAGAATTAATGAGAGAACAGGGTAGAAAGTGCCGACCTTCTATACAGCCTAGTCACCTGTGGCATTCTCATGTGTAATTATGATCATTCCCTCTCAAAATATACTCAGAATCACACTGAGGCCTTCACAGGCCATAATTACCCTTCCAACCTCGTACAAAAACAGCTATGCCATGCCTTATCACACACCACATCCCAAAGTCCCACTGTCCAGCCACAGAGAAGCATGCTCTTTATGACTCAGTACCACCCAAGAAGAGAGCAGCTGAATCACATTTTCTGTTAGGATTTGGACTACCTCTCATCATGATCTGAAATGAGGAGTGTTCTACCCACTATCCTTCACACCCCTCCCACAGTAGCATTCTGCCACCCACTGAACCTACAAAATATCCTCATCCATCCCTACACAACCCCTGCTCCCAACTCTTGCCTCATGGCTCATATCCCTGAAATAGACCTCTCCCATACATTCTCCCATCACCACCTACTCCAGTCTGGTTACAAGCATCATCGATCCCATCAGAGACAGGGCTACCCATGAAACCAGTCATCTGATTTATAAGCTAAGCTGCAACCACTGTGCTGCATTCTACTTGAGCATGAAACCAACAAGCTGCCTGTCCACATGAGTGCCCACTGACAATCTGTGACCAAGGAACAGTTGGGTCACCCCACTGCTGAGCACACCACCCAACACAATGTTCTTACTTTCCATAACTGCTTCACAGCCTGTGCCACCTGGAACCTTCTCAAGAATACCAGCTTTTTTGAATTGCACAAGTGTGAACTTTCCTTGCAATAGTCCTTCTTTCCTTCTCATCTCAAACTTCATTAGTCACTGTCCTTACCCAGTAGCCCTTTCCCTGTTCCTATTCCAGCACTACACAGCCTTCTATTCCATCGAAAAAGCACAGTCTTTTTTAATTCTCCCCTTTCCCAGTACCCCCCACCCCTTCTTTCTAACCTCCCAACTACACATAGTTACCCTGCCCTCTCTCCACTTTGCCCCCTGCATGCTCCCACAAGCAGCACTTTACCATCCCCTACCCCTATACTGCCTGCCGAGCCTTCTCCTTACCCCTACCACCCGGTTGCATTTGCCATCATGCACTGCTGATTGTAGTCTGGCCTCGGCAGCCAGAGACATGTGAGTTGTGTCTGCATGTGTGTGTGTGTGTGTGTGTGTGTGTGTCTGTGTGTGTTTTCTATTCCTGATGAAGGCCTTGTTGGTCAAAAACTATTTTCTGACAGTCTTTTTATTGTGCCCATCTGTGACTCAACATTTCCACTATATGGTGAGTAGCAACTATCCTTCTCATAATCTGTACATTCCATCCTGGATTTTCCATTGTTTGACTCCACCAAGAAAACTGTTTGAGAGAACATTTATTCATTTAATTCAGCAGAACTTGTTACCATCTCTCAGTTTGGCTCTTATTCTCCACACAGAAAGCACTAAAACATAAACATGTGATGTACTAGCAAAGTTAAACAAGAAAAATTATTCTATTGTTATGTTCTATGACCCTGACAAGTCTTAGATTGTGTGGGTCATAAAATTCTACTTAGCAAATGAAAGTGTTGTGGCATTAAAATAGTATTCATCTAGCATGAGTGAAATCCTACCCCTGTAACAGAAAGCAGAGGTGCTCATTAACAGACTGTATCCCTGGCATGAAAATAACCTTAGAATAGGGTAACATAACATTCAGAGTGCCACGGGAATCAGTACTGGCTACACCCTTGACATAAATGATGTTCCAATGATTTTAAATGACAATTCAAAAACTGTGAAAACAATAAATTATCAATGAAACTATTTAATTGTATGAATATAGTAGAGGGAAACATTCAACGTGGGAAAAATATATCTAAAAACAAAGATAATGTAACTTACCAAACGAAAGTGCTGTCATGTTGATAGACACACAAACAAACACAAACATGCACACAAAATTCAAGCTTTCGCAACCAATGGTTGCTTCATCAGGAAAGACGAGAGGATGTGGGTTTTAAGGGAGAGGGTAAGGAGTCATTCCAATCCTAGGAGCGGAAAAATTTACCTTAGGTGGGAAAAAGGACAGGTATACACTTCCCCACTGTTGCTTTTCAAAATCTTTTCTGTCATCTTACTTACTCTTTCTGTTTTTGCAAGTAGTTTCACTATGTATTCACCTTCTCCTTTTTACCGTAATCTACTGACATCTCTGCCCAAAACTCTTTGCCTTTACAAATGTCTGCTTGTGTCTGTGTACGTGCGGATGGATATGTGTGTGCGTGTGTGTGTGTGTGTGTGTGTGCGAGTGTATACCTGTCCTTATTTTCTCCTAAGGTAAGTCTTTCCGCTCCCGGGATTGGAGTGACTCCTTTCCCCTCTTTCTTGATGAAGCAACCGTTGGTTGCGAAAGCTTGAATTTTGTGTGTATGTTTGTGTTTGTGTGTGTGTCTATCAACATGCCAGCACTTTCGTTTGGTAAGTTACATCATCTTTGTTTTTAGAACTACTTAATTGGATAGATAAAAAAATCTACTCACTAAGCAGAGGCAGAACACACATATAAAAGACTGTTGTGGTTGGCAGACTTTTGGAGCCAGTGACTCCTTCTTCAGGCAGAAGGGTTGAAAAGGACTTGAGAGGTCTAGGAAAAGGGGTAGATTTTGGCAATGTCACCCAGATCCACGGGCCAGATGAGACTTACTGTACAGGATGAGAAAGAAAGATTGATTGTTGGGGACTGCATAGGATGACATTTGAAAACCTGAGAGCTTAAAGGTGGAAGCCAGGGTAATATGGAAGATTGTGCTTCCTACCAAAACATCATGCATGAGTTAATAAGAGTGAGAAGCTACGTGCATTGTACATAACACAGGTGGGAGAGGCATTGAAAAATAGACGGGAAAGAGAATGAAAGCTGTGGAAAACTAAAACGGAGTGAAGCAAAGTGTAGGTACAGCGAAGAAACGCTGAGATGGAAGAAATTATCATAAATTAAGGCCAGCTGGGTTGCAAGAATCAAGGACATGTTGTAGTGAAAGTTCCCAACTGCAGAGTTCTGAGAAACTGGTGTCTGAGGGAAGAATCCAGATGGCGCATGTGGTGAAACAGGTGCTGAGATCATGAACGTCATGTTGTGGAGCTTGCTCTGCAACAGGATGTTGTGAGTTGCCCATCTGCCTAAGGCCATTCATCCTAACGGATAATTTGGTGGTAGTCATGCTGATGTAGAAGGCTGAACAGGTTTACATAATAGCTGGTATATGACATGGGTCATTTCGCAAATGGCTCTACCTTGGGTGGTATATGTTTGGCAATTACAGGGCTATTATAGGTGGTGGTAGGAGGGTGCATAGGCAAGTCTTGTAGCTGGGACGGTCGCAGGGGTAGGTGCCATTGGGTAGGAAGATGGGTGCAGAAGGAGCATAGGGTCTGACAAGAATATTGCAGAGATTGGTAGGGTAGTGGACAACGTTTCAGACAGAATGGATCTCATTTCAGGACCTGATTTTAGGAAGCCATGGCTGTGTCAAAGTAGCTGATTAACACATTCCAGACCAGGGTAATACTGAGTCACCAGTGATGTGCTCCAAATCTGTTTTGTGGAGGCATCAGCAGTACCAGAAATGGATGTGATGACCCAGGAAATCTGCTTTTTAACTACACTGGTTGGGTAGTTATGTGTGATGAAGGCTGAGGTGAGAGTGGTAGTGTATTGCTGGAAAGAGTCTGCATCCGAAAAAATACGTTTGCTTTGGATGCCAAGGCTGTGTGGGAGGGAATGTTTGAAATGGAAAGGTTGGTAGGAAAATGGGAATCTCTACCAGTCAAAAAGAAAATTAAAAACACACCTCACTTGCCAGTCTTTCCACAAATTATATGATTACACAGTGTCTATAATTAGATTTCCAGTTGCAAAACGCTGTACAAAGAGAACCACTGCTCAGAATCACATAAAATTTAAACAGCATACTATTGATACAGAGGAAAACTTCATGGAAAAACAATGAAAATTTTACTAGCACAGATGGGGCTGAAAGTGTCTTAACATAAATGGATTCAGCTACAAATGAGAAACAAACCACAATACGATGGCTATGGTTGGAGATGCACATTACATCATTCATACCGTTCAATGTGAATGACTGCACAAGCATGGCAGTCAAAACTCATCATCGTCATCATTTAAGACTGATTATGCCTTTCAGCATTCAGTCTGGAGCATAGTCCTCCTTATAAAATTCCTCCATGATCCCCTATTCAGTGCTAACATTGGTGCCTCTTCTGATGTTAAGCCTTTTACTTCAAAATCATTCTTAACTGAATCCAAGTACCTTCTCCTTGGTCTACCCCAACTCCTCCTACCCTCTACTGCTGAACCCATGAGTCTCTTGGTTAACCTTGCTTCTCCCATGCGTGTAACATGATGCAACCATCTAAGCCTATTCACCCTGACTGCTACATCTATAGAGTTCATTCCTAGTTTTTCTTTGACTTCCTCATTGTGGACACCCTCCTGCCATTGTTCCCATGTATTAGTACCTGCAATATCTATAACCTCAACGTTATTGATAAGGTAACCTGAATCCACCCAGCTTTCGCTCCCATACAATAAAGTTGGTCGAAAGATTGAATGGTGCACAGGTAACTTAGTCTTGACACTGACTTCCTTCTTGCACAAGAGAGTAGATCATAGCTGAGTGCTCACTGCATTAGCTTTGCTACACCTGGCTTCCAGTTCTTGCACTATGTTGCCACCCTGAGAGAATATGCACCCTAAGTACTTGAAACCATCCACCTGTTGTAACTTTGTTCCTACTATTTGGCACTCAATCCGCTTATATCTCTTTCCCACTGACATTACTTTCGTTTTGGAGATGCTAATCTTCATACCATAGTCCTTAAATTTCTGATCTAGCTCTGAAATATTACTTTGCAAACTTTCAATCGAATCTGCCATCACAACTATGTCATCCACATATGCAAGACTGCTTATTTTGTTTTCACAAATCTTAATCTCACCCAGCCAGTCTATTGTTTTCAACATATGATCCATAAATAATATGAACAACAATGGAGACAGGTTGCAGCCTTGTCTTACCCCTGAAACTACTCTGAACCATGAACTCAATTTTCCGTCAACTCTAACTGCTGCCTGACTATCCATGTAAAGACCTTTAATTGCTTTCAAAAGTTTGCCTCCTGTTCCATAATCTCGTAGAACAGACAATAACTTCCTCCTAGGAACCCGGTCATATGCCTTTTCTAGATATATAAAGCATAGATACAATTCCCTGTTCCACTCATAACACTTCTCCACTATTTGCCGTAAGCTAAAGATCTGGTCCTGACAGGCTCTAAGAGGCCTAAACCCACCCTGATTTTCATCCAATTGGTCTTCAACTAATACTCGCAATTTCCTTTCAACAATACCTGAGAAGATATTACCCACAACGCTGATTAAAGAGATACCTCTGTAGTTGTTACAATCTTTTCTGTTTCCATGTTTAAATATTGGTGTGATTACTGCTTTTGTCCAGTCTGATGGAACTTGTCCCGACTCCCAGGCCACTTCAATTATCCTGTGTAGCCATTTAAGATCTGACATTCCACTGTATTTGATGAGTTCTGACTTAATTTCATCCACCCCAGCTGCTTTATTGCACTGCAATTGACTGACCATTTTCTCCACTTTCCCAAATGTGATGTTGTTTCCATCATCATTCCTATCCCATTCTACCTCGAAATATGAAACATTGCTGGTCGTATTTTCACCTACATTCAGCAACTCTTAAAAATATTCCCTCCATCTGCCCAAGGCATCCACAGGATTCACCAGCTGTTTTCCTGACCCATCTACAATACTTGTCATTTCCTTCTTACCACTCTTTTGAAGACTGCTAATTACACTCCAGAATGGTTTTCCAGCAGCTTGACCCATAGTCTCCAACCTGTTTCCAAAGTCTTCCCAAGATTTCTTCTTGGATGCTGCAATTATCTGTTTGGCTTTGTTTCTTCCTTCAACATAACTTTTTCTGTCTACCTGAGTTCTAGTATGTAGCCATTTTTTTCCTTTTACAGGCTGCCTTGACTGTGTCATTCCACCAAGCCGTTTGCTTCATCCTACCTTTACACAATACTGTCCCAAGACATTCTTTATCCACTTTTAGTACTGTGTCCCTGTAGCTTGTCCATTCCTTTTCCAATGACTGTAATTGACTACATTCAACTAACTGGTACCTTTCTGAGATCGCTGTTATGTACTTGTGCCTGATTTCCTTATCCTGAAGTTTCTCCACTCTTATCCGCCTACATATGAACCTGACCTCCTGTACTTTCGGCCTCACAATCCCAATTTCATTGCAGATTAAATAGTGATCAGTATTATCAAAGAATACTCTGAGTACATGTGTGTCCCTCACAGCCTTTCTGAATTCCTGATCTGTTATTATATAGTCAATGACAGATCAGGTTCCTCTGCCTTCCCAAGTATACCAGTGAATATTTTTATGTTCAAGAAAGGAATTTGTGATTACTAAGCCCATACTGGCACAGAAATTCAAGAGTTGTTTCCTGTTTCTGTTGGCCTCCATATCCTCTCCAAATTTACCCATAACCTTTTCATGCCCTTCTGTTCGATTTCCAATCCTGGCATTAAAATCACCCATGAGCAGAACACGGTCCTTGGCCTTTACTCTAACAACTACATCACTGAGTGTGTCATAAAAACTATCCATCTTATCTTGATCTATCCCTTCACAATGTGAATATACTGACACAATCCTAATTTTCTTGCTAGACACTGTCAAATCTATCCACATCAGTTGTTCGTTTACATACCTTATTGCAACTACGCTGGGTTCCATTTCTTTCCTGCTGTAAAGCCCTACACCCCATTGTGCTATTCCTGCTTTGACTCCTGACAGGTAGACCTTGTATTCTCCCACTTCATCTTCTTTCTCACCCCTTACCCGAATGCCACTAACAGCTAAAACGTTCAACCCCATCTTACTTGCAGCCTGTGCCAGCTCTACCTTCTTCCCAGAGTAGCCCCCATTGATACTAATAGCTCCACATCTCATTACCATTTGTTTGCCGAGTCGTACCTTAGGAGTCCTTGGTTTGTCAGTTAGAGGTGGGACTCTGTCACCTCCAAAGGTCCAAGGCATTTTGCTCTGATTGTTGCCAGCATCATATTTAATATACCAGGACTGCACAAGCATGGCAGTCAACAACTGTGGGCTGTTATTAAATCTACCATGACAAGGTCGCACCACATTGGATGGGAAAAATGGTTTCTAATTGCCCTGAGGTCAAAAACCACATAAAAAGGAAAATGACATTGGTTTCTAATTGTTGTGAGACTGCTGCATGGCATATTCGATACACTGTCCACTGTTTTCTGCCACAAGCTGATATTGAGAAAAAGCATGCTACCACAACAGGTCAGAGTGTCATGGGGATCGTGGTCAGAATGTGTTACACAGTGCATGCCTTCAGTACAGTTAAATTCGCACTTGGGGCACTGAACACAACATCTTTCTGATAATCCCTCAGCCAGATGTCAAACAGATTAAGGTCAAGTGATCGAGATGGCCAGACTGTAGGGAAATGACAGCTGATAATTCTAGCATTTCTGAAATGCCTGAGCAGCAGACACTTCACAGGCTGTGTAATGTACAGGGTGCTATCTAGCACAAAAATGACTCTACCCACACTGTTAAAGGGTTGGAATGAAGTTGGTAAGGACCCATCTCCTTGAAAACAAATGGCCCTATGATAAACGATGAGGTCAACCCACACCACACAATCACCTTTGCAGAGTGAAGTGGTACCGATCGATGTGCATGCAGATATTGTGTTGGCCATATTCTGCAATTCTGTGTAATGTCATGTTATTGGAGATGGAAATGGGCTTCGTCTGTCCACAGAATACTCTGTCTGCTTCCATGTGAGCAAGAAATTCCAGAGCGAATGTTTGTTTTGCTGGCAGGTCAGCTGGAAGCAACATCTGAAGATGGTGAGAATTTTCCTATTAAAGTTTCCTCATCTGGTATCAAAATACTTAACCTTTGTTATCGGCTTCAAAGAGTTGATCTTCCTGCTATTGCTGCAGACAGCAAGAATAAACGGAAGTCCTGGTGTTACAAACACTGGCCTAGTGGGTAGTAATGCCCACGTTAATTTGTGCCACATGTAGTTTTGAGTTTCTAACTTGTTTACTTCAAGATACCACTGTACAAAGTTGGCACAATGTGTGCCTTTTAGAACTGATTACATGGCTACTAAAGTGATCGGCACAGGTGCAGGGTCAAAACTTCAAGAAAACTCCACATTGGATCATATATTCATTTTACTACAATGATGTGATCACAAGAAACAGAAAATTTAAGAATTACAATAAATTTTGGCAGACAATAGTACATTAAATAAGATTAAATAAATCATAAAATAAAATGACATTATATAACATATGAATTTTGTTACAGAGTAGTCTCATTCACAATGAAAATAGATAAGTAAATATAACAACACAGTACATTTTAGTGGATTATTCTGAAAATATAGAATATAAATTCTTTGTAGCATATTTCCTAGCTTTAATAAAAATGTACTTCATTTCAGTAAAACAATCTTTTTCAAATAAGGTCTGGCAGACAGGATAATGATCTGTAATTACCCACTTACACTCATATTTTAATTGGGTTCTGTTCTTCATTTTTTGAATTACATTACTTTTAAATTATGCATAATCAATAGTGTTCAGATCGATATGCACTTAAAACCCACAAAATATAAACCAAAACTTCTCAAAATATGTATTTAAAATATGCTCTTACTGCCAGTATATGCCTTTAATTATGCAGGTAAAATTCTTTAGTTATGCATTTATATTAGATAAATTCTTTAAAATATGCATCTTACTTGGGAAAATTAATAACTAACCATCAAATATTTTCAATAATGGCTATAATTCAATGAATAAAATGACATATATTATAGCTACTTACATGATAACTTTGGTAAATTCTAAAAATTAGAGTTTGTTTGAACTACCAACATTTTTTCCATATTTTCTACATGAAAAATTTTCCTGTGGTCAGATAATAACATTTTCAATCTTGAAAATGATCGTCCAACATCACATGGTACTACAGGTAAAAATTTGAGAACAGCAACATCAGACGATGTGAAATCATCTAGATTCCCGGAGTGTTTCTCTCCTTCCAATAACTGAGCGATCTTCCAAATTGTAGGCCAACCAGGATTTCTACGAAGAACTGCATCCAATTTTCTTCTACGTATCTCACTGCTCGGACCTGGCCAACTCTTGCTCTGTGTCCTGAGTCCTTTGACAAGAGCCTCTGCCTTCATAACTTCCATGTTATGAGTTTCAAGTTCCTCAACTAGGTCTGGAAGGCCACCCAAGTGCACTCGGATGAAAGGTAGGCCGTGTAACATGTTGGAATTCTTCATGGCATCCTTGGCTTTTGGAATGACTAAATTTTCATTATCTTCAAAGCCCTTTAGGACCTGGAACAAGAAAGTAGTAATCTAGTGAATGTCAGTTTCAAGCTGAAAACTGCTGTACAGAGAAATAAGCTTAATATTGGAATTCTATGTTATGTTAGTTTTCTCTGTTTATTCAATTTATCCAGAACTACATACGCATCCATACCACTTTAACTTTTCTATGGTTGTCTGCATAATATTTTGCAGCTGAAATCCACATTCCTCACCTCATCAAGACTGGTACAGGCAGCAGACGACAGTCAGGGTGAGCAGCCTTGAAAGCTCTCACTTGACTTGGTGCCTTGATGAAAATCTTCTTTGCCAAAGATATAACACTTTTTACCTCTGGCAATGAGGCTCTGACCTCTTCAGCAACTTGATGGATGCCATGAGCCAGACACGTGAGCTGAATAATTTTAGGGTAAAACACCTGAAGGCACTCTAATGCCTTCAGCACATATACGGCACTATCCACCACAATGGCCAAAACCTTGTTCTCCCCACGTTTCTGATCTTCACTTCTCCATAGCACGCCTGAAAGCAAATCAAAGGAGTTTACAAATTTTGTAAATTTTGTTATTATTTTATTATTGGCTTGGGGCATGATGTGAAAAACTAATTATTGCCTTGGGATATGATATGAAAAACTGCACTCTTATATTACCTATAATTAAAAAATAACTATTCAATATCAGTGAAACTTACACAATTCTTCCTGCTTTGTGCGTGCAATCGTGGCGTCTGTCGTTTGTTCCACTTCTTTGCACAGTATGAGGTGTCCTTATCCAGGCTTGTCAGCAGAGAGTTTTCCAACTATGACATGCGCCATATACTGACTGTAAGAATCAGTTTTGTCAATGGATAGCCAGACTGGAGAATCACCAATGTCTTTCCTAATATTCTCCAATGTCTGTAATAGAGGAACTAAATAAAAAAAAATACGAATAAACATGTGGACACTATGTAAGAGATATACCCATGAAAACAAACTATATATACCTATATTTTGACTATTTTCTTATGTATATATATTGACCAAAATAACAGTCATTTAATTCACACAAAAAATTATATGCCTTAAAAATAAATTTACTTTCTTTTTTGCAGTGAACATTTTGAGACAGACTGTCTCCTTCTCAAGTCCTTTCTTCATTTGTCCTTTCCTTCCTTGAAAAACTTCACTCACTTTAAATTTAGTTCTTTTTATGTTCAAGTAACAATGTTCATTTTACAAAAATAAACATTCAAACATAATTTAAATTTATTTTTTGAGGTTTTTGAAATTAAATGACTATTACTTTGGTCCAGGAATATACCAAATTATATCCATTGACTTTCACATACCTTTTCATAAAAAATACCAAAAAACCCTACCTTTTCATACAATGGGTCCACATAGTTCTCATGAGGAATATCTTTTCTGCGTATTTTTTCAAGATTGTCCCTAATCCTTCATTCTCCAGCTTATTCAAGGGGATGTTTGCTTTTATTAAAGCCTCACAACAATCTTCACTGAACTCATTTTTGTTGTCCATATGCTTCAAAATGAGGTGTTCAGTGGTTGCTGTGAAGTTTTTAACCATGTCTTGGTTACGTTGTTCTGGTGCTGAGATGTCTTTTTATGCTGATAAAGTTGAAATATTTCCTCAACCCTGACCTAAAGCGTCAGAGAAGTGAATAAATATCAATAAGTACAAACAATTGTACAAAAATGTAAGCAAACAGTGTGTATCCATGAGATGGTCACACAAAAAAGTGAATTAAGACTAAAAATAAGTTTCTAAAAATTGGAACTTTGATCCCCTCACTACAGTTAACATTTTTTTTTTTAATTTTCAAGAATGCTGAAGGTAATTCCTAAAGGTTTTTTTTTCCCTTCCCATTCATACATAGATAATGCGCACGCAAATTTACAAATAAACTTAATTGTTCTTTTAATTTCTTGGAAAAATTATTGAAAAAGAAAAAAACCAAAATTAAACTTACCTCTCTTTCACATAGTTGGCAGAATATTATTTTTCCATCCGTAGTGAAAGCACAGTCACTTCCGATCCATTTCTGTAAATTATTGGTTTTTGGCCTGGGCATATTTGTAATTTGAAGAAGGGAGCAAAGAGTCGATATGAACAGCACGGAAACACACGCAAGAATGATTCACATTCTGAAATGTCAACAATAACTAGTAGGGCATTATTGGCGCACTGCAGAGATCATGTGAATGACCTGAACACACATTAACCGTGGGCAACGAATACCGAAGCACGTTTCTAGTCCGATAATCCATCGTGCAAGAATGAACTATCACAAGTCTTTAGCATCCTTATATGAGAGAATACCTAAATGGAAAAACAAGACCATGTCCCTCCATAAGCTACCCTTGTTTACCTGAAAGGCTTTTATTCTGGTTGGCTTGTCCCGTATTATCTCATTTTGAAAATTTATTGGCCTAATATTCTGGGAGGTTCTTGGGTTGTCAGGGAACAAAATGAACCTCAACATGACCTCTAATTGTCAAAAATATGCATTTTTATGGCCATTTCCTCTAAATATGACAATAATATGCTCAAATCCTAAAAATATGCAAGTATGTGCATTTTAAATTTGAATTTAAAGTAGCCTAGTACCTCCAAAATATCATAATTTGTAAAGATACAGTACCAGGTACCATAAAAAAATGATACACAAAATATGCAAAATCCAAACTCAAGTAATCAATAATGATTATAACTGAATTTTACTGATTGTAATTACTTTCAAATCACTTCTATTTAAAATGTGTTATCAACATTGATGGTAGCAGAATTTTAGCAATATTACGAGAATAAAATGATTTTAAATATTCCTACCAATTACAGTGGATATTTGAGGTATAAGCAATGCATTCTCTATGTTTATTTCGTGATCACAGTTTCTAAATTACAGTATTACTGATATTGCCCATATGAATATCAGTGCAGTATTATGAAGTATCTGGCCTCAGCAGCCAGAGGCTGTGGTCATGCGCATTTGCATGAGTGGGTGTCTGTATGTTGTCTAATTTTGATACAGGCCTCTTTGGCAGAAAGCTTACTTGTTGAACAGTCCTTTAGTTGTGCCTAACTGTGACTCAGCATCTCCACTATATGATGAGTAGCTATCTATCCTTTTCATACATCTCCACTATATGATGAGTAGCAATCTATCCTTTTCATAATGTTGTCATTATTTCATCATGGATTTCCCATTCTTTGTCTCAGTATCTGCAGATGTAAAAAATTCTTTGAAAAATGCCATTGTAATAAAGCAAATATGAAGCAACTCACAAAAGCTGTATAGCAGCTATATAGTACAACTGAGGAGACAGCACCTTTCTCATTAATTTATACGATTAAAATTGGATGGCATAAGTGTGAATAGCATTAAGCAGTACAGTAGCCTCTTGACTATCCAGCTCATGACTATCCAACCTGTATACTATCCGGTCAGCATAATTAATATCATAATAATAGTTCTGCATGATAAAACGAGGATTAATTTATTGTAAATACTGTACTTTCCCAAAGCTTTTGAAAATGGACACCAGTTACAGTGCCTTACAAAATATGTGGTGTGGCTTATGCTTCTAGCACATCTGGAGTCACAGTTATAAGGTATATACTGTATTGATAGTATCAAATCTACATCTACATCTATATCTACATCTGCATAGATACTCCGCAAGGCACCATATGGTTCATGGCAGAGGGTATCCTGTACCACTAATTGTTATTTCCTTTTCCAATTGCAAATCGAGCGAGGGAAAAATGACTATCTATATTCCTTTGCATGAGCCCTAATTTCTTGTATCTTATCTTCATGTTCCTTACGTGCAATGTATGTTGGCAGACTAGAATTTCAGCAGTCAGCTTCAAATGCCGGTTGTCTAAATTTTCTCAATAATGTTTCTCAAAAAGAACATCACTCCCAACCGGGGATTCCCATTTGAGTTCTCAAAACATCTCTGTAATACTTGGGTGTTGTTCAAACCTACCGGTAACAAATCTAGCAGCTCACCTTTGAGTTGCTTCAATGTCTTCCTTCAATCCAACCTGGTACAGATCCCAAACACTCAAGCAGTACTCAAGAAAAGGTTGCACAGTTTTGACGTGCTTGTTCCATCTCATATCACTTTGCAGCATATGTGGTCTCCTTTATAGATGAAACCCTCTTTCCTAAAATTCTTCCAGTAAACTGAAATCGACCATTCACATTCCCTACCACAGTTTTGACATGTTTGTTCCATCTCATATCACTTTGCAGCATTACATCCAGATATTTAAACGAGTTGATTGTGTCAAGCAGGACACTAGTAATGCCGTATACAAACATTACAGGTTTGATTTTCCTACTCGTCTGCATTCACTTATGTTTTTCAACATTTAGGGCTAGCTGCTATTCATCCCACCAACTGGAGATTTTATCTAAGTCATCTTGTACCTTCATACATTCACTCAACTTCGACACCTTACCATACACCATGGCATCATCAGCAAACAACCACAGAATGCTTCCCATACTTTCTCCAAATCATCTATATATAGAGAGAACAACAGCAGTCCTATCACACTTCCCCAGGGCACTTCTGACGACATCCTTGTCTCCAATGAACACTTGCCATTGAGCTCAACATACTGGGTTCTATTATTTAAGAAGTCTTTGAGCCACTTACATATCTGTGAAGTTATTCCATATGCTTTTTCCCAAGGGCATGCAGCTTTACTGTATGGTTAAATGATGATGGCATCCTCTTGGGTAAAATATTCCGGAGATAAAATAGTCCTCCATTTGGATCGTCGGGCGGGGACTACTCAAGAGGACATTGTTATCAGGAGAAAGAAAACAGGCGTTCTATGGATCAGAGTGTGGAATGTCAGATCCCTTAATTGGGTAGGTAGGTTAGAAAATTTAAAAAGGGAAATGGGTAGGTGAAAGTTAGATATAGTGGGAATTAGTGAAGCTCGGTGGCAGGAGGAACAAGACTTTTGGTCAGGTGAATACAGGGTTATAAATACAAAATCAAATAGGGATAATGCAGGAGTAGGTTTAATAATGAATTAAAAATTAGGAATGCAGGTAAGCTACTACAAACAGAATAGTGAACGCATTATTGTGGCCAAGATAGATACAAAGCCCACACCTACTACAGTAGTACAAGTTTATATGCCAACTAGCTCTGCAGATGACGAAGAAATTGAAGAAATGTATGATCAAATAAAAGAAATTATTCACACAGTGAAGGGTGATGAAAATTTAATAGTCATGGGTGACTGGAATTCAGTAGTAGGAAAAGGGAGAGAAGGAAACATAGTAGGTGAATATGGACTGGGGCAAAGAAATGAAAGAGGAAGCTGCCTGGTAGAATTTTGCACAGAGCACAACTTAATCATAGCTAACACTTGGTTCAAGAGTCATAAAAGAAGGATGTATACATGGAAGAAACCTGGAGATACTGACAGGTTTCAGATAGATTATATAATGGTAAGACAGAGATTTAGGAACCAGGTTTTAAGTTGTAAGACATTTCCAGGGGCAGATGTGGACTCTGACCACAATCTATTGGTTATGAACTGTAGATTAAAACTGAAGAAACTGCAAAAAGGTGGGAATTTAAGGAGATGAGACCTGGATAAACTGAAAGAACCAGAGGTTGTACAGAGTTTCAGGGAGGGCATAAGGGAACAATTGACAGGAATGGGGGAAAGAAATACAGTAGAAGAACAATGGGTAGTTTTGAGGGATGAAATAGTGAAGGCAGCAGAGGATCAAGTACGTAAAAAGACGAGGGCTAGTAGAAATCCTTGGGTAACAGAAGAAATATTGAATTTAATTGATGAAAGGAGAAGATATAAAAATGCTTAAATGAAGCAGACAAAAAGGAATACAGATGTCTCAAAAATGAGATCGACAGGAAGTGCAAAATGGCTAAGCAGGGATGGCTAGATGACAAATGTAAGGATGTAGAGGCTTATCTCATGAGAGGTAAGATAGATACTGCCTACAGGAAAATTAAAGAGACCTTTGGAGATAAGAGAACCACTTGTATGAACATCAGGAGCTGAGATGGAAACCCAGTTCTAAGCAAAGAAGGGAAAGCAGAAAGGTGGAAGGAGTATATAGAGGGTCTATACAAGGGCGATGTACTTGAGGACAATATTATGGAAATGGAAGAGGATGTAGACGAAGATGAAATGGGAGATACGATACTGCGTGAAGAGTTTGACAGAGCACTGAAAGACCTGAGTGCAAAATTCTACCAGGCAGCTTCCTCTTTCATTTCTTTGCCCCAGTCCATATTCACCTACTATGTTTCCTTCTCTCCCTTTTCCTACTACTGAATTCCAGTCACCCATGACTATTAAATTTTCATCACCCTTCACTGTCTGAATAATTTCTTTTATTTGATCATACATTTCTTCAATTTCATCATCATCTTTAGAGCTAGTTGGCATATAAACTTGTACTACTGTAGTAGGTGTGGGCTTTGTATCTATCTTGGCCACAATAATGCGTTCACTGTTCTGTTTGTAGTAGCTTAGCTGCATTCCTATTTTTTTATTCATTATTAAACCTACTCCTGCATTACCCCTATTTGATTTTGTATTTATAATCCTGTATTCACCTGACCATAAGACTATTTTACCTCTGGAATATTTTACCCAAGAGGATGCCATCATCATTTAATCATATAGTAAAGCTGCATGCCCTCGGGAAAAATTACGGCCGCAGTTTCCCCTTGCTTTCAGCCGTTTGCAGTACCAATACAGCAAGGCCATTTTGATTATTGTTACAAGGCCAGGTCAGTCAATCATCCAGACTGTTGCCCCTGCAACTAGTGAAAAGGCTGCTGCCTCCAGTCAGGAACCACGCGTTTGTCTGGCCTCTCAACAGATACCCCTCCGTTTTGGTTGCACCTACGGTACGGCTATCTGAATCGCTGAAGTACGCAAGCCTCCCCACCATCGGCAAGGTCCATGGTTCATGGAGGAAGGGAAGTTAGGGATATTGGTCTGTAATTTTGTGGCTCCATGCCTTCTTAAATACCTACACTTTTTTCCAGTTGCTTAGGACTTTGTTCTGGGTGAGAGATTCATGATAAATACAAGCTAGGTAAGGGGCCAATGTTGTAGAGTACTCTTTGTAAAACTGAACTGAGATTCCATCTGGACCTGGTAATTTATTTGCTTCCTAATCTTTCAGTTGTTTCTTTATGCCAGGTATTCTTATTACTATGTCATCCACAAGGGAGTCTGCCTGATGGTCAAATGATGGTATGTTTGTGTGATTCTCCTGTGTGAATAATTTGTTGAATGTGAAATTTAAAACTTTGGCTTTTATTTTGCAATCTTCAGCTGCCACACCAGACTGGTAAATGAGTGACTGAGTGAAAGTCTTAGACCCACTTAGCAGTTTTACCAGAATTTCCTTGGGTTCTCTGCCAGATCTTTTGCTAAGATGTGACAGTGGTAGTTGCTGAATGATTTCTGCATAGATCTTTTCACAGATGCATGAATCTCTGCTAACTTTCTTGTCATTTGTGCGTTCCCTTTTGCAACAAGAATGCAACAGCCACTGCTTCCTCAGCATCCACCAAATATCATTATTAAGCCATAGTGAATCTTTTCCATCCTTTACTCATTTACTAGGCACGTAACTCCCAGACCACAATTTACAATCTGCTTAAACTTCACCTATAATTTCTCTACATCCATATGTACATACATACAGCATGGAGAGCTGCACAAACCAGTCACAGGACTGAAGACAACAACAGCAACATCCATATTACTGGATTCTGGGGTAGCAGCCAAAACTATTGCTTTGGAATTGTTGTTGTTGTTGTGGTGATCTTCAGACCAGAGACTAGTTTGATGCAGCTCTCCAGACTACCTTTTACTGTGCAAGCCTCTTCATCTCTGAGTAACTACTGCAACCTACATCCTTCTGAATTGCTTAGTGTATTCATCGTTTGGTCTCCCTCTATGATTTTTACCATCCATGCTTCCCTCTAATACTAAATTGGTAATCCCTTGATTCCTTAGAAGGTGTCCTACCAACCAATCCCTTCTTTTGGTGAGGTTGCACTACAAAGTCCTCTTCTCCCCAATTCTATTCAATACCTCCTCATTAGTTATGTGATCTACCCATCTAATCTTCAGCATTCTTCTGTAGCACCACATTTTGAAAACTTCTATTCTCTTCCTGTCTAAACTACTCATCATCCATGTTTCACTTCCATACATGGCTACACTCCACACAAGTTCTTTCAGAAATGACTTTGTGCTACTTAAATCTATATTCATTGTTAACAAATTTCACTTCTTCAGAAACACTTTCCTTGCCACTGAAACCTTACATTTTATATCCTCTCTACTTCAACCATCATCAATTATTTTGCTCTCCAAATAACAAAACTCATCTACTACTTTAAGTGTCTCATTTCCTAATCTAATTCCCTGATTTAATTTGACAACATTCCATTATTCTCATTTTGCTGTCGATTCCGTTCAACTGATCTTTCAGGCCCTTTGCTGTCTTTGACAAAATTACAATGTCACTGGAAAACTTCAAAGATTTTATTTCTTCTCAGTGGATTTTAATTCCTAATCCAAAATTGTCTTTTGTTTCCTTTTCTGGTTGCTCAATATACAGATTGAATAACACTGGAGATAGGCTACAACCCTGACTTACTCCCTTCTCAACCACTGCTTCCCTTTCATGCCCCTCGACTCTTATAACTGCAGTCTGCTTTCTCTACAAATCGTAAAAAGCCTTTTACCCCCTATATTTACCCCTGCCACCTTCATACTTTGAAAGAGAGTATTCCAGTCAACATTGTCAAAATCTTTCTTTAGGTCAACAAATGCTAGAAACATAGATTTGCCTTTCCTTAATCTATCTTCTAAGATAAGTAGTAGGGTCATTATTGCCTCACATGTTCCAAATTACTACAGAATCCAAACTGATCTGAACTGGAGCTATGGGTAGGAAAAAGTACTGTTGGAGAGGGGAAGAAAAATTTAGCAAAAATTGAAAATTGGTGTGCATTCCAAGTTAGTGGAAGTGGAAAAAAGATGATGTTGAAAGGCAAGCATAAAGAAGCTAAGGTAGCTTTTTTTTGTGGCACGAATGTGTAAAAGGAAAAGTTTTGCCTGTTAGTGGACCAATATTGCAGGGAAAAGCATTGGAATTTTTGTGGCAAATAGAAGGTGAATATTCACAATTTACAACCAGTAGGATGGATGGTTGGAGCAGTGGAAAAAATGATTCAGTATTCACCTGATTACAATAATTGTAATTGGTGGAGAGGCTTTATCCACTGTACCACTGTTTAAACACTATTTTTTATAGTTAGTTGATGAGAAGGGAGTTTCTGGTGGACAATTGTACAACTGCAATGGGAGTGGTTTAAATTACAAGATGCTCCCTCTGAAAATGTCTGCTTCAACAAAGGAAGCTGCAGTACTGAGTTACAAGAAAAGCAAGGAATGAGTTACCATAGCTGCTTTCTGTAATGTAACTGGCAACCTCAAACTTACGCTTACATTAATAGGGAAAGCAAGGAAACCTAGAGCTTTCAAAAACCTAAAAAATCAGGAATGAGTTATAGTCATTACAAGGACGCAATTATAAAATGAATTTGTTCCAGCTGTGGAGAAATATTTGAAGGACAACAGTTCACAGAGATAAGTCCTGCTGCTTCTTGATGACATGCCTTCATCCTGCCAATGTTGAACTCACAGATGGAGATATCAAAGCCTTATTTTTACCACCAAATATGACTGCTATGTTGGTTGGTGGATCAGGCATCCTTGAAATAGTAAAGTAGAAGTACCACTGTCATCTTCTCAGTTCATTGACATAAGTGACTGATAATAGTGAACACTGTGTAATCATACTGGAGGGGACTGAATTTCTAGATGTCATAAGATGGTTGGCCAAAATCTGGAAATAGATTCGGGACATAACATTTGTAATGTCTTGGGAAGTTCTTTTAGACTATGAAGGTGGACATTTTACCTTTGAATCTATGTGTAAAACTAAAATCAAATTTGGCAATGATGACTTCATTTCACTGCTCAGAAAGTACTGGGTTGTGAGGACATTGATGTAGAAGACATCACAGAATGGATGACAAATGATAAAGTTGATGCACTAACTGACAATGCTATTGTGGAAATGGTGATGGAGGGGAAGTGAAATGATTAAAACAAAACATGTAATTTGAGTGACATAATAACTTTACTCAACTTGAACGGCAACTTCAAGAGAGAGTCCATTAATCAGAGCCTAATTATCATATATGATCACAATGCAGAAAAGCTACTATAATCTGTTGAGGCTTCAGGCAGCTTTAGTCATAGACCACTAGTAGACAGGGCTGGTCTCATTGCAGTATTTTCTTACACTGGTTTGGTATTGGCGCTATGAGCATGTATAGCCAGAGGTACGGCTTGAAGGTGGCCACAGATTGGTGAGGTTTACTGCCAATCTTGAGATGCATCCTGCTTGATGTGGTATCAATGTAGTATGACACCACATTCCCCTCCCCCAAAACTCCTCACCATCATCATATAATGATACTGGCAGAATTATCTGCAGTGGTGAGGTCTGGGCACATCTGCCACTTAGCTCATATGAGCCAAAAGTGCAGTTAATGTGTGAGCTCTCATCTGCAACCAGATATCCATCTTACAAAAGGCTAGAAACATCAGTCAAAAAACCAACCACAGGGTGTGCATCTACATCGAAGGACTGAACACCTCCTTCCATCTGTGATGGTGCAACAGTGACTGGAAGTCCGTGGTGGCCCACTCAAAGGTGACAGAGCAGAGGGGACCGATCCCTTGTGACTAGGACTGTGGTGAAGGAAATCGCAGCACATGGATGGCCAGTGGCTCCTCATCTGGCATTGGCAGTGCATGAGCAGAGAGAGACAAAGGGGGCTGAATCTATAAAGGAAAAGCCCATAGCAGGGTCACACAGCCCACACAAGTGAAGCTGATCCTGATGACACTTGTGCAATGCAGTAGTATCCTGTAAGACATAGAAAGAGTATCCAACTAGTTTCTTGACAACACCTTGATCCCAACACCTACATTTGCCAAAAACTCTGAAAAACATGAACATCATTAAATTTAAATTTAAAGCTCTTCACAACATGGGCCAACCACTGTGGCAGATGCAGCAGCTGAAGCAGTGTTCAGTGTTGGTGTCCATGCAAACATTCCACTGGTTACTTCCAACAGTGTGATCGGGAATGGTATGATGAGAGGGAGAGCACTAACACCTAGTCCCACATATGGGAAATGTGTAACTTGTTCATCTGGCACTTAATGTTTGAATGAACTGTTCCACTTCTCAGTTAGATTGAGGGTGAAATGGTGCTGCCATCACATGCTCTTGGAATCACAAAACTGAGGAGATTCTGCTGAAGTGAACTGGGGTCAATTGTCAGAAACTAGCTACCCAGGTAGTCCTTCAATACAAGAAAATCAATGTCAGAGTTTTGATAGTACAAGCTGTTGTGGTTGATTGCATGATCGCCACAAACAGAAACTTGTTAGTGATTTCTAACATGATAAGCCCATGAGAATTCCAATAGGAACTTGCAAAATCATTTTGCAGATCCTGTCAAGGAGTGCTGGGTGGAGCAGCTTGGTGCACTGCACATGTCAGCCATTGGGAAATCGATTGCTTAGTTTGCATGTCTAGGCCTAACCATGTGCAATGGTGTTACGTGAGCTGCTTAGTGTACACAATGCCCCATGTCCTTGATGGAGAAGGTGAAGAATTTCTTTCTGAAGCAAATGCAGCTTTAGCACATGAGCTTGACTGTTGTCCATGCGTAACAAGATAACGCCCTGCTGGCTAGATAAAGTGTGCCAAAGAGCAACATAGCTTCATATCACCTGATCACTAATCTGCTTAATTGATTGTGACCAACTGGTGCACAGGTACTACAACAGAATCTTGAGATTATGATCTGCAGCTATTTCCTGGTGATTGGAGGAAAACCATCAAGTGTTTCATTATTCTGAGCATCAATATGGAAACATGAGTCCTCTGAGGTGGTTTACACCGAATCAGTGTCAAGTGGAAGATGAGAAAGAATGTCTGCATTCTAATGCTTAGCTGTTGACTGGCACACAATCCTGTACTGGAAATTGTATGGGAGCAGAGACCAATACTGCAACTTTCTCAACATGCATGGAGAGATTGGCTTGGAAGGTTTGAACAATGAGGTGATAGGTTTTTGATCAATCATCAAGCAGAATTTTCCGCTATATAAGTATTGTTACACTTTGATCCAACATCTGAGAGCACTTGAAACAATTTCCTGAGATTGAAAAGATGCTTACTGGGAGTACAACTGGAAACAACTGTATGATAGTAACACTGAAAAATTGCAGGCACAGGTTCACTGCAAAAGGGCAACCACAAAAACTTAAATAACCACATGTGGGTGTTGATCAAAAAACTTGTTGGGACTGTTCATCAGATGGAAGCAGCAAATAAGTTTCACGGAGATCAGTCTTGGAAAAGAAGGAACCTGCACCAAGTTTGTCCAGCACAGTCTGTGACTTTATTATTGCCTGAAATCCTTTATTATTACTAAAGGTGATGCCCAATGACTAACTGCTCCAGGGGAAATTGTACCATTCTTCTGCCTAGATTAGCATTCTTATGCCATGTGATCTCTGTTAGCGTGAGGGACTGTAAGAGCACAGCAAAACTATGGTTGTGCATTGTCTTTCATGGTAATGTGATCCTAAAAAGTATGAGCTTCATCTAGCCTGTCTTGAAAAATGTCACTAAATACATTGCAAAATTGAGCTATCCCATCCGTAGGTACAAAAGAGTTCACAGAGAGAACGATTATTTGAACTTTCAAACCAAACAAACTGAATAAATCCATGCCAAAATATTTTAATTTTCAAATCAGCACAACACAGTGAATGAAACTGTTTTTGTGATGACATGAAAAGTAATAAATACACTTCAAATATGTAGCACAGGAATGTTATGTCCACAGTAACCAGAAAGAGATGCCTGTGACTTACATACTTGGGGCTTGGCTAATGACTTGTAATTGCTCCTGTTCAACAATGTCACTGACACACCAGTATCCAACTGCATGGATATTTTTCAATTGGCAATCTGCAGAGTGACAAACAATTTATTTGCCTGATTCCTAATAGAAGAAGTATGTGACTTCTTTGGTGTTGCAGTTGATTTGCACTGTGTAACACTTGAATCATGACACGGCTTGGAAAAAATTGTACTGACATACAGTCACTGAGAACATGGAAAGTGCGTATTGGGCTTTCATTTCTGCTAACAGTCAGCTTGAACTTGACTGTGTTTGCCACAATGATAACACTTAGCAATACAGCAAGGGCATGCCTGCTGCTTGTGAGCTGTGAAACAGTGAGGACAAGATTTAATACCTCTAGTTTGCTGCCTGGCACACTGAGTCTGTTTATGTTTCTGCTGTGGCTGAGTCTTTATGTACTACTCTGCCTGAGCTATAGGTGTAACCTGTTTACTTCTACTCTGTATTGCACAAATATGAGTGGAATCAGCCTACAGCTGCACTATCATACAAGTCCTGATACTCCACTAATTACAAAAAGTGTCACAAACTTGGATAGGATACTTGAGAATCTGTTTGAATATGTCAGGCACTCTTGGTTAGGGCATCACTATAATATCATCCACATTGACACTTAAATTTGCAATGGTGTGTAATCCCTTGTAAGTCTGCTTGCTACTGCGTTTGAGTTTGATCAGGGTGCCTATGCAAAATAAAAAAAAAAATATATGAAGAACAGCTGCCACATTAATCTGTTCGTCACAGTACTGACCTAGAGCAGCAATTAGTTTGGCATAAGGAACAATTTCAGGGTGAACGGCAAGGAAGAGTTTGCAAGCAAGCTAGCATACAGACACTCTAACTGTTTGCTAGAAAATAAGGTTGCCTGTCCTCAAAAGCAAGTGAAACATGAGAACACACAAAACAGTTACACTCTGAAAGTACAAGAAAACATGGTTAATCTGCAGGCAGGTGCCGGCCGTGTTCTGAAACAGGACTACAATAAAGAAATGGAAAACATGGAAATGATGACAAATCTGCAAAAAATGGAGACACAGAAGCAAATTTGCTGTCAGCTGGTTGCACAACAAGAAGGAGAACCAAAACACTTTTGGGCACACACTTGTCACCGGTGTTGGATCAGCCAGAGGCAGGTGCCAAGGAATAGGTGACTGCTTAGGCAGGAAGCAGAAATGTTTAGAAGTACATATAACCCTAGTGACACAATAACTTTATGTAACTTGAACAGTAACTCTGAGAGAGAGTCTGTTAATCAGAGCCTATTCATCATAAATGATAATAGTACAGAAACACAACTATAACTTGCTGAGGCTTTGGCTGACTCCACTCATTGACTGTTAGTACAGTGGGCAGGCCTTGTTGTGGTGTCTTCTTATGCCATATCAGTGGTGGTGCTAAGTGTGCATACAGCTAGAGCTGTGGCTCCAAGACAGTCACAAATTTGCGTGGCTGTCACATGGTTCACTACCAATCTCGAGATTCGTTCTGCCTTGTGTGCTGCCAATACCATATAACACCACAGTAAGTTTCATAAGGCCTGGCTTTTCACTTGCTTGTAATCAAACATTCATAATTTACAATGCAGATCATTTTATGTTTTCTGTAATAATTTTTGAAGAGTGGGGGTACATTCATAACAAACACTTGTGACTAGCATTATCACATAAGAATTCAGAAAATGTTAATGAAACATAGTTTTAGAATAAAAAAGGGCATTTTGAATGGTACGGCTGGGGTCTGGAAGAGAGAATTTATAGAACTCCAGCCTGTCTGGCTTTTTTTTATCATACTGCTTAATCTTCTACCAGATTACGTCAGATAGTTAAGTGTCTAGTGTGCAGCAATGCTTCATTTTTAATACAGTGTACAGATTAAGTTTATATGAAGTCTTTGTCTTTTTTTAATGTACACCCTGACATATTCCACATCCCTGAATGTTCTCCTTGATGGGACCTATGGAACATGATGAATGAATGAGAATTATGAATACAAGATTGACAATGTAAGACTGATGAAATTAATGCAATAAAATTTTAGTTTTAGGCTAATTCTTGGTACCATGAATAACAGAGTAGCATAGTTAGTTGAATGAGATTTTCACTCTGCAGTGGAGTGTGCGCGAACCATGCAGAACTAGAAACATCCCCCAGGCTGTGGCTAAGCCATGTCTCCACAATATCCTTTCTTTCAGGAGTGCAGTTCTGCATGGTTCGCAGGAGAGCTTCTGTAAAGTTTGGAAGGTAGGAGACAAGGTACTGGCAGAAGTGAAGCTGTGAGGACAGGGCATGAGTCATGCTTGGGTAGCTCAGTTGGTAGAGCACTTGCTCGCGAAAAGCAAAGGTCCTGAGTTCGACTCTTGGCCCGGCACACAGTTTTAATCTGCCAGGAAGTTTCATATCAGCGCACACTCCACTGCAGAGTGATGATCTCATTCTGGGAACATCCCCCAGGCTGTGGCTAAGCAATGTCTCCACAATATCCTTTCTTTCAGGAGTGCTAGTTCTGCATGGTTCACAGGAGAGCTTCTGTAAAGTTTGGAAGGTAGGAGACAAGGTACTGGCAGAAGTAAAGCTGTGAGGACAGGGCGTGAGTCATGCTCAGGTAGCTCAGTTGGAAGAGCACTTGACCGCGAAAGACAAAGGTCCTAAGTTCAAGTCTCGGTCTGGCACACAGTTTTAATTTGCCAGGAAGTTTCAGCGTAGTTAGTTATTGTTCATGATGGGCTGCAGAATGTGCAAGTAAGTTTTTGTTGGTCATGCAGTGAATCCTTTTTGTTTCTGCAGTGGTCAGAACAGTAAAGTGAACGTAGATCACCATTGGCCAACTACGTGGCCACCAGAATGCCTTTTGTTTTTGCTCAGTGATGGATGGCCACTTTCTTGCTGACTGAAAATAATTTATTTCATCACTAAGCAGTTGTGAATCACAATATTCCAATCTGACTTCTATTTTGCACAACTCCAAACATGTCATTCAAATAACTGTAACATCACTATTAACTTTTTAAGTTCTGTAATAAATAAATTGTTCAGGACTCATTACTGCAGTATTATTCCTTACTCAGATGTTGTTGAGGCGGCATGGGAGAAAAACTTAATAAAATCTCTTTGGAATTAACAGCAAACAATTCCCTATATCCATACTATTACAAACTTTTGTTTTTAGGAATGTATTATTTCCCTCAATCTGCTCTTAGACTGCAGTTACTTTCACTAGATTTGTTCAGGATAAGTGATACCAAAAACATTGGTATACAGTAGTGCACATTTATCAGAAACACAACAGTTTTTATCATCATATTCTATTCAGTACTTCAACATCACTCATAGGATTCTCATCAACACAGCAACATAATCATAGATATCATCATCATCTACAAATGAACCTTAATACATCACAATAACTCACAAAGAATCTAACACCTCATAGTACTCTTCACTATTTCAAAATAATCCTCAATAGTTCAACTCACAGTTACCTCTCACCTAACTGCAACATCATAGACATAGTAAGTCAGTATCCATTTCATCATAACTTCACTATAAGCAAAACATTCTCAACATTATTAATTCTTGACAAGAACATACATTACTTCTCTCAAGATTTTTAGCAAATTATAGTCTGACATTTCACAAAATTCTTCTCCTCTTCCAATGGTTAAGGGTTACAAGAAATTATGGCTGAAATAACTAGCACAAATTGTTCTACATAACATTGTCCCATCCAGATCCTTATCTCTAACATAAAAATTAACAACATTTCTATTCTTCCACAAGATTCATTATTTATCATTGACTGTAGAAACAATAAGTTTGACTCCTTCCCATTAACTACTTCTAGGTAAATTGCAGTCCCTCGAAGCAAGGCATAATTATTATCTGGAGTCCACAACATTAATTCCAAATAAATCTTGTGGGCATGGAAACCACACTCTTATCAAATAGAAGCACTATAGGGAAATGTTATAACAGGTTGTGGAGTGTAGATAACAGGCTTATTGCTCTATTCATGCAATAAATATGAAATTATGACAGTCACTATCCAACACAAGTCCAGTCCAGATAAACAGATTAGCAGGCAGTGTCAAATGAGAGCAGCCAGCAAATGAGAAACTGAGATCAAGCCAGCTACTGGATTATCTTATATGGGCCTGCTACAGAATTTCAAGTGACTGGCTTGTGGTAATTACTGCTTCCCCACTGGAGGCAGCACTACTGGATTTGTCTTTTGTCTGTATGTCTGACAAAGTTACTAAATTTTTCCCACCTTGAACCAGCATGTAGATTCTGGTAAGTGTAGTGGGGATGATACAGAGGAAGCAGCCAGGAACTAGGTGGTGTCATGACAATGATGGTGCAGGTTTCAGAGCATTCTGTGTAGCCCAGGGACAACTACAGGCTGTTTTAGCAGATCCTACTGATTTCAACATTTGAATGTACAAATTAACCATTATGCTTGCCCATTCGAGGATGGATGGGAAGGAGGGTGTGTTAAGATGTTTAATTCCATTGCAGGTGGAAAATATTTTGAAATCAGTAGCTGTAAACTGGGGACTGTTGTTGGTCATCAGTGAGAAGGGTGCACTCTTTATTGTAAATACCCACTCCGGGCACCCACTGAGACCGCTGTTACTGTTTTTGTTTGCTGGAAGCAGATATTATACAGGAAGTAGGAGAAGGAGTTCACAACGATTAGCCAAATGGACTACAAGAAAGTACGCATGTGGTCAGCATGAACTTGTATCAGACTAGCCATGGAGAGAATAACTGGGGTGGTGCTGACTAGAGTGCGAGGCAAATGGCACACAGTTGAATCACTCGTACCACACCATTGTCCATACATGTCCAGTAGATGTGGCAGTGCGCTAGTTGCACCTGATATTGCAGGGAGGATAGTGCCACCACCCCGCACCATTCATCATCCTCTATAAGGAGTACAACATCTTGCCAAAACTGAAGCTGATGGTGCCAATGAAACGATCAATTAAGGCTAGGAGATTCTGCATTAGAGAGCCTTATAAGCCAACCCAAACACACATATTGCAGGACATATTGAAGAAGTTGGTCACACACAGATGCTGCAGCAATGGCCTGGAAATTTATAGGGAACTCACTGAATGATTTCTGCAGTTGGCTTTCTGATTAAAAACAAATACTAACAAAGAGATAGAGGGGCTGGCCAGTACTTACCTCAGCTCAGTACAGCCGATAGAAACACAAAAAACAACCGAAAATTTAAGCTCCTAGCTTTTGGAATAAATGTTCCTTCATCAGGGAGGAGAGAGGGGAAAGAAAGGGAAGAAGGGAAAGCGGATTTAGTTACTCACAACCCAGGTTATGAAGCAACAGGGAAAGGAAAACAGGGAAGGTAGCAAGGATGGAGGCATGGTTGTCAGAGGGAAGCCAAAGATATTAAAAACAAACTCTCTCCTGATCTTCAAATTCAGAATTCAGACCTGCCAGAAGTGAGAGAGCCTATCTGTGTTATAATGTTGAGCAGATACTCTGAAAAATTTCAAACAGAGTGCCCATCAATGAAGGTGATGTGCTATTAAGCTCCAGCAGTTTCACCTTAGGTCCAGAAAGGGTAAGAGCAGTTTGTCGACAGTAATAAGTTGAAATTTTGTGACCCTACAAAAAATACAAAATTTATGAATATCAAATTTGATGTGAGACCTGAGTTCCTCCTGGCATACACAATTTCGAACAACTTATGGGAATTCAGCCAGGTAATATTTACAGCGACCGCCGATATTTCGGTGAGAGTACACCCCATTATTTTCAAGGGACAAACTGCAATGGACAGGAAATGTACAAGCAAATTTAAAACCTCAGTTCTTGGAGTAATTCGGGAAAGATAACAAACACACACTGAACACTAGTGCCACCAAGAATGAACAAAGTCAGAGGTATTGATAGTTAATGACTACAAAATAGCAGGTGAGGTAACATTGACTCTGTCCCTCTATTTTTTTTTTTTTTTTTTTTTTTTTTTTTTTTTTTTGACAAGGGAGAGAGTAGGATTTCAAGCAGAGTATAACAAAAACCTCCCTCCCTCTTTATAAGGTTGCTTCCTAATTTAATCTCAACAGCTTCCTTAATAACACTGTCCCAATAGCTGGACGCACATGCCAATATCTCGGAATTGTTATATAACATAGGGTGACAATGTTCAGCAATAGCAGATCATGTGTGCTGTTTATGCTCAGTACATTGGTCCTCCACAGTCCTGATAGTCTGACCAATGTATGCCATGCTACAGCTACAAGGAATGCAATGTATACCCACCTTACACAAACCAAGACCATCCTTAACAGAACCCAAAAGTGCTCTAATTTTAGATGGGGATTGAAAAATACATTTCACATTGTATTTCCATAAAATATGACTGATCTTGTTGGAAGTGCTTCCTGCATAAGGCAAAAAGGCAGCAGACTTTGCATAAGGCAACTCAGTATTATCATCAGTCATCCGATCCACAGTTGGTTGATGGGGCAACACACATTCAGTCTGGCTTTCACTATAACCACTCTGATGAAATGTAGCTTCAAGATGGGCCAGCTCAGCTGGCCAAGTCTCAATGTCGGAAATTATGTGCCCTGTGTACCAAGATACAAAGTACCACTTCACGCTGTTCCGGATGGTGACAACTACTGGCCTGTAAATACAAGTCAGAGTGAGTACATTTCCAGTAAACTGTATGTCCCAATGATCCATCAACCTTACTCCTAACCAAACCATCAAGAAAGGGAAGGCAACCATTCTCTTCCACCTCCATCGTAAAATGAATGTTCGGGTGCGAGTTCAGATGTTCTAAAAAGGCATTCAAATTGATGATACTTTTGTTGTTTGGCCTCATGGTAGGGAGAATTTGAAGTTGATGATACTTTTGTTGTTTTGTCTCATGGTAGGGAGAAACCTACAAGGTCTGCGCATTCACAGAGGGTGGGTTTGCTGGTAGTTGGGAACTCCAACGTTAGGCACATAATAGGACTCATTAGGAACATGGCTATCATGGAGGGGAAGGAAGCCAGTGTGCATTCCATGTGCAAATCAGTGGGAGTAATTCTGGATGTGGAAAGGAGGCTTTTGGAAGCCATGAAGACTACAGGGAGCAGCCAACTGCAGGCAATGGCCCTTGTCAGTACCAATGACATGTGTTGCTTTGGATCGGAGGAAATTCTCTCTGGTTTCGGGCAGTTAGTGGAAATGGTAAAGACTGCCAGTCTTGCTTGCAAGATTAAGGTGGAGCTCACCATCTGCAGCATCATCAACAGATCTGACTGTGGTCCTTTGGTGCAGAGCCGAGTGGAAGGTCTGAATCAGAGGCTCAGACAGTTCTGTGACCATATAATCTGCAGATTCCTTGACTTGCACCATTGGGTGGTGGATTTCCATGTTCCCCTTAATAGGTCAGGAGTCCACTACACACAGGAAGCAGGTACATGGGTGGCGGGGGCTGTGTGGATGGGACTGGGCAGTTTTTGTAGGTTAGAGGGCCTCAGGAAACCACAGAAAAAGGTTCCGTCTAAAAGGGGGCAGGTAAAACACAGTAAGGTAGTTCTAGAAACGATCAGTATTGTAGCTGTAAATTGTAGCTGTGTTGGGAAAGTACCTGAGCTCCAAGCTCTAATAGAAAGCACTGAAGCTCAAACATTTATACATTTTTAGGTACGGAAAGCTGGCTAAATCGGGAAATAATTTCAGCCAAAATCTTTTCAAATGACCTAACAGTGTTCAGAAAGGACAGATTAAATACAGTTGGTGGTGGAGTATTTGTTGCTGTAAGAAGTAGTTTATCTTGTAGTGAAATTGAAGGAGATAGTTCCTGCAAAATAGTGTGGGTAGAGGTTATACTTGACAATCAGACTAAACTATTAATTGGATCATTTTACTGAACCCCGACTCAGAAGATACAGTTGCTGAACAGTTCAAAGAAAACTTGAGTGTCATTTCAAGTAGATACCCCTCTAACGCAATTATAGTCGGTGGTGAGTTCAATCTACCCTCAATATGCTGGTTAAATTATACGTTTAAAGCCGGCAGCAGGCATAAGACATCATCTGAAGTTGTACTGAAAGCTTTCTCCAAAAATTATTTTGAACAATTAGTTCATGAGCCCACTCCTAGCATAAATGGTTGAGAAAGCATACTTGACCTCTTAGGAACAAATAATCTTGGACAAATAACGGGTATCGTGACAAATACAGGGATTAGTGACCACAAGGCAGTTGCTGCTAGGCTGAATACCGTATAACCTACAACCATCAGAAAGAAACTCAAATTATGTCTATTTAAATAAGCTTATGAAAATGCTCTTAACGCCTTTTTAAGAAACAGCCGCCACTCCTTTGGATCTGATCATGTAAACATAGAAAAGATGTGGAATGATTTTAAAGAGATAGTATTGATGGCAATTGAGGGATATGTACCATATAAATTAATAAGTGGCGGTACTGATCCCCAATGATACACAAAACAGGTCAGATTGCTGTTGCAGAAGCAACAAAAAAAGCAAGCCAAATTTAAAAGAAATTCCCAAGATTGGCAAAGTTTTGCAGAAGTTCGAAACATAGGATGTACTTCAATGAGAGATGCTTTTAATAATTTCCATAGTGAAACTCTGTTTTGGAATCTGGCAGACAACCCAAAAAGATTCTGGTCATACATAAAGCACACCAGTGGCAAGACAATCAATACCTTCACTGCACGATAACTATGGCGAAGTCAGTGATGTTAGTGCCATTAAAGCAGAGTTATTAAATACATTTTTCTGAAACTCCTTCACCAAATAAGATGAAGTAAATATTCCTGAATTCCAATGAAGGACAACTGCCAAGATGAGAAACATAGAAGTAGATATTCTCAGTGTAGCAAAGTAGCTTAAATCACTTAATAAAGGCAAGGCCTCCAGTCCAGATTGTATACCAGTCAGGTTCCTTTCTGAGTATGCTGATACAATAGCTCCATATTTAGCAATTATATACAACTGCTCACTCACAAAAAGTTCCGTACCTAAAGAGAGGAAAACTGCTCAAGTTACACCAATACCCAAAAAGGGAAATAGGAGTAATCCGCTGAACTACAGGCCCATATCACTAACATCAATTTGCAGTAGTGTTTTGGAATATATGTGTTTTGGAATATATGCTGTGTTCAAACATTATGAATTACCTAGAAGAAAATCATTTACTAACACATAGTCAGCGAGGATTCAGAAAGCTTCATTCTTGTGAAACACAACTAGTTCTTTATATTCATGAAGAAATGAGTGGTATTGACAGGGGATGTCAGATTAATTCCATATTTTTAGATTTCCTGAAGGCTTTTGACAACTTCCTCACAAGTGTCTTCTAAACAAACTGTGTGCATATTGAATATTGCCTCAGTTGTGCAACTGGATCCATGATTTCCTATCAGAAAGGTCACAACTTGTAGTAACAGATGGAAAGTCATTGAATAAAACAGAAGTAATATCCAGCGTTCCCCAAGGAAGTGTTATAGGCTCGCTATTGTTCCTGTTCTATATTAATGACATAGGAGACAAGCTGAGTAGCCCTGTTAGATTGTTAGCAGATGATGCTGTCATTTACCATCTTGTAAAGTTATCAGATGACCAAAATGAATTGAAAAATGATTTGTATAAGATATCTGTGTGGTGCAAAAAGTGGCAATTGACCCTGAATAGAGAAAGTGTGAAGTTATTCAGATGAGTACTAAAAGAAATCCACTAAATTTCAATTACGTGATAAGTCATACAAATCTTAAAGATGTAAATTCAACTAAATATTTAGGAACTACAATTACAAATAACCTAAATTGGAATGATCACATAGATAATGTTGTGGGGCAAACCAAAGACTGTAATTCATTAGCAGAACACTTAGAAGGTGCAACAGGTCTACTAAAGAGTGTGCTTACACCACACTTGTCTGCCATATTCTGGAGTGTTGCTGTATGGTGTGGGATCCGCATCAGGCGGGACTGATGGATGACATTGAAAAAGTTCAAAGAAGGGCAGCTCATTTTGTACTATCATGAAATATTGGAGATAGTGTCACAGACACGACATGTGAATTGGAGTGGCGATCATTAAAACAAAGGCGTTTTTTGTTGCGACAGGACCTTCATATGAAATTTCAATCACCAGTTTTCTCCTCCAATTGTGAAAACATTCTGTTGACACCCACCTACGTAGGGAGAAATGATCATTATGATAAAATAGGAGAAATCAGGGCTCGCATATAAAAATTTCAGTGCTCATTTTTCCCCCTCATCATTCAAGAGTGGAATGGCACACAGATAGCTTGAAGGTGATCATTGAACCCTCTGCCAGGCACTTTATTGTGAATAGCAGAATAATCATGTAGCCACAGTAGCTGATCATGCCACCCAACACAACATTCTTCATGTCAATGACTGCTTCACACCCTTTGCCATATGGATCCTTAGCACTAACACCAGCTTTTGTGAACCGCACAGGTGGAAATGCTCCCTGCAATATATCCACAGTCCCATAAACTTCCTGGACTCAACTTTAGTTACTCATTGTCCTCACCCATCCACCCCCTTTCCTGCTCCCATTACAGCACTACACAGCACTCTATTCCTTCAATGCATGCAGTCTTTTTACTTCTCTCCTTTTCCACTGGCCTCGCCCCTGCACACTCCCCAATAACGCTTCACTGTCTCCCACCCCTACCCTGCTATCCTCCCCCCTCCCTGCCCCAGCCTCCTCCGTATCCTCACCCAGTTGCCTCTCCCATCATGCGCTGCTGCTGCTGCTCACAGTGTGACTTCAGTTGCCACAGACTGCAGTCATGTGTGCGTGAGTTGCATTTGCGTGAGTTGCATTTGCTTGAGTGTGCGCAAGTGTGTGTCATCTATTTTTGACAAAGGCCTTGTTGGCTGAAAGCTTATGTTGTGAGTGTCTTTTTGTTGTTCCTATCTGTGACTCAGTATCTCTGCTATATGGGGAGTAGAAACTATCCTTTCATAATAGCATTACATTCCATCCTGTATTTTCCATTGTTTGACACAATTATGTGAGCATTTTATATATCATACAAATACTTATTTTCTATGAATGATCGATTGCAGACAATATTACAACTGGAATTTTACTGGTGTAAGTTCATGTTAATGCTTAAAATAGAAGAATGAATGGATGTACACATTTTTATCCCCATGCGGTAAATAAATAATGAAATTTACATTTTTCATTATGATGTACACTAACATACAAAATTTTTTTCTTCGTTACATAAGTAAATTAAAGTGAATACATAATAGTGTAGAATAAATGGTAGTACACATTTGACCATATGATATAAATAAATTAACATTTTATCACTATAATTTATATTATAAGTACACAATTTTGTCTTCGTGATGTAAGTAAATATTTTCTTTCCTCTATTTTTACTCAAAAGGATGCTTTATTACTCTAGGAATTCACTCATTTTATAATAAGATTGTTGTCTGAGGAATGTTTCTAGTTTCCTTTTGAAAACCTGCATGTCATCAATATCCTATTTTATACTGATGGGAAGCATGTTTTATACTTTTATTCCTGACTCAGTTACTCCCCTATCGACTTTTGTCAGAGTTGCACAGCCTTGGTGGAAATTTTTCCCATCTTGTATTATGCTTGTGAATGTCACATTTATTCTAGAATACATCCTTCTCCCTGGTTATAAAGATCAGCAGTCAGTATACACACTGAAGTGCCAGAAAAACTGGTATAGGCATGCATATTCAAATACAGAGATATGTAAACAGGCAGAATATGGCACTGTGGTTGGCAATGACTATGTAAGACAGCAAGTGTTTAGTAAAGTTGTTAGGTTGGTTACTGCTGCTACAATGGCAGGTGATCAACATTTAAGTGATCTTGAACGTGGTGTTATAGTGGGCACATGAACAATGGGACACAGCATCTCCTGCGTACCCAAGAGGCGGGAAGTTTCCAACACAACTATTTCACGAGTGTACTGTGAATATCAGGAATCTACTAAAACATCAAATCCTCAACATTACAGCGGCGAGAAAAAGATCCTGCAAGAAAGGGATCAACAACAACTGAAGAGAATCATTCAGCGTGACAGAAGTGCGACCCTTCCACAAATTGCTGCAGATTTCAATGGTGGGCCATCAGAAATAGTCATCATGTGAACCATTCAACAAAAAAATCATCAATATGGGCTTTCAGAGCTGAAGACTCACTCGTATATCCTCAATGACTGCACAACACAAAGCTTTATGCCTCACCTGTGTTTGTCAACACTGACATTGGACTGTTGATGACTGGAAACATGTTGCCTGGTTGGACGAGTCTCATTTCAAATTGTATTGAGCAAATGGACTTGTACAGGTATGGAGACAACTTCATGAATCCAAAGGATTGGAAAAGGGTGCAGGTCATCCCCATTTTCAAGAAGGGACGTCGAACAGATGTGCAGAACTATAGACCTGTATCTCTAACGTCGATCAGTTGTAGAATTTTGGAACACGTATTATGTTTGAGTATAATGACTTTTCTGGAGACTAGAAATCTACTCTGTAGGAATCAGCACGGGTTTCGAAAAAGACAGTCGTGTGAAACCCAGCTATTCTTCCACTAGAGTCAGAGGGCCATAGACACGGGTTCACAGGTAGATGCCGTGTTTCATGACTTTCGCAAGGCGTTCGATGCAGTTCCCCACAGTCGTTTAATGAAAAAAAGTAAGAGCATATGGACTATCAGACCAATTGTGTGATTGGATTGAGGAGTTTCTAGATAACAGAATGCAGCATGTCATTCTCAATGGAGAGAAGTATTCCGAAGTAAGAGTGATTTCAGGTGTGCCGCAGGGGAGTGTCATAGGACCGTTGCTATTCACAATATACATAAATGACCTGGCGGATGACATCGGAAGTTCAGTGAGGCTTTTTGCAGATGATGCTGTGGTGTATCGAGAGGTTGTAACAATGGAAAATTGTACTGAAATGCAGGAGGATCTGCAGCGTATTGACGCGTGGTGCAGGGAATGGCAATTGAATCTCAATGTAGACAAGTGTAATGTGCTGTGAATACATAGAATGATAGATCCCTATCATTTAGCTACAAAATAGCAGGTCTTCAATTGGAAGCAGTTAATTCCATAAATTATCTGGGAGTACGCATTAGGAGTGATTTAAAATGGAATGATCATATAAAGTTGATCGTTGGTAAAGCAGATGCCAGACTGAGATTCATTGGATGAATCTTAAGGAAATGCAATCCGAAAACAAAGGAAGTAGGCTACAGTATGCTTGTTTGTCCACTGCTTGAATACTGCTCAGCAGTATGGGATCCGTACCAGATAGGGTTGATAGAAGAGATAGAAAAGATCCAACGGAGAGCAGCGCGCTTTGTTACCAGATCATTTAGTAATCAAGAAAGCGTTACGGAGATGATAGATAAACTCCAGTGGAAGACTCTGCAGGAGAGACGCTCAGTAGCTCGGTACGGGCTTTTGTTGAAGTTTCGAGAACATACCTTCACTGAAGAGTCAAGCAGTATATTGCT
The DNA here is from genome assembly GCF_023897955.1 of Schistocerca gregaria. Classification (NCBI taxonomy): domain Eukaryota; kingdom Metazoa; phylum Arthropoda; class Insecta; order Orthoptera; family Acrididae; genus Schistocerca; species Schistocerca gregaria. The sequence continues at coordinate 567,983,673 of NC_064925.1, read as the reverse complement.
CCCTCCTACGTATATCTCGCGAAGAGACCATCAGGGTAAAATCAGAGAGATTAGAGCCCACACAGAGGCATACCGACAATCCTTCTTTCCACGAACAATACGAGCCTGGAATAGAATGGAGAACTGGTAGAGGTACCCAGGGTACCCTCCGTCACAAACCGTCAGGTGGCTTGCGGAGTGTGGATGTAGATGTAGATGTAGATGTAGACCCTGCATGTCAGCAGGGAACTGTTCAAGCTGGTGGGGGCACTGTAATGGTGTCGGGCATGTGCAGTTGGAGTGATATTAGACCCTTGATATGTCTAGATACGACTTTGACAGCTGACGCATGCATAAGCATCCTGTCTAATCACTTGAGTCCTTTCATGTCCAATGTGCATTCCGATGGACTTGGGCAATTGCAGCACGACATTGTGACGTCCCACACATCCAGAATTGCTACAGAGTGGCACCAGGAACACTCTTCTGAGTTTAAACACTTCCTCTGAGCATCAAACTCCCAAGATATGAACGTTATTGGACATATCTGGGATGCCTTGCAATCTGCTGTTAGGAAGCGATCTCCACCCCCTCATACTCTTAGGGATTTGTTGACAGCCCTGTGGATTAATGTTGTCAGTTCCCTTCAGCACAACTTCAGACACTATTTGAATCCATGCAACTTCGTGTTGCGGCACTTCTGCATGATTGCGGGGACTGTACACATTATTTGGCAGGTGTACCAGTTTCTTTGGCCCTTCAGTGTATGTTGATTTTTAACAGTAAATATCCTAAGAGTCTTAAAGAGACCTCTCCAGGATGTTCTATTAGAGATCCTGCATATCACCTTCACTGCTCATTTTTGTAGTTTGAAGACTCTTTCAACCCCTCTAGCATTTCCCAGAAGATAATATCATAGGAGAGTACAGAATGGAAATGTGCAAAATATGGTAAATGCAACATTTCTCTGTTAACAAGGTGAGAAACAGCTCTCAGGGCAAAACACACTATGCTAAGTTTTTTGACCAGCTGAACAATTTGCTCTGTCCATGTTGGCTGGATGTCTATCTAGATGGTTAGGAATTTTGTGTGTGTGGTTTTATAAATTTTCTAGTTGTTGATCTCCATTTCAGTAATGTACTTTTATTTACTGCGTCAGACTCTATAATGGTAGTTTTTGAACCATTTGTGTACTTGGTTAGTGACTGTCAGGGCTGTATCCAGGACTACGGATTTTGAACCCTTGATCAGAATACTTGTATCATCCACAAACACGACTATTTTTGCTCTGTCATTAATTGTAACTGGTAGATCATTAATGTAGATCAGGAAAATCAGTGGCCTAAGGACAGAGCCCTGGAGGACTCCCCTGTCTGAGTTTACTGTTACACCTACCTCCATTAAGATAACTCTTTGCTTCCTGTTGTGCAGGCAAGTTTCTAGCCACATCAAAGGTTTGTCTTGGATGCTAATGTGTTGCAGCTTTTGTAGCAATGTGCTATGATTTACACAGCAAGCTTTAGCAAGATCACAAAAGATCTTCATTGGATACCTTCTGAGATTTAATTTCATCTGCTAGGCTAAATATAGCTCTCTCTGCAGAGAATCCGTTACAAAAACCAAACTTTGTAGATGTCAGTAAGCCACTTTGAGTCACATGACCATAAATCCTTTCACGAAGTACTCTCTCAAAACCTCTGAGAAAGCTGGCAGCAAAGACATGGGCTGATAAGTGAATGGTACATTTCTTGCCCCACTTTTGTGGATGAACAACACTACTGCATGTTTCGTTCTGTTCGAAAATGTCACACTTTTCATTGACTGGCTACATAAATAGCATAACACATGACTGATTAGGCCTGCACATGATTTTAGACTCCTGTTTGAAATTATATCATATGCAGAAGATCCAGAGCTTTTAAGTAATTGTATGATTTTTTTCCAATTTCTTTAGGAGTTGCGATTTTGCAACGAAGTGCTGTGTTTGGTGTGATTTGCATTTGATTTACTAGCTCTATGGCTAATGTGGGAGACTGCTTATTATAGTTCATTGTTCTTTCAACTACAGTGAGAAAAAAGTTATTAAAATCTGAGGCTGCAACTTTTTGATTATTGTTGTCTGAACCACTACCAGAGGATTGTGGTGCCCCTGCTTGTTCAGATTTTATGTTCCTATCTGTCTCACTTTTTATGATGTTCCATGTGGTTTTTACTTTATTGTTTGACTTGCTGATTTTTTTCTGCATAATGCACTTGTTTGTCTTTTCTGAGTACATATGTTAGAATTTTACAGTATTTTTTTTTGTAATGTGTTTCACTGCTAAGTTTTTGCTAGCCCTTTGTTCCATATACAGGTCTCTCTTTTTAGCATATGATATTTTGATGATGGCTGTTATTCACTCTTTCCTTCCACAACAGACTGATCTTCTTTTAATTTACCTTTGGGGGAAGCAGGATTCAAAATGTTTGAGAAATAAGTCCAGGAATCAACCGAATTTTTCATTCATTGTAACTGCCTAGTACACTTTCTCCCATTGTTCATAGTACGAACTGTTTCTAAACAAGCTAGTATATTCCATATTTATTATTCTAATGTGTTTAACCTGGGTGTGGTTATTTACTGTTTTCTACTGCTGAGTTTTAAGGTTGTCAATTGAGCATCGTGAACAGACAGATCATTTATTCTAGCTTGTGTTTTTACACCATTGTAATTTGTGCAGTCTAGGAACATATTACCAATCAAGGTCTTGTTGTGCCCATATACTCTTGTTGGGAATGAAACCATCAGGAGTAGGATGAAAGTTGAGAAGAATGATTACACTTGTTTATGACTGTTACTATTTGAAAGTAAATCAATGTTAAAATTGCCACTGTTATTCCTATAACATTTTGTAAGAACTAATGCTAGCTGTGAGAGGAGCTTTTTAATGTTTCCCTTGGATGCCATGTAAACTGCAAATTATTATGAGGAACTGAGTTTCCAGTTCTAATTTGACAGCACAGCATTCAAAATGTTGTTCACTGCAATACTGAGCTACATCTACAGTTTGAGATCTAAGATTATTACGCCTATAAACAGCTACCCCATCTTCCCTTAAGTTGGTTCTGCAGTAGTGATAAACATTTCTATAACTATGTAAATGTCTTTGATTTTTGTAGCTTCCACGTGATGTTCAGTTACGCAGAGTACATCAGCAATAGCTTCATCAGTGGCAGCTATTTCTTGAAAAGAAAGCAGTAGCTCCTATTCTTTATTTGAAAGGCTTCTTATAGTCTGGTGAAATATTTTCAGGCTTCTCAAGTAATCTGTTGTACTTCTGACACGTTTCTTAATGTAAGATTTGACATCAGCTAAATTACTGTTAAAGGGTACAACATTTACTGTGTATCTTTCCCCATCTTCTAGTCTAAAAAAGGCTTTCTTTGAGTGTTAACTTCTACAGGAATATGCTGCAGTGGCAAACAGTCACAATTTATCTTTTTTGTAGTGCAAGATACAAATTTTTATAAACTCTCTTACATCTGACGTGAGAGAATTACATGTGATTGTTTCAACTATTTTTTGAGTTATGAACTTTCTCCCAAGGCCATTCAAATGTACTGTTTGTAAGTAACATAATTGTCCTTAACTTTCATAATGATAAACAGAATTATTTCCAACATTCAGTTAAAAATATTTTTGTGACAATTTAATGCAACATTTAAATTATTGTACACAACAGGTAAAATGTTATACCAGACGATCATCTTTGCATTATTAGTGAGCTCTGGAGCTGAGTGGGTACAAATATCCACATTTAATCCTATTTTATATGAAGAAAATACAGAAATGGAACATGAGGAACAACTGTCACTCCAGAACACTTTTAATCAGACCATAATGGCAAAGGACATGCAAAAAGTGGAGAAGGGGCTGTTCGGAGGGCTCAGTGATGAAGAGAACGTGCAAAGTGATTCTGAAATTCTATCACCAGAGAATGTTTCAGACCTGGGTAAGGCAACAGCACCATAAATTACAATTCATAAATCAACGCTCACTAACATCTGCAATTCCTTAATGATACCATACTATTTCTTGCTTGATTAGAAAAATCAGGGTTACACTATACTTTATCAATAAAAAAATCACCAAATAAAATGTTCACAAGAAAGTGAGTGCTAGTACCATCTTGTCCACTCAATACTAAATGAACATACAGCTTTGTTCACAGTGTTGGCTCAATGCTGGAGCACTGAAATGGGAGGAGATCACTTTATGTAGACAGTTTGAGGCCATCAGATATTTACTCAACTGGTGGCACACTTGCCATAGATCTGTTCCCATTGCACAGACAACAGAAACAAATTAGACTACAATGAACACAATAATGCTCATACTGGCATGCTAAGAGGCAATATTTCATGTTTAAAGATGAGTCTCATTTGAGGCTTTTCTACAATAATGGCTACATACATATCAGCTGCTACTGTAGTGATTTAAATCTGTCAGCATTTATTGTTGTGTGTGATGAGCTAGATGGTACAGTGGTTAAGATATGGGACTCATATTCAGGAGGAGCAATATTCAAATCACTGTCCAATTATTCAGATTGAGGTTTGTCATAGTTCTCCCAAAATCATCTAAGGTCAATGATGGGGCATTTTCTTCCAACTAATGTGGCCCATTTTGTTCCCCATCCTTGTATTGACTGGGCGCATCCTCCCTTGTGGATTCAATGGAATATTAAATCATAATATTCATTTATATGATTGTTGAATTGTATGGTGGGCAGCCCGCCTGGTTAGCTGTGCAGTCTAATGTACTGCTTTCCGGGCAGGAAGGTGTTCCAGTCCCCGGCAAGAATCCGCCCGGCAGATTAGTGTCGAGGTCTGGTGTGCCGGCCAATCTATGGATGGTTTTTAAGGCAGTTTTCCATCTGCCTCAGTAAATGTGTGCTGGTTCCTCTTATTCCGCCTCAGTTACATTATGTCGGCGATTGCTGTGCAAACACTGTCTCCACATACGCATACACCATAATTACTCTACCATGCAAACATTTGGGGTTACACTCATCTGGTGTGAGACAGTCCCGGGGGTAGGGGGGTAACAGGTGGGGGGTCCAGTGGGGGCCGAACGGCACAATAATCCTGGGTTCCATGTGGGGTGGCGGTGGGGTGAGTAGACTGCTGCAGCCTGTTGTGGAGTTCTGGACCACTGGGTGCTATGGCAGGGGTGAGTTTCTAGGTCCCCAGTTCAATACAATACAATACAATGGTGGAAAAATTTGGCTCTTTTAGATAGTCACTGTTGATACTCCCTTTATTATTTTCAACAACATATAATTATTTCACTGATCCAGGTCACATCTCCTTCATTTCCTACCTTTCTGCAAATATTTTCAGTTTTAACGTGCAGTTCATAACCAAAAACTTATGCTCAGAGTCCATATCTGCCACTGGAAATAAGTTGCAATTTAAATCTAGTTTCTCAGCCTCTGTCATGTAATCTATATAAAATCTTCTTTCTAATGATATGAATATAACAGAGGGAAACATTCCACGTGGGAAAAATATATCTAAAAACAAAGATGATGTCTGCTTGTGTCTGTGTATGTGCAGATGGATATGTGTGTGTGTGTGTGTGTGTGCGTGAGTGTATACCTGTCCTTTTTTCCCCCTAAGGTAAGTCTTTCCGCTCCCGGGATTGAAATGACTCCTTACCCTCTCCCTTAAAACCCACATCCTTTCGTCTTTCCCTCTCCTTCCCCGCGAAAGCTTGAATTTTGTGTGTATGTTTGTGTTTGTTTGTGTGTCTATCGACCTGCCATCTTTGTTTTTAGATATAAAATCTTCTTTCCATATATATATATATAACTTTATTTCATGATTCTTGAATGTAGTGTTAGCAATGGCTGTATTATGCTTTGTGAAAAATTCTATGAGGCAGCTTACCTTCTGTTACTTTTTCTCCTATTGAATTCCAGTCTCCCATCACAGTCACATTTGTAACTCTCTTAACTATCTGGTATTTTATTTGATCTCACCAAACATTCTTTCCTCTTCCTCATCTGATGAACTAATTGATACATAAACTTTTACTATTGTGGTAGGTGTTGGCTTCATGTCTCTCTTGGCAATGATAATGTATTCATTGTGTTACTCAGAGGAGCTTACTCACACTCCTATTTTCTTATTCATTATTAGACCTATTTCTGCTTTACCCCCATGTGATTTTGTATTTATTACCCTTTACTCACCTGAGTAGCAATCATGCTCTTCCTCCCATCACACTTCAGTAACTACCACTTCAACCTATCTATTCCCCTTTTTAAATTCTCTAACATATCTATGACTTCTGGTCAGGTGAATACAGGGTTATAAATACAAAATAAAATATGAGTAATGCAGGAGTACATTTAATAACAAATAAAAAATAGGAATGCTGATAAGCTACTGTGAACAGCATAGTAAATGCATTACTGTAGCCAAGATAGACACAAAGCCCACACCTGCCACTGTAGAACAAGTTTATATGCCAACTAGTTCCACAGATGATGAAGAAGTTGAAGAAGTGATAAAATAAATTATTCAGATAGTCAAGGAAGATGAAAATTTAATAGTCATGGGGGACTGGAATTAGATAGTAGGAAAAGGAAGAGAAGAAAACGTTGTAGGTGGATAGATTATATAATGGTAAGACAGAGATTTCAGAACCAGGTTCTAAATTGTAATACATTTCCAGGGGCAGATATGGACTCTGACCACAATTTATTGGTCATGAACTGCATATTAAAACTGAAGAAACTGCAAAAAGGTGGGAATTTAAGAAGATGGGATAAACTGAAAGAACCAGAGGTTGTAGAGAGTTTCAGAGAGAGCATTAGGGAATGATTAACAAGAACAAGGGAAGGAGATACAATAGAAGAAGAATGGGTAGCTTTGAGAGGTGAAATAGTGAAGGCAGCACAGGATCATGTAGGTAAAAAGTTGAGGGCTAGTAGAAATTCTTGGGTAACAAAAGAGATATTGCACTTGAGGAAGGCGCAAGGGTGGGAAGGTAATAACCACGTCTCTCGCTTCCTATCACAATACTTTATTCATAATCAACTGTACAGCACGGGGTACAGATGGGAACTGCTTCCCGGAAGTCAACCTACAAAGAACATCAATCGAAGATACTATCCGTGTGTCGACGCCACATAGCCCCCCCCTTCAGTATGGAGTACATACCCGAGGGTGGGGGGGGGGGGTGGGAGGGGTTGATAGTCTAAGTTGGTTACAATGAGTTCCTCCGCATCTAACGGCACGGGCCGTGTGGGAGGAGAGCGTGGAGCAAATCCTGGGATGTTGATTTCGAAGTCGTGAAGCGACGTCGGCGGTCGAAGTCGTCGGCCGGTGCGGGAGCGCTGGTGTGGAAGGGCGTCGTCGGCGGGGAACCTGATGATCACCTTTCCACTCGGCCTAACGTAAGCACATAGTTTACCACACGTAGCACTTCGAGGGATTTTGAAACGCTTCACTACACGTTGCGACACACCACCTAACGGGTCACACGAATCGTCACACACAAGCAGCACTGACACAGTATCACCACTAACGACAACAGACAATCCACAAATGTCATCAGGATGAACGTGGGTAGAGAGCTCGTAAGTGGCACCTGCTAATGGTGAGGTATGCTGAGCCGGCGGGGTGGGGAAACCGTGGCACAGCGAAGGCGGAGTGCTGTGAGTAGAGAGGGGTGTGTCTGTGTGGTGGGCGTGGGATGGTAGGGTCTGGGTGGGCACGGCGGGAGTCTGCGTGCTACACCGGTTAGAAGAGCGGCGCGGTGTGCTGTCGCATGAAGATGGGACTGTTATATTAGAGTCCTGGGAGCCGGGGACTGGGCTATGGGAGCCGGGGGGTGAGAAACCCGGGAAAGAGTGTGGGCTCATTGACGGGGCTTGTGCAGGCGTTAGTGTACTTGGATCATGAGCAGAGGAAGAGGGCCGAGGATGGCCGGAGGGTGTGGTCTCTTCACCGGTAGGCGAGATAGGAGAAAATTCATTGTGAGCCGGTTTAACCCTGTTGAGGGAGACGGTAGTTACTGTGCCCTTAATTACAATGTCCATTGTGTTACTCGTTCGTTTGACGACTCTGAACGGACCTGTGTAAGGGGGCTGTAATGGGGCTCTTACAGTGTCATCCCGAAGGAACACAAAGTCGCACGTGTCGAGCGCCTTGGGGACATATACGTGCGGAGGAGTGTGGCTGGAAGGGGATGGGGGTTGAAGCTTGTTACAGTGTAACCTCACCCGTTCTACTAGGGACGGCAGTTCAGAGGGTTTGGCGACTGGAGTAGGAGCAACAAGTTCGCCTGGCAGTGTAAGGGACTGACCGTAGACAAACTCCGCGACTGTGCCTTTAAGGTCTTCTTTGAAGGTGGTCCGCAAACCGAGTAAGACAAATGGCAGGGCTTCCGTCCAAAGGGGGCCATGGCAACGTAGGGCCGTCTTAAGTGTCCTATGCCACCGTTCCACAAGGCCATTGCTTTGAGGGTGGTACGCTGTGGAATGAATCTTCTTGATGCCGCACAGTCTACATAGTTCTGAAAACAAGGCCGACTCAAACTGACGGCCTTGGTCGGTTGTCAAGTAAACAGGGCAGCCGAAACATGAAAGCCAAGTGTCTATGAAAGTTCGTGCCACTGATTCAGATGTAATATTAGTTAGCGGGGCAGCTTCCACCCAACGGGTGGTTCTGTCTATGACAGATAGCACGTATCTGTAACCCTCAGAGGGGGTGAGGGGGCCCACCAAGTCGATGTGAACGTGCTGGAAACGACTGGGAGGAGCAGTGAAGCTGCATAGTGGGGGCGATGTGTGCCGCGAAACCTTATTCCTTTGGCACGGAATGCAGGCACGGGCCCACGCTTGGCAGTCCCGCCGCATGTCGTGCCAGACAAAGCGCTCTGCAACGAGCCTGGTAGAGGCCCTCACTCCCGGGTGAGCTAGGTTGTGTAATTTGTCGAACACTTGCCTCTGCAGAGGTTTGGGTATGAAGGGGCGCATTGTACCAGTTGACTCGTCGCAGCAAACCTCGCCTATGACACCTGGGAAGGTGGACCGTACCGGTTTGAGTGATCAGAAATGAGGTCCATGGTATCCGTATCGGCAGTCTGCAGCTGAGGCAAGTTAGATAGGTCTATCAGGGTTGTGACAGCACCAACACGGGACAAAAAATCTGCGACCACATTATCCGCACCCTTGATGTATCGTATGTCGGAGGTAAATTACAATATATAGTCTAAATGACGGAAGCGTCTAGGCGGAGGGTAGGCCAGAGGGTTCTTTACAGCAGCGACCAAAGGTTTATGGTCTGTTAATATGTAGAAGTCTCTGCCCTCGACCTCGGCGCGAAATTTGTTAACGGACTCGTAGACGGCCAAGAGCTCCCTGTCAAAGGCTGAGTACTTTTTTTGAGCGCCGTTGAGCTTCTTAGAAAAGAACTGCAAGGGGAGGTAGTATCTCCGACGGTTTGGCTGAGGACTGCGCCAACTGCGGTATCACTGGCGTCTGCAGTTATGAACAATGTAGCGTCCGGATGTGGGTGGGCAACAGTCACTGCATTGGCTAGTAGGTGCTTCAGCTTGTCAAAAGCTTGTTCCATGGCAGGGGTCCAGGGAACTGGGCGGATACCAGTTGTATTTTTGCCAGCAAGGGCGTCTGTTAGGGGAGCCTGAACCTCAGCTGCGGCTGGCAAATGCTTCCTATAATAGTTGACTGTTCCAACGAACCTGCGTAGTGCTTTGAATGTGTGAGGGCGTGGCAAGTCCAAAACAGGTTTGATTTTATCCTCGGGAGGAGTGAGGCCCTTAGCTGACACTATGTAGCCTAAGAATCTTACCGAAGTCTGGTGCAACTGGAGCTTCTTATTATTTAGTTCAACACCAGCAGCGGTAAGGGTGTCTTTAACAATCTGCAAGTGTTCCTTGTTCTTTTGCAAGGTGGGACTGAAGATTAGAATATCGTCCAGGTACACAAAACAAAAATCCAAATGAAACAACACCTCGTTTATGAAATGAATGTCTGCCAAGTTTGTGCGGCGTTGCGGAGGCCAAAGGGCATGAATCGGTACTGGAAAAGGCCGAAAGGTGTTGTAACAGCTGTTTTCTCGATATCCTCGGGAGCCATCGGAATTTGGTGATACGCCCTCTTACAGTCCACTACTGAGAAATACTTGGCGCCTGCCAGAGCATGGTTAAAATCCGCGACGTTTGGAACTGGGTACTTGTCTATGATAGTCCGTGAGTTCAACTTAGTATAGTCGCCGACCATACGCCAGGTGCCGTCGCTTTTTGTGATAGGCGACGCCCAGCATCCGGCAGATGGTTCAATCACACCAGCCGTTAAGAGCTCGTCTATTTGTTCGCGAGCCACTTTCATTAATTCTGGCTTGATACGGCGTGGGCGGCAAGAGATAGGCGGTCCGTCTAGCAAGCGAAGTTTGTGGGCGGTTCCGTTGGTAACCACGACAACGCACGGCGCTGTGCGAGAGGCGTCTGCCTGTGGCGTAGTGCGCGCGGCGGCAGCTAGGCTGGGTTGTGGCGCGGATGGCGAAAGTTTGTATGAGTGCCAACTGTTGGTTAGCTGGGAGTTGCCAACAAGTGAGCTACACGAAACAAGGTTGGTACACTGTGTACTAGTAACCGAGGGTGCCGCCGTCGAGCTTGGTGGCGCTAGCGGGCGCGAATGAACAGCTGGTGGCAGTCTGTCAAAAACGTTAATCTGCGCCGTGGAAGTTAGCTGCCTGAACGAGGAAGGAGATGAATTAGCACTCGGATTTACACGGTTCGGGCTGGCGGGGGCGCGGAAACTGCACAGTTTAAGCGGTATACTGTCACAAATGCACTCGGGTGCGAGAACACTGTAGTTGCACTGACTAACCTTGTGTGCCGCCGATGTCGTCTGCTGCAAGCCGCTGCCGTGCTGAAGATAACTCGTTACTTAAGTCGTTGAGGCGAAAACCTAACTCCAGTTGTTCCAGACGCAGGCGTGTAGACTCAACACGCTCCGTGAGCCACTTATTGGTCCATGACAGGAGCTCGGGGGAGGGTTTGTTACACTTCCTAGCCAGGCGGACCTGTTTTGTGATAGTATTCGCGCACGGCAAGGCACACGGGATGTGTTTCTGCTTAGGATAGTAGAACACTGTGTTTTTGACGAGGTCAGGCCACAGTTTGTGGTGTCGTAGGAAGTCTATTCCCACAATGGGCTCGCTGATGTCAGCCACCAGGAAGGACCACTGCAGGTTGCACTCAGGCGAGAGGGACACTGTATACGAAGTAGAAGCCGAGCACGACAAATTAGATGAGTTCACCGCACGTAGGACAGTTTTTTGTGGTCGGATCTTGTCAGTAGCGAGACGGGGTGGAAGTAGGGAAACATCTGCGCCCGTGTCGATGAGAAAGTTTGTGCCCGAGTTCCGGTCGCGGACATAGACGCGCCCTTTCGAAGCATTAGCGTTGGACACAGAATGGAGAGTGTGACGGCGCCCGTTGCTTACCTCGCAGGAGGTGGCGCCGCTGCCTACCTGCGATTGAAGTTTGGGTATGAGCACGGCGGTTTACAATTGCGTGCTTGTTCCCCGAATCTTGCGTGGAAGAAACAGTATTTATGGGGGGACGCCTGCTCCTGCGAGTGGTCAGGCGGCGGCGGCCCAGAATCTTCTGCTGGGTCAGATGCTCTGTTGTTTCGCGGACTTGAAGTTGCCAGTAGCGCTGCGAGCTTGACTGACTTAGGTTTCGTAGGGCGTCCACGTTGGGATCCGGGCTGTGGTTGGAAACTGGCGTAGCTGCCAGACTGTTGGGCACGGCGTTCACGTTGTAGAGCGGAGTAAGCTCGGTCGGCAGCGCGCAAGCGTTCGCTGTTAGGTCTATCTTCGTAGGCGGAGATAGCGGTTTGAACAGACAGAGGCAGCTTTTCCGTCCAAATCTCGGTGAGTGTGTCGTCTGGCATGTCGCGTTCACCGACGAGAAGTCGAAGACATCGCCACAGCTGAGACGGAGACCTGTCGCCGAGGCGTTCTTCATAGACGAGCTGCCGAACATTTTCTCTTCTTGTCTTCGAGACACGTTCCAGTATTGTTTGTTTAGCTGTAACGTATTTCTCGTTCGGAGGAGGTGACTTAACCAAGTCGTAAATTAAGTCGACGCAGTCGCGGAGGTGGTTCATGAGACATGTGAAACGAGCGTTGTCATCGAGTGCACAGACACTGAAAGTTTGCTCCACCAGGTTGAACCAGAACTCCGGGTAAGCAGGTTTAAAAGCTGCAAGTTTCGGTAGGTTAGACAAACCGGAGGTTGAAGCGTGCTGACGGCCGCTCGCGCACGCAGGAGTAGGCAAGTCAAAGTTAACTTGGCATCGTGGAGGCGGTAGAGAGGAAGCTGATGTGCCGGCTGTGTTGGCAGTTCCTGTAGGAGAAGCAAAGTCCGTTAGCACGAACCCCGGCGCGGAGCGAAGCGGGACAGATTGCTGTGGCGGAAGGCCAAAGTTGTTCGACAGGTTGTGATGCCATTTATCTTCAACGTCTGCGGCGAAATTGTCCATCACGGAGTCACTGATGAGGTTGCTGGGGCCTGACGCACTCAAATTAATGCACTGATGAACACTCGGAGTAACGGACTGGCGAGTGTCATTCACGTAGCGTGCAGCAGGCAAGGAGTGATACACACGTGGAGCTTGCACATTCGAACAGGCATCCTGCTGTGGCACATTATGAAAACTACGCTCCCCTATATTTACAGCACTTGCATTAACGTTCGGCACCCATGTATAAAGGCTTCTAGCACTGCTATGCGGCGAAAACTGGATTACTTCGGGGCTGACAAAGCCGGAGTCGGAAACCGCTGGCGGCATGTTCAAAACAACTGCACCTGACGAGGTCCCTGGGTTCTCGAGGCTGTAGCACTGTGGATATTCACGTCGGACGCCGAACACAGCTTGCGTGCTCGAACCTACTTGCTGTTGCTGGTGAAAACCGGGCGGCGGCGGCGTGTTGTAAAGGGCCATTGTGTAATGAACAGAGGTCCACGCGGAACACGGAAGCTGGCGCGGCAGTCACTTTTAACTCGAAATTCGAAAGTCGGGGTCACCACTGAGGAAGGCGCAAGGGTGGGAAGGTAATAACCACGTCTCTCGCTTCCTATCACAATACTTTATTCATAATCAACTGTACACGGGGTACAGATGGGAACTGCTTCCCGGAAGTCAACCTACAAAGAACATCAATCGAAGATACTATACACGTATCATGTTTTGGCGTGTCGATCCGTGTGTCGACGCCACACACTTAATTGATGAAAGGAGAAAATATAAAAATGCAGTAAATGAAGCAGGCAAAAAGGAATACAAACACCTCAGAAATTAGGTCAACAGGAAGCGCAAAATGGCTAAGCAGGAATGGCTACAGGACAAATGTAAGGATGTAGAAGCATGTGTCACTAGGGGTAAGATAGATACTGCCTAAATGAAAATTAAAGAAACCTTTGGAGAAAAGAGAAGCACCTGTACAAATACCAAGTGCTGAGATGGAAAACCAGTCCTAAGCAAAGAAGTGGAAAGCAGAAACGTGGAAGGAGTACATGGAGGGTCTATATAAAGGAAATGTACTGGAGGGCAGTATCATGGAAATGTAAGAGGACATAGATGAAGATAAAAAGGAAGATATGATACTATGTGAAGAATTTGGCAAATCACTGGAAGACTTAAGTTGAAACAAGGCCCAGAGAGTAGACAACATTCCATTAGAGCTACAGATAGCCTTGGGAGAGCCAGCCATGACAAAACTTTTCTATCTCGTGAACAATATGTTTGAGACAGCCAAAATACCCTCAGACTTCAAGAAGAATATAATAATTCCATTTCCAAAGAAAGCAGGTGCTGCCAGATGTGAAAATTACCAAACTATCAGTTTAATAAGTCATAGTTGCAAACTACTAACATGGTTTCTTCACAGAAGGAAGAACAAACTGGTAGAAGCTGACCTCAGGGGAGATCAGTTTGGATTGAGGAGAAATGGAGGAACACATGAGGCAATACTTACCCTACACCTTCCCATAGAAGATAGGTTAAGGAAAGGCAAACCTACGTTTATAGCATTTGTAAACTTAGAGAAAACTTCTGACAATTCTGACTGGAGTTCTCTCCTTCAAATTCTGAAGGTGGCAGGGGTGAAATACCAGGAACAAAAGGCTATTTACAATTTTCACAGAAACCAAATGGCTGTTATAAGAGTCCCGGGGCACAAAAGGGAAGTAGTGATTGAGAAGGGAGTGAAACAGGGTTCTAGCCTATCCCTGATGTTGTTCAATCTGTATATTGAGCAACTTGTGAAGCAAACAAAAGAAAAATATGCAGCAGGAATTAAAATCCATGGAGAAGAAATAAAAACATTGAGGATTGCCGATGACATTGCAATTCTGTCAGAGACAGCAAAGGACATAGAAGAGCAGTTGAACAGAATGGACAGTGTTTTGAAAGGAGGATATAAAATGAACACCAACAAAAGCAAAAGGAGGATAATGGAATGTAGTCAAATTAAATCAGCTGATGCTGAGGGAATTAGATTAGGAAATGAGACACTTAAAGTAGTAGATGAGGTTTGCTATATGGGGAGCAAAATCACTGATGATGGTCAAAGTAGAGGGGATATAAAATGTAGACTGACTATGGCAAGGAAAGAGTTTCTGAAGAGGAGAAATTTGTTAACATCAAGTATAGATTTAAGTGTCAGGAAGCCCTCCTGAAAGTATTTATGTGGTGTGTAACTATGTATGGAAGTGAAACATGGATGATAAATAGTTTGGACAAGAGAAGAATAAAAGCTTTCAAAACATGGTGCTACAGAAGAATGCTGAAGATTAGATGGGTAGATCATATAACTAATGAGGAGGTACTGTATAGAATTGGTGAGAAGAGGAATTTGTGGCACAACTTGACTAGAAGAGTGTATCAGTTGGTAGGATACGTTTTGAGGCATCAAGGGATCACCAATTTAGTATTGGAAGGAAGCATAGTCATAGAGGGAGGTGAAGAGATGAATACACTAAACAGATTCAGAGGGATGTAGGCTGCAGTAGTGACTTGGAGGTGAAGAGCCTTGCACAGGATGGAGTGGCATGGAGAGCTGCATCAAACCAGTCTCTAGACTGAAGACAACAACAACAACAACAACAACAACAACACACCTATCCAATTAAAGGGTCTAATATTTCATGGTCCAACCAGTAGAATGATGCTCCTCTTTTTTTCCTTATGACAATATCCTCCTGAGTACCCCCCCACCCCTCCTCCCCATCTCGGCCCACGCCCATTTGGAGAGCTGAATGGAGAGGACTGTTTTACCTCCAGAATAGTTTATGTTTATCCAAGAGGATGAACCCATAAAGTAAAGCTGCATGTCTTCACAAAAAATAACACCTATAATTAATTTCACCTTCCTTTCAGTCATTCACAGCACCTACACAGTGAGGCCATGTTGGCTCACTATAAATACCCTCCATTGTGGCTGCACCTATAGTACAACTACCTGAGGCATGCAGGCCACTCTACTTTGGCAATATCCACTATTGTATTTAAAATTCTCTTACTGATTTCATCAAGGTGTCTAGCGTTTTAGTGTTTTCCATTGTTCAAAGTCAATAGTCTTTCCTTATGATTCCAAATTGATGTTGCAAAGTATAGTCCATTCCCATCCTACTTTTGTGTTGACAGAGAGATTAGTCAGCTGATTCACAGATCAGCTTTGTTGCTCTTAAGTGACGCTTTCATTTTGAAGTTTTAATGGATCAAATTTTCTCCAAGAGGACATGGTGAAATGATAGATACAAAACCCAAGGTAAGTAATAAGATTTTTGTGATCTGTCCATCTATTTATTTATTCATTCATTCAACTTTAAGCATCTGCATGCAATCAATGTCATCATGAGCAATGTACAAGAGCTTTTATAAAGTATGATTGATATGTTAAGAAATATAACTATGGTATCACATGTTGTAAAATAACATAATTAATACATCAATGCAGTTGATACATAAAGATTTCTCCACATGTTTAACAGTTAAATATGGAAATAACAAGTGTTAAGTTACTTACTAAGTGTCACATAATAAAAGAACAGGGGGAATACACAAAATATTTCTTTATGTGGTTAATTGTAAAATATGATCTGAATGTTATTTAGTACTTGCATATTTATTATATACATAGGACAAGATACCAGAAGAGACAAAAAAGCATAGGAATAGCCATGAACAAATAGTACTTTAGTAAATCAGGTCTACCTTTGATCAGTTTTCAGATTCTTTAAGAGCGTAAAAAAAGCTTTTGTCTTTCAGCACTTTTGGGCCTTACTTTTAAAGATATTAAGACAGACATCATGTGCCTGTGCAAGTAGTGTGTTGAAAAGCCTTATTACAATGCATTAATGTATTTTTTTTTTAAGTTGAGTTGTGAGTATGTCTATCTTTAATGTTTGATGAGTGTTATGATTATGAATGGACTCCTAATTTTGTAACTGTTAAAGTTTTCTTTTGGGTACAAAAGGCAGCTGTATATAAAAAGAAAAAGGGCTGTCATTATCTGTAATTCTTTGAAATAAGGCCTACATGATAAGTTATTTTTGGTAATCCCAGAAATGCTCCTGATTGCTTTCTTCTGCCAAATAAAAATTTTGCTGGCTCCTTGAGAATTACCCCATAGAAGAAAACCATAGCTTATATTGCAATGAAAGAAGGCAAAATAGGAACTAATACTGAGAGACAGAGGTGCATAATTTTTTTTCAGTAGGTAGATAGCTCGTGAAAGCTTTCAAGATGTATAGTCTAAGTGACTCTTCCATGTTAATTTTGTGAGGAATATGCCAAGAAGTTTGGTAGAAGTGGACTCAACATCACCATTGGATAAGCTGAAAAAAATATTTACAGTTTTTCCATAGTTAACAGCTAACTTTTTGCCTTCAAACCACATATTGGATAATCTGAGGAAATCATCACTTTGCTCCTTCAGTTTATTTATGTCATTCTCTGACCTGATGACAGTTATATCATCTATGCAAAGAACACATTTGCATGGCATATTGCTGAGCAGGTCATTTATGAGTACTATTAATGGTAATGGCCCAAGTGCAGATCCTTGGAGGACACCTCTAGTGACATTCAGTAACTGTGACCTTTGAAATACTATAGCTTACAATTTGTTTTCTTTTACTGAGGTAGGATTTGATGAGGGAGAGTTTCACATCCTTAATACCATAACGCCATAGTTTTTCCAACAATATTGGTTTACTGAATCAAATGCCTTGCTCAAGTCCTTTAGTGTGGTTTCAGCAGGTAATCTGGATTCAAAAGAGGATTGCACAACAGAAACAACATTTTCAACATATTAAATTGTTGATAACTGGGACCTAAACTGTATTGAAACTTGGTCAATATATTGTTTCTTGACAAATGTATGCATGTTTGCTTTTATACACAATATTCAATTATTTTTGAGAAAACAGATATCAGAGAAATAGGTTGATAATTATTAGTGCAGGATTTATCATCCTTTTTGTGCAATGTAATGACTACTGTATTTCTTTAGACATTCACAAAAAATATCACTGATGAACATCCAGTTTATGAATGTGCAGAGAGGGAATGATATCAAATTGATTGTTTTTTTTTTTTAATAACAAAATTTGATCTGGTGCCCCTTAATTTTGCTGCTGATTTAATCACATCACACACTTCCACATTGCCCCAATTAAATGTTGGCATAGTATCAGCAAAGTTGTGTAAAAACTGGTTTATATATATGAGTTGTAAATTAGTTTGCAAACTCTTCTTCAGAGGAGATGAGGAATTTGGGTTGGTAGCATTGGTAAAAAAGAGGTTAAGTTCATCTGGAGTGACATTTTTATAATTTGTAACTTTTACACAGTGACTACCTCTACGTAATTCTGCTTTAACAATCCTCCAGGCAGCTTTTCATTTATTATCAGAGTTTTCAATGAAGTTATCATATGCTCAATCTGTAGTGTTTCTTGAGGCTGATGTATGCTCCTCTGTCAACACTACCATTTTTTACCCTATCATGGCATACCAGAACCATTGTTCTTGGCTTGTAAATGTGGTATGAACCACTTATGTAGAGTTATTTGGCAGTGCTTGCTTGCTTTACTCTTGTTTCATTTGGTACCGTACAGGAGGTATTGAAAATTTTAAATATGAATACTAACAAACTTGCTACAAGCCTCCTCAACATTATTGGAAGCATATATTACATTATTCCAGTTTAGTACCTCCAGCTTATCCCTGAAGCTATTCATACTTCTATTACTTAATAGCCCAACATACTGATTTGGTTCACAATCCTGCTTTGGTTAACTAATTGCTACTTTCACCCATATACCTTTGTGATCTCCCAGTCAACATTAAGTAGTCCCAGTTCAAAATCAACTTTATCTGCTTTTGTAACAAAATTGTCAAAGCAAGAAAATTGTCTAGTGGAATAGTAATTTGCACAGAGGAGATTATAAGATCTTAGTGTGTTTAGCAAATTAGCATTTTTGGGTGTCATTTCCTTGAATCCAAATTTAAATCTCCTAAAATTACTGTCTTGTGTTTGGTGTTTGGCACATTTTTCTGTACTGTCCAACAATCACAAATATAATTTTGTGTCTTTATGCTACTCACCATATAGCAAAATGCTGAGTCGCGATAGGCTGAACGAAAAGATTCGCACAATTGTAGCTTTCGACCATTAAAGCCTTTGCCAGCAGTAGACACACATACACACATGCACACACTCACTCAAGTAAACACAACTTGTACATATGACTACAGTCTCAGAGAACTGAAACTGCACTGCGAGCAGCAGCCCCAGTGTATGATGGGAGTGGCAACTGGGTGGGGTAAGGAGGAGGCTGGAGTTGGGAGGGGGAGGAATAGTATGGTGGGAGTGGCAGACAGTGAAGTATTGCATTTAGATGGTGGGAAGGAGAGAAGGTGCAGAGGGAGGGGGGGGGGGGGGGGGAGGGGGTGACTGGCAGAAAGGAGAGAAATAAAAAGAAATTAAAAGACTGGGTGTGGTGGTTAAATGACAGCTGTGTAGTGCTGGAATGGGAACAGGGAGGGGGCTGGAAGGGTGAGGACAGTGACTAACAAAGGTTGAGGCCAGGAGGCTTACAGGAACATAGTATTTATTGCAAGGAAATTCCCACCATCGCAATTCAGAAAAGCTGGTGCAGGTGGGAAGCATCCATATGGCACAGGCTGTGAAGCAGTCATTGAAATGAGGGATATCATGTTTGGCAGTGTGTTCAGGAACAGGGTGGTCCGCTTGTTTTTTGGCCACAGTTTGTCGATGGCTGTTCAAACGGACAGACAGCTTGTTGATTGCCAGGCCTACATAGAATGCAGCACAGTGGTTGCAGCTTAGCTTGTAAATCACATGACTCATTTCACAGGTAGCCCTGCCTTTGATGGGATAGGCGATGTTAGTGACTGAACTGGAGTAGGTGGTGGTAGGAGGGTGTATGGGACAGGTCTTGCATGTATCTAGGTTTATTACAGGGGTATGAGCCATGAGGTAAGGGATGGGGAGCAGGGGTTGTGTAAGGATGGATGAATATATCATGTAGGTTCTATGGACAGCATAATACCACTGTATGAGGGGTGGGAAGAATAATGGGCAGGACATTTCTCATTTCAGTGCATGACGAGAGGTAATCAAAACCATGGCGGAGAATGTAATTCAATTGTTCCAGTCACGGATGGTACTGAGTTATGAGGGGGATGCTCCTCTGTGGCCGGACAGTGGGACTTTGGGAGGTGGTGAGAGACTGGAAAGATAAGGCACGGGAGATTTGTTTTTGTACAAGGATGGGAGGATAATTATGGTCAGTGAAGGCTTCAGTGACACCTTCGGTATATTTTGAGAGGGACTGCTAGTCACTGAAGATGCAATGACCACGGGTGGCTAGGCTGTACAGAAGGGACTTCTTGGTATGAAATGGGTGGCAGCTGTTGAAGTGGAGGTATTGCTGGTGGTTTGTAGGTTTGATATGGACGGAGGTACTGATGTAGCCATCTCTGAGGTGGAGGTCAACATCTAGAAAGGTGGCTTGTTGGGTTGATTAGGACCAGGTGAAGCAAATGTGGGAGAAGTTGTTGAGGTTCTGGAGGAATGTGGATAGGGTGTCCTCACCTTCAATCCAGATAGCAATGATGTCATCAATGAATCTGAACCAGGTGAGGCATTTAGGATTCTGAGTTTTTCGAAGGATTCCTCTAGATGGCCCATGAATAGGTTAGCATAGGATGGTGCCATGTGGGTGCCCATAGCTTTACTGCGGAATTGTTTGTTGGTAATGTCTTCAAAGGAGAAGTAATTGTGTGTGAGGATATAGTTGGTCATGGAGACTAGGAAGGAGGTTATGGGTTTGGAATCCACAGGGAATCTGGAAAGGTAGTGTTTGATAGCAGTAAGACCATGGTCATTAAGAATGTTATTGTACAGGGAGGTGGCATTAATAGTGACGTGCAGGGTACCGTGTGGTACAGGGAGAGGAACTGTGGAGAGTCAGTCGAGGAAATGGTTGGTATCTTTTATATAGGAGGATAGGTTCTGGGTAATAGGTTGAAGGTGTTGGTCTATGAGAGCAGAGATTCTCTCAGTGGGGGCACAGTAACCAGCCACAATGGGGCTTCCTGGGTGGTTGGGTTTATGGACTTTAGGAAGCATGAAGAAGGTTGGAGTGGGGGCAGTGGTAGGGGTAAGTAGTGAGATGGACTCTGGGAGAGGTTCTGGGATGGCCCTAAGGATTTGAGTAGTGATGGGAGATCCTGCTGGATTACTGGAATGGGATCACTGTGGTATGGTTTGTAGATGGAATATTTGACAGCTGATGGAGTCCTTCTGCCATGTAATCCTTGTGGTTCAAAACAACGGTGGTGGAGCCTTTGTCTGCAGGTAGGATTACAAGGTCAGAATCAGTTTTTAGATGGTGGACTGCGTTTCTTTCTGTAGATGTAAGGTTAGTTTGCATGTTGAGGGATTTTGGGAATGATAGTGAGGCAAGGTTCGAGGTTAAGAAATTCTGGAAAATTAACAGGGAGTAGTTTGGAAGCAGTGGTGGTGGACCATGGTTGGATGGAGGAGTGAACTGAGTTAGGCAAGGTTCAATGTTGGTCTTTGATTAAGTCTGATTGGTCAGGTTGGTGGTGAATAAGTGTTTCCACTGTAGGGACTGGGAGAAGGAGAGAAGGTCTTTAACTAGTCCTGCATGGTTGAATTTGGGAGTGGGGCAAAAGGTGATGCCTTTGGAAAGGACTGATATTTCTGTGGGACTAATGCTTCTGGAGGAAAGGTTCATAACTGTGTTGCGGGTATGTTTAGGTTCTGGGTTCTCTATGATGGTGAGAGGGAGTATTGGAGGGTGGGGTAAGTGTACTAGGTCTGTGAGACAGGGTTTGTCAGCTATGAGGGGGCATGGGAGAGATTTTGGAGGTTGTTGTAGAAGTGGTGGTCAGTGGTATTCTGAGGTGGTAGTAGGAAGTGACCAGGTTGGAGAGTTTTTTGAGGTGGTACTGTGCATGTTGCTCAAGCTCCTGCAGGGAAAGAGTTTCAATGTGTGTTATGGGTTCCAGGAATTTGGGATTACATAGCAGGAGAATTTTGCCGATGGAAAGAAGGTACTGGAAGGAGCATTGGGCTTGGTTGATATGGTTTTGCAGAACTATGTTGGTGAGGGCTAAGGATTGGCAGAAGCTGAACAAGTGGAGGTCATTGTGGAAGGAGGGGTGGCAACCAGAGCTGGGTGATTTGATGGTAAGGCCATTAGGGGGGATTTCATAAGCCAAGCAACAATGCAGGAGCAATATTTAGGACTGGGATCTGGCTAGGGATATGGAAAGTTTTCTGTATAACGTAGATGGAAGGAGCAAGGATCCATGGTGGTGCAGAAAACGCAAAAGATTACGTAAGAAGGTAGAATTACATCCGAAAAAGTACGCAAAAATACACCCAACTACATGTGAAAACTATGAAAAGGACAAAATGGATGCACAAGGGGAAAACAACCGAGAAGAAATCTGAGGAAGATGACGAAAGTGGAAGACAAAAACTCACTAAAATTGGCGAGAAGTCATAATGGCCAAAGTAGAGATAAAATTTACAACAGATTACCAAGACATATAAAATCTCTTACTGAACTACAAAGCTTTAAAAAGTCTGTGACATCTACCTTCTGAAAAACTGCTACTATTCAATCTCACAGTATCTTATGCAAGAAAAATGTAATTTGTATCTTTAATTGTAGAAATAAGTTATAAATATACAGTATTTCAAAAATTTGTAATTATTAATTGTATAGATCCAATCTGTCATAAACATTTATAAAATTTATGTTTGACATTTGAAAATCCAGTAGGTGAAAAGGTTTTCTGTCCAGTATCCTGTGTACAATATATGTACTTAAAAAGAGATTTATATGGACAAACAAATAAATAAATAAACTGTACTTGCCCAAAAAGAAAAAAAGAAAAAAAGAAAAATAAATTAATAAATATGTGTATATTTCTGTGGGTAGCAGTTCTAAGGATGGATAAGCATAAAGAAGGGGGATGGCAGATGTGACTGGATGAGGTGGATTTAGTGGGTGTGAAAAGGGGCGGAATAGAGAAATTATCGGGGCTGGGGGGGCGTTCGTAGTTAGAGATGAAAGATCGTGTGGCACCAGAAAAGTGAGAGAGATAAGACACAGAAATACAGGAACTGACACAGGGAGTGTGATCAATTTGAGGCTATAGACGTAGCTTGGTCTTGAGGCTGTCTGTTACCTACAAACAAATCCGCAGTATGGCTATAGCCACCAGCATGGCACCATCCTATGCTAACCTATTCATGGTCCATATAGAGGAATGCTTCCCAAAAACCCAGAATTCTAAACCCCTCACCTGGTTCAGATTCATTGATGACATCATTGCTATCTGGATTGAAGGTGAGGACACCCTATCCACATTCCTCCAGAACCTCAACAACTTCTCCCACATTTGATTCACCTGGTCCTAATCAACCCAACAAGCCACCTTCCTAGATGTTGACCTCCACCTCAGAGATGGCTACATCAGTACCTCCATCTATATCAAACTTACAAACCACCAGCAATACCTCCACTTCAACAGCTGCCACCCATTTCATACCAAGAAGTCCCTTCTGTACAGCCTAGCCACCCGTGGTCATTGCATCTTCAGTGATGAGCAGTCCCTCTCAAAATATACCGAGGGCTCACTGAAGCCTTCACTGACCATAATTATCCTCCCATCCTTGTACAAAAACAAATCTCTCATGCCTTATCTTTCCTGTCTCCCACCACCTCCCAAAGTCCCACTGTCTGGCTACAGAGGAGCATTCCCCTTGTAACTCAGTACCATCCGTGACTGGAACAATTAAATTACATTCTCCGCTAAGGTTTCGATTACCTCTTGTCATGCAACGGAAATGAGAAATGTCCTGCCCATTATTCTTCCCACCCCTCATACTGTGGTATTCTGCTTTCCACAGAACCTACATGATATATTCATCCATCCTTACACAACCCCTGCTCCCCATACCGTACCTCATGGCTCATACCCCTGTAATAAACCTAGATACATGCAAGACCTGTCCCATACACCCTCCTACCACCACCTACTCCAGTCCGGTCACTAACATCGCCTATCCCATCAAAGGCAGGGCTACCTGTGAAATGAGTCATGTGATTTACAAACTAAGCTGCAACCACTGTGCTGCATTCTATGTAGGCCTGGCAATCAACAAGCTGTCTGTCCGTTTGAACAGCCATCGACAAACTGTGGCCAAAAAACAAGCGGACCACCCTGTTCCTGAACACACTGCCAAACATGATATCCCTCATTTCAATGACTGCTTCACAGCCTGTGCCATATGGATGCTTCCCACCTGCACCAGCTTTTCTGAATTGCGATGGTGGGAATTTCCTTGCAATAAATACTATGTTCCCGTAAGCCTCCTGGCCTCAACCTTCATTAGTCACTGTCCTCACCCATCCAGCCCCCTCCCTGTTCCCATTCCAGCACTACACAGCTGTCATTTAACCACCACACCCAGTCTTTTAATTTCTTTTTATTTCTCTCCTTTCTGCCAGTCACCTCCTCTCCCCTCTGCACCTTCTCTCCTACCCTCCATCTAAATGCAACACTTCACTGCCTGCCACTCCCACCATTCTATCCCTCCCCCTCCCTACCCCAGCCTCCTCCTTACCCCCACCCAGTCGCCACTCCCATCATACACTGGGGCTGCTGCTCGCAGTGTGGTTTCAGTTCTCTGAGGCTGTAGATGTGTGTGCAAGTTGCACTTTCGTGTGTGTGTGTGTGTGTGTGTGTGTGTGTGTGTGTGTGTGTGTGTGTGTGTGTGTGTGTGCGTGTGCATGTATACTGCTGATATAGGCCTTATGGCTGACAGCTGTAATTGTGTGAATCTTTTTGTTGTGCCTATTGTGACTCAGCATCTCCGCTATATAGTGAGTACCAACTTTCCTTCTCTGGTATTGTTACATTCCAACCTGGATTTTCCATTGTTTGATTTTTGGTGTCTTTATGATGAGACACCGAGTAAAGCGGTACAGTTGTTATGATTGTGGACTTGCAAGTTGGAGGGCAGCAGCTCAAATCTCCATCTAGCTTTCTAGATTCAGATTTTCCATGGTTTCCCTAGATTGCTTCCAGTGTGGATTAATCCATATACTCTTGAAGCATTCTGCTAGTGGGAACTGCTTGTTAGCAATGAAGAGCTCAATCTCAGCACAAAGATCACAGTGTAGTAATTTGTTGATTTAGCAGTTTCTTATTTCCTTTTTGTCCATAACCACTCCTTCCCTCCTCCTCTGCCCCCTTACAGATTACTTACCTATCTCACCCAATCATTAAAGTCAATATATTATAAGAATATTGACACTGGAATGAAGTTTTAAAGTGGCATCAACTACTCTGATTTTGACTGCTGACATTCTCATGTCAGATAAAAAAAAGCATTGCTTCAGGAGCTCTATATAGCACTTGAAAAATATTCACTTACCACGAGTCCAGATCTCAAATGTGTACTGTTGAGCTCCACAATCAAAAGTGTATTTTGTTGCTAAAAAAAATTTATGTACAAGCAAAGAGTGTTGTAGTACTGCTGTAACCTATAAAAATGTAACTAATAATAATATTGTTAATATTTGCATCCTTTTTTCCTCAGTTATTCCTTCAATTATGCTTCATCATACTGATAAGAAAAATTCCTGTCTTTTGTAACTGGATGTTTTATTTGTGACTACCAAACAATTTTTGCATATTAATGCTATGGGTCATCAGTGATATACATTTTTACATCCTTTTCATGTATCTAGTACATATAAAAGAACACATTGATATGTGAAAAGAACATAAAAATGAATATCACTGATGTCTAGAGTGAATAGGCCAAGCATGTGAGGTAGATGCAAATAAAACATTCAAGTGCAAAAGATAGGACTTTTTATTATCTATGATGAAGCATAAGCTAAAACAAATAAATAAGCACTTCCACACTTGTGTTTGTTGGCCATCAAACACAAAGCATAACTCACCAGATCCCAAGAAAATAAGGGAAGTAGAAAGAACTGACACTTGAAAATCAAGAATTTCAGTGTCTATCACAGGATGCAAATAGTAACACTTGATAATTATGTGAGCTAATTCAAAGTTTTCTCTACAACATAGGCCATGATAGCATACATATCCTGAGGAAATATTTCGGAATTTATTACCTGTAGTCAAACATTTTTGACAGACTCATAGGCAGTACAACAGCCAGTCGAGACACATGCAGCAACAGGAAGTAACTGATTTTGTGACTTCTGTGAGTTTCTAAACAGGAGCAAATTTTATAAAATCATCTGCGTGCTTTAACAGTTTAGTTTCTTGAGTTTCTGTGTGTTAATTTAATATATAATAGCCACAGCTCTCGTGTTTTTGTTTGCATCGGAAAGTAAACCGATTTTGTGACATATTACAAGTTCCAAATCAGAAGCGAATTATATAGTTTCACCTGAGAGCTTCAGAAGTTAGGTTTTTGAATCTCTGCATATTAAACTAATTTATTATACATAGTTCCTTAGTTTTTGCAGCATCTGTAGTAGAGTTCCACAGCACATGCAGATAGTCCAATTATCTGGGTAGTTTAGTTTTCCACGATCTTTAGTATGGATAGAGACTGTGACTGTTGTATGCAGGTGCGAGAAGAGTTGGTGACATTTCACTCTCAGCTCCAAACTATGATGGCTTTGGTTACACAGCTTGAGGTAGATGGGCACCACTGTTGTGGGTCAACCATGGGGATCCAACAGACGTCCAGCATGTCTGAGTCCTCCGATTGGTTCTCACCAGTGGCCAGCCCAGTTACTGCTCGCAGTGAGGTTGACCCCTCATCTGTGGTTGAGTGGGAGGTTGCACCAGGGTGTAGCAGGTGGCAATGGACTTCTCAGGGGCTCCAAGTAAGGCCTCCTCAGTTAAGTCTGACAAAATGGTTTCAGGTGCTGTCTGTGGCTGACATTGTTGCTGAGTCAGATGTCGATGCCTGTCCTGTTTCAGAAGAAACCTCTCAGCCTGCAAGATCCAGGCAGTTACAGAGGGTGGGATTATTGATAGCTTGGAGCTCCAACATTAAGTTTATTAAGGGGCCCCTTAGGGACATGGCTGCCAAGAATGGGAAGAAAACCAATGCGCACTCCATGTGCATACCGGGTGGAGTTATTCCAGACATGTAAGGGTCCTTCCAGACCCCAAGAAGAGCAAAGTGTGCAGCCAACCATAGGTGGTGGCTCACGTTGGTACCAGTGATGTATATCACTTTGGATCAGAAGAGATTCTCCCTGGTTTTGAGCGGCTGACAGAAGTGGTAAAGGCTTGCAAGATGAAAGCAGAGATGAGCATTTGCAGCATAGTTGGCAGGACCAATTGCGGATCTCTGGTACAAATTTGAGTGGAGGGTGTGAATCAGAGGCTCAGGTGGTTCTGCAACTGTGTAGGCTGCAGATTCCTCGAGTTGCGCCATAGGGTGGTTGGGGTTCGGGTTCTGCTGAATAGGTCAGGAACCCCTATATGCAGGATGTGGCTACATAGATAGCAGGGGCTGCGTGGCATGGACCAGGCAGTTCTTTAGGTTAGAAGGTCCTGAGAAAACACAAAAAGGGCTTCAGTCACAAAGGGTGCAGGCCGAACACAGGAAGAACATTGATACAGGCACCATCGGTATAACAGTTGTAAATTGTCGTAAATGTGTTGGGAAAGTACCGGAGTTCCAAGCGCTAATAGAAAGCACTGATGCTCAAATCATTGTAGGCACTGAAAGCTCTTGAAGCCAGAGATAAGCTCAGCTGAAATTTTTGCAAGAACCTAACGACGTTCCGAAAGGATAGGCTAAACTGGTTGGCGGTGGAGTGTTTGTTGCTGTTACAAGTAGTTTATCTTAACACAAAATTGAAGTAGATAGTTCCTGTGAGTTAGTATGGGCAGAGGTCATTGTTCACAAGCAGAATAAAATAATAATTGGATCTTTTTACTGACCTCCCAATTCAGATGACACAGTTGCTGAAAAGTTTTAAAAAAACTTGAGTTTGATTTTGAACCTGTACCTGACTCACACAATTATAGTTGGTGGTGACTTTAATTTACCCTCAATATGTTGGTGAAAATACATGTTTAATTCTGGAGGTATGCATAAAACAACATCCGAAATTGTGCTAAATGCATTCTCTGAAAATTATTTTGAGCAGTTAGTTCATGAGCCCACATGAAAAATAAATGGCTGTGAAGACATACTTGACCTCTTACTAACAAATAATCCTGAGTTAATAAAGAGCATCAAAACTGATACAGGGATCAGTGAACACAGTGTTGTCATCGTGAGATTGAATATTGTAACCCCCAAATCCTCCAAAAATAAACAAAAAACATACCTAATCAAAAAAGCAGATAAAAATTCACTTGATGCTTTCCTGAGAGAGAGTCTCCACTCCTCCCAAGTTAATATAAGTGTGAATTCAAAGAAATAGTATTGGCAACAATTGAGAGATTTGTACCAAATAAATTAACAAGTGACGGAGCTGATCCTCTGGTACACAAAACGGGTCAGAACACTGTAGCAGTAACAACAAAAAACCATGCCAAATTCAAACAGATGCAAAATCTCCAAGATTTAGAGAACATCAAAATTTAACATGGACTTCAATGTGTGATTCTTATAATAGTTTCCACAATGAAATTTTGTCTCAAAACCTGGCAGAAAATCTGAAGAAATTCTGGTCATATGTGAAGTATGCTACCGGCAAAACACAATCAATGCCTTCTCTCCACAACAGTAATGGAGATACTATTGAAGACAGTGCTGCCAAAGTAGAGTTACTAAACACAGTCTTCCAAAAAAGCCTTCACAAAAGACGATGAAGTAAAAATTCCAGAATTCATATCAAGAATAGCTGTCAACATGAGTAACATAGAAATAGATATCCTCTGAGTAGTGAAGCAACATAAATCACTTAATAGGAGCAAGTCTTCTGGTCCAGACTGTATACCAATTAGGTTTCTTTCAGAGTACACTGAAGCAATAGCTCCCACAACTGTTCACTCTATGAAAGATCTGTACCTAAAGGACGGATAGCACTATGTAGGCATGACAACCAACAAGCTGTCTATCCACATAAATGGCCACTGACAAACTGTGGCCAAAAAACAAGTGGACCACCCTGTAGCTGAAAATGCTGCCAAACATGATACCCCTCATCTCAATGACTGCTTCACAGCCTGTGCCATATGGATCTTTCCCACCAACACCAATTTTTCTGAATTGCGCAGGTACGAACTTTCCCTGCAATACATCCTACATTCCCGTAACCCTCCTGGTCTCAACCTTCATTAGTCACTGTCCTCACCCATCCAGCCCCCTCCCTGTTCCCATTCCAGCACTACACAGCCGTCATTTCACCACCACACCCAGGCTTTTAATTTTTTAATTTTAATTTTAATTTTTATTTTTATTTCTCTCCTTTCCGCTAATTACCCCCTCCCTTCTCCGTACCTTCTCTCCTACCCTGTGTCTAAACTACAATGCTTCACTGTCCGCCACTCCCACCATACTATCCCTCCCCCTCCCTGCCCAGCCTCCTCCTTCCCCCACCCAGTCGCCACTCCCATCATGCACTGGTGCTGCGCGCGCGTGGGTGTGTGTGTCTACTGCTCACAAATGCCTTAATGGCCAAAAGCTATGACTGTGTGAATCTTTTTATTGAACATTGATGTTTTGTTTTCAGCAAGTGCACCAGTTTCTACAAACATCAAAAAAGTTTTGTATCACCCTGGTACCCAGAACCCCTGAAGACAAACGTTGACTGTGGGTATTGTACCGCAGACACAGTCTCTTTGACTGTTTAGAGATGTCACTAAACCTGCCCAAACATGTAAACAACCATGCATGAGCAGCACCTATTAGATTGAGGGGGGTCCAACAGCCGATCCAGTCATTCCACCAGGAAGGAGGTACACGACTCAAGTTGTCTGTAGTTCAACCATGCCTAGACTGTCAACAGCATGGTTCAATCATGTCCACATTGTTACTTTGTGCCAGGAAGGGCTCTCAACAAGGGAAGTGTCCAGGTGTCTTGGAGTGAACCAAAGCAATGTTGATTGGACATGGAGGGGATACAGAGAGACAGGAACTGTTGACAACATGTCTCGCTCAGGCCGCCCTAGGACTACTACTGCAGTGGATGACCGCTACCTATGGATTATTGCTTGGAGAACCCTGACAGCAATGCCACCATGTTGAATAATGCTTTTCGTGCAGCCACAGGACATTGTGTTATGACTCAAACTGTGTGCAATAGGCTGCATGATGCACAACTTCACTCCTGATGTCCATGGCGAGGTTCATCTTTGCAACTGTGACACCATGCAGCACAGTAAAGATGGGCCCAACAATATGCCAAATGGACCGCTAAGGATCGGCATCATGTTCTCTTCAGCAATGAGTGTCACATATGCCTTCAACCAGACAATTGTCGGAGACATGTTTGGAGGTAACCTGGTCATGCTGAACGCCTTAGACACACTGTACAGTGAGTGTAGCAAGGTGGAGATTCCCTGCTGTTTTGGAGTGACATTATGTGGGTCCAACATATGCCACTGGTATTCATGGAAGTTGCTGTAATGGCTGTACGATATGTGAATGCCATCCTCTGATCAATAGTGCAAACATATCAGCAGCACATTGACAAGGCATTCTTCTTCATGGATGACAATTCACACCCTCACCATGCACATCTTGTGAATGACATTCTTCAGGATAATGACATTGCTCAACTAGAGTGGCCTGCATGTTCTCCAGACCTTAACCCTATTGAACATGCCTGGGATAGACTGAAAAGGGATGTTTGTGGACTATGTGATCCACCAACCACTCTGAGGAATCTATGCTGAATCGCAGTTGAGGAGTTGGACTATCTTGACCAGCAGTGCCTTGATGAACTTGTAGAGAGTATGCCACAATGAATACAGGCGTGCATCAATGTAAGAGGTCATGCTACTGGGTTAGAGGTACCAGTGTGTACAGCAGCATGGACCACCACATCTGAAGGTCTTGCTGTATGGTGGTACAACATGCAATGTGTGGTTTTCATGAGCAATAAAAAGGGTGTATATGATGTGTGTGTTGATCTCTATTCCAATTTTCTGTACAGGTTCTGGAACTCTCAAAACGGAGGTGATGCAAAACCTTTTTTGATGTGTGTATATTGAGGAGCATGGAATTTGGAAACACTTCTGATTTGGTATAAAGTACATGTTATGCAAAGCAATATGTGCAAACAGTTTATATAACTCTCTCTACCCATATCTTCATTGCATGCTTTATGGTGTTCATTTTCAAGCACAGAAAAATATTGTTACAACTGGCCAATATTGAACTGCTACTGTAAAAAGCAGCAAAGTAGAGCAAACATGGTATTAAGTCTGAGATTATAATTAAGTGTTTAAGCAATGTATTTAAAAATAATTGAATTTGCATCTGATTTTACTATAATTTAAAGTTTTAAGTTAAGAATTTTTATTCTAAAATACTTTACTGTTTTACAATATTTGTGTTACAGCTTTCAAAGGAATGAAACTTAACAATGTAAAAGCCTTCTATGAGGAACAAGAACATTCCAAAAATAGCTCTGATGTTTGGAGTATACCTACTGAAGTTTTTCAGTCAGTGCAAAGGTCATTATTATTGGGTGTATCACAGCAGGGAAAAAATAAGATAGAATTTCTGAAAGGACTTCAGAATACAATACTCAGTCACATAGGTAAGTGGTTTTTCTTATTCTGCAGTTATCTTCCTTTAAAATTCATTGTAAAATAGTGTAAACTTTCAGGATATAAAGGTAATATTTCTAAGAATAAAACAGAAAAAAACATTTCATATTAATTTATAATGAAAGTTACCTGTAGCCTCTATAGAATTCTACATATCACTTGAATACATAAATGCAAAAAATACTATCAAAAAGCCTTTGCAGTTTGAGAATAGTAATGATTTGGCATAAATATAAGGGTAAAATGAACTTCTGTATTCATCTCATGTTTGGCTCATATTTGAGTGAAATACATCTTTTTGACATATAATCACAAAAACAAATTGTATGAAAGCCAGGAGAAATGACTTGAATATGTCCACTGTGATAATTAACCAACAGGTTAAGATTCATGACAGCAACAGAAGACTAACGACTATGACTAGATATATTATGCCATCAGAAAAACTCATTTAAGTGTAGAAAACTGATATACTTAACTAAAGCAGTTAAAGTCTAAATATGACTTGTTTTGCTCCTCACAGACATCAACATATTTTTATTCAAATAAGCTCAAATGTCATAACACTCTTATAGACAGAAAAACTTTTGTGCACTAGATGAAGGCAGTTCATTATACTGTACTGTATTTAGCCATTTTTGTGTGTTACAGAAAACATGCTGGGCCAACAGTGGGGTGTGAAAAGACAAGCTCGCTTTGAGAAAGGAATGGCATTTCCTTCTATGGAAGGAACATTAATGTCAATTTCTTTTCTGATATTTGCTGTGTTTCTTGTGAAACTAGTACAGGTTAGGTTCCTCAAAGAAATTATGAAGTACAATAACTATTACAACATTATGAAGAAGGGAGGCACTATTTCATTATAACCAATAAGATGAATTGCACTGTTTTGTTTCACTTTAGGATGAGTGACATACAACTGTTTATTTAGCACTTGCTTTACTAAATTGCAAACACGGACATCAAGTATAACTCTAGTACAATCAGATGAAGTGCTAGCAGTTGCTGTATGAAACTTCCTGGCAGATTAAAACTGTGTACTGTACTGTTTGACTCAAACCTGGATCTTCACCTTTTGCAGACAAGTTGCATGTTTGAGTTCTGGTCCGGCACACACTTTTAACCTGCCATGAGGTTTCAAATTAGTCACACACTGCTGCAAGGTGAAAATTCATTCTGGAGTTCTTAGATGTACAGTGCTTTATATCTCAGAAGACTTACACCATTAACAAAAGCTCTTTTGTTAGCTAGACTGTAAAAATTATATTACATGATAATTTACTTTGATGTAGGGAACATAATGTTCCAAAAAGTTCTATTGAATGTATTTGAAAGCAAGCATGTCTGCCTCTTCCACAAGGAAAAAGGAACAAAATTAGTATGTTAGTTTACTTCTATGAAGTTTTAGACATCATAAATTTTTTCATGATTTTAGCTCCAGCTAGGACATTGTAGCTTTTTGTATATGTGTGTTTCATTATCTCCAAATAGAGCCATTGTCCACAACCTGAGCAATCAATGTCTTCACTGTTGTTTATTTGATGTCAGCCATTTAATATCCCAACTATATGGTGAATTGTTACCTTTATTCCTTCCATTATCTATATTCCACCCAAGACTTCCTAGTATACTTTTAAGATAAATTTTACATATTATAGAATACATAAAATCAAGACAGTTTATTTAATCTTTACCATTTTACTATTACCAGTTGTTATAATAGCTACATCATTTGCCAGACAGCATCAGTGTTACAAGGTTAAGATTATACAAGAATTATAATACAAGAACCATTTAATATAAGTATGCATAATAATGATACAGAACAAATTTAAATAAATTTAGTGTAACACTTAAAGACATAAACAGTAAGAAATTTTTAACAAGTACATATTCACTTCACTTCATGTGGCAGTTCATTATTTAGTGAGTACAGTTCGCTGTTTCATTGCCAAAGAACTCATTTAAACTGTATGGTGGTTTTAGCATAGGTTTTGTGACATCTTTCCATGAAATTTCACCAAGTCCAAGGACAGCATTTTAGTATTTAGATGACTGAATATTTTAATAGCTACTGTTGGAAAACTGTCCTGTGTCATATAATTGACAGCTTGGGATGCCTATATCTCCCTTACTGAGCATGGTATAACTGTGGATGTCACCCCTGTTGGTGAATGTTTTATGATTTTCTTTCACATACATGAGAAAGGTGGAGACATATTGACTGAAAATTGTCATCATTCCTAAACGTGTGATGATGGGTTTGCAGTGGTCCACTTTCCTGCTTGATATAGAGTGGCCTCATGGTAACAGGCCATAGCTGACATGGCTGTGAGCAGATACTGATCAACTGACACACGCTTGTTTCCTCAGGAGGTGTATGATTCATGACAGTTTGTCACATACATGTGCAGTGTGTACTTGGCAAGTGAATTTACTGTCCATCATGAATTCCAGAACCTTCACAGTTCCTCCACTTTTTAGGTATCTTTTGCCACTGAGGCTAAAAAGCAATTTTTGCATGTTTTCTTTGTTTATTTTCATTTTGTTTATAACACACCATTTCTTTGTAGCATCAAACAAAGGTTCTACTACTTCTTGAGCCTTGCTGACATCAACATCTTTCAAGTACAGAGTTGTGCCATCTGAGAACTGCAAGTACTGGTCCATAAGTGCTTAAATTATTTTCAAATTTTAGGAATAGGAGGGAGCCCATTACCCATCCCTGTGGCACACCGTATTCCAACTTCTGTTCACATGACAGTGCTCCTTGGACTGATACAATATGCCTTCTATTTCCCAAATAGGGTTTGAGGGTTGCCAGGACAGCACCTGCAACTCCATAATTATTGATCTTGTTTAGGAGTGCCTTATGAGGAATGCAGCAAAACACCTTACTAATGTCACAAAGTGTCAGTGTTACAGAGCCTTTATTCTCAAAACTATACTTTATCTCAGTAACCAGATATAAAGCTGCTGCTGCTGTAGATTTGCCTTTGTGGAAACCATTCTGTAGAATCTGTCAAGAGAGAGAACCCATACGTATGTGGAAATAGTCAAGGTATACATCTAATTCTATACCCTGGAAGCCACTGTGAAATGCATAGCAGGGGTACATCACACTGTAGCAATTATTAGGGTATTTTCCCCTTCCATACAAGTATGGAGCATGGGTAGAATGATTGTTTAAATCCACACATGCTGTAAGTAGTCTAATCTCCTCCTCATGATCGCTATGGGAATGATATGTAGGGAGTCTTAGTATATTCCTTGAGTTTAAATTTGAAGCTGGTTCTTGAAACATGTAAGTAGGCTTTGAAAGAATGAATTGTGTCACTATATTGCCTAAAGCTATTTGTGGCTATGCCAACTAAATGTAATTAAATCACAAAGAAAGACGCTACTATAAAAAAGGTGCTGCCTCTTAAGTGTAATACACTGCCTGATAAAAAAAGTGAAGCACCCAGAAGACATGGTCTGATGTCAATGTAACTTTGAACACACACACACACACACACACACACACACTCAGTAACTGGCAGAATTTGAAAGTACCCTCATTGAGGGCCTTCATTTGGCCAGCTGGTCAAATAATGTAATATCCAGATTTGTGGGGCATCTGGAGGTGGTAGTAGTCTGAACTGCATGGGAATAAGGCAGGTATACTCACTGTCAAGGTTCTGCTCAACCACTTCTGACTACCGCAAGGGAAGATTACCATAACGTGCACCAAGGACACCATAACCCATCCGAGAGCAAGTACTGGACACCTGCAACATTCTGTGTCACCTCACACCATTGGTTGGAGACTAGTGGCACATCTCATGTGTAGACTGTTTTTAACACCACTAAAATTGGCAGAGTTTGGTGCCATGATTGGAAAGTATGGACTGCAGATGAACAGTGCTGCATAGTCTTCAGCAATGAATCTGCACTGTGTCAGATGACCATCAGTATGGTGGTAACCTGGGGAGAGCTCCTGTTTTTCAAATGTTTTGGAGAGGCACAGTGTTGTTACTTCTTGTGTCATGATATGTGAGGTGTCTGGTATGATTTCAGGTCAGAGCTGATAGGGATTGAAGGAACTCTGATGGTGTGCCATGGACATCCTATGACACTGTGCATTACCTCTCATGCAACAGTATCGGAATGCCATTTCTCAAAAGGACAATGCTCGTCTATGCATGGTATGTTTCTCTTTAATTGTCTGCATACTGTTGAGGTACTCTGATGTCTAAGAAGGCCTCTTGATCTGTCACAGAGAGAACGTATATGGGACCAGCATGGTTGTCAACTCCATCTCAGTGCCAAGATATCAAGGACCGGTAATAAGAGTAGTGACCCAGCTTGCCTCAAGAGGGAACACAAAAGCTTTGACTCACTTTCCCTCCAAATCAGTATGCATATCTAGCCAGAGTGCATGCAATGCTGATAAGTGGGATCACACTGCTGGATTATTTGTAAATTTGGCCCAGTTTTGTAATTAGTGAAATAACATAGCATACTATCTCAACCCAAGATGTTTCATTTCATTTCCTCCTTGCCTTCTGGGTGCTTCACTTACAAACAGTTTTGTTGGTGTGTTTTTTGTGTGTGTGTTTTTTAGTGTGCTTTTTTTATGTCCCGTTTTGTAAGTCACAGCATCTTTGTTATATATCCCATGTGGAATTTTTCCCTCTATTATATTCTGTATATATTGAATATCATTTACAGTCCATTACTACTTGTCATGCAGCATTACAGTAAACATTACTAATTGCCATGTGGCTAACATACTTTCAGTCCTTGAATCCAGATAATTTGTAGTAAGAGTGGCTAACAAAGTGTGTCTTTAGTTTCATTTTGAATTGGTAGGAACTATCATTCTCATATTGTTTTTTTAGATATGAGTTCATCAAATACGTTACCACAAGAATACAAAAAATTCTTTCTACACCCTGGAAAAGAAGGCAAAATCTACAGGAAGATTATTTTAGTGGTTTTTATTGTGGCTGTGTTTATCACAGTTCAATTGAAATTGCTTATTGATATCAGAAAAAAGATAAAAACTGAAAAAAACTTAAGAAGTAAAATGCAGCGGAAGTGAGTGTAAGAATTTCAAGATCCTTACCAACACACTTGCCTTTAGCTAAAACAATAAGTGGGTCTTTGTGAGACTAAGACTTGAACTGTTAGCTGTGAATCATTTATATGGGTGATCATCTACCATCTGAGCAGTGCCTGTGAAATGGTTTGGATGACAAAACCAAATAAAATTCCTGATATGGGTTTTCCCATAAAGTATTACTGAAATATCAATATTATTATATTAATGTTTTTTTTTAATGTAAGGATGTAGAGGCATATATCACTAGGGGTAAGGTAGATATTGCCTACAGGAAAATTAAAGAGACCTTTCGAGAAAAGAGAACCACTTGTGTGAATATAAAGAGCTCAGATGGGAAACCAGTACTAAGCAAAGAAGGGAAAGCAGAAAGGTGGAAGGAGTATATAGAGAGTCTATACAAGGGTGATGTACTCAAGAGAAATATTATGGAGATGGAAGAGAACATATATGAAGATGAAGTGGGAGATACAATATTGCGTGAAGAGTTTGACAGAGCACTGAAAGACGTAAGTTGAAACCAGGCCGTGGGAGTAGACAATGTTCCATTAGAACTACTGATAGCCTTGTGAGAGCCAGTCCTGACAAAACTCTACCATCTGGTGAGCAAGATATATGAGACAGGCAAAATACCCTCAGACTTCAAGAAGAGTATAATAATTCCAATGCCAAAGAAAGCAGGTGCTGACAGATGTGAAAATTATGAAACTATCAGTTTAATAAGTCATAGTTGCAAAATACTAACACAAATTCTTTACAGAAGAATGAACAAACTGGTAGAAGCCGACCTCAGGGAAGATCAGTTTTGATACAGAAGAAATATAGGAACACATGAGGCAATACCGACCCTACACCTTCACATAGAAGATGGTTAAGGAATGGCAAACCTACTTTTGTACCATTTGTAGACTTAGAGAAAGCTTCTGACAATTTTGACTGGAATGCTCTCTTCCAAATTCTGAAGGTGGCAGGGATAAAGTAACAGGAATGAAAGGCTATTTACAATTTGTGCAGAAACCAAATGGTCATTATAGGAGTCGAGGGGCACAAAAGGGAAGCAGTGATTGAGAAGGGAGTGAGACAGGGTTCTACCCTATCCCTGATGCTATTCAATGTGTATATTGAGCCAAAATTTGCAATAGGAATTAAAATCCAGGGAGAAGAAATAACAATGTTGAGTGTTGCCAGTGACATTGTAATTCTGTCAGAGACAGCAAAGGACCTGGAAGAGCAGTTGAACGAAATGGACAGTGCTATGTATGCCAAGGGCCTTGTGATTTGTGCAGCTGTCATTGTTATTATACAAACAGGCACCTCATCTACTCCTGCTAACATTTTAGGTTTCAAGCTTTTTATTACTTTGAATATATCATGTATATCTGTTGGATCTATCCACATGCTACAAGAAGCTTTTGGAAATTCAGGTTTTTCTTCATTTGTAAATTTTGAGCTTAATGAAGTTGTTGCATTTATGAAATAACTGTTTATGTAATTTGGCAAATCTTGTTTTTTAATATTGACATTTTCTGTGTTTTTGAGAATGATATCCTCATCTTTGCATCTCTTTCCTGTTTCAGTCTTCACAATACCCCATATGCTTTTTGATTTGTTATTGGACTGTCTTATTAAGTTGTCATTGGTCATAAATTTTGCCTTGTCATATACGTGAACAACAGCACCTGGCAGTATTTCAGAATTTTGGCACTGATTTGCATTTGAAAATGATCGTTGGATTAATCTCAGTATTATCAGCACAACATGAAAGGGCAAAAATGTAGTGCATTTTTTCTTCCCCACTTTACAGTTTTAGCGCCTTTCATGGAAGCAGTTCTTTTACTTAGCACATCAAATGTCAGAAGACTTTGATCCATTTTTGCTATTTTCCTTAGTTCCAACCTGGTTTTCTTTCAATGTTGAATAATAAAGTGATGGAAAGATAATATTTTCCCTTCATACTCTTGTGGCCTGTTCATGATATATTTTGATTTTGGTTCCCATGCTATGTCCATGACAATTCATAAACCTGTAGCCCAACCAACTCCACATTTAAGGTCTGTTAAGTTCCCCTGTAATGCTAGCTAACGAGCATGTATTTGAATCATTTTTGTATTAATCCAATGACCTTTCAATGGTGTCCTTGAATCCATTTCAATACACCATCTTCTAGTTTTGGGCATTTCGCATTCAATCCTCTGTTCGCACACTTAATCTTCCCCATTTTTCAGTTCTTCTTTACTAGTCCACCAGTTGTGAAGGATTTTTTTTCTGTTGGTGGGGGGCCAAAATGCCACTCAGCTGCCCTGTTTCATTTCCTTCTGCATATGCTTTTGACTCATCAGTCTTCTGACTGGTTTGATGCACAGCCTGCCACAAATTCCTCTCCTGTGCTAATGTCTCCATCTCAGAGTAGCATTTGCAGCCTATGTACCCAATTACTTGCTGCATGTATTCCAATCCCTGTCTTCCTCTAGAGTTTTTTTTTCTCCCTGTATTGGTCCCTCTAATACCATGGAAATCATTCCCTATCATCCTGACCCTTCTCCTTGTCAGTGTTTTCCACACATTTTTTCCCCTCCAGTTCTGTGCAGTACCTTTTCATTCCTTAACTTAGCAGTCCACCTAATTTTCAACATTCGTCTGTAGCACCACATCTCAAATGCTTTGATTCTCTTCTGTTTCCATAGTCCATGTTTCACTGCCATACAATGCTGTGCTCCAAACATACATTTTCAGAAGTTTCTTCCTCAAATTAAGGCCCATGTTTGATACCAGTAGGCTTCTCTTGGCCAGGAATGCCCTTTTTGCCAGCACTAGTCTGCTTTTTATGGTTATTTTGCTGGCTTGGTAGAAGAATTCCTTAACTTCATATCTATTTTGTGAGCATCAGTGCTGATGTTGAGTTTGCCACTGTTCAGTTTTCTACTACTTCTCATTACTTTTGTCTTTCTTTGATTTACACTCAATCTATATTCTGCACTCATTAGACTGTCCATTCCATTCAATAGATCATGCAATTCTTCACATTCATTCAGGATAGATATGTCATCAGTCTATTGTATCATTGATATCCTTTCACCTCGAATTTTAATTCCACTCTTGAACCTTTCTTTCATTTTCATCACTGTTGCTTCAATGTACAGATTGAACAGTAGGGGTGAAAGATTACATCCCTGTCTAACACCCTTTTTGATCTGAGCACTTTGTTCTTGGTCATCCACTCTTATTATTCCATCTTGGCTCTTGTACATACTGTATATTACATGTCTCTCGCTATTGCTTACACCTGTTTCTCTCAGAATTTCTAACATCTTGCACCATTTTACATTGTTGAACACCTTTTCCAGTTTGACAAATCCCATGAACATGTCTTGATTTTTTTAAAGTTTCACTTTCATTATCAACCACAACATCAGAATAGCCTGTCTGGTGCATTTACATTCCCTAAAGCCAAACTAATCATCATTTAACACATTGAAGAGAAAAGTGTATCTTATAGCCCATAAAATACAGTAAGTTTTCATGATGCTTGCCACAGTGCTTGTCACTACCACCAGTCTGTGGAAGCTGACACTGAGCGGCACTGCAGAAACTACTATTCAATCTTGTAGTCTGACCTTGCACTGTAGCCTTAATTCAATTTCACATCATTTTCATTTCTACAAATAAAGAATGCCGCTTTAATGTGCTTATGCAAAACCTTGTTTCTGTTTTGTGTTACTTCTTTACAGCATGTGGCCAGAATGTAGCAAGAGTTGCAAATTTTCTCAGCACAGCCGGAGATGTTCCCTGCACAACATTCCTGACACCATGATCATGATAGTGCTTATCCCTTCATTCCCCCTGCTAGCATCTGACATGACTCAAGAAAAGTTTGATAAGCTATAGCTGTGTAACTATCAAAATCAATTTTACAATACATATGAATAATAAACTGCAGCAATGACTAAAAATCACTATTGTCAAATTAAATGATAAGTCCCCAAATCTAGAGTTTGGTATGTTTGTCAATGACAAATAATCGTAACTTTTCTAGAGATTCAATTTACACTACTGGCCATTAAAATTGCTACATCAAGAACAAATGCAGATGATAAACAGGTATTCATTGGACAAATATATTATACTACAACTGACATGTGATTACATTTTCATGCAGTTTGGGTGCATAGATCCTGAGAAATCAGTACCCAGAACAACCACCTCTGGCCGTAATAACGGCCTTGATATACCTGGGCATTGAATCAAACAGAGCTTGGACAGCATGTACAGGTGCAGCTGCCCATGCAGCTTCAACACGATACCGCAGTTCATCAAGAGTAGTGACTGGCATATTGTGACGAGCCAGTTGCTCGGCCACCATTGACCAGATGTTTTCAATTGGTGAGAGATCTGGAGAATGTGCTGGCCAGTGCAGCAACTGAACATTTTCTGTATCCAGAAAGACCTGTACAAGACCTGCAACATGCGGTCGTGCATTATCCTGCTGAAATGTAGGGTTTTGCAGGGATCGAATGAGGGGTAGATCCACGGGTCGTAACACATCTGAAATGTAACGTCCACTGTTCAAAGTGCTGTCAATGCGAACAAGAAGTGACTGAGATGTGTAACCAAAGGCACCCCAAACCATCACACCAGGTGATATGCCAGCATGGTAAGGACGAATACACGCTTCCAATGTGCGTTCACCGCGATGTCGCCAAACACAGATGCGACCATCATGATGCTGTAAACAGAACCTGGATTCATCCGAAAAATTGATGTTTTGCTATTCATGCACCCAGGTTCGCCATTGAGCACACCATCACAGGCGCTCCTGTCTGTGATGCAGCATTAAGGGTAACCGCAGCCATGGTCTCCGAGCTGATGCAAACATTGTCAAACTGCAGAGGGTTGTTGTCTTGAAAACATCGCCATCTGTTGATCAGGGATCGAGAAGTGGCTGCACGATCTGTTACAGCCATGTGGATAAGATGCCTGTCATCTCAACTGTCAGTGATGCGAAGCCATTGGGATACAGCACAGTATTCTGTATTACCCTCCTGAACCACCAATTCCATATTCTGCTAGCAGTCATTGGATCTCGACCAATGCGAGTAGCAATGTTGCGATACGATAAACTGAAATCTCAATAGGCTCCAATCTGACCTTTATCAAAGTCGGAAAAGTGATGGTACATATTTCTCCTCCTTACATGAGGCATCACAACAACATTTCACCAGGCAATGCCGGTCAGCTGCTGTTTGTGTATGAGAAATTGGTTGGAAACTTTCCTCATGTCACCACGTTGTAGGTGTCACCACTGGCACCAACCATATGTGAATTCTCTGAAAAACTAGTCATTTGCATATCACAGAATCTTCTTCCAGTTAAATTTAGCGTCTGTAGCATGTCATCTTCTTGGTGTAGCAATTTTAATGGCCAGTAGTGTATTTAAATATGGGTTGAGCATATCCCTTAAACTTCTTATGTTTATTCCACTAATCAACTTACAGGAATTGAGAGACTCTAGCATTGGCTATTTTCATACAAATGGCATTTGCAACAATACTGATAGCTATTTTTTTTTATGCTTGGCTCTATTGTCAGTGTGTTGGTGTTTTACATGTGTTGTATTTGCAGTGCTTGCTGTGACATAAGGACATTTGCTGATGAGCTCCAACTACTGCACACTACTCAAGGAACACCTCAGGCAAATATTAAAATATTCACTCACTGACTCTTACTCTCCTGGCCCCACAGACCACAGTCAGTTTTTGGCCTCGAAGGGATCTGTCCTTGACATCTTCTTCCCTTGCTTTGGTCTCCCCATCTCATTTTCAGTGGACCTAAAGGTCTCCCCCCCCCCCCCCCCCCCCCCAGTTTGGTTTCATCTCCAGTGCTTCTCTCAATCTTCATCCCTCCTCTCTCCTAGAGATATGCCCAAGCCATCTCAGCCTCCTTGTCTTAGCTTCCACAACAGTATCTAGTTCCTTCTTCACCATTATCCATCCTCATAAATTGATGCAGTATCTGTCACAGGATTTTACTTTCAAAATCCTGTATCTTTCACTCTGTGTATGTAACAATTATCTTTCTTCTACATTTCTGTCCCATACAGTGCCACTAGTTTTATTATAGTGTCATATCTCTTTATTGTGATCCTCATGATAAAATGTTGGATGACTGTAGTTTGTTGAATGAATGTGATGCTCTGGATGCAGCTCTTATCCTCGTTTCTCATAATTTGAGTCATTTTCTCCAACCCTCATATATTTAAACTCTTCAGCTTCTTTAAAATGTGGTCATCAATCTTCATGGTCCCCTCCCCCCCTTTCATCGTGTAATTTTTTTCTAGTTCCATAAATTTTAATATCTCACTATTCACCTCTAACCCAAGTTCCTTTGCTTCTTGAACATTGTCTTACCAGTATATTCATTTTTATTTCTTTG
The DNA here is from genome assembly GCF_023897955.1 of Schistocerca gregaria. NCBI lineage: Eukaryota > Metazoa > Arthropoda > Insecta > Orthoptera > Acrididae > Schistocerca > Schistocerca gregaria. The sequence goes on along the minus strand of NC_064925.1, from coordinate 567,940,767 downwards.
CTAATTACCTCCTACCTTCCACTTGTTCTATCCAGTGCTTTCCTATATTATTGCAGTGAACCAGAGTGGTGGTCTTCCATCTCCTTGCCTGGCTCCTATTTTCACACCAAAAGCCTTGGAATATTCTCCATACATTTTCACTATCCATTCTGAGACTTCCAGTACAACTTTTACAAGATTTGTAATCTTCATTGGTATCCCAAACTTCTGAATTTTCTCCTATTACATTTCTCTGTTTATGCTATCATAGGCTTTCCTAAAATCAACAAACAATTCTGCCATTTTTATTGCATTCCCAATATTTTGATAAAGCTTCTTTCAGTACAAATGTATCATTGGTGGTGGACTGATTCTTCATAAATCCTCTTGCTACTAATCTGTTATCTCTTTTAAATATGGTTCCAATCTTTCCTTGAGAATCTTTGAGAACTCTTTGCAGGTTGTGCTAATTAATGAGATGTCTGAACAATTTCTGCATTCTTGTTTACCGCCTTTTTTTACTGATTGGTATATGATCACTTTTTTCCACTCAGATTACATTCTTTCTTCATTACAATCACTGGTGATGAGTTTGTGTACTCATTTAGTAATCATATCTCCTTCCTTCTTAAGTAGTTCAGATGTTTCCCATCTCTCCCTGGAGCTTCATTGTTTTCTAGTATTCTGATTGTGTCTGTTGTCTCTTTCAGTTTCAGTGGTGCAATTTCAGGAACTATGTTCCAATATTTATGTTGCTCCTCCATCTTCAACATTTAAAAGCTCTTCAAAATATTATGTCCAAATTTTCATACCTTTTGTTCCTTCCAAAATTGCAATGCCACTTTTATCTTTAAGTGGAGGTTCTGGTTGAAAAGCACAAAAAATGGCTAAAATTTAGAATTTTTTTCATACAAGGATTGTTTATATTAAAGTGGAGTTTTCACTACTTTATTATACATACGTTCATGTATAAAAAACCTTTTTTTCATTTCATATCAAATTTAAAATCATGACTGTAGCCCCTGGTGAAGTATGTGCTTTGTGGCATGTTCAGGTTTGTGTGAAGCATTGTACAGACTTGTGGATATTTCTGAAACACATAAAAATAGAAAAGTCTTGAATTACAATGAATTTGGAGGGACATCAAGATCAGCTTTTGAAAAACATTTCAGAAAAAAAGACAGCTATTTGAAGAACATGTCAATTTCTTGGCATGTTTCTTTAAAAAACCTTTAGAGCACTTCACGTGATGAAATATGTTGTTTCGAGAAGAACATCTTTAAAGTTTGGAATATTAATGCAAAAAACATTGTTTCAAAGCTTAAGGTTAATCTGCAATCCCAGAGCCATAGAGGCATCATTCCTCTTCCTCAAACATGTTCTGGTTCTGAACTTGGTGCTGCATTTTTTCACTCCAAGTGCTTTTAGCAAACAGACAGTCTTAGCTCTGTGGCACCCATGCATGTTGAGTCCGATAACTCCATGAAATTTTTACTGCTTGTCTCTTCAGTGATTCACAGCACACTCACAGTCTTCAGAATAGATGAATAACCTTTGCAGAATAAATATGCAGCTATATATGTTGCTATTTTAACAGTTGTTGACCCACACTGAAGATGTTTTGGTACCAGTTTCCAAATGCATGTGATGAAGCTCTCATTGTCATTTTGTGCATTAGTGCTTGTGAATCTTTTAAGCAAATCGCCATTGGACAAAATTTTTTATACTGGTTCAATCTCTTCTTGAAGTAAATCATTGAGTGCCTACAACTGCCCATGTTTCAGTTGGGACATGGTCACATTCACCACACTGTAACTTGTAAAGTACTTAAAAAAAACAAAAAACAAAAACCTTTTGCAGGTGTTCAAATGGTTCAAATGGCTCTGAGCACTATGGGACTTAAAATCTGTGGTTATCAGTCCCCTAGAACTTAGAACTACTTAAACCTAACTAACATAAGGACATCACACGCATCCATGCCCGAGGCAGGATTCGAACCTGTGACCGTTTTGCAGGTGTAATCTATATACTTCAGGGATGCAACTTATGTAAAAAAGTCAATTTTTTCATAAGTCTTGAGAAGAACCTCCCCTTCATGCCATACATCTGTTGTATGTATCCTTTTATGAAGAACCTAACTGACCTGTAATAATGTCTAGCATTCCCTGTAGTTTTATGCTTTTCTTCTCTTTTCACTAGACTTTCGACATGCTCTCATTTCTTTTCCTCCAGATAAGATTTTTGGTTTCCCTGTTAGCATTATCTTAAGCTTCTTTGCTCTTTTTGCAATCTTCGTACATGTGTTTATTCTTTTCTACAAAACAAATAGTTGAGTTGACACAGAATATCACATACATAAAGATGATGCATTTCTGTGAGATTTAAACACAACACTCACTACAGACATGCTTGCTCATTTATAGATGATGAAGATTCAAAACTCTATACACCTTTAATGGTTGTAAGAAGAATCCCAAATTTAATTCAGAAAAGTTATGTACCCTCAAACACGCGATCTAGTGTGAGTTTGGGCCCTTGATCAGTACACATGCATCATTAGCAAACAAATGGTTACTGAACGACCTTTTGAAGTAACTGGAAGAGCATTCATGTAGTTTAGAAATGACACAGCCTAGTACCATTCCTTGTGGCACTCCATATCATGTTTTCCCCATTTTTGAGAGTAGTTTCATGACTGTGAGACATCCATATGTGATATACCCTCACCCCCATGTGACTTTTAAAGCCTTTGTGTTAACATATTCTATGTAACTCTTCATCCACAACTACAATACTGCTCACGGACTGATATGATTGAAAAACTAATGTGAGGAACATTCACAGCAATATTGCCTGATGTCATTCTCAATTATACAATTAAGATTTCTTGACCTAACTGTTAGTTGTATCACCTACTAATATTACATATTCTTTGTTTCCATGAGCTTTCATTAAGTACCCTTAATCACTGGTATATCAACAAAAATAAAAATAAAATTTTGAAAACATAAGCAATACCTTTTGAAAATATAAGTAAATGGATAGATAAAAAAATCTACTTCACCTAGTGGTGGCAGCAGAACATACATATATAAGCTACTACAATCTGCTAGCTTTTGGAGCCAGTCACTCCTCCTCCTTGTAGAAGGGTTGAACCCCTGAGATGAAGTTCTGGGTGACTTTTCCAACTCTACCCCCTTTTCCTAAACCTCACTACTGTTTTTTCCTTCACCTCTCTTCCTCTCCCTTCAACCTTTCTGCCAGAAGAAGGAGCCACCAGCTCAGAAAGCTTAGCAAACTGTAATACCTGCTGCCATTTAATTATTAGGTAACATCACTGAAGCCTGCACTAGGGTTAAAAACTCTAGTTATCAAGAAATCAATACCCAAGAAATTCTGTACCAGGCCTCAAATGCATCAACAACTTTGCTATTATTGTAAAAAAAATCTACCCTCATCCATTACAGAGGGGTTCCTCTCTTCTTGGTGTCTAACTGATGTGCCTTTCCTTTTGATCCTTCCCCCAACCTCTCTCTGTCTCATCCCCAAGGAAAGAACTATTGCTTCCAAAACTAGACAGTATGTCACTTTCACTTTTTATATGTGCCTATCAACAATACTACATATTTTGAAAACAAAGATTCAAAGACTTACCAAGCGGGAAAGCGCCGGTAGATAGGCACAATAAATAAAACACACAAACACACACACACAGAATTTCTTTCTTTTGCAACCGACGGTTGCTTGTGTCTGTGTCTGTGTATGTGCGGATGGATATGCGTGTGTGTGCGAGTGCACACCTGTCCTTTTTTTCCCCCTAAGGTAAGTCTTTCCGCTCCCGGGATTGGAATGACTCCTTACCCTCTCCTTAAAAACCACATCCTTTCATCTTTCCCTCTCCTTCCCTCTTTCCTGAAGAAGCAACCGTCAGTTGCGAAAGCTAGAAATTCTATGTGTGTGTTTGTGTGTTTTATTTATTGTGCCTATCTACCGGCGCTTTCCCGCTTGGTAAGTCTTGGAATCTTTGTTTTTAATATATTTTTCCCATGTGGAAGTTTCTTTCTATTTTATTTACATGTACTACATATTTTGCCTACTTAAGGCAAGTAAATGTCCAGCAATTCTATCTCATTGTTTTTCGTTTTAATGTGAGCAGCTCCAGCAAATGTTTCATATACTGACCATTTATTTTATGTTCGTCTGTAGCAACTGATACAAAGCTTGCAAGGTGGCTCTGTACCTTCAACTCCCACTATGCTCATAGCTGGCAGGAGACGAAGATCACTGACCAGCAGTCTTGAAGCTAAGCAAGTTTTACATTTCATCAATAACCATGAGGTATGTACTGGTTCAAAGAGTAATAGAAAATGCTGTGTGAATTACTATATACAATTCCACAAGGAGAGCTGTAGACAACACATGTATGTGGGATTTTTGGGTCCTTATTGTTGTAAATAACAACCTGTTGATCCACTTGTTAAAACAATGAGCACATTTTTATTGTCACACTTCAGACATACATCATTACACATCGAAAGTATCACATAGACAGAACAAAATGGCCGCCTTGGCCCAAAGAGATGTTATGGCACGTCAGTATTGCCACAGAGTCCCCCCCCCCCCCCCCCTTGCAGTGCGGAGCACGACGTTCTGGCTGTTGTTGGGGGAGGGTGCAGGTGTCGTGCCGTCTTTGTCCGGAGGGGAACTGTGCTGGGCGGGTCCAGGGTTCGAACCCTTGTGGATGGAAAAATGTAATCATGGTGCCACACCGGTGGGAGTATGTGGTGACCGGTTCGTGAGGTGACAGAGGGAGTGGGGGGAAGAGACAGAGACACGGGGTACAACATGTACAGTGTCCCCGTGGCGTCAATGGAAGATTGAATGAGGGAAGGATCTAAGGAATCGGGGATCGGTGAGGAGTGGAGAACGGAAAGTTGGAAGGTGTCATTCATCATCGGTGGAGCAGGGGGGGGGGGGGGGGGGGGGAGTGTGGATGACTAAGAGAGAATCTTTTGTGGTAGTTATACAGATGTCAGATGGTGAAAAGTGTGAGACGTTGATGGAGGCGTTAGTGGGTTGTTGAATGTTGGGTGAGAAGTGTGTGACAGGCGTAACGGGAGAGGGTGGGGTGAAGGGCATGGATCCTGGACTCTGCCCAGTGAAGGTTACTGGCGTTGGGGAAGGGGGTGTGGCCGGCATGTCGTCCCTTGAGGAGGTGGCGGTGTGGAGGTCGTTATCCGTCGTGGTCGGTGGCGTCGAGTCGCTGTAGGTGTTGTTGTCTGCAATAACCCACGCCGGCTTCAGTCGAGACACTGACACTGTCGAGGGTTTGCCTTTGATACAGATGTCGAATGTATTCGATGAGCGCCTAAGTACCCTTTAAGGGTCTATGTATGGGGGTTGCAGGGTGGCACGCACTGTATCGTCCCTAAGCATCACAGCTTCACACGTGTCTAACCGCTGGTGCACAAACGTTTTAGGTGGAGTGTGTGCTTTCGGAGCTGGTGCTCTCTGTGCTCGTATTGTCTGTCGTCTGTTCTCGATTAGTACAGTGTATTCGATGGTATCTCGGAGCGGTGAAGGCTCGACAAACTCGGCTGGTAGGGTCAACGGCTCGCCGTAGAGCAATTCGGCCACCGAGCACTGCAGGTCATCTTTATATACAGGACGGAGGCCCAGCAGTACCCGTGGGAGGGCGTGTAACCACCGTTCCTCGTGGCACATTAGTGCTGTCTTTAATGTGCGGTACCATCGTTCCACTAAGCCATTTGATTGGAGGTGGTAGGCTGTCATGCAAATGTGGCCGACGCCGAAGAGCCCGCACATTGTGAAGAGGACAGCCTCGAATTGATGGCCTTGGTCTGTAGCAATGGTTTTGGGGCAGTCGAAACGTGCGACCCACGTGGAGAGGACAGTGTTGGCGACTGTTTCGGACGAAATATCGGCTAGAGGGGTTGCCTCGACCCATTTATTTATTGTCAGATAAAAGGCTCGTCAAGGAGTCATCATTTGTTTGCACTCGAGCAAGAGCATTGAAGTCGATTGAGAAAGATATGCCCGAGATCCGGGAGAAATAATCAGAGGCTGTGTTGTTGGATCCTCGAACGCGTTGAACACTAGTTGTGTATTGCGAAATGAGGTCGAAATAACGGAACCTCGGCTGGAAGGTTTGTGAGTGCTTGGGCGAGAGGTTTGTGGTCTATAAAGTTCGTCTTTGCGGAAATATCTAATGGCTTCATAGACAGCTAAGAGCTCTCTGTCGAAAGCAGACCATTTGCACTGAGAAGGAGAAAGTTTTTTTTGAAAAGAACTTAAGAGGTTGCACCAGCTCTCCTCTGTATTGCTGAAGTACTGCGCCGATAGGTATTTCGCTAGCGTCTGTGGTGAGCGAAAGTGTTGCATCCGGGTGTGAATGGGCAAGCGTGATGGCTTCCGCGAGTGCGGTGTTGAGTTTGTTGAATGACGCATGCGTGACCTATGTCCACGGCACGCGCCTCTCACATGACGTTTGTGGCCCGTGCAGTGCGTCTGTGAGGAGGACCTGTAGTTCGGCGGCTCGTGGAATGTGGCGGCGGAAAAAATGGGTCATTCCTTAGAACCGGCGGAGTTCTTGGAATGTTTCTGGTATCGGCAGCTGTTTGATAATGTCTATTTTCCCTTGTGTGGGCCGGTTACCCTCGGCTGAAACTATGTGTCCCAGAAAAGCCACAGAATCCTGTCTCAGTTTGCATTTGTCTTTGTTGTCCATCACACCGTGGGATTGTAATGGGTCAAACAGCGCCGGGATGTGAATCTTGGGTTCCTCCTGAGAGGAAGAAAAGATCAAAATATCGGCCAGGTACGCGTAGCAGAAAGGTAGGGGTCGTAACACTGTATCTAAGAACCTCTGCCAGGTTTGGGCGGCGTTTTTTAATCCATAAGACATGTAAACATATTCGAAGAGGCCGAAGGGTGTCGTGACGGCCGTTTTACGGATATTTTGTTCGTACATTGGTATTTGGTGATTCGCTTTCTCACAGTCTACCACACTGAAAATTTTAGCGCCTGCCAACTGAGAAGCGAAGTCCTGAATGTTCGGTACTGGATAATTGTCCATGATTGTGCGGTCATTGAGACGTCTATAGTCGCCACAGAGTGCGTAGGAACCATCCTTCTTCAGTGTGAGATGAATCATTGACGACAAGTCACTGGAGGATGGGCGTACAATGCCTGCTTTTAATAGGTCCGAGATGATTGCTTTCGCCGCTTTGAGTTTGTGTGGATTCAGGCGTCGTGGTCAGTGTGTGACTGGAAGGCCCTCAGTTGTATTGAGTTTGTGACATGCGCCGCTTGTGATTGATAACATGCAATGCGTGCGGGGTGCGTCATTAGCGTTCGAACACTTGTGTAATGAGTCAATGATTTGAGCGCACGCCGGTTTGTGCAAAGAGCGAATACCTCAAAGTGAGGCGAGTGCAGATTTCGTGCTCTGTAAGGTCTGTTCGGTACACTCGATACGGGAGGTGAACTTGGCCTGCGTTTGCTTGAGTTCACTGATTTCTTGTCGTTGTAGTAGTACGTCGCAACTTTTACTAGTTAACTTAGCCGCATGAAGAGCACATTCTGTCTGCAATAGTGAAATGTCAATGTTTGTTGATCGAACGGGTGATACAGAAGCAGTGGCCGTAAGGGCAATAGTCTTTTGCGAAGGTTGGTGGACTAATGTGCTTCACGGAATGTCTAGCGAAAATTTGTATTGCCGCAGAAAGTCAGTCCCTAAGAATGTCTAGCGAAAATTTGTATTGCCGCAGAAAGTCAGTCCCTAAGACCGGACAAGTCACCTGTGCCACATGAAAAGTCCACAAAAGCTTCAAGTCTTTTGACAGTTTGAGTGTTAAAGGCGCCGTACCTAACACTTTGATATGAGAGTCATTAGCTGCGCATAACATTCTGTGTGAGGAAGTTAACATGGTAGATGCGAGAGCTGGGGGTATTACACTCGTATCATCACCACTATCAACGAGGAATTTAGTTCCTGAGACGAGGTCAAGAGCGAATAGACAACCGTCGGCACTTACCATGTTAGATGCTGTTGCTGCTGTAAGGCGTCTTTTTTCCTGTGCACGAGACGCTGCGCCTATGGCGCCTCACGAGCTGCGTTTTCCACCAAGCAAGGGATGCGACATTTCCTGGCCGCGCAAGGGCTGCGACATTTCCTGGCCGCATCGCCGAAGTTGGCATGGAAGTAACACAGCGGCCAGGCTGCGTTAGGCGGGGGTGATGTAGAGCTCCTGGTGTCAGCTGTGCCCATTGTGGAGCGCTGCAGTGTGTTGTCGGTTGTCATGACAGATGTCGTGGAGGCTGCATCTGGTTCCCGCGATGGTGGGCAGATGTCACTGCTGTCGTAGCATGAGTGCTGAGGAAGCGAGCTCGCCTGAATCCTGGAGGGGGAAGGGGGGGTGGCGTGCTGTTGAGATCGCTACCCCCACTCTTCATGCTGTGCGCTCGCCTGTTAATAATCCTGAAAGCTTGATCTGTGACCGAAAGCTTCTCGTCCAAGGTGCTGTTGGTGATTGGCAGGAGCTGCAGTTGTAATGCTTCTGGCATTTTGGCGAGCCACATTGACCATAACGCTGTATCAGGTAGCAAATCCACAGGTGCGAGGGCGCGAAGTCGTTGCCATAGTCCTGATAGGTTGAGGTCGTGCAGGTGTTCCTCATAAATAATATGATGAGTAATCTCGTACGGAGCTCGAGAAAGTCTTTCACAAAGGAGTCTTTTCGCATTCATATAGTTTGGTGAAGGTGGTGGGCCGATCACAGTGTCACTAATCAAATCCAAATGGTCATGGAAATGCCCCACCAAACACACGAAATGTGATTCTTCTGAGTCAATGCCTGTGGCAGTGAAAATAGAGTTGACTAACGCGAACCATGTGTTGGGCTGCATTATTGCAAAAGTCGGCAGTTTAGGTAACTTAGTTGGTTTGGAATCCATGAACACGGGGTGTGTTAAGAGCCACAGGTGTGGGAGCAGTTAATATGACGTCTGCTGGGGGGGGGGGGGGGGGGGGGTACGTATGCACTTTTCTGTGAGTGTTGTGTTACTGCAATCCACTCGCAGGTCAGACGGCCTCAAAATGTTTGATGTATAGAGTCCATGCGTAGTGCTGGTGTGTGGCATGGTCGGATTCTGACCGTAGAAATCATACGGCGGTACACCTCATTACGTAGGCCACATGATGATACAGGTGTTTCACTTGTACACACAATTGTTATTGTTATTGAACTCACGTAGAACACAGGAAGAATGTCACAAACTGTCGTCAGGGTCACCAATATGGGATTTTGGATCCTTATTGTTATAAATAACAACCCGTCGATCCACTTGTTAAAACAATGAGCACATTTTTATTGTCACACTTCAGACATACATCATTAGACATCGAAAGTATCACATAGACAGAACATAATGGCCACCTTGGCCCAAAGAGTTTTTGTGTGCCAGAGATGTTATGGCACGTCAGTGTTGCCACAATTAAAACATACAATTTCTGCAAGTGATACTTTAAATAAGCATCTCCAACTGAAGAAATGATTATGTACATTTTCACTTTTCATTAAACCTGTAAATGATGAAGACTTAAAATGTGCAAATACACTGCTTGACAAAAACAAGTGAAGCACATACAAGACATGTTGGATGTCAATGTATATTGTACACATACATACCATCTGCGGGTATGTAATGATAAGTGTTGCAGTTCTCTGAGACAGGTAGATTGGGCACCAGACTGCATTAGTGTTGTTACCAGGCCTGGTAGGGTATATAAGAAAGTGGAAGGAAGATTGGAATTTAATACACCATCAACAAAGAGATCATTAGAAATGAAGCAGAAGTTCTGATTATTTCTAGGATGGGGAAGGAAAATGGCCATGCCTTTTCGGAGAATCAATTTGCAGAAATCACAGAAGACAGATCGGGATGGCCAACAGGGATTTGAACCGTCATTCTATCAAATGAAAGCCCAGTGTGCTAACCACTGTGCCATCATGCTTGATGTATCTATAAGGGGCATGAACATTGTCAGATGTCGAGTGATCACTGAAAGGCATGGAAATGCTGCATACTCTCGGGAGGCAGCATTATCAGCACCTGATAGAGTTTGAAAGGTTATCATCATGAGTCTCCATTTGGCCAGCTGTTCAGAGCATGTAATATCCAGATTTGTGGGGCATTTGGAGGTGATAGCAGCCCAAACTGTATGAGAATATGTGGGCAGGTAACCTCATTGTCAAGATTCTGGCTGAACATGTCTGACAACCACAAGAGAGAATTACTGAACATCATAACCCTTTCACATATGCGCCTCCACCGGCCACCTGAGAACCAGTGTTGGACTCCCTGTAACATTCTGTGTCATAAAGACTCAGTTTAGAGTTTCAGACTTTGAAAAGGCTTGTTTGAGTTTGAAATTACTGACTGAGCCTTGATAGCATTTAATGATGTCTCCAGCATCTGGACCTAATGCCTGCACCACTAAATTCACCAAGGGTGCAAATAATGCCTGTGAAAGCCTGCACTGTATCAGCACGTTGTCTAAAGCTATTCCTGCATGTGCCAGCTAAAGTTAATCAAATTAGAAAGAAATATGCTATTACACGGAAGAAAGTGCTGCCTTATAATGCACTGCTTGACAAAAAAAGTGAAGCACCCAGAAGACATGATGAGTTGTCAAAGTAACTTCATACATGTGCACACCGTTGGCGGACATGTAAATGATTACAACTACAATTCTCTGATACAAGTAGAATGGCCACCAGAGAGTGTTAATGATGTTTGCATTTAATGTTGTTACTAGGCCTGATAGGGTACATAAGGGGTGGGAATAGTGTCAGATGTTGAGTGATCACTGTGAAGGTCACAATGTTAGCATCAACTGACAATCTGAAAGGGGTCTCACTATGGGCCTAATTTGGCCCAACGAATCATGTAACATCGAGATTTGTAGGGTACTTGGATGTGAGTGTGGCCTGATGTTAAGCTGCATGGGAACTTTAGGGCAGGCACACTTATTGTCAAGGTTCTGATCAACCACATCTGATCACCACAAGAGAGGATCACTGTATTATGCATCAAGCACATCTTAACTCCTTCAAATCTGCACCAGCTATCCAAGAACAAATAACGGAGTCCTTGCAACATTCTACGATACCCTGCACCATTGGTCAGAAACTTGCAGCAGACAGACTATGGAATTAGAGGTATATCCAATGAGTGGCTCAAGACATACCTATTTGGTCGCGAACAGGTGGTTGAAGTGCAATGTATTGACCATAACAAAATCAGCTACTACTATTCAGGATATGAAAATGTGAAATATGGTGTCCCTCAAGGATCAGTATTAGGACCCATTCTGTTTCTCCTCTATGTCAAGGATCTTATGTACAACAAGTATTGCCAAACTACCCTCCAATTTGCAGACGATACAAGCTTCCTTATTAGTGGTAAAACAGAAGAGAAACTAAAAGACTCCACTATCCAAACAATGAACAGTGTAGAACAGTGGTTCAGCTGCAATAAGCCAATTATAAACAAAGAAAAGACAGTAGCATTGAACTTCTACAACTTAAAAGGAAGACACCACCAAAACATAAAAATAGAACTTAGGGACAGAGTTCTTGAAAGTGTTGACAGCACTAAATTTCTGGGGCTCTGGCTCCAGAACAACACAAAATGGGAGGTACATATTGAATATTTGCAAAGAAAACTAAGCAAAACCTGTTACATGATACGGATTTTAAAAATTTGTTGCAGCAAAGCCAGCCTGTTAAATGTATACTACTCCAATGTGCATTCTGTAATTAAATATGGCATAATATTCTGGGGCAATACAACAACAAATATTAAACTTTTCAGGATGCAAAAGAGAATACTAAGAATTATTGAAAGGGTAAACAATACGAAATCGTGCAGACCCATAATCAAAAAACTGTCAGTTCTTCTTCTTCCTTGTACTTTTATCTACGAAACATCAGTTTTCATCAAACAATATATCGATAGACACCCAGATATCTTATTAAAAAATGAAGATATACATGCACAAAATACAAGGCAAAAATCTGACCTTCATGTGAAACAGGCGAGAACATCATTGTGCCAAAAAGGCACACTACATACTGGGATAAAGATTTTAAATAATCTACCTAAACATATTAAATCAATAGGTAAACTCTGTAGTTTTAAAGCTGAAGTAAAGGCATATTTAATTGATTATTGCTTTTATAGTCTGACAGAATACATAAAAGCCAAACACCAAAAATAAAGATGCATTATTAATATTCTACTTTGTATGTTGCCTGTAATGTTTGTTGTATTTATGAAACTATGCTAAATTACTTCAATATCTAGTCCTTAGGATTGCAATACAAACTGTATTTTATCTTATAAATACCTAACCATGTCCAATATCCTTGTATATATTCTATACATATAGGATTTGACGGACTAAAATAAAAAATAAAAAAATAAAAAAATTACCTTCCCGTGCACAGGCTGCCATTAAAACTGCAACACAAACGACTGTGTTTGGAGTGGTGCCATGATTGGGAAGTGTAGGCTGCTCATGAATGGCACTGCATTTTGTTCAGGTATGAAGCATGGTTGTGCACTACCCAGATGAACATAATTTGTAAGTTTGGTGACAACCTGGTGAAGTATTCTATTCTTACAATGTTATGCAAAGGCTTGGCAGTGTTACTCTGGCATCATGATGTTGGGTATGATGCAGGTCATGGATGGGAGTGACTGATGTAACTCTAATGGCACAATTGTATATCATGGAAATCCTGTGTCTGTATGTGCTACCTTTCATTAGACATTGTCTTGGTGCCATTTTTCAACAGGGTGATGCTTGTTCACACATGGCAAATGTCTCTATGAACTGTCGACATGATTGGTTGATTATGTTTTGCTTTAGGGTGCAAAAAACAACTGGGGCCATATGAGCCCAAGTCAAAACTACAGAACACGAAGACAGAGAAAAGTTAAAACAGGACTATACATTAGTCCCATTTGATATAAGAGAATCTGTAAAAAACAGGGACATGGAGAAAGGGCTAAAAAAGACACCATACAGAAACAGAGGTCCAAAACTGAAAATTAAATGGCTTTCACCATATTGCTTTGACAGATAAAAGGTAAAACGTGGTCGACAGCTCACCTGTCATTTGCTAAAATGGCTGACAGCTCAGACAGCAAACCCATGTGGGAACTTAAACCATTAAAAAAATGGGAATTCTGTCAGGAAGTGGCAGACAGTTAAAACTTGGGCACAGTGTGTACAAAGTGGTGGAGTAGCACAGCTTATCAAATGACAATGGCTAAAAAGATAGTGCCCAACATGTGGATGAGTTAAAATGACCCCCTCCCAGTGGGAGGGCCAAGAGGAGGTCATCCAAGCTGCTGGGAGAGGCTTAATAAGCTGGAGCTTATTTCCATGAAGGGAGGGCCATTGGCAATGCCAAAGGGACACCACCTTCTGATAGGCAGCAACTCAGAGTGGGCCGAGGTACGAGGACTGCAAATAAACATCACAGTGGCTCCACCAAGAGTGAGCAAGTGACAGTTTTCCTGGACCCATTGCAATAAGGGATGGGCAGTGTACAGTGCACATAGACTTTGAAGGGCGATGAGTGAGTCTGAGCAGAGGACACAATTGAAAAGCCTGTGGTGCCGGACATACTCCATGGTCTGATACAGGGTGAAGATCTCAGTTGTAAATACTGAGCAGTGTGCCAGAAGCTGATTTTGAAAGACACGGGCACCAATGACGAAGGCACACCTGATCCCGCAGTCAGTCCGAGAGCCTTCAGTCTATACAATGGTACCATTAGGAAGTTCCATGTGAAGGTCGTGAAACTGAAGGTGATAGAGCAAGGCTGGAGTGGTGTCCTTGGGAAGCGATTGAAGGCCAAGGTTAACATGGGCCACTTCACAAAGCCAAGGTGGTTAAGGGTTCACACCCACTGGGAAAGTTGCAGGTAGTGTGAAGTTAAGCCAATGTAGCAAGTGCCGAATGTGGATTCCAGGAGGTAATAGATAAGAGAGATGGTGATCAAAGGAATCATTGAAGAAGGTGGCATAGGATGGGTGACCACACATGGCAGACAAACGGCATGCATACCTGCTGAGGAGAAAGTCATGGCGGTAGGACAGTGGTATTTCAGCAGCTTCAGCATACAGACTCTCAACCAGTCTAGTACAAAAAGTGCCACGATGGTGAATAGTCTTGAGACGGCGTAAGAGGGACAGACGTGCAGACGCATGAACAAAGCACCCATCATAGTCGAGTTTCAAAGGGACAAGGAACCGGTACAAATGGAGGAAGGTGGTTCAAATTGGCACCACAGGAAGTACCATTGAGGACATGTAGGACATTGAGGAACCATGGAAAGTGAGCCGTCAGGTAAGGCACATGGGAGGACCAAGAGTGCTTCCTATTGAGCATGAGCCCCAGGAATTTCTTAGTTTCAATGAATGGAAGGGCAACAAGCCTAAGATGAAAAGATGGTGTGAGAAACCATTTGCACCGCCAGAAATTCATACAGACAGTTTTGTCAGTGGAATACTGGAAGCCACTGGCGATGCTCCAGGAGTAAGGACTGTCACGACATCACTGAAGATGCCACGCTATGTGACAGGTCAGTGCAGAACTGCAATAGATGACAAAATTGTCAACAAAAAGGGAGCTGGAGATGCCTGGTGGGAGACAGGACATTATAGGGTTAATGGCGATGGTCGAGAGAACGGTGCTCAGGACAGAACCCTGAGGCACACTGTTTTCCTGGATAAAGATGTCCAACAAGGCACAGCCCACACGCACCTTGAAAACTTGGTCTTTTAAAAATTCTTGAAGGAAACAGGGCAGGTTGCCACAGAAGCCCCAAGTGTAAAGAGTACAGAGGACACCAGTTCTCCAACAGGTGTCGTAGGTCTTCTCCAAATCAAAAAAACATGGCCACAGCCTGGGATTTCCACAGAAAACCATTCATGAAATGGGTGGGTGAAGGAATGAAATGGTCAACTGTAAAACGATGCACTCAAAATCCACCTCATGCATTCATTAGTAAATTGCAAGATATGAGCTCCCATGCCAGCCTGGTATGAATCATATGTTCCATCACCTTGCAAACACAGCTGGTGGGAGAGATGGGGCAGTAGCTAGAAGGAAGGTTCTTGTCCTTACCAGGTTTAGGTATGGGTATGATAGTGGCTTAATGCCGAAGTCCAGGAAATGTGCCCTCTGCCCAGATGTGGTTGTACGTGTTAAGCAGAAAGTGCTTGCCCACAACACCTGAATGTGGACAACGTCTAGCCATGGGGCAGAGGATCGAATGAACTGAGAGCATGACCCAGCTCCTCATAGTAAAGGCAATATTGTAGTACTCCTGATTCTGAGAAGATAAGGGTTTTCCCCGAGACTCCTCCAAATCGCTTCCGATGGAGAAAGACAGGGTGATAGTGGGAAGAGCTCAAAACGACCACAAAATGGTGGCCCAAGGTGTTGGAGATAGCAATAGGGTCCATGATAACATCATCTGGTGCTGTCAGGCCAGAAATTAGTGAATGGATCTTGATCCCAGAGAGCCATCAGAGGTTGGCCCAAATGATCTGAAAAGAGCACAGGTAGTTCCAGTTTTCAAGAAGGGTCATTGAGCAGATGCACAAAACTATAGGTCTATATCTCTGACATTGATCTGTTGTAGAATTTTAGAACATGTTTTTTGGTCGCATATCATGTCATTTCTGGAAACCCAGAATCTACTCTGTAGGAATCAACATGGATTCCAGAAACAGCGATCGTGTGAGACCCATCTCACTTTATTTGTTCATGAGACCCAGGAAATATTAAATAGAGGCTCACAGGTAGATGCCATTTTCCTTGACTTCTGGTAGGCGTTCGATACAGTTCCGCACTGTCGATAAACAAAGTAAGAGCCTATGGAATATCAGACCAGCTGTGTGGCTGGATTGAAGAGGTTTTAGCAAACAGAACACAGCATGTTGTTCTCAATGGAAAGAAGTCTACAGATGTTAAAGTGACCTCTGGTGTACCACAGGGGAGTGTTATGGAACCATTGCTTTTCACAGTATATATAAATGACATAGTAGATAGTGTCGGAAGTTCCATGCAGATTTTCACTGTTGATGCTGTAGTATACTGAGAAGTTGCAGCTTTAGAAAATTGCAGCGAAATGCAGCAAGATCTGCAGCAGATAGGCACTTGCTGCAGGGAGTGGCAACTGACCCTTAACATAGACAAATGTAATGTATTGCGAGTACATAGAAAGAAGGATCCTTTATTGTATGATTATATGATAGCGGAACAAACACTGGTAGCAGTTACTTCTGTAAAATATCTGGGAGTATGCATACAGAACGATTTGAAGTGGACTGATCATATAAAATTAAAAGTTGGTAAGGCGGGTGCCAGGTTGAGATTCATTGGGAGAGTCCTTAGAAAATGTAGTCCATCAACAAAGGAGGTGGCTTACAAAACACTCGTTCAGCCTATACTTGAGCATTGCATATCAGTGTGGGATCCGCACCAGGTCAGGTTGACAGAGGAGATAGAGATGATCCAAAGAAGAGTGGCATGTTTTGTCACAGGGTTATTTGGTACGTGTGATAGCATTATGGAGATGTTTAGCAAACTCAAGTGGCAGACTCTTCAAGAGAGGCACTCTGCATCGCGGTGTAGCTTGCTGTCCAGGTTTCGAGGGGGTGCAATTCTGGATGAGGTATCGAATATGTTGCTTCCCCCTACTTATACCTCCCGAGGAGATCACGAATGTAAAATTAGAGAGACTCGAGCGTGCACAGAGGCTTTCCGGCAGACGTTCAAGCAGCAAACCATACGTGAGTGGAACAGGAAAGGGAGGTAATGACAGTGGCATATAAAGTGCCCTCCACCACACACTGTTAGGTGGCTTGTGGAGTATAAATGTAGATGTAGATGTAGACAGAGGAAGAGATTAACTGTTAAAAGAACTAGTGAATGAAATCCCGATAGCTTTTATGCTATTCCAAAGAGTGCAATGACACATTGCACGCATCTGTTTATAATGAATGCAGTTTCCCATTGTAGGATGATGCTTAAAAATGCGGAGAGCAAGTCTTCATGTGCAAAATGCATTGCTGTATGCCTTAGTCCACCAAGGGACTCGGACATGGCGTGGTGTAGAGGAGGTATGAGGAATGGGACGTTCTGCAGCGCTAAGGATAACATTTGTGAGATATTCCACCTGGTCATCACAGCTGGGTAAATCTTGTTCTCTGAAGGTCACCAGGGAGGAATAAAGCTGCCAGCCAGCCTGAGCAAGCTACCATTTGGGTGTTCACACAGATGGGGTAGGAGTCAACAAATGGATAGCAAATGGGAAATGGTCTTTCAAGTGGGCGTCAGAAAGAATGGACCACTCAAAATGAAGACGGGCAGTGCAGAAGGATAGGTCCAGATGGGAATAGGTGTGTGAGGAGTCAGAAAGGAAAGTGGGTGCTCCAGTGTTGAGGCAGAAGAGGTTGAGTTGATTAAGAAAATCAGTCAAGAGGGCACCTCTCTGACAGGTTCTTGGAGAACCCCAAAGGGGTTTATGTGCATTAAAGTCACCAAGTAGCAGAAAAGGGGGAGGCAGATGCCCAATAAGCTGAAGGAAGTCTGCCCTGGTGACATCGAATACTGGAGGGATATAAATGGTACAGAGGGAAAAAGTCAGGTGGGGAAGAAAAAGGCAAACTGCAACAGCCTGAAGATGAGTAGTCAGGGAGATGGGTTGACTGCAAATGTTATCCCTTGTGAGCACCATGACACCACCATGAGATGGAATGCCAACCTCAGGGGGAAGGTCAAAATGAACTGGGAAAAAATGTGAAAGCTCAAAACGGTTGTGAGGGCACAATTTCATCTCCTGGTGGCAGATTAAAAGGGGACACAGCGATGCTAAAAGCAGCCATAAATTCTCTTTTTGGGACAGAAAGCCATGAACATTCCATTGGAGGAGAGTCATGATGAGGAAGAGATGTAGGGTTGTCACCTCAGTAACTACCGAATGAGCCTGTGAAGAGTCGCTGCTACAGGGCACAGAAGCAGGAGAAGCCTGTTCCATGGGGTCCACAGAAGCATCAGCTTGCTTGTGTTGTTGGTCTGTGGATTCCAACACATAAAAATTGTTGGTTGTGTAAGCCAGCGACATGGAGGCCAGCCGGGCTAAGGTATCACGTGACAACACCGTCAAAGAAGATCTTCGAGTCAGCAAAGGAGAAGACCGTTTGTCTTTGGTGGACTTCTTTGAGCCCTTCCTGTTAGAGAAAGACTCAGGTGTTGTTTGGCTGGAGGGAGTCGGAAGTCTTCACAGGAGTACTTCTGTCCATTCTGGCCTACCAGTTGTGTAGCTGGTGGCTTCACCTCTTCAGGCGAGAGTTTGATGGCTTGTTGCACAGCTGGATGGGGAGGATGGTGATGCTACCTTGACACATGGCGACTTCACAACCTCAGAACTGAATTTGAGGTTGCATATCTGTGTGGCCACGTCCTTCATGGAGTGAGAGGTAGCAAGAATAGAACTGTAAGTGCGAGACAGGAGAACACAGGGTTTGCAATTAGCAAATAAGTTGTGTGTGACTAGGTAAGGGACTCTCTCCTTTACCCAGATCTCTTGGACTACCTGCTCATCATGATACATGGGACAATTTTAAGAGGAGGTGGGATGGCAGCCATTGCAGTTGATATAGCAGGGCGAACAAGGCAGACAATTGCCCTTGTCCACATCCCTGCCACAGATTACACATTTGGCTGGGTGTCGACAAGACATTCTAGTGTGGTTGAAATAATGACACTGGTAGCAGCACATCAGGTTTGGAATGTACAGCCATACTGTGATAATTTCATAGCCTGCTTTGATCTAGGATGGAAGCACCACTCAATCAAAGGTGACAAAAAGAGTGCGGGTGGACACTAAGGAGGAATCTACCTTGTCCATCATCCGATGGACAGCAATAACATCCTGATCAGAGAGGTAAGATTGGATTTTGGCCTCAGTTAGACTGTCGAGCAGCCTAGTGTAAATAACACCATGGGAAGAATTCAAAGTTCTGTGGCTCTTGATGTGAACAGGGTAGCAGTGGAGAAGCAAGGCGGCAAGCAGTTGTTGTGCTTGAGAGTCAGAAGTAGTCTACAAAAGCAAAGTGCCATTTCATAAACGAGAGCAGGATTTCAAAGGGCTGGCATATGCATCAATACCTTCCTGGATAATAAATAGCTTAATCGTGACAAAGGACTTTCCGACTTCAGTATGTAAGACCACAAGGAACCGTGGTGCAGCGGGAAGGGTCTTTGAATCATTAGCCTCATTATGTAGGAAGGTTCTTTGAATCATTAGCTCCATTATGTTTACGTTTCATTGACACTGATTGTGAAGGTGATTGGTTCATTGTGAGAAAATCTCCCATGATTGCCAGCATCTCCGGTGGCACTCTCCTTCTAACTGGGTACCCCCTTCACAAGTGGGTGCACTTGCCTTAGGTGATTGTTCACACCTCAGGTCACCAATCGGCAGTTTGGGAAGGTTGCAGCTCAGGCAATCACCTGTCCCTGGGCCTGGTCGGTACTGGGGGTACGTGCAAACCCTACCTGTCAACCCGGGGCTGGGAATTATGTGTTACCTAGTCACCTGATATGCGTGAGATGCCCGAGATGGCTTTCAGGAGAGCACAGAGAGGAAGAAGAAAAAGAGGAACCTCAAACGCCAAAGTGGAGGAATGAAAGGAGAAGGGAAACAAAGAAAGGAAAAGAGAGAGAAAAACAGTGGTGAGACTGCTCTTACATCAGTGACAGACAATGCAGAACATTCCCGATAACACCCCAGACATGTTCCCCAAGGGAGGAGAAAAAGAATGGCAAGAGGATAGACATGCAGCAAGGAAGAGAAAAGATGCTGCAAAGGCTCGGACCCCATAGTAGCCAAGTACTAATTGGCCGAAGACTGGCGAGCCCCCTGAGTGGGGGGAGGGGGTGTTTGCATGATGTTTAGGTACTCTAATTGCCACCAAGATTCCCAAATCTGCCCCCAATGGAATGTGTGTGGGACCAGGTCATACTTCAAATCAAAACCAGTGCCAATGTCCTAGACATCAAGGACTAGTTAACAGGTGTGGGTCACAGGTGTGGCCTCAGTAGAGGATGCAACGGCACTATGATACCCTTACAAACTGCATCAGTGGATGCAACCAGGCCAGAGAGAGTTTAATGCCATATTATTACAAGGGCTCACACCGCCATATTCTTTGTAAATTTGATTCAATATTGTAATCACTGAAATAACATCAGGTAGCCTCTCAACCTATGAAGTTTTCATTTCCTCCTATCCTTCCGGGTGCTTTACCTTTTCTTATCAGGCAGTGTATTTATGAAATGTAGAGCCACAAGTTAACTGATAAATAAGCATTGCAGCAGAGACGAAAGCATTTTATAATAGATCACATCATGTACACATGAGGTATGCATCATTTAAACAATGAGTTTAAATTTTCTTAGTAACTTAAATTAATGCATTTAAATCTGTGACTACCTCAAAAAGTGAATGTATGTGACTTTTTGTTTGTGCTTGTGTCTTCTTTCATCTGCTAAGAATTTTATGTATTCATCTCTTGTTTCTGAATGGGAATCTCATGGATCAACTCACAGTACACATTAACAACATTATTGTTAGAGAGAACACTGAAAATTAATTATCATTGAACTGCTATAAACTATTTGTGGTTACTAAAGTTAAGTTTAACATACTAAAATTAACATAAAAATTGCTACTCCTTTGGTTATATTGTATAGCTGCTGTTTCTTACTCATCTCTAGCTTAATGCCTATGTGATGAAGTTTATATTCATTATGGAATAACTGTTACCCATGTGCTGAAAGAATTTTATATTTTTCAACACTGAGTACTGCTACTTATCATTCAATTAACAGGAGGAATGCCAGTTATGGCACCTAGATGATCAGATAATTTACAGAAGAAATGGGCAATACGGCTTGCCTGAATCTCCTTTGGATTTAAGGACGTTCTTAATTTCTTGCTTTGTCAGATGCAACCATGCTGAAGACCTCTGTGTCAGCATACAAATAAACACTTTGAACCATAGACAAGCATGCAAAGTTTACATGGGCATAGTGTTCTGTCTTGTATTGTAGTTTTACGTTTCACACACAAAATGAAACTGATTCCTATTACTAACTACAAATAACATTAAGAAGAATATGTAATTGCTGGGTGTGTAATAATTCCAAGATCTCTGAAGAGGCCTCTGTGGTTACCTACTTTGCACATAATTCTTACTGCTTACGTTTTCTGAATAAACGAAGTAAAGTGTTCAGTCTCATTGGCCTCAAAGGCAATAACAACAGCACAAAAAGTGCACTACACACCTCAGAAGAATTTTTCCATTGGGAGAGGCAGGGAGTGAGGACACAGTCCTCCCCCTCACTCCCTCCTGCCCCACAGCTGCCCATCGTCAGTGGTAATGGCTGTCTGAGTACAGTTCATTTTTAACTTCATTATCAAGTGTTTCATTTCTCAACATTACATTAACAATATTTTTAGAACAGCACATTAGATCGTGACTTATAACAACATTCCTGCAGCACACATTTTTCTCAGCTGTTGACAGTAGTGAAAGTTCGTAAAAGAAATCAACACCCTTCTCTTAGGTCAACACAATTAGCAGCACTTTTAAGTGCAAAACATGCTGAACTGAATTTCCTGTTTAGTTTATCTTTGAGTTCATTCCGCTTCAGCTTGCTATCTAGGTGGTCCCCAAGGACTTTTATCTACATCTACACGTAGTTTTGTTTAGTGAGAGTCAATTACTGTACAGGTTTGGCGCTAACTGATCAGTTTTATCTGTTTGAATCTGAATAATATGAGCACCTGTGAAGTTAATACATAAACCGTTTGCCTTTAACAAGTTTTGGGCTTTTTCACCTATAATCTGGACTGTCTCTTTCATGATTCACTTTGGGCTCTTGTTTAGCATACTTGTACCATCAGCAAACATTTCATTGGAATGGTTTCAAACTGATTGCTGGACTCCAGATATTGTGATGTTGAGTCAGTAAGTTGAACACCTCCTAAAATGGCCACACATATACAAAACAATATTATGCTGAGGATTTCTTCAATTCATCTGATCAATGGAATTTCAGGAGTTCATTCTCATCACTCACTGACAAATGAAACTCAGTTACAAAAAAGAAATCTTAAATGATATCCCTCTCAAAGGCTGCTTTATGGACAATAGTACTTGGATGAATTTAAAAGGGGTGAAACAGCATATTGCTGCTGCAGACAAAGCTGCTATGCCTGATGTTTACACACAACTTCAGGTAGCCAGCTTATACACGGTGGTCCACTGATTGTGACCAGGCCAAATATCTCACAATATAAGCATCAAAAGAAAAAACTACAAAGAACAAAACTTGTCTAGCTTGAAGGGGGAAACCAGATGGCACTATGGTTGGCCTGCTAGATGGCGCTGCCATAGGGCAAACGGATATCAACTGCATTTTTAAAAATAGGAACCCCCATTTTTTATTACATATTCGTGTAGCACGTAAAGAAATATGAATGTTTTAGTTGGACCACTTTTTTCACTTTGTGATATATGGTGCTCTCATTTTCACAAACACATGGCTCACAATTTTAGACAAACAGTTGGTAACAGGTAGGTTTTTTAAATTAAAATACAGAATGTTGGTATTTTTGAAAATTTTATTTTGGTTATTCCAATGTGATACATATACCTTTGTGAACTTATCATTTCTGAGAACGCATGCTGTTACAGCATGATTACCTGCAAACACCACATCAATGCAATAAATGCTCAAAATGATGTCCATCAACCTCAATGCATTTGGCAATACATGTAACGACATTCCTCTCAACAGCAAGTAGTTTGCCTTTCGTAATGTTCGCACATGCATTGACAATGTGCTGATGCATGTTGTCAGGCATTGTTGGTGGATCATGGTAGCAAATATCCTTCACCTTTCCCCACAGAAAGAAATCTGGGGACGCCAGATCTGGTGAACGTGCGGGCCATGTTATGGTGCTTTGACGACCAATCCACCTGTCATGAACTATGCTATTCAATACTGCCTCAACGGTGATTCAGAGTAGATCCCTCAGAAAAGTCAGTGGGTCACTATGTAGAGGTTTTATTAAGGAAGATACCATGGTTATTGTGGGTGGGCCGGGCAACAGTATTGACAGAGATCCAGGGTACAGCATAGAGTGAGACCTGGCAAAGATTGCATCGGCATCGAGTCATACCAGTGTTGGGTTTGTGTCGGTTCTGGAGCGCCATGACCGGCCTCATTTGAGCTCTTCTGTCAGGAGAGTTAATTTGGAGTTGGAATGGCTACTTGGATCTGATGCGGGGTCACACATTGGTGTGGTTCCTGTTGATTCACTCTGTAGGTGGGACTATACTAGACATGGCCTACACCTCAACAAGAAGGGGAAGGGTAAACTGGCTGGGCTGATAGCAGGAAATTTAAAGGGGGGAGGAACTACATCTCATGGTGGTATTTCTTTTTTAGTGTAAGATCAGTGTCCAGTGGGAAACTCAGCCAGGCAAGTGCTAAAGATGTTAAAAAAGTTCAAGATACTCACAAAAGTAAAATGAAAAATGTTAGTATATTTCATCAAAATATTGGGCGATTGTAGAATAAAATTGATGAGCTTCTGCTTTGTTTAGAAGATATAGAAACTGAGAATGTAATAGATGTACTATGCCTGTCTGAGCATCACATTGTCACTTATATGCAAAAGGTTAGCATCAATGGGTACAAATTAGCTGCATATGTAAGTAGAGATAATATGATGAGAGGAGGAGTTGCCATATATGTCAAAAGCTTCCACAGCGCAAAACATTTAGAAACTAAAAAATTTTGTGTAGAGCAACATATGGAAGCATGTGCCACTGAACTAAAACTAAATGATGGCACTTTCATAATTGTAACAGTGTATAGGTCCCCCTCAGGGAATTTCCAGCTATTTCTAGAAAACTTGGATGCTTTGTTGTGCAATCTGTCAGACAGGGGGAAGCAAATTATCATTTGTGGGGATTTCAATGTTGATTTCCTGAAAGAGTGTGATAGGAAGAATGACCTTGTAGTATTACTCAGTTCTTTCAATTTGAGCTCCGTCATTGATTTTCCTACTCGGATAACAAAGGACAGCAGGACATTGATAGATAACTTTTTTATAGACCAAGATAAGTTTAAGGACATAAATGCTTATCATGTTGAGAATGGTCTTTCAGATCATGGTGCACAGCTAGTTACAGTACATGGCATAGCTCCATGCAGTATATCAAATCAGAATTTCAAAGCAGTGCGTTCAATTAACAATATAAATACTGCAAACTTTAGGGAAAGACTAAAGGAGCTAGACTGGGATGAAGTGTATATGGAACCCGATGCAAACTTGAAATATAACTTATTTCACGATACATTTTTAAGGGTATTTGAAAATTGTTTTCCCAAGAAAACAGAGAAATATAATTCCAAGAAAACATATAAAAAACCTTGGCTAACTAAAGGAATAAGAATATCTTGCAACTGTAAAAGAGAACTGTATCTAACAGCAAGAGGGAGTACTGACCCCGAAATTGTTCAATATTATAAAAACTATTGTGCGGTACTAAGAAAAGTTATTAAAAAGTCCAGAAGCATGTGTATCATGTCTGAGATCAGTAACTCTGATAATAAAATTAAAGCAATTTGGAATATTATTGAAAGGGAAACAGGGCAACCAAGAGCACAGGAAGACTTTAGTGCCATTAAACTGAATGACAAGTGTACTAACAAACAATCTGAAATTGGAAATATTTTCAATAATCATTTTCTAAATATTGTGGAGAAAGTAGGATCTAGATCTTGACTAGAAGAGGCAAGGCTTCTACTAGAAGAGGCCATACCTGTGCAGTTTGAAACAATTGTATTTCCATGAACCTCTCCCTCTGAAATCAGTAAAATAATAAACTCACTGAAAAGTAAAAGCTCTTACGGAATTGATGGCATTTCCAGCAAGATACTTAAAGCTTCTTCCCTACAGATAAGTAGCATTCTCAGCCACGTGTGTAATACCTCTTTAGAGCAGGGTGTTTTCCCCGATAGACTGAAATATGCCATTGTAAAACCATTGCATAAAAAGGGGGATATGTTGGATGTCAACAAGTATCACCCAATCTCTCTTCTGACAGCTCTATCAAAAATTTTTGAGAAAGTAATGTATTCAAGAGTAGCCTCCCATATATGTAAAAATAAAGTACTAACAAAATGTCAGTTTGGTTTTCAGAAAGGCTTTTCAACAGAAAATGCTATATACACTTTCACTGATCAAATATTAAATGCTCTGAATAACCGGACATCACCCACTGGTATTTTTTGTGATCTCTCAAAGGCCTTTGACTGTGTAAATCATGGAATTCTTTTAGATAAGCTAAATCATTATGGTTTGAGGGGGGCAGTGCACAAATGGTTTAATTCATACTTTACTGGAAGAGTGCAGAAAGTTGAAATAAGTGGTTCATGTAATGTTAATACAACAGCTGATTCCTCAAACTGGGGGGCTATCAAGCATGGGGTCCCACAGGGTTCGGTCTTAGGTCCTTTACTGTTCTTGATATACATTAATGACTTACCATTCCATATTGATGAAGATGCAAAGTTAGTTCTTTTTGATGATGATACAAGTATAGTAATAACATCCAAAAACCAAGAACTAAGTGATGTAATTGTAAATGATGTTTTTCACAAAATTATTAAGTGGTTCTCAGCAAACGGACTCTCTTTAAATTTTGATAAAACACAGTATATACAGTTCCGTACAGTAAATGGCACAACTCCAGTAATAAATATAGACTTTGAACAGAAGTCTGTAGCTAAAGTAGAATTTTCAAAATTTTTAGATGTGTTCATTGATGAGAGGTTAAACTGGAAGCAACACAT
Organism: Schistocerca gregaria; assembly: GCF_023897955.1. NCBI lineage: Eukaryota > Metazoa > Arthropoda > Insecta > Orthoptera > Acrididae > Schistocerca > Schistocerca gregaria. Next base: position 567,914,741 of record NC_064925.1, on the reverse strand, counting down.
TAACGGTCTGCTGAAACGTCTGAGTTCGGCTACGTATGCTATTAGGGTTATTGCAAATTTTGGTGATAAGAATCTCAGTAAATTAGCTTACTATGCCTACTTTCATTCACTGCTTTCGTATGGTATCATATTCTGGGGTAATTCATCGTTGAGTAGAAAAGTATTCATTGCTCAAAAACGTGTAATCAGAATAATTGCTGGAGCCCACTCACGGTCATCTTGCAGACATCTATTTAAGGATCTAGGGATCCTCACAGTAACCTCACAGTATATATATTCACTTATGAAATTTGTTGTTAATAATCCAGCCCAGTTCAAAAGTAATAGCAGTGTGCATAGCTATAACACCAGGAGAAAGGATGATCTTCACTATGCAGGGTTAAATCTGACTTTGGCACAGAAGGGGGTAAATTACGCTGCCACAAAAGTCTTTGGTCACCTACCAAACAGCATCAAAAGCCTGACAGATAGTCAACCAACATTTAAAAATAAATTAAAAGAATTTCTAGATGACAACTCCTTCTACTCATTGGCTGAATTTTTAGATATAAATTAAGGGAGGAAAAAAACTAACTTAAGCATTAGTGTCGTGCAATATTTTGTGTAATGTAATATCTTGTACAGACATCTTTCATTAACCTGACACATTCCACATCATTACGAAGTGTCGTATTAATGATCTATGGAACAAGTATTAATCTAATCTAATCTAATCACATCGTCCATAAACAGCCTTTTTCAATTTATCCCAAGCATGTTCAATATGGTTCAGATCTGGAGAACATGCTGGCCACTCAGGTGGAGTGATGTCATTATCCTGACGAAAGTCATTCACAAGATGTGCACAATGGGGGTCATTCATAAAGACAAATGCCTCACCAATATGCTGCCAATATGGTGGCACTATCGGTAAAAGGATGACATTCACATATCGTAAAGCCATTATGGTGCCTTCAATGACTACCAGCAGCATACGTCGGCCCCACATAATGCCACTCAAAACAGCAGGGAACCTCCACCTTGCTGCATTAGCTGGACAGTGTGTCTAAGGCATTCAGCCTGACAGGCTTGCCTCCAAACATGTCTCTGGCAATTGTCTGGTTGAAGGCATATGCAACACTCATTGCTGAAGAGAATGTGATGCCGACCCTGAGCAGTCCATTCGGCATACTGTTTGGCCCATCTGCACCACACTGTATGGTGTCATGGTTGCAAAGATGGACCTCACCATGGATGTCATGAGTGAAGTTGCTCATCATGCAGCCTACTGCGCACAGTTTGAGTCGTAACACGATGTCCTGTGGCTACACGAAAAGCATTATTCAACATGGTGGCATTGCTGTAAGCGTTCCTCCAAGCCATAATCCTTAGGTAGCAGTCATCCACTACAGTAGTACCTTGGACTGCCTGAGCGAGGAATGTCATTGACAATTCCTGTCTCTCTGTACCTCCTCTATGTCTGAGCAACATCGCTTTGGTTCACTCTGAGATGCCTGGACACTTCCCTTGTTGAGAGCCCTTCCTGTTATAAAGTAACAATATGGACAAGATTGAACCATGCTATTGACAGTCTAGGCATGGTTGAACTGCTGACAACACGAGCCGTGTACCTCCTTCCTGGTGGAATGACTAGAACTAAACGGCTGTCAGACCCCCATGATCTGATAGGTGCTGCTCATGCATGGTTGTTTACATCTTTGGGCAGGTTTAGTGACATCTCTGAACAGGCAAAGGGACTGTGTCTGTGCACAATATCCATAGTCAACGTCTATCTGCAGGAGTTTTTGTAAGTGGGTTGATGGAAATTTTCTTTAAATGTTTGTATAAGGTAGTTGTAACAACATTCCTGATGATTGACTGAAATCATCCTCTCTTCACTTTTGTGGTGTTTCATACATGTGCAGCCAAAATCCTTAGCTTCAGCTTTTTAATTTCCATTACTGTCTGAATGACTTCTTCATCCTCTTAGTATGCTGCAGCCAAATCCTTATTTTCAGCAACTTCAGTTAACATGGGGCTTTAGTTCCATAGGCACAGTTTGCTATCATAGTGAATCTCAGTATTCGTAAGTGGACATGTTTCTCAGAATATACTGTTCCAATCATAGCACACTCAGTCATGCAACAGGCATTTTTTCCATGTTGCTTATGCAACCCTTCTGTCTGGCAGGTTGTACATATCTGTGTGCCTACCATCAGCAATATATCTTAATGGAAAAAGCCAGGAGGATATGGCATCCCATGATGTCCCTGTCTGTTTCCCAGACTCTACGTCTTTTGTTCCCCCTTTATAAGTTTAGTGCAATGCCTGTAGTGTGGCCTGTTTGAGTGTAGCCTTATTTGGAGATGATTCCCAGTTATAGTGTTTCATCCACTGATGCTTCTATGTCCTTTTATGTGACTGCTAACTGCTAGGCATTGTTGTCATTTATCTGATTCAACTTTCCTTCTTTGGCAATTTTTTGTTAATTTGTTTTCTCTATTTTCATGATTTACTATTTAACCTTTTTCTGTTAATACATGGTTCATTCTTATGCTAATAATTTTATTAATGACTTCCCTCTAACCATCAATATTCTATATAGAGCTTTGTTATGTTTCACCTAAAAGTTTACAAGTTCTCTACCACTACTCCGTTTCATTTCTTTTATGTTTGTTTTTGCTTGCTTTTGCAGGAGCAGTTTCTGCTTTTGCTATATTTCAGTTTTTATGATTGTTGGATTGAACTGCCAATTTCAATTTATTTTTCCTCAATACCACATATGATATTTTTTGATACATTTCTCATGCTCTTCTTTACCATAGCTGTATGTTTTATCTGGTCACTATGTTAATTCTTTGTTTTTCCCTTGCCATTTGTTTCCTATAAGCCCAAGTCTCTCAATTTTCAATATGTTTTCCTAATCATTCCAATGAAGTTTCCCTCTTTTGTATGATTGTTTTCATCTGCAGTTTTACTAAATACTGTTCATTCCCACACCATTAGGGTCCCCTCTTTTTTTATGAAGACTCCAAACTTTTTAAGATCACAAATCTCATCTATTGCTGGTGTGCTACTGGTGATATTCTTCTTATCTTGCCCTGTGTGTCTTACTTTAAAAAGTAAATTTTAATTGATTTCATTTCTTCTAAACCATTCCTCTCTTTTGGTGGGTGAAGAGCTCACTGTTTTGGAAACATAGCTTCTATGTAACATTTTCCTTGTGTTTATATCTCCAAACAGATCTTTTTTTGCATTTAGAGGAACATACACTCCTGGAAATGGAAAAAAGAACACATTGACACCGGTGTGTCAGACCCACCATACTTGCTCCGGACACTGCGAGAGGGCTGTACAAGCAATGATCACACGCACGGCACAGCGGACACACCAGGAACTGCGGTGTTGGCCGTCGAATGGCGCTAGCTGCCCAGCATTTGTGCACCGCCGCCGTCAGTGTGAGCCAGTTTGCCGTGGTATATGGAGCTCCATCGCAGTCTTTAAAACTGGTAGCATGCCGTGACAGCGTGGACGTGAACCGTATGTGCAGTTGACGGACTTTGAGTGAGGGCGTATAGTGGGCATGCGGGAGGCCGGGTGGACGTACCACCGAATTGCTCAACACGTGGGGCGTGAGGTCTCCACAGTACATCGATGTTGTCGCCAGTGGTCGGCGGAAGGTGCACGTGCCCATCGACCTGAGACCGGACCGCAGCGACGCACGGATGCACGCCAAGACCGTAGGATCCTATGCAGTGCCATAGGGGACCGCACCACCACTTCCCAGCAAATTAGGGACACTGTTGCTCCTGGGGTATCGGCGAGGACCATTCGCAACCGTCTCCATGAAGCTGGGCTACAGTCCCGCACACCGTTAGGCCGTCTTCCGCTCATGCCCCAACATTGTGCAGCCTGCCTCCAGTGGTGTCGTGACAGGCGTGAATGGAGGGACGAATGGAGACGTGTCGTCTTCAGCGATGAGAGTCGCTTCTGCCTTGGTGCCAATGATGGTCGTATGCGTGTTTGGTGCTGTGCAGGTGAGCGCCACAATCAGGACTGCATACGACCGAGGCACACAGGGCCAACACCCGGCATCATGGTGTGGGGAGCGATCTCCTACACTGGCCGTACACCTCTGGTGATCGTCGAGGGGACAGTGAATAGTGCACGGTACATCCAAACCGTCATCGAACCCATCGTTCTACCATTCCTAGACCGGCAAGGGAACTTGCTGTTCCAACAGGACAATGCACGTCCGCATGTATCCCGTGCCACCCAACGTGCTCTAGAAGGTGTAAGTCAACTACCCTTGCCAGCAAGATCTCCGGATCTGTCCCCCATTGAGCATGTTTGGGACTGGATGAAGCGTCGTCTCACGCGGTCTGCACGTCCAGCACGAATGCTGGTCCAACTGAGCGCTAGGTGGAAATGGCATGGCAAGCCGTTCCACAGGACTACATCCAGCATCTCTACGATCGTACCCATGGGAGAATAGCAGCCTGCATTGCTGCGAAAGGTGGATATACACTGTACTAGTGCCGACATTGTGCATGCTCTGTTGCCTGTGTCTATGTGCGTGTGGTTCTGTCAGTGTGATCATGTGATGTATCTGACCCCAGGAATGTGTCAATAACATTTACCCTTCCTGGGACAATGAATTCACGGTGTTCTTATTTCAATTTCCATGAGTGTATTTAGAGGTGATAGGATCCATTCTGAAGGGAAAATATATAAATTTATGCCTTGTTCTTGATGATTTGTTAGAAACAGCTATTTGAAACTAAACAATGTTTAATGCTTGCCATGTCTGTGGCTTGAGTTGCGTCTACTGATAGCTCATCAGTGCTCACACCATTTTGCAAAGTTGGACTGATGCCTGCAAGTAGAACTTGTCTCTGTGTCTGTGGTTTAGAGTGGTGTTCTGTGTTCTGATGCAAAGTTTGTCTACAGGTAATATTGTACATCTTTCTTTTCAGAGCTCAATACCTTGTATGTGTTAATATATATGCTTCAGTTATTTATATGTTATCTTTTTATGCTCTCTTTTACTAATTAAAAATCTGATATTTTTTTACAGTGGTCAGCAGATACTTCTTAAGGGCATTGCATCCACAACAAGAATTCAATAAAGCAGCTCACACACCATGTTCTCCTGGAGAAGACCACCAAAGTTCAATTGGAAAAAATATTCATTACTGAACATTTTATATAAACTAAAATTAATGTTCTGTCACCATCATTTAATTATTTCACTGTGCAATGGAAAAAAAGACTAAGTAATTATATTTTGCTTCAATTATTTTGTCAGGCACTTGTATAAATAACCATTGAGCTTTACCCTGATGGCGTAAGATTGAGTGATGTGAGTATGATAGTAATGTATCTCTTTTTAGATGTTGAAGTAAAGTTTTGCTTCATTATTTTACTTAATTTTACTTAACTCATGGATTACTGAATCTGTTAATGTATGCTAAACAATAAAACAAAAATTTGCTTGAGTCAAGAAACAAAGCCAGCTATAACTTGCCCTGTAGAACTAACAAAAGTTAATAAACATTACTGTTACTAGCTGAGTAACCTAGAATTGCAGACATGTTCAAAAGAGCAGACGATCTCTTCAGTGCGAATGCACACCAGGCTCAAAATCTTATGGGAATTGGCAAAATTCTGCAAGTAATAAGGATAATGGGTGAGATGCACTACATTCATAGTGTGTGGATAGGGTGAGAATTTTTATCTGACAATAGGCATGCTAGGGTAGTCCACACAGTTGCAATGATCACTGTGTTCAGATGGCACAGTCGGCACAGCTGCGTAGTAAGCAGGAGACCTGGGCTCAGATTCCATTGATTTAAATCAGTGCCCATGGGCAGCCATTGTCTGTAATTCCTTTGCGTCTTAATCCATAATGGTTGCTGGATCAGAATGGTGTCTGTTCTTTCGGACATGTACAACAGACTATAAGACATACTTTTTTCTTTGAAAATTGCCTCCAAAATTCAGGTGTATCATACCAAAACTAAAATGTCTCAGAAAATTCCACAAAAGTATGAAGAGACAATATTATCTTTCCATTGCTTTATTATTCAGTATCAAAAGAAAACCAATGTGGAACTAAGGAAAATAGTAAATATGGATTAAACTCCCCAGACATTTTATATGCTGAGTAACAGAACTATTGCCATGAAAAGTGCTAAAACTGTAAAAATTGAAACAAGTGGACATGAAAAAATGCGCTCTACTCTTGTCCTTTCATGTTGTGCTGACACTACTAAACTTAATCCAATGACCATTTTCAAGTGCAAAATGATGCCAAAACCTGAAATACCACCAGGTGGTGGTGTTCTCATACATGACAAGGGTTGGATGGACAAGTCTGTTATGAAATTATTGATTAAGAGAGTGTGGGAGAGAAGGAAAGGTGCTTTATTGAAAAAGAGTTCTTTTCTTGTGCTAGATCAGTTCAGTAGTTATTTGAAAATTCTGTGAAAGAGGAATTGAGATAGGGAAATACAGAGCTTGCTGTTATTCTTGGATGACTTACTTCACAACTGCAATTGATTCTTGATGTCATGATAAACAAACCATTTAAAGTGCACATGAGAGAGGAATGGAACAAATGGTTGATGGATGAAACACAATATGAATTCACACTGAAGGGAGTTTTAAAATGACCTACAATCAAACAAGTGTGTCAGTGGATAAAACAATCAAACAGAGAAGATCTTACTGTTAAATCTTTCAAGAAGCGCAGCAGAAGTAATGCTCTCGGCAATGAAGACTATCTAATACATGAAGAGGGCAGTGATCATGTTGAAGAGGAAGAGGAAGAGGAAGAAGAAGAAAAAGAAGAAGAAAGTTCAGATGATGATTTTCAGGGATTTTTAAGGTAAGTTTGGTTTTATAAACTAAGAATTTTTATAGTCTAGCTTAATGGTCTAATAATAAAAATGGAAAAAAATGTTGTTTTTAAGAAAACTTGTTTAAATTAGCCCATAGTGTCTTATAGTCCTTAAAATATGGTATGCTTATGGGTATTTTTGTTGTCCAACTGTGAAAGACTTATCTGGTATGGGAACTTGGTTACTTGAGAACTATTCTGAGATTGGACGCACAAGTACTTTGTAAGCCATTAGCTTTGTGGACTGACTGCAGTTACCCAATATCCAGACACTGAATCAAAGTTTTCCACTTCCTTTACATTATGACTATGCTTATATGATCATCCTGTTTCATATTCCCACAAATTGTTACATCCGAATATTTGTATGAGTTGGTGGATTCTAACTGTGATTTACTGATGTAGACATTGAACACCTTGTTTTTGCATTTAGTGCACTGCACAATTTTAAATTTATGTATATGTACAATAAGATTCCAGCCATTGTTCCACTTCATCTTCTTATGAAGATTTACTTCATTTGTGTAGCTTTCATTATAGATAACCGCATCAACTGCAAAAAGCTATGGTTACTGTTAATATTTTCTGCCAGATGATTAATATATCAACAACAAATGTTTCAACACTCTTGTGTGAAGAGCTGAGGTCATTTCTACTTCTGACAATAACTATCCTGCAATGCACCTGAAGTTATTCTTTTCTTTGTCAGTACTGCATTGTTCCTACCAATAAATTCTTAATCCAGTCAGAAATTTCATTTGACCATCCTCCCCTCCACCTCCTGCCCCCCCTTTCCCCCTGATTGTACTTTTATTTCCATGTATTGGTGTGGCAGTCAGTTGGATACAATGATTCTTTTCTTCCAGAAAGCATTTGACTGATTGTCTTGATCCACAGCTTTCAGTATGTCATGTTAGACAAGTGCAAGATTTTTTCCTGTTTGAGATATCTTACTATGTTTCATCTCAGAATATTTTCTAAGATTCCACAATCAGTGAATGTCAATGATACTGGATGATAATGATGAGGATCAATTGTACTACACTTTTTGTACACTGATGTTATCTTTCAACTACTTGCCACATGTTTTTGATCAAGCTTAATCACAAATTCTGTAACGAATCTTATAGAGATTCCATCAGCTCAGGGGCTTTGCCAAATTTTAGCAAATTCAGCTGTTTCTCAACTCTGCCAACACTGATATCTAAATCACTAATATTTGCAATGGTGTCAGAATTAAATGGGCGTAACAGGTATGTCCATTCGTATATAAAAGAACTTTTGAATGCAAAGTTCAGCACTTTTGCATCACCACTTTCTATTTAAATTTGTGTATCATCCTTGACAGTGTGCACATTAACTTTGGTGCCACTGACAGCCTCTATATTTGGCAGATTTTCCTTGGTTTTTGTGAGAGGCTTTTTGTTAAGCTTCTGATACAACACTCATTTAAGATATTAAGTGTTACGCTTCTGACTGGCAAACATATCATTCAGCACCTCCCAACCTACATCTCTATTCTTTGTTTCACACATTTTGTGCAGTAGTTGCTGTTTCTTTAGATGTTCAGAAGGATCCCGCCCTCCCCTTCGGTTCTTCCCACTCCTCAGTCATGAACTGTACATATTGATCCAGAGCTTGGTCATCTATTTTTCAAAACTTGATCCAGAGTTTCTCTATATGCTCATTCTCAGAGCTAAATAATTTGAATTCTTCCTTGAGATATAACACTACTGACTCTATATGCAGACATTGACGTGCAAAGCTTAAGGATGAAAATAACTTTCACCTGATGTATCACTTCCAAGTAACACAGCTCAATGAAACTTGGACCATATATACAAAGAACTACTACATTATAGAACAGAAGGTAATTGAAATAAACAAACAATGAGATGAACACAAATGACACTTTTATTCAAAGACAATAATTACATTGAAGTCACTGTGACTCATGATGGTTCCCTGGATGTTACAAAAGGCAGGATACAGTTCTTAATAGGGTGCATGATGACCATAGACAGCAGCACATGCTCTGCAACATGTGCTAGCCACAAGGCTGGTAAGGAGTTTTTGTGCTAGGACACTTCATTCTTTCACCAGGACACTTGACAACTGGTGGATGACCTTGGTGCATGTGGGTGTGCTGCAGATGGTCAATGGCATTTAGGCTTGGGGAACATGCTTCACCATGTGCGGAATACCCTCTAATTCCAAGAGCTCCTCTACCTGTGCTGTTCAACACGGTTGCACATTTTCACCCATAAAAATGAAGTCAGGGCTGAATGCATCTCTGAAAAGAAGCACATCGGTAAGAACTACAGTGTCTCAATAATGTTGACTGTTGGATGAGCAATGTCCAAAGATCTGATCAGTATGCCCATGCAAAATTATGCCTCCCTATACCATAACACCTGAACCAACAAAATGATCATGTTCTTGGATGCTTTATGTCTCTCCTCCTCTCATCATATGAAGACACAGCCAGCATTGTCCAACATTATCATTTTGGTGGTCCAGGTGTTATTGTGTTGGGAGGCATAAAGTTGTATGGGTTAACTTACCTCCAATATTTGAACACTGTGGAGGAGGAGGAGATTAGTGTTTAACGCCCCGTTGACAACGAGGTCATTAGAGACGGAGCACAAGCTCGGGTGAGGGAAGGATGGGGAAAGAAATCGGCCATGCCCTTTCAATGGAACCACCCCGGCATTGGCCTGAAGTGATTTAGGGAAACCACGGAAAACCTAAATCAGGATGGCCGGAGACGTGATTGAACCATCGTCCTCCCGAAAGCGAGTCCAGTGTGCTAACCACTGCGCCACGTTGCTTGGTTTTGAACACTGTGTCAGTGTTATTGTGACACTGTACTTCTTCCCCATTTAAGTCTTTTCAGTGGTGCATTTGGTCCCAACTTCATTTTTATGGTTGACAATGCACAACAACACTGAACAATGCAGGTGGAGGAGCTCTTTGGGGCAAAAGGATATTTGGTGAATGGATTCACTTCAAGTTAAATCCCATCTAGCACGAGTGGTGTGCCTTGGGTTGACCAACTGCAGCAATCCATATGCAACAATGACCATCCAGCAGCTGTCAACTGAAATTTGTGGGGGAATGGAACACCCTATCTTAGAACTCCTTACCAACCTTGTGGGCAAGATAGGAGCACGTTTCAGAGCATCTGTGCTGATCAAGTGCACACAACACATATTTATATTCCATCTTTTTTAATGTCCATGAGACCATCATGAATCATGGTGAGTTTGGTGCAATCATTGTCTTTGAATTAAAGTGTTGTTTCTGTTAATCTCATTGTGCATTTATTTCAGTTATTTACTGTGCTATTTTGTAGCATTAGTTTCTATGTATAGAGTGAAGAAAAATTGCTGCACTTGGTAGTCACCATGTGATTCCTCACCCCAAATTGAAAACAAAAGTATTTCTAGAAAAACCTAGTCCTGCCAACAGATTTAATGGAAATCAGATTTTTTTAAAAAAAAAGTGAGGCTCTGGCAGTACTGTAACTGTGTACAGCTTGGCCAAGAACTGATAGCACGAATTCTGTGTTGATCCAAAGCTGTCCCAGATGAGGCAATGCATTGCAAAACTGATATGCACACTTGCCTATGTTTAAATTCCATTAGTGCCAAACTTTTATTTATTTAGTTTTTCAGTTAAAGCGTCAAACTGTATCCAAAGTACACCTTCACAATGTGGTATCTTGTGTGTTTCTGTCTGTTACTGTTATCTTTATTTAAACATTAAGACATAATGTGACAACATAATCCTAGATTTTTGATTGATTTAAGACATAAGACACAAACCTTGTATAGACATAAATACCACTTTGTTTTGTCCATGGCACAAATAAAACTAGTAGAAAATAACAGTGGATACAGTAACATCATCTGCAACCAAAGGGTACAACACAGCAGATAGGCTGCATTGGATTGTATATTATGCTAAACAGAATGATTCCATTGTTTATGTTTGATGTATGTAAGGCGCCTCTTTTATTAATTTCATTTACTACACTATGATGGGCTGTATTGAATAGGGCACGGAATGACTATCACATTGCTTCATGGTGCATGACTTTAATCAGCTGATTCTTTCCTTCGAGTGCAGTATTAACATAATTTAGGTGGCTAGTTACATCAAGCAGGAATGGAAAGACAATCTTTATCTTTGAACTCCGGGAGTCTCTTTGAATTGCTTTCACAGAATGATTGTATTACTTTCTTCGAATCACTTTGTGTCTATCACGGGGGATTAGTCATGAGATAACTAACTTTGATATGAAAGAAACATTTATTGAACACTTGTACATATGAAATTATGGCTGTTACACATATCACGAACAGGAAGTTCACAGCAGACTCACTAGTCCAAAGAAAAAGTTCCCAAAGATGGGGCACTCTATGCCAGAGATGCCACAGAGCCCCCTGCCCCCCATCCAAGGTAGTGCGGAGCACGGTGGAGGGAAGGCTGCCATCGCGGCAGGTGTAGATGGCAGCCGGCCTGGGAAGTGGGGGCGGTGGTGTCGGCATTGCTGCAGCTTGGTGGTTCCAATGGTTGCACGTGAGAGGTGATGGCAGGTGGAGATGAGTCAGCCGAAGGCAGGGCGTCAGCGTCAGGAGGAAGGTCCTCATTGTGCAATCATGCCAGTTTATGTCTGTTACCTGAGACTGTCTAGGGCTGTCAGTGGAGGTGAATGACAAATGTGTTGGTACTGCAATGTAGCACACAGTGAGGGCCCGAACAGGTTGGCTGAAGGCATGCCCAAGTAATGTAGTCCCATAGCATAACAAAGTTGCACTTAGCTAGGTCCTTGTGGACATACACAGAGAGGGGGGGGGGGGTGATGAGGGGGTGGGGCAGGGGGGGGTGTGGAGTTCCGTGAAGTGCTTGCGGACACGCTTGACCAGGGCAGGGTGATCCTCAGATGTGGAGGGAGGTGGATCCTTGATGATCTCGGTGGGGAGAAGGGGTGGCTTGCCATACGGAACCTCAGCAAGTGAAGCTTTAAGATCTCTCTTATGAGCTGGGTGGATACCCAGCAGTAGCCACGGAGAGCCTCTGACCATAGGCCTCCATGGCACATTAGGGTGGCCTTGAGTGTCTGGTGCTACCACTCAATGAGGCCATTCACGTGTGGGTGGTAAGCTGTGGTATGAACGCCGCAGGGTTCGGAGAGTCATGTGAAGAATACAGGCTCAAATTGCCGTCCCTGGTCAGTGGTGCGAGATAGGGGACAGGCAAAATGAGCAACTCATGCCACGATGAAGGAACAGGTGATGGTCTTGGCCGTGATATCAGTAAGGGGGATGACTGACAAGCGTCCACAAGTGGCTTGTGATTGGTATAGATCATTAAGGGGCACCCCTCAAGGTCACTACAAAAATGTTTAATCAAGTTGTGCACTGCAAGCAGTTCACGGCCAAATGCCAATCACTTGCACTAGCTCTTAGCCAGTTTCTTGGAAAAGAAGTGGAGGGACTGGGTGGAGTTGGTGGTGTGCTGCTATAGAACAGCACTCACAGCTGAATTACTAGCATCAGTCGTGATCAGGACACAGGCCTCAGGGTTAGAGTGGGTGAGTATGACAGCTGTGGCTAGAACAGTTTTAAGGTTACCAAAAGTGTTGAGCATTGGTTGGGTCCACCCCAACTTCCATTTTCCTATGGTGTTCTTGTTGGACAGAGTGTTTGTGAGGGCCAATTGGACAGAGGTAGCTTGAGGAATGTGGCAGTGGTTAAAGTTTGCCATACCCAAAAAGGACGAAGCTGAGCAAAGTTGGCCGGAGGCTGTCAGTAGAGACAGAATGTCCAAGGAAGGTAACTGATGTGGAACATAGTTGAGATTTATCACACTTGATCACCACGCCATTGGCAGCAAGGGCCGAACAGACTGAAGTGAGGTGAACTGGATGCTTCTCAGCAGAGGAAGAAAAGATAAGGATATCGTCCATGTAAGCGTGAGCAAAAGGCAGGGGAAGCAAAATGAAATCAATGAACCACTGCCATGTCTGCACAGCATTTTTCAGGCATTTAACATTATTCAAATAGGCCAAAGGGTGTGATGATGGCCATCTTCGGAATATCAGGTGGATGCAAAGGAATCTGGTTATATGCTTTGGAACAATATAATATGAAAAAAAGGTAGTACCATGAAGCAACTGAGTGAAATCTTGGATATGTCGTATGGGGTATTTATCAACAATGGTGTGGGCATTAAGGGACCTGTAGCCCCGCACATGCGTAAGGTGCTGTCCATATTGGGAACAAGGTGAATAGGCGGAGACCAGTTGCTATCGGAGGGCTGGAGAACACCCGAAGCCAACAGATCCTGAGCTATCTCCTTGGAACACAAAAGTTTGGAAGCGTTACTGTGCCTGGCCTTGTAATGAACAGGTGGGCCATCGGTGGTGCAAACCTTATGGCAGGTGCCATTACTGATGGCTGATAATTGCATGGGAGAGTTGGCATGAGGGGTGAAGAAGGTATCCACAGGCAACATAGGTTCACTGACCTTGATGAACTGGGCCGATATAGGTGAGGCACCAGCTCTAGTCAGCGATGGAAGGTGCGATGCAGGAGTGAAGCGGTGCAAAGAACCAGGAGAGGTGCATGCAGCTGCATCTTGGAGATTCATTGGTGGCAATGCGGGGCAAGTGCTAGGCTGCCTTCCTGCGGGGTTGCAGACAGGCAATGTATGGCACACTGTGCATGTGACAATTTGGCAGAAGCAGAGGCGATGTGGGCACGTAAGTCATTGTTGTGGGTGCGGAGTTCGTCGATCTGGGAGCACACGTATGACAGATCAGAGAGCCATGAGGTTATGCGCTTGATCAGGGAAGCACACATGGAATGCACAGCCAAGGAGGTGGAGAGTGAAGTGGTGCTGAACTTGGGCGTGCATGGAACTGGAGAGCGTGACGCGTGGTGGAGTGTGGTGGTCTGCAGGTCTGGTGAAAGTTTGTAATGGTGTAGAAAATCCAACCCAATCACAGGTCCATCCACGTCGGCAAAGTGGGAGGTGTAAGTGAAGCTGTGAACCGGTGAGAGGTGAACCAACATCTTGATTGAGCCATGGACCAGAATGGGAGAACTGATGGCGATGATCAAGGCGAGGGTAGGGGAGGGGGGAGATAGTGCATAGACAGCATGCTTGGCCGGGATGACACTAATGTCAGTGCCAGTATCAATGAGAAAGCTGATGTCGGTCGAGATATCTGTGACATAGAGGTGTTTCGTTGCTGAAGTGGGTGGTGCAGCATTGGAAGATAAGTGCCATGAAAGTAGGTGGTTGGACGTGGCGCCTAAATGTGCCCACCAGTCTCATTTGGGCAGGCGCAAGGTGCACAGCAGTTGCAGGTGGCTTCCCCATAAGAAGCATGGAACCAGCACAGCAGGTAGGCTGGGTGGTGGACTGGCGCGGTGCGGACAGATGTGACGACTGACTGACAGTAGCTGATCAAGCTGCTGCTTGGGTCACGTCAGCAGCTGTTGGGAGCCCGCTGGCAGTACATCCTGTAGGCCGCTAGGTGGCAGCTCAGGCACCGAGGCGAATGTGCCAGCTGGGTGTGGAACTGGAGGTGCAGGTGTGCCAACTGAATAGGATGGTGGAGATGTCATTCGTGACAGGTGGTGTCAGTGACAAATGGTGGCATAAGCCTGATCAGCCATTTGTAATAGAACCTCGAGTGGGTCAGCGATGTGAGACAGGAGATGAAGCTAGAGATCTGAAGGCATTTTGACCATCCACAATGTCCAAAGAGTAGCATCAGCCATTGCGTGGTTGTTGATTAAAGCACATAGACGCCACCAAAGTTGCAAAGGGTTGCGGTCATCAAGATGCTCCTCATGTATAATATGATGGATAGCCTTTGCAGGAGGGTGGGAAAGGCGCTTGATGAGCAGTGATTTGGCCATCAAATATTTGTGCAAGACAGGCGGTGAGAGGAGCAAGTTGCTGATGGCCTGGTAACAAATATTGAGTTTGCACCGGCAGCTAGAGGTCGGTGCGGGCGAAGCAGGATGCGTCCACCGCTGAAAGTCCTGTAGCAGTTAACGGTGCATTGCCCAAGGTCTGGGTGAGGTGGTGGCCACATGCAGCATATGGAGGGAGCGGAGGCAGTGGTGGGTGTATAAGCTGGCAAGGTGTGTTGAGCTGGCAAACCTGATGAAGAACGCAGCATGAGTGTAATGGCCAGTGCCATTGCAACAGCGGTCGGGTGGCAGTTGTGGTGCAGCCATGGGGCAGTGGATCCAGGAACTGGCATGGGGCTAACAGTCAGCAATGTTATGAAAGTGAGCGGAAGGTGGTCGTGGTGCAACCATGGTGCGACGGTCGTGAAAACCGGCACGGTCGAGGTGACTGGCATTGCCAAAACGGCGTGCGGGGAGGGGCGGGGGTGCTGCAACACTATGTAAATGAGAACCTGCTACTCCATGCGGTGAAATGTTTAATTCACAGTCCTGGAAATTTTCTGGCGCATCAAGCCATCCTGAAGATAACGATGTATATGGAGGATAGACCTTAATGTCTTTAACTGGAACATCCTCCACGTCATGGTAAGGCGGCGGGCGCTGTCCATGGTGTGGCTGTTGCTTTGCTGTCACACTAGGCGGCGGCCATGTTGAACCGGGTAAGGCTAGGTGGTCGCTGGCATGGCTAGTCGTTAATAACTGTTCACTTTTAACCAAGTTCGAAGGAGGTACACTTGTCCACTTATGGCCGTAATCGGTAGAGTTAATAAGACCTGTTACACTTGCAGTGTGGCATAAACAATGCAATCTGGCACATGATGTGAGTGAATGATGAAAACAAGCACAAATAATGCTGGATGCAGCGTTGACAGTGTTGGGGTCACCACTGTGGTTATCACAGGAGATAAGTCAAGAGATAACTCACTTCGATATGAAATATACATTTATCGAACACTTGTTCATACGACAGTTAAGGCTGTTACATATATCACCAGCAGAACGTTCACGCCAGACTCGCTGTCCAAAGAAAAAGATTCCCAAAGATAGGGCGCTCTGCACCAGAGATGTCACAACTCTTTTCAACATTTTTGCTTGAGTTGGCCATCTTACTTCTGTATTATACGAAATGTTATCATGTTCTGAATCCAAAGACTTCTTAAATTCTTGGAACTGATTGTACTTAATAAAGTTCACTGTTTTGACAACTACCTTCGTTACGTGGTCTCTTCTGAGGGACTTGGCACATATTTTCTCTTGATGAATAATGCAATGAAAATTTAGCATCGATTTATTGCCAACTTTGCAAACCCCGTTTTTAAAAAAACTGAACTAAACCTTCGTGTTTCCCAGCCACTGCTGAAGCACTGTACGTTGTTAGCCCCAATAGGTTGTTAAGTTTTATCGAAAAGTTACTTAATGTCGATATAAGTGCTTCCAACAAATCTCATGACTTTGTGGTCTCGTTAAGTGGATACAATACCGCTAATTCGTCTGTTTAATTAAAATGGTCATCAACACCTCTGACATAAATCGCCACTTGGGCGCTATCCGCCATATATGTGCATTCATCCAAAACAAGTGAATAAAATATTAACTCGGATACACGTATTTTTAAATTATCTCCAGTTTGTCTTCCAATATCGTCCACAAGTTTAGCAATAGTTTGACAAGACAGGCTAATTTTTCAGAAATCCTTTTTCTTTTCTGGACACACAATTTCAACGACAAAACATGCCTTAACCACTTCTCCACCTGACTGTGGCTTTGATTTTTTTGCCAGTACCGGAGCTACCGCGTAACTGGAGCTACCGCGTAACTCGCCTTCACATATAGCATGTTGACTCTGAATTCGCCCTTGTAAATGTCTACTGTTGAGCGGAAAATTTCCTTTTTAAGTCGTTTACCTGGTGTTGTCGAAATTGTTCTTTGTACTTATCAAACGTAACTGCACGTTTACTCTCGTAATGCCAATTGATGTTATATTCTTCTGGAGCCGATGCGGATCCATTGCATATCAGACATATGGATTTGTTTTATATTTCACAAAAACTAATTTACAGACCGCTTGTCTTGAAAAGTTCTCATCTCCTCAGTAACTTTCCTCTTCTTAGGACTTACTTGTTTACCATACTCCGTACATCGAGACATCTGTCAGCTGGCAGCGCAGTTGCCAGTATTCGACACAGACGGGCAGCAAGCCAGCAGTGGGGGGAGCAGGATGACAGATGTACTGTTTCTCTTGGGTGGAGTTGAGTTTAAAAAATGTAAACTAAACAATACGATAAATTTTATAAATAATCGACAAGTACGCCAAAGAAGAAGAGCTAGAACTACAATGGACATGTTATTCCATGGACTCTTGCGCTTCTATGCATGAACTATCTTTCCTTGTCATTCGCTTATCTTATCTGCTTGGATTCGGACGTAAGAGGACGTTCTTGTGTAAAGCTCATCTTGCTGTACCAGCTGATAATGTAAGTTGTACTTAAAACCCGAAAAAGATAAAGGTTATTTTGTCAAGAGAATTTGTGTATGTGGTCAATCTGTTGTGAGTCTGATACCTAGACTGCCTTAAGTAGTTATGGGCCTTAACAAAGAATTTTCATTTTGGATCATCTACGAGACGTGCCGTCGTGTAGGACAATTAACTTTATTTCAGATCCCACGAGACCGGACGCAGCTACCAATAATTTAACAATTCTATTTACAGATTTTCTTTACATCACGAGATAACATCCCAGGCAGAAAAGGTCTGGTCACAGGATTCCAGCTCCATGATAGGATTCGTTTTCAGATGCTACTCTTGCTAACTTATATGCTCTGCTGCAATAAGCACATCCGTAGTGTTGGGAAATAAGAAAAGGACAACTAATTATCGACGATTACGTAACTACCCTGCGAACTGAGCTAGTTACTGAGTGCTTATAGACGTCGGGTAAATTAAACAACATATTACACTGTTAATAGTATTCCTACATTACTCATTTCTCTTTTATGCTGAGCCATTTCATTAATGTGTGTTTCTTTCTTTATATAAGTCACGGCTCATATTTTATTTATTACATTACACTAAGAGTCACAAAAAAATATTTTTTTTTATTTTATCACATTACACAGGCCTCCTCGACCCGCCTTTGGCCCGCGGCAACACTCGGCTCCTTCAGAACCTAACAATACCGCGTCATTCATTGAGGCATTCCTGCAGGGGCAGCATTCTGCTAACCGATGTCTTCCTTGATGGAATGTTTTTTCACGTGCACTACCAGTGTTTGTCACCTTACACAAACGCACACATAAATATTTTCTTTAATGATGTTGCAGCCATGTGACGGCAAAAATTTTTATTTTATAGTTATACAGTTCAGATTTCGCTGTATTTCATACCAGTCTGATATCTTATGACATATAAATAAGTTACTGTACTTGAAAATGGCCTAGGGCCGAACTCTGGGTCGTATAGCAATAAATAAAAATTAGTACCGTCAAACGGCGGTAACATAATTAAAAAGAATTACCATGACTATGGTTCCAGCCAAAATAAGAATTACACACAATCAGATTTTCAACATTAACAAAGTAAAGCAAATCGTACAAATGTTACGTGTAAAATATCGAATAAGGACGTTACCTCTATTTTTCCTGCTGGAGAACAGAAATCCAAAATCATCGTCATCTGACTTGTCATCTGACGCCACGAACCACACACAGTCTTCCGTATTTTCGCTGCTGCTGTCCTCATCGCCTGATAAAGAAATTACAATGTTTGGAACGGTTTCTTCCCTTACACCTTCTTCTATGTTTGACCTTGTAATCTCTTTCCACACTTGGTTCACAACGTTCTTCCAATTTACCAGCCCCTCAGTGTCTCGCAATGTAAAGGTTTTGTTTCGCTTCGCAACAACTGCTTTTACACTCCTGGAAATGGAAAAAAGAACACATTGATACCGGTGTGTCAGACCCACCATACTTGCTCCGGACACTGCGAGAGGGCTGTACAAGCAATGATCACACGCACGGCACAGCGGACACACCAGGAACCGCGGTGTTGGCCGTCGAATGGCGCTAGCTGCGCAGCATTTGTGCACCGCCGCCGTCAGTGTCAGCCAGTTTGCCGTGGCATACGGAGCTCCATTGCAGTCTTTAAAACTGGTAGCATGCCGCGACAGCGTGGACGTGAACCGTATGTGCAGTTGACGGACTTTGAGCGAGGGCGTATAGTGGGCATGCGGGAGGCCGGGTGGACGTACCGCCGAATTGCTCAACACGTGGGGCGTGAGGTCTCCACAGTACATCGATGTTGTCGCCAGTGGTCGGCGGAAGGTGCACGTGCCCGTCGACCTGGGACTGGACCGCAGCGACGCACGGATGCACGCCAAGACCGTAGGATCCTACGCAGTGCCGTAAGGGACCGCACCGCCACTTCCCAGCAAATTAGCGACACTGTTGCTCCTGGGGTATCGGCGAGGACCATTCGCAACCGTCTCCATGAAGCTGGGCTACGGTCCCGCACACCGTTAGGCCGTCTTCCGCTCACGCCCCAACATCGTGCAGCCCGCCTCCAGTGGTGTCGCGACAGGCGTGAATGGAGGGACGAATGGAGACGTGTTGTCTTCAGCGATGAGAGTCGCTTCTGCCTTGGTGCCAATGATGGTCGTATGCGTGTTTGGCGCCGTGCAGGTGATAAAAAGTATCTGGACGCCCCCCAAAACACACATTTTTTATGTTAGGTGAATTGTGCTGCCACCTACCGCCAGGTACTCCACTTCAGCGACTTCGGAAGTCATTGGACATTGTGAGATTTCCACATTCTTAAAAATCCCATGGGTCCACTGTTTCTGATGTGATAGTGAAGTGGAAACCTGAAGGGACACGTACAGCACAAAAGCGTACAGGCCGACCACGTCTATTGACTGACAGACCGCCGACAGTTGAAGACGGTCGTAATGTGTAATGGGCAGACATCTATCCAGACCATCACACAGGAATTCCAAACTGCATCATGATCCACTGCAAGTACTATGACAGTTAGGCGGGAGGTGAGAAAACTTGAATATCATGATCGAGCAGCTGCTCATAAGCTACACATCACGCCGGTAAATGACAAACGACACCTCACTTGATGTAAAGAGCGTAAACATTGGACGATTGAACAATGGAGAAACGTTGTGTAGAGTATCGAATCACGGTATGCAATGTGGCGATCTGATGGCAGGGTGTGAGTATGGTGAATATTCAGTGGACGTGATCTGCCAGCATGAGCAGTTCCAACAATAAAACTCAAAGGCGGTGGTGTTATGGTGTGGTCGTGTTTTTCATGGAGGGGGCTTTGCACCCCTTGTTTTTTTGCGTCACACTATCGCAGCACAGGGCTACACTGATGTTTTAAGCACCTTCTTGCTTCCCACTGTTGAAGAGCAATTAGGGGATGGCGATTGCATTTTTCAATTCTATCGAGCACCTGCTCGTAATGCACGGCCTGCGGCAGTGTGGTTGCACGGCAATAATATCCCTGTAATGGACTGGCCTGCACAGAGTCCTGACCTGAATCCTACAGAACACCTTTGGGATGTTTTAGAAGGTCGATTTCGTGCCAGGCCTCACCAACCCACATCGATACCTCTCCTCAGTGCAGCCTTCGGTGAAGAAAGGGCTACCATTCCCCAAGAAACCTTCCAGCACCTGACTGAACATACGCCTTCAGGAGTGGAAGCTGTCATCAAGACTACAACACCATACTGAATTCTAGCACTACCGATGGAGGGCGCCATGAACTTTTAAGTCATTTTCAGCCACGTGTTCGGATACTTTTGATCACATAATGTACTTTCGTTCTGCCTGTGAACAAACCACTGCCCGACAGTGATGCCATCAACTTTTTAAGTGTCTGATACTCCTTCCTGCTGTAGTACGTGTATATGTGTTGCCTGATAGCACTTTCGTCAAAGTTGTCTGTTTGAGTCACACGACACAATCTCTTCCTTGACTTTCCAGGTGTCACAATAACAGGGCTCGCAGCTGAATTGGCTGCCTCTTTATCATTTGTGACTCCTTTCACTGTCGCTGTCGAGATGTTCAATGTTTCTGCCACTCTGTCAACCACTTTAGTCACTGATATCAAAGACCCACCATTGTCCCTTTCCCCTTCAAAGTAAACACGCAATGTGTGTATAAATTCACGTGCTTGGGATTTCACCGGAGCTCCTTTCTCAAAAGCCCTCTTCTCTGTGCTACAGCCAGTCATTTTTCACATACACACACTTGTCCACACATGGGATGAAACTCACAGAAGTAGTTACATACACACAAACCTGAACATAGCAAGCACATGGTGCAACTGACTGAAAGCAGCAGTCGCCCAACACTATGGCAACAATGAGGCGTTGCCATGGTAAAGTAAACAAAAGCTATCGATCAGATTGGCCGTCGTGTATCCGCGAAGCACGTGCGCCAAGGCTGCGTCAACTGCCAGAGCTCTTCTCTCGCCGTATGGAGTATAGTTGACACCACGGCGGCAAGTTTACGCCTTGAATCGAAACAAATTTTTTTTTTACCATAAATCAGAAACCGACAGAGACCACAGGTAATCAGAGTTCAGTAATTTTTTATTAATGAAGTTCAGAGTTAAATATCAGTTACCTAAATTAGTTCGACGCAACTCTCAAAAGATTCCTACAAAAATCTACTGTAAAGTTCCCAATATTGTTTAACACCATAAAGCAAGATGACTGTTTTGATGGGCTGTGTGGCTCTGTAGTAGGATGCCCAACTAGCACATGGGTGGACTTCGATTCCCAGTTGTGGTAAATTTTTAAACAAATTTTCATGTTCCATGGGCATTAAGTATAGGACATATGAATAGGGAAAAAATTAATTTGAAATGTTTTTTTTTGCTTTTAAATAACCTTATATGTAAAGCATTGGTGTTAGGGATTTATGTCTGCAATGAAAATTGTACTTTTATGTGTGATATGTAATCATAAATAAGAACACATGCATTTTTCATAAAAATGGCAAGTAGACATGTGACAATTAGTTTATATTTATATGATGTAGGAATTCTAACTGAACGCATAAAAACTAAAAAAAGTAATGACCGAAAGTAGACTCAAACCAGAAATTACGTCTTGAGAGCTGTTTCTCTTTTTTCAATTTTTATGTATTTAACTCCTCGCGGAAACGCTTGTAGAGCAAACAACTATGTTTAATAATATATATCAACTATGCACCTATGTTTAAAAATACAACCCACCTGGGGATCAAACCATTGCTCTCCATTTCAAAGCCTAGCATTGTACCAACAGCGCTACACTGCTTGTCGAGTTCTGGGTCTTTAATTTCTGTATTACACACACTTGGGAAACTTCATAGACTGTTCTCTCGAGAATTCTTGGGAGTAGTATTCAACTGCTATAGGAAATTCATATTCTATTTTTGAACGTCATGTATCATAAATATATTAAAAAAACATATGCTTCACTTAACATAGCAGGATTACTTTAAATTTTCGACCCCCTTTTCGACTTCTCTTTTTATGATTATTTCTTAAGGAGACATTGTATGCCATATGCCGCTAATGTTAAATTATCGAATTTTGTGACCCATTATTTTGAAACTTTTGAAGACATCAAATTACCATTTTCCACAATTACTGAATGCACCTTTCTAGATACACTGAACTCGAAATATTACTAAAATTGTATTGTGGGGTATGCTATCTTTTTTTTTTTCAAACAATCAGTTTTTTGACAGAATTTTGTAAATAAGTGAACATAGAAACAAAACAACTCAGGATGTTTTAATTATTCTAGATCCATATGTGTTGAATCTAACACTTGGCATTCTGTGAAAATTTCATGTCTCTAATATCAGTACTATTTTTAGAAAACAGGTCATTTATTGCAAAAAATGTAGTTCAGATATATTGAGGTTTAAAACTTTTTTATTAAAATTCTTATACAGACTTACATTTCTGTATCTTTTATGCACTAGAATTGCCCTGGCCCATAGTCTGTGTCTTCTTCAGTGTCATAAAAGCCCAGTGCTTGCCGCCTCCTTTTCTTTCTTGCTTCTTTTGTCATTTGTTGAGCAGCTAACTCTGCTTCACGTACATGAAGCTCATCAAGATCCTGCAGTCCTTTAGCTGTGTTCTGTCCAAAATTTTCCCCCTAACTTCTTAAGAACCTGAAGTCTTTCATAGTTCTCACCTTTAAAGTTATTACATCAGACACTACTAACTTTAGGCCGTGTCCTACGTGAGCGACAGAAGCGAGCGACAGCGCGCGACAGCTTCAGGCGACAAAACACAACAGCAGGTGTAGTTAGGAAGTGTCCTACGTGAGCGACATCTGTGTCGCTGCCTGTCTCCCGCTGCAACTGGCGACGTTTCAATTCACACGTGTTTGAATCTTGTCGCTGCAGCACGCACGACACAGAGCGACAGCCACGTGTCTTCTTGGCAAAGCAGTGGAACGGACGCGACGGCAGCTGTGAATTAGTTAACATCCGATTTTAAGAAAACTATTCGGTGAAAAATTTGATTCTTCCGCAACCTATAGCTTGAAATCATTAAATGATAAAGGTCAGGATTTATTTTCGTTATTCGTCATAGTTACTGTGCTGCACGAAATTGAGTACATGGCTGCACGAAATTTTTAAGCATTTGCAGAGGTAAAATCACATTGTGTAGTCTTTCCGTATAGTTCATTTAACGCCATACATTACTGTGTATGAAATGTAACCAATATATCTAAATTGTATTTAAAGTTGAGACCGGAATGATATCTCTTTTCATTCTTGAGATATTGGGTGCCATATCCGCAGATGGGTCGCTCATGTCGCGTCCGAACCTTTCCTGCGCTTTGGGAATCAAGTGGTCGTAAAAATCGTCGTATCTCATAAAAGGTTCAAGATATCGAAACGACAATTTTTGGAAATGACAGCACGCAGAAAGGACTATTTTAGCATATGATTAACACTCGATACGTTGATGTAAACGCATCAGCAGAGCGAAAACAAGACTGTCTATAACTTACACCTTGAGTTTTGTCCAAATTCTCACAGCCAAACAAAGGGAGAGAAACAGGTAAACGGGGTACCAAAGTGACCAGCATGAGGTCTAGTTTGGCATGAAAATATTTAACTGCTTGAAAGTAATCAGGGTAATGAACGAAAACTTAATAAAAATGTCATCTGTTTAAGACCTAGATATTTTGCACATAAAAAGATAAATTGGTGCAGTATTTAAATGTTAAACAGGCTTCCTTCGAATCAAGTACGTCAGGAAAGCAAAGAAGGAGTCAGTAAGATCATGCTTTCTGAATAAAACTTGAAATTGAGAAATGGAAGAAATCAATCAAATATTTTATGAAATGATTTGTGTAAGAGAAATAAAGTAGATCAGAGAAACGTTCTTCATGCCTTTGAATGATGCTCGAAATCATGAATAGAAAATGGGGTGCACCAAACGTTTCCCTAATATTTTTATTTCATACTTTTAAACAAATCATTACACAAATGGTTGACTTTCTTTTTAAAAAAATTGTAAACTTTACTTTTACGGACTACTTAGAGTAATTGAAACGCTTGGCCTTAACACTGACTGCTGATAGATTACGTTCGCAACATGAAATATCTGTAAAATTTCATAGTTCATTGTAATTTATTAGGAATTAAATGAGTGTGATATACTGGGATAGGTGTGAACATAAAGTTATTTGGTAAGACCTTAAAAATATGCTAAGCGATGCAGTGTAAACAGTATACACAAAACGTAGTACACAGAATCGTAGCTGCGTGGGATTAGCCGAGCGGTCTCAGGTGCTGCAGTCATGGACTGTGTGGCTGGTCCCGGCGGAGGTTCGAGTCCTCCCTCGGGCTTGGGTGTGTGTGTCCTTAGGATAATTTAGGTTAAGTAGTGTGTAAACTTATCGACTGGTGGCCTTAGCAGTTAAGTCCCATAAGATTTCACACAAATTCGAACATTTGAACAGAATCGTAAATGAGTCAGTATAAAATATAGAAGTTGCCAGCAATCGAACTCAGAACCATATCCTCGCACGTATTCGCGAACTACACCACAACACCACAGCTACATATTTTGCACAGATTTCATTCTATGTTCTTATGTTTTAAAGAGTGCAAATCAATTAAGCAGTCAGTGCACTATTTTAATAAAGTATGTACAGATGTTAAACTTTCACTCACAGTAGCACTATCTTACAGTACAATACAAACGTATTTTACAGTACATAAGCTACTGTACATTATATTTTCGTGTAAGATTTTTCACTGTGTGATTGTTTTAACATTGAACCGTATTTCAGACAGTATGTCCAGTTGAACATTAAAGTTGCGCTGCATGTCATTGTGTAAAATGGTTCAAATGGCTCTGTGCACTATGGGACTTAACTTCAGAGGTCATTAGTCCCCTAGAACTTAGCACTACTTAAACCTAAGTAAGCTAAGGACATCACACACATCTATGCCCGAGGCAGGGTTCGAACCTGCGACCGTAGCGGTCGCGCGGTTCCAGACTGTAGCCTCCTAGATCCGGCCGGCGGCATTGTGGAGTTATGGGTCAATGAACGTGTTCATCTGATAATCCGACCTTTATTGCATTCCGACGTGATCGTAGGGGACGGATTAGCGTCGTTCTACTTGTGGTGCATATAGTATAAAAAGTTGTGTTAAGATGTTTGAGATGATTGAAGCACAGACTCTGTGCTGTATTAATGTCAGCGGTATGTGGTGAAAATTTACACTAATGACAAGCTAACACTTTCGCAGATTAAATGGTTCATATTTGTTAGCATCTAATAAAAAAAGGTGCACGCCATATACGTGCTTCTGAAAGTCAAATATATTGAAGCACGAAATTAAGTGGTTTAGGAGTGCGTATTCAAATATGGAGAGATGTAAATAGGCAGAATACGGCGCTGTTGTCGACAACACCTATATAAGACAATGTCTGGTGCAGTTTTTAGATCGATTACTGCTTGCTACTATAGCAGGTTATCAAGATTTAAATGAGTTTGAACATGGCGATACAGTTGGCGCACAAGCAATGGGGCAAAGCATCTCCGACGTAGCGACGAAACAGGTGTACGATCATTACACGAGTGTACCGTGAATATCAGGAATCAGGTAAAACATCAAATCTCCGACATCACTGCGGCCGGGAAAAGATTCTGCAAGAACGGGACCAACGACGGCTGAAGAGAATCGCTCATCGTGACAGAAGTGCAACCCTTTCGCATATTGCTGCAGATCTCAGTGCTGGCCATCAACAAGTGCTGGCGTGCGAACCATTCAACATAACATCATCGACATGGGCTTTCGGACTCAAAGGGTATGGGTGTGGAGACAACCTCATGAATCCATGGACCCTGAATGTCAGCAGCTTGTGGAGGCTCTGTAATGGTGTGGGGCGTGTGCAGTTGAAGTGATATGGAACCCCTGATACGTCTAGACACGACTCTGACACGTGACACGTATGTAGACACACTGCCTGATCACATGCATCCATGCATGTCCATTGTGTATTCCGACGGACTTGGGCAAATCCAGCAGGACAGTGCTACAGAATGGTTTCAGGAACACTCTTCTGAGTTTAAACACTTCTGCAGCCACCAAACTCCCCAGACATGAACTTGAGTATGTCTGGGATACCTTGCAATGTGCTGTTCAGAAGAGATCGCCACCCTCTCGTACTCTTACGGATTTATGGACGGCCCTGAATGACTCATGGTGTCAATACCTCCAGCACTTCTTCAGCATTAATCGAGTCCATGCCACATCGTGTTGCGGCACTTCTGTGGAGGCCCTACACGATATTAAGAAGGTGTACCCACGTATCTGCGTCTTCCACCACAAAACACACCTACACGTGAGGCAACAAAATGATTTGCAAGAAATGTCGTAAAATGTCTCACTTCTCACTGTCACTACAATTGGAAATTAAATGTCACTTACTGACGCAGTTACATACAGTCGAGCTAGGATCCCATTTTTTATCCTTTTCTACATATGGAAGAGGATGTAGATGAAGACGAAATGGGAGATAAGATACTGCGTGAAGAGATTGACAGAGCACTGAAAGACCTGAGTCGAAACAAGGCCCCCGGAGTAGACAACATTCCATTAGAACTACTGACGGCCTTGAGAGAGCCAGTCATGACAAAACCCTACCAGCTGGTGAGCAAGATGTATGAGACAGGCGAAATACCCTCAGACTTCAAGAAGAATATAATAATTCCAATCCTAAAGAAAGCAGGTGCTGACAGATGTGAAAATTACTGAACTATCAGTTTAATAAGTCACAGCTGCAAAATACTAAAGCGAAATATTTACAGGCGAATGGAAAAACTGGTAGATGCGGACCTCGGGGAGGATCAGTTTGGATTCCGTAGAAATGTTAGAACACGTGAAGCGATACTGACCTTACGACTTATCTTAGAAGAAAGATTAAGAAAAGGCAAATCTACGTTTCTAGCATTTGTAGACTTAGAGAAAGCTTTTGACAATGTTGACTGGAATACTATCTTTCAAATTCTGAAGATGGCAGGGGTAAAATACAGGGAGCGAAAGGCTATTTACAATTTGTACAGAAACCAGATGGCAGTTATAAGAGTCGAGGGGCATGAAAGGGAGGCAGTGGTTGGGAAGGGAGTGAGACAGGATTGTAGCCTCTCCCCGATGTTATTCAGTCTGTATATTGAGCAAGCAGTAAAGGAAACAAAAGAAAAATTTGGAGTAGGTATTAAAATTCATGGAGAAGAAGTAAAAACTTTGAGGTTCGCCGATGACATTGTAATTCTGTCAGAGACGGCAAAGGACTCGGAAGAGCAGTTGAACGGAATGGACAGTGTCTTGAAAGGAGGATATAAGATGAACATCAACAAAAGCAAAACGAGGATAATGGAATGTAGTCAAATTAAATCGGGTGATTCTGAGGGAATTAGATTAGGAAATGAGACACTTAAAGTAGTAAAGGAGTTTTGCTATTTAGGAAGTAAAATAACTGATGATGGTCGAAGTAGAGAGGATATAAAATGGAGACTGGCAATGGCAAGGAAAGCGTTTTTGAAGAAGAGAAAGTTGTTAACATCGAATATAGATTTATGTATCAGGAAGTCGTTTCTGAAAGTATTTGTTTGGAATGTAGCCATGTATGGAAGTGAAACATGGACGATAACTAGTTTGGGCAAGAAGAGAATAGAAGCTTTTGAAATGTGGTGCTACAGAAAAATGCTGAAGATAAGGTGGATAGATCACGTAACTAATGAGGAGGTATTGAATGAGAAGAGAAGTTTGTGGCACAACTTGACTAGAAGAAGGGATCGGTTGGTAGGACATGTTTTGAGGCATCAAGGGATCACAAATTTAGCATTGGAGGGCAGCGTGGAGGGTAAAAATCGTAGAGGGAGGCCAAGAGATGAATACACTAAGCAGATTCAGAAGGATGTAGGTTGCAGTAGGTACTGGGAGATGAAGAAGCTTGCCCAGGATAGAGTAGCATGGAGAGCTGCATCAAACCAGTCTCAGGACTGAAGACAACAACAACAACAACAATTTAATATCCGACATTTACACAAAATATCTCTACATCAGAGTTTGTTCATTTTTGTACGTTTAAAACCGTTCTTTGTTAATTTTTAATATCACTTTTTCTGTACGTTATGTTCGATTTATTGAATTCACTACCCAAGGTCGCAACGTACTGTATTTCGAAAGTGGCAGGAATGTTAGGATAGGTGTATTCGTCCCCAAAGGAACTGCTTTGAAGGTAGTGTTCCAGAAAAAGATCTAGGTAAGACGTAATAATTTTACTTAATATATTTCGGAAACTCTCGTAGTTTTCCTCTGCAAATGATATTCAGTGTTAACGCAAGTATAAAATATTCAAAAAACGTGTATAGGAATTTAAAAAAGTGACTGTCGGCACGGCGAAGACTTATTTCCATTTGTTCCAGTGAACAGGGGCACAGGTGAACACTCGGACGGTGTCGCCATCAGCGTCGTAAGCGAGGTACCGGGCTTAATGGAGGCCAACTTGTGGGCTGCTGGCGCAGTTTGGAGCTACAGGCAACGCAACGGATCGCCTGAATTCTCTCTCTCTCTCTCTCTCTCTCTCTCTCTCTCTCTCGTGCCGACAGTCCTCTGGTGGCCTGGTCTTATGGCACAGGTTGTGGCGTCGAAGAACAGGTTATCCCAAACAAACGCGCCCGTTTTGCTGTCAACAGCACTCTGTGCGACAAGGATCTTAGCACTCAGAATGTTTTAATGGCCATGAGAAGCAAGTCAAGGTTAGAAACAATGTGACACAGGGCAGTGCCAAATTTTTTTTCGCGATATCTAAACAGAATTATCTACGATACGACTGTAGGCATACGAAGTGCCTTATTTGTCAAACAAGCTTTTATAACGGGCGATCAAAAAGTTTCCGTTTGAAGGCGCTGCTGAAGTGTATATGCAACGTAGCGCGACTCCGTTGCGGGTATACAAGCACCGACCCTTAGGCAAGGGAGTAGTGTGCCATTCGAATCTTTTCGAAGTGCGTGGGGTACATGCGGAAACGTGGACTGTAGCGACGTTATTGTCAAACGAATCTGAACAGAACCATCGTGCTGTTTCTCTTTTCTTGTCTGCCGAAGGACAAACAAACATTGGTAGACATGTATCGAAGAATGAAGAGCGTGTATAGGGCAGCATGCTTACGATAACCACCGTTGCGGAACGCTATACCAAGTTCATGATAACGCACGTTACCGTATCGCAAATGTCGTAACGCAGAAGCTTCGCCAACTCAAGCGGGAGGCACTCGAGCATCTGGCCTATAGTTCTGAGGCTATCATCACGCCTTCGGTCCCTTAAAAAAGTCCTTCAGAGGTCGACGATTCTTGTCGGGCGAGGATGCGCAGGAACCAATTACGGACTTAGCAGGACACGGTGTCTTTCTAAACGAGTATGTTGAACCTGGTGCTTCAATATTCGCGGCAGTTTCGCCTGGTTGGCATACTGATTCGGGACTGTATGGAAACTTTTTAATCGCCCCTTATATATTGACAGGTATTTTGCTGACCACAACAGAAATACTTTGGTGCCTCGATTTGTTATTATTGTGTTATCAGTCTTCTGACTAGTTAATTGGCCCTAATTCCTCTGTTCTGCCAACTTCGTACAGCATTGACTCCGGTAAAAAATAGTAGAAATTAATTGCAGACTCTTAAGAATGGAGAAGAGTTATCTGTGGTATCAGAATCACAAATATTATTATCTGCGTGTTTTTAGAAGGAGGATGAGTGGTTTTTGTTTCATTGTCTTGTCGATTCTGCGATCCTCACTGACGGACGTTAAATTTTCACAGCATGTAACTGATACAATTATTTGCAGTAGCAATATAATTTTGTTGAATACATACGAGATTAATAATTGTAGTCCGTATTTTTGTGAGCAGCTAGTACCTATCCCGTATATGATTCAGTACGTAATAATTAAATGTTGCCCTGGCCATTTCTGTATAGGCTCATTGTTTTAGCGACGCCATTTATGACAAAAATTGTATAAGTCCTTCCAACAGACATATATTACTGAAAGTATAAAGAATAATTTTAATAATCTGACAACGGCGTCCTGCGATGTTTTTCAATTCATATTAGGTCAGAGGTACAGTTTTTATTAATAACAATATCAATAAATGCTTATGCTGCCATTGCACATAGGCAGCTATCCTGGAACATCCAGCCCCTCAGAAAAATGTAATGAAGAATTGTTTAAATGTATTATGGCGTAATAGTTAAAAAGGATTTTAATCCATCGTGAGTAGGACGGATGTCTTCATGTTGGGTTACGTGTGCTATTGTTGGTGATAGCACCCTGAGAAAAATCAGACATAGCTTTTAACATGGATAAAAGAGAAAAGATTCATTACTTCTGTTTTTCAAAACTATTTCATACAATAAGAATAACGGCATGGTTATCGTCGCATGAGTTATGCAATCAATCATTTATTATAGTTGAAAACTACGCGATATTATACAGCCCAGAGTTCCACTTACATTCAACGTCTTCAGTTACTTTTTGGATAATATGATCTCTGTTTACCTTTACACTTTTCGCTGTTTACAGATCTCTCTGCTACTATGGATGTTATTGCCTCGTGTCTTAACATAAATCCTAGCATCCTTTCCCTTCTCACCAGTGTTTTCCACGCGTTCCTTTGCTCTCCGAGTCCATGGACTACTTTATTTCCTATGTAATCAGTCGATCTGATTTTCAACATTCTTCTACAGCACCACATCTCAAATGCTTCAATCCTCTTCTTTTCCAGTTTCACAAAGTCTGTGATTCACTTCCATACAACGCTATGCTCTAAATGTACATTCTCGCAAATTCTTCCTGAAACTAAAGCTAGTTTGCATTTTACGTCGGCCTTGTTTCGTCCGTCATGAGTTAATTTGCCTGCGAGGTAGCAGAATTTCTTCAGTTCCTCTACTTCGCTGTCCTCGGTGCAATTTCTGACACGATTGAGCAAGTCTTCAGAAAAACGAAAGTAAGAATTGGGTTTGAAACGAAAGGTACAGTCGATTGTAGGCTATGCCACAAAGTTGATGACAATAGCAATAAATACAAGACCAATCGCTAAGAATGTCTTAAGTTTTGTATTGGTTTGACGGGAAGGAACTTCAAGACTCGTTTTAGAGAACAGACATATACCTAAAATAAGAGAGCATTCGGTAGACATTTGGATAAAGAAAAACATGTTGGAAAATGTAGTCGATAATGTGGAGTTGTTTCGTAAGGTGACGAAAGTACAATTGTTGAACCTACTGGAGGAAATGGAGGTTTATGTACATGGAAAAAGGCAGCCGGAATTACTGTTGAATGAACAGAGCGAGCTTAAACTTAATACTTATTTTGAGACATTCAGAAATCCACCACTTTTGAGAAGCATCACACGTCAAAGGAGTTCGGCGTGCGGTAGTGTGCGCCGGCCATCAGCTCCGCCACAGGAAAACAAAAACTGCCTACAGAGAAGCCACAAGGCGGCGCCACAGAGATTCCACTCCGAATTTGTCAACGACTATCGAGATTTTAATTAACTGTCATTGTCCTATTGATTATCTTACAGTTATGTCAAATGTTTTGTCACGCTGGAAGTTTTCAGTCTATAGATGTGATGTTACTTTTAAGCTACACATTTATGTGTTACTTGCTTTGGCAGGCTACGAGCTCCCTATTATTACTCATTACACGTTTTTACATGTTTTAAGTATTGATTTTATTTCCCTATATTGTGTGTCAGTTCAAGTTTGGTTGCCACACGCTCTTTCTGCCGTACGAAATAATTTTAATCAATGACTAAGCATACTGCATTTTAACTAATGAATTTACTTTACTGGTTACTCACCTACCCTGGCATTAGTGCCCTCTACTGGCCAAAATTATTTGTATAAATACAGAACGCACCCATGCCACTACCAGCACTTGTGGTATTATGTACCTAGATATAAAGATTGACATTGCTATATACTTCATTTTTAGGGTATGTATGGTTGTTAATCATGTTAGAATTTTTTAATTTTCTTATGTATCACACTAGATCTATTGTAGACACTGCTTTAGCTACTTCACATTATATTGTTACGCTGCTGCTTCCCTATTTGTAACAGATCTGAAAACGGCAGTGGCAGAAACCGGTAATTGTGAATTGTGTATATTATGTGACAGACCATAACAAATTAAATTGTTTCTGCTACTCTTCATTACTGTAGTCCTCCTTCGGTTCACTCTAAATCCACAATGGACGCTCACCAGGCTGCTCATTCCAGCCAACAGGTCCTGTAATTCTTCCTCAAATGGTTCAATTGGCTCTGAACACTATGGGACTTAACATCTGAGGTCATCAGTCACCCAGAACTTAGAACTACTTAAACCTAACTAACATAAGGACATCACACACATCCATGCCCGAGGCAGGATTCGAACCTGCGACCGTAGCGAATTCTTCCTCACTTTCACTGAGGTAGTAATGTTATCAGTGAGTCTTAATCATTGTTACATTTCCACCCTTAATTTTAATCCCACTGCTGAACATATCCTTTATTTCCTTTACTGCTTCTTCGTTGTGTCGATTGAACAGCAGGGGTGAAAACTACATCCCTGTCTTATACCCTTCCCAAATCGAGCACTTAGTTCCTGGTGGCCCATCCTTATTTTTCCCTCTTGGTTCTTGTACATATTGTTTTACCCGTCCTTCACTACAGCTTACAGGTAGTTTCCTGAGAATTTCGAACATCTCGCTCAAACACACACTCTCCAGTGCTTTTTCTAAGTAGACAGATCCTTTTAATGTCTCTTGATTTGTCTTAAGCTTTAATTCCATTGCCGGCCGCGGTGGCCGTGCGGTTCTCGGTGCTACAGTCCGGAACCGCGGGACTGCTACGATCGCATGTTCGAATCCTGCCTCGGGCATGGATGTGTGTGATGTCGTCAGGTTAGTTAGGTTTGAGTAGTTCTAAGTTCTAGGGGACTGATGACCTAAGATGTTAAGTCCCATAGTGCTCAGAGCCATTTGAACCAGCCATTTAATTCCATTATTAATGGCAAAGTCAGGAATGACTCTCTGGTACCTTTACCTTTCCTGAAGACAAAGCGACCCTCATCTAATAAATCCTCAATTTTATTTTCCATTCATCAGGACATCATTTTTGTCAGGAATTGGTATGCATGAATGAGCTGTTACATGAATTGGGCGACATTTTTTGTGTTTATCTGCCCTTGCTATATTCGGGATTGCATGGATAATATTGACAACAAAATGATGGTACATCTCCAGACTCACAGATTCTACAAACCAAGTTGAAAAGCACAAAAAAATCGAATGTGAAAGAGGGTCATTGTTACAAAACTGTTAAGGCTTTCGTGCCCACGTTTTGATAAACTGCCAATAGGTTTCTGTCTCTCGTTCTTCGGCCGAAGTTCGTCTGACGATTTTACTGATGTTTCGCCAGCACGAGTGGCTGGCATTGTCAAAGCTTCACCCTCCATTGCTGGCAGTGAACTGGAGCCGAGCTCGCGGCCGCAGACTGTATGCACCCAGATAATACGTACATGTCCAAAGTCAGAGAGCTCCTCCGCGGTCATTTCCGGTGCGGTTCTCCTTCTGCTACCTGCGGCGGTCGTTCTCTACAGCACGGGAAGCCGAGATCCGTTAACCTAAAGGCTTTCTTCTTTCTTGTTCAAGCTGTTCCCGTGTTTTTATATTTCTACAACTTCTCTGAACAAGCGGGTGTGATATTGCTTCAATAAAGCCAGAACTTCGGTGTCGGCGAATTTTATTGCGTGGTCGGTCTCACAGAATACGTGCTCTGCCACGGCCGATTTCTCCACCTACCACAACCTGCAATGTCGCTTATGTTCTTGGATCCTGGTACTGATTTATCCTCCAGTCATTCCGACATTAACTTTTCCGCATGTATATGGTTGAGGTATATTCCCGACGCTTCAATTGGGTCTCTTTTCTCCTTCACCGATCTAAGACACTCTTTGATTTTCCTTGACGATTTGAAAATCGTCTTTATGCCATGTTTGAGCATTATACGGCCGATTCTGTCCGTCAGTCTGGGAATGTATGGCAGGAAGGCTGTATCCGACATTTCTTTTTATGATTTGTCGCTCCGCCGAGTGTTTAGCTCTGTTACACTTCTAATGTAATTTGGGGAGTACCCATTGCTCCTCAGAACACTTTCCAGGTGTTGCATTTCTCGTCTGAGGTGCTGCGGCTCACATATTCGTCCTGCTCGCGTTACGAGCATATTAATCATGCCTCTTTTCTGGCTCAGGTGGTGGTTTGGTAAATGGTGCAGTTATCGGTCCGTGTATGTTGCTTTTCGACACGGGCTGTGTCCCATGTTTTCGCCATCCCTTGTGACCAGCTCATGTAGAAATGGTAGTTTTTGGACCTTTTCTACTTCCATGGTAAATTGAATGTTGGCATGGGGGCTGTTCAAGTGTCTTAGGAAGTCATCGAGCTGTTCTTCACCATGGCTCCTCACAATTAAAGTATCATCGACGTACCTGTACCACACCTTAGGTTTGCAACACGCCGAGTCCAGTGCCTGTGCTTCGAATTGTTTCATGAAGAAGTTGGCCACCACTGGACTGAGAGGACTACCCATGGCGACGCCTTCCAGCTGTTCGTAGAAATCGCCATTCCACGTGAAATAGCTCGAGATGAGACATGCATGAAAGAGCTTTGTGATGTCTTGCGGGAAAATGGAACCGATCTGCTCCAGAGAGTCATAGAGTGACACTTTCGTAAGCAAAGAAACAATATCAAAGCTAATCAAAATATCCACGGGTGTACTGCCGGTCTATAGTGTCCAACGGGCACAATATTTCGGCGATCAAACATGTCGCCATCATCAGGTGAACTGACGGACTGAGCTCCTGTGAACGTGCCGGCACGGAGATCCGTACGCTATGGCTGCTCAGGGGGAACTGGGTTCGGTCGCGGCGGCGGCCGATTTAAGTATCCTCCGCCCGCGGGGCGCGGACGGCGGAGGGAGCGCGCCGCGGGCGGAGGGTATTTAAATCGGCCGCCGCCGCGACCGAACCCAGTTCCCCCTGAGCAGCCATAGCGTACGGATCTCCGTGCCGGCACGTTCACAGGAGCTCAGTCCGTCAGTTCACCTGATGATGGCGACATGATTGATCGCCGAAATATTGTGCCCGTTGGACACTATAGACCGGCAGTACACCCGTGGATATTTTGATTATCAAATACGCCGGGAGAAACTCAAGAATCACAATATCAAAGCTGACCAGGATGTCGTTTGCTGCAAGTTTTAGTTTATTCAGCTTCTCAGTGAAATGTTCTGAGTCCTTTATGTATGTGTCGGTCTTCCCCACGTGCCGCTGGAGCAGAGAAGCCAAGTATTTTGCCTGTTTATACATCGGTGAGCCAGGAGCGCTAACAATCGGTCTTAGTGGAATGTTGTTCTTATGGATCTTAGGTACTCCTTACAGCCGAGGTGGTAGGGCTTGTGTGTTGCACAGGTTCCTCCTATGTCCGCCGGCAGAACCTGTGCAGCAACTTAATGCATCAGCGTACTATGGAAGGAAAGTAATTGGTATACAGTCTGGACCTAAACACTTGCTTTTATGAAGTGATTTAAGTTGTTTCACTACTCCGAGGATATTTACTTCTACGTTACTTATATTGGCAGCTGTTCTTGATTCGAATTCTGGAATATTTACTCCGTCTTCTTTTGTGAAGGCATATCGGAAGGCTGTATTTAGCAACTCTGCTTTGGTAGCACTGTCTTGGATAGTATCTCCACTGCTATCGCTCACGGAAGGCATTGATTGTTTCTTGTCGCTAACATACTTCACATACGACCAGAATCTCTTTGGATTTTCTGCCAGGTTTCGAGACAAAGTTTCGTTGTGGAAACTGTTATAAGCGTCTCGCATTGAAGTCCGAACTAAATTTAGAGGTTCATTAAAAGATTGCCAGTCTTCGGGATTTGGAGTCTGTTTAAATTTGGCATGTTTGTTTCGTTGTTTCTGCAACAGTTTTCTGACCTGTTCTGTGTACCAAGGAGGATCAGCTCCGTCGTTTTTAGTTTATGTCGTATAAATCTCTCAATTGCTGCTAATACTATTTTACAGTCTGGACCCTCGTGACCGCTACGGTCGCTAGTTCGAATCCTGCCTTGGGCACATATGTGTGTGTGATGTCCTTAGGTTAGTTAGGTTTAAGTAGTTCTACGTTCTAGGGGACTGATGACCTCAGAAGTTAAGTCCCATAGTAGTCAGAGCTATTTTTAATACTATTTATTCGAATTCAAGCCCCATTTGGTCTAAATTTATACTATTAATTAGGAAGGAGTCAAGTGAATTTTTATCTGCTTTTTTTGAATAGGTATATTTTTCGTTTATTTCTGGAGGATTTTGGGGTTAAAATATTCTTTCTCGCTACGACAACTCTGTGTTCACTAATCCCTGTATCCTTTTTGATGCTTGTTATTAACTCAGCATTATTTGTTGCTAAGAGTTCAAGTGTGTTTTCACGAGCGTGGGCTCACGAACTAACTGCTCGAAATAACTCTCCGAGATTGTGTCTAGCACAGTTTAGGATAATATTATATGTGTACCTCCGGAATTAAACATGCATTTTCGCCAGCATATCGAGGGTAAATTAAAGCACCAACAACTATAATCGCATGAGTTGCGTACGTGTTTGAAAGTTTTCTTGGAACCTTTCAGCAACTGTATCATCTGAATGGGGGGGGGGGGGGGGGGCGGGGGGCTGTAAAAGGATCCAATTATTATTTTATTCTGGTTGCCAACAATGACCTCTGCCCATACTAACTCACAGTAAGTATCTACTTCAATTTCGCGACAAGATAAACTACTTTTAACAGCAATAAACACGCCACCCCAACAGAGTTTAGCCTATCCTTTCCTAATACCGTTGGTTTCTTAGCAAAAATTTCAGCTGAACTTATCTCCGGCTTAGCCAGCTTTCAGTGCCTATAACGATTTGAGCATCAGTGCTCTCTATTAGCACTTGGAACTCTGGCACTTTCCCAACACAGCTACGACAATTTACAACTGTTATACCGATGGTTCCTGTATCTACGTTCTTCCTGTGTTCGGCCTGTACCCTTTGCGACTGAAGCCCTTCTTGTGCTTTCCCGAGACCCTCTAACCTAAAAAAACCGCCCAGTCCCCTGCTACCCGTGTAGCCGCCTGATGCATATAGTGGACACCTGATCTATTCAGCGGAAGCCGAAACCCAACCACCCTTTTTCGCAAGTCGACTAATCTGCAGCCTACACGGTCGTAGAACCGTCTGAGCCTCTGATTCAGACCCTCCACTCGGCTCTGTACCAGAGGTCTGCAATCGGTCCTGTCGACTATGCTCCAAGCAGTCAGCTCTGCTTGTATCTTGCAAGCAAGACTGGCAGCCTTTACCACTTCTGTTAGTCACTCGAAACCAGAGATAATGTCTTCTGATCCACAGTGACACATATCATTGGTACTCACGTGAGCAACCACCTGCAGCTGGCTCCATCCTGTGCTCTTCGTGGCATCTGGCAGGACCTGTTCCACATCTGGAATGACTCCACCCGGCATTCTCGCAGA
Source organism: Schistocerca gregaria (assembly GCF_023897955.1). NCBI lineage: Eukaryota > Metazoa > Arthropoda > Insecta > Orthoptera > Acrididae > Schistocerca > Schistocerca gregaria. The sequence continues at coordinate 567,876,716 of NC_064925.1, read as the reverse complement.
TTGAACATTGGTTTTCCTTCCGTTCTTGACAGCCAGGACCCTTATGGGCCCCATAAATCGCATAACGTTGGAGCTTCCAACTATTAATAATCCCACACTCTGTGATTGTCTGGATTTTGCAGGCTAAGAGGTTTCCTCTGAAACAGGACAGGCAACAGAATCTGGCTCAGCGACAGTGTCAGCCACAGACAGCACCTGGAACCTGTTTATCAGACAAACTGGGCAGGCTTTACATGAGGCCACCTGGGAAGTCCTTCGCCACCTGCTACGCACTGGGACGACCTCCCACTCGACCATAGGTGAGGGGTCAACCTCAGTGCGAACGGTAATTGGGCTGGTCACCGGTGAGCCTGGTATGGAGGACTCGAACGTGCTGGACATCTGTTGGATCCCCACGGCTGGTCCACAACAGTGGTGACCATCCTCTGCAGCCTGAAGCTGTGTAACTGAAGCCATCACAGCCTGGAGCTGAGGAGAAGTGTCACCTACTCGGCTCGCATCTGCACACAACAATCGTAGTCCCTGTCCATACTGAAGACTGTGGAAAACTAACTATACAGATAAACGGACTATTGGCACATGCTGCACAACTCTACTGTAGACACTGACGAAAATGCTAGAGTTGTGTCTAATATATTAGATTAATACACAGAGATTCAAAAACCTAACTACCGAAGCACTCTGATGAAACTAAATAATTCGCCCCTGAGTAGGAACTTGTAATATGTCACAAGATCGGTTACTTTCCTGTTACTGCGTGTGTCTCGGCTGGCTGCTGCTGCCTGACTCTTCTTTTGTTCTTGTCGAATATCTGATCTGCAGGACGGATAAAGACTTCAGAGCAAAGAAAATTCGATGCATCGTTCTCATTGAGAAGATACTGGCAAAATCAAAATCACCACGAGGCGAAAAAGGTTAGAATACATTTGCTAGTCATGAACAAAGAAAAGTATTCAGAGGACTGTATGCTTCTGCACCCAGCATCCAAAAAACTTTTTGACTTTTTTCTCCCGGAGTCATAGTGTGCAAAAGAAAGTACGTATTGAAGGAGACGTTGAAAAATCTGAGGTCTGAAGTACGGTATTTTCCAACAAATGCAATACGTGATAGATCTATAGTCCAAGAATCAGCCACCACCTGTGAGGGATGCGCAGTAATGCATCATAGAGTACGACACACCAAGCAGAAACTTATGGAACACATTGCTAGGGTTCCTGTAAAATGACAGTCACTGCTCTCACCCAGTAGTGTTTGTGTGTGAGTGTGTGAGTGTGTGTGTGTGTGTGTGTGTAGGCAGTTCAGTAAACTATTTGAGGCAAATAATGGATACCTTTGAATGTGACGCCATTTCTGCACATTATTTTAGTATTATGCTTGTTAAATACAGAGGTATGTATGTGTACATAAATATCTTTGAGAAGTGACGCAACTTGGCGCCATTTTCACGAATCTTTTTTTAATATTATGCGGATTAAACACAAAGATATGTATGTGTAAGCAAAAAATGCAACTTGAAATTTTTACACATCATTTAAATATGACGCTGATTACACACACTGTAAGTAGGCTGTTTAGGTTTTCTTATTGGTAACGCCGCTTAGCGGTCGGTATGAAAAATCACTGGCTGTGCTGTGCGCAGTCTGTGGCTGGTTGGCATTGTTGTCTGCCATTGTAGAGTCGGGCAGCGGCAGCTGGATACTAACAGCGCGTAGCGCTGCGCAGTTGGAGGTGAGCCGCCAGCAGTGGTGGACGTGGGGAGAGAGATGGCGTAGTTTTGTAATTTGTAAGACTGGATGTCATGAACTATTATATATATTTTGACTATTAAGGTAAGTACACTGTTTGTTCTCTATTAAAATCTTTCATTTGCTAACTATACCTATCAGTAGTTAGTGCCTTCTGTAGTTTGAATCTTTTATTTAGCTGGCAGTAGTGGTGCTCGCTGTATTGCAGTAGTTCGAGTAACGAAGATTTTTGTGAGGTAAGTGATTTGTGAAAGGTATAGGTTAATGTAAGTCAGGGCCATTCTTTTGTACGGATTATTGAAAGTCTCTATGCAAAATACTGCAGGAAAACAAACCCTGTCCTTTCCTTTCGTATTATCCCTCTATGTGTTTATGTACCCTTGTGTATTTGTCTTTTCCCTGTCTTTATGTGTTTAGCTAAAAAGATTTATGTTGTAGAATTTTTCAAATACTATGTTATTTTCTTTGTAAATATGTTCAGACATTATTTATTGTGTTTTGTTTTAATGCTCATGTGTGAAGTTGATGTTTCAAAAGTTATTCTGAACTTTATGTATGTACTTATGTCGTAATTTTTGTAACACTGATGTATTTGCTATTTCGATTCTTTTGTAAAGCCTGTACTACTGCTAATGTTATCTGTATTGTTATGTTCTATAATGATGTATTTTGTACCTTTGTTATTGTATTCTTATGTTATAAAATTGTAATTGATACCAGTTCATCAAATTAAGTAACTTGTAAATTACATTTCACTACACACGTTTCTGTTGGTCATAGTATATGGACAATATGTGAGAAGTAGGGACTGATAGTGTTTGCACGTGTGTTAATAATTCAGTAAGGGACTGGATAACAGCATTGCTGGTTGTAAGTACATTTCAAACACAATTTTTGTGAGTGCACAAGTGGTGGTTATGGACTTGCTATATTATCCGCAAGACTCTTCGATGGTGATTGTGCACCTGCACAGTCAAACAGATGGCTGCTGGCCATCTCTACAAGGACTACAGTGGGTCTACACCTTTGACGACCCACCAATACCATTATTTCTATAAGGACTGCAATGGGTCTGCACCTCTGGTGGCCCACCAATACCGTAATCTCTACCAGGACTACAATGGGCCTATTCTGTGACGACCTACCTACCAATATTCTTCAAAACTTAGAACTGACTCTGCTGTGGGTTTGCTCTGCTGTGGCCCATTACCTGTCAGCATGTCAAGAGTCAGCACTGTCTTTCTGTTGGAAGGACAACACTACTTCTTCAAGACTGCATGGAAATCCTCTACTCCCGTGTGCATTTTCTTTTACTACTCAGACTTTGAGAAAAACACTGCAGTTTTACTTTGATGAATGATCAGGTCTGTCTTTATGGACTGTGAGAAAATTTTAACTTTTGACCAACATTGTATCGATAAGTGTGTGCATTTCATTTCTTTGTCATAGTAATTATGAAAAATTTTATCAAATCATTATTGGCCACTGCCCAAAACAATTTGTAAAAATTTTTTGTGGGGAGCATGGGGGCTATGTAGGTAGGCTGTTTAGGTTTTCTTATTGGTAACGCCGCTTAGCGCTCGGTATGCAAAATCACTGGCTCTGCTGTGCGCAGTCTGTGTTTAGTTTGCATTGTTGTCTGCCATTGTAGTGTTGAGCTGCGGCAGCTGGATGCTAACAGCGCGTAGCGTTGCGCAGTTGGAGGTGAGCCGCCAGCAGTGGTGGACGTGGGGAGAGAGATGGCGTAGTTTTGTAATTTGTAAGACTGGATGTCATGAACTATCATATATATTTTGACTATTAAGGTAAATACACTGTTTGTTCTCTATTAAAATCTTTCATTTGCTAACTATATCTATCAGTAGTTAGTGCCTTCCGTAGTTTGAATCTTTTATTTAGCTGGCAGTAGTGGTGCTCGCTGTATTGCAGTAGTTCGAGTAACGAAGATTTTTTGTGAAAGGTATAGGTTAATGTTAGTCAGGGCCATTCTTTTGTAGGGATTATTGAAAGTCAGATTACGTTCCGCTAAAAATATTGTGTGTCAGTTTAAGCACAGTCATGTATAATTTTTCTAAAGGAGCGTTTCAACACATTATGGCTCTGAGTACTATAGGACTTAACTTCTGAGGTCATCAGTCCCCTAGAACTTAGAACTACTTAAACCTAAGGACATCACACACATCGATGCCCAAGGCAGGATTCGAACCTGCGACCGTAACGGTCGCGCGGTTCCAGACTGTAGCACCTACAACCGCTCGGCCACTCGGGCCGCCACACACATTATTATTATGGATGTAAACATCACAGAAATAATATAACTTTGACTTTCAAGAGAAGCTACGCAATTTTTTTGCTGCATATCTTCGAACTTAGCGCCTCTCTTCTACATCATTTCAGTAGTATGGTCTGATTGGCTGGAGAGGAGAGAAAGGAGTGTGGGATCCAAAGCACAGTTCAACCAGTTGGAATTTTTTAAACTTAATTTATTTATTTACTGAAATTACATTCTGACTGGCTGCCTCATATTAGTATTTCACTGTGATTGGCGGAAAGGTTGATGATGATATTTGGTTTACGGGGCACAACTGTATGGTTATCAACGGCCACACAAGTTCCCAATCTTTACACTGCCCAGTCTCACCAAGTTCCCGAATGATAATTAAATTATGAGGACCACTCAAACACCCAGTCCCCAGACAGAAAATCTCCGAACTGGTTGAATAGAGGGGAAGTCTTACATTTTCCACTTGTAAAATTGGGTTGTTTCAGCCACCTTGGATTCTGATTGGCTGTTTGAGTTTACTTTTAGGAAGTCACTTATTTGAGAGGGAAGGAGGAGCAGTGAGGGGGAAGGTAAGCCATTTCTGACACCTCAGGTTTCTGTTGAAGTCCCACTAACGCAACTGGGCTAGTTCTGTCATCTTGGATATTGACAGGCTGCAGATAGGGAGAAGGGATGGGGCTGTGTCACATGGTACACAAGGGTATATGGCTTGTCACGGAGTAAATAAGGGGAGGAGGCGAGGCTGTAGCTATCTTGGATTTTGAGTTCAATGACCTGGGCTATGTGATGTAAACAAATTAAATCTGTTTGACTTGCAAACAAAGTGCGCCAGGATCAGCATAGATATACTACTTACGATAAAGAGTCGAATTTCACACAATACGAAGAAATATGCCGATTGTTCTGCATACTTAGAGCTACAGTCTGCGGTGGGCGATGCACAGTGACCAGTTTTCGTCCGAAGTGGTGGGCGATTTCATTCATTCTTTCGGATGAGGAGGCCAACATTGCCTGCCCCCTTTCAGCCTGTTGATGGCACGCTGCAATGACAGAACTGAGGCACAGTACCTGCAATCTTTCTAAAACGATTTTGCAGAAACTATTCGGGGGAAAAAATTATTTCTGCATTAGTTAAAGCTTCATATGCCAGTTTCACGACGAAGTGCCCATGGTCGTAGTTACTGTGATATTTGAAATTAAGTAAGGTATTGTGCAAAATTCGAAAATGTTTACAATGAAAAATAAGTCGTCACGATTTTTGCGTTGGGTGCCTAACCCATAATATGTTGCTCGTAAATTTAGCTAATATAATGAATTTTTCTTTAGACTTGGGCGGAGGTCTCTCTGTCACTAATCTCGAGAAAACTGATCTTATATAGCTAACTCATTTGCGACCTCGATAAAGCGAGAGTGGAATATCCATAACATTCCTCGTATTTCCTAAGCCGTTTTGAGTTGCCGAAACAAGATTTATCAAATGATAGAATTCAAAGAAAAGAGTATTTTGCCATATCCTTTCTTCCAAGATTACTAGTTCTGCAAATTCGCAGAAGAGCTTCTGTGAAGGTTGGAAGGCAGGAGACGAGGAGGGGTCGTGAGTCGTGCTTGGGTAGCTCAGTTGGTAGAACACTTGCCCGTGAAAGGCCAAGGTCCCGAGTTCGAGTCTCGGTCCGGCACACAGTGTAAGCGTATTGTCATATGGCTGGCTTACTTGTGGAGTATCTTTGCGGGCAGCCGCGTCTGTAGAAGAGTCGAGCGTAGGACACGGCACTGTCATGTTGTGTAGTGCGTAGCTCTGCAGGTGAGAGGCTTTGTTGGTGTTCAGGTTGAAGTGTTGCTACAAGTGCTGTTACAGTAAAGTGATGAAATGTGGAAGCGATTCAAAGGAAAGTGTGTCAAGAAGTAATGAAAAAAACAGTGCCGTCTATAACGTAATTGGTTCAAATGGCTCTGAGCACTATGGGACTCAACTGCTGTGGTCATTAGTCCCCTAGAACTTAGAACTACTTAAACCTAACTAACCAAAGGACATCACACACATCCATGCCCGAGGCAGGATTCGAACCTGCGACCGTAGCAGTCGCACGGTTCCGGACTGCGCGCCTAAAACCGCGAGACCACCGCGGCCGGCCGATAACGTAATTATGTATCCTCTCGTTGCGTGCCGCATAGCATCAGTCATCCACGCCGTGTTCGGTCTCCAAGAATGAAGAAATGCGAATCAGAAGAAATTAGTTACCACAAAAGACTGCAGCCAAGTGCTAGTGTCTTGTAGCGAGCGTGAGGACGTGCGTTCGATCATCGCGTTTCCGCATTATCGACAATCAGCCGCGCCACGACGGTTACGCGCACGCTCGTACAAGTGAGAACTGAGAACTGAAAAATTAACTTTGCGAACAGTGATATATCATTACTAGTGACAAGGAGGGCTGTTACCAGATATCTCAGATATCTGTATGTGTGACGAGCGTAAGAACTTTCGGGCGATCATTCGGCTTCCGCGTCATCAACAATCACCCGCGTCGTGTCGGTTACGCGTACGCTCGTGTAAATGATATTTTGTGGACTGTTAATCGTCCATTAATTGGGATGTAAACAGTGCAACTTGCGATTTTCCTTTATTCGTCTCAGAATATAGTTGTTCATACCAGACGTCGAACAGTGTTGTGCTTTAACGTTGAGTGTCTCCCCTAACCCCGCTTGCATATTTCGATGAATAATTTCAGGCAAGCCAGCAGCAGTGTGGAGCAGAACAGTATGACCGCCGCGGGATTACCAGATACGTGCTGTGGACAGGGCGCACGGTCAAGGAAAGACAACCAGTTTCAGGGACCACCACCCCGTTCGTACTCCTCGGCGTGTTACAACAGTTCTAATCTTCTAGGAAGCTGCACATCAGCGCACACTCTGCTGCAGAGTGAAAATCTCATTCTGAATGTTAGTGAGGTGACACTGTGTAAAGTCCACTGTATTTGGCAAAAGAAACAAATTTTACGTGGCAACAAGAGAAACATTGGTGTTATTCGGAATTCGTCACTCATGATGCTTCTCTGAAAGTTGCATATGGTTGACGAATTAAGCATTTTCGGCGCAGTTCTTTTTAGTTACTAACCGAAGCAGAGGTAAAGTAGATCTTTTACAATGGTCACCACGCAGACATGGGTTGGAGGAGCCCCACTTCATATTTAGAATAAGACGTGAGTGTAGGGTTCAGTTTAGAATGGCACTTCCATTCCAGTGCTCGGTATATCCCGTACAGCGTCTCCCCACAAACCCCACCACCACCGCTCCCAAAACGCTTGCCCTGCCGACTGCGCATCTGCCGGCTACGTTATTCTGTCCGCATTCTACCCGTGCGAAATCGAAGTGCGTCGCTAGTAAATTTATAGTTTCATAGTCGGATTTGTGTTACCAAACTCACTTCCTATTTTTCACCACGATTTTATATAGCAATGTTAATGTCCACTTTGTATTCCTTTCTGTGACACTGTTTCTCTCTTCAATGCTTTGCAATCTTCAAATCAAAGGGAATGACATGCTTCCTCTATGAAAGCTAGACCCTGATTCCCTGATAATTAGCCTGGGCAGTTAATCCACCTGGTCTGCCTCTACTGATCAGTGCTCAGTGTGTCTTCTGCTGTGCACAGGATCCGGGTTCGATTCCTAGTACTGCCAGGATGTTTTTATTGGGAAGACTGCAACAGGGTGTACTCAGCGTTGTGATGCCAACTGAGGGGCTCCGTGAGTGAGAAGAAGCGGCTCCAGGGTCTGGGAAGCCGACAGTGGCCGGGAGATCAGTTTGCTGACCACTTGTCCCTTCCGAATGAGGCCTGTGGCAGAGGATGAGACGGTGGACAGTCGGTACTGAATGAGCAGACAGGGCCAGCAGAGGCAGCTTTACCTTCTAGTTAATCTACCGCCTTAGGAGTACAGGATCGCACTCTTTTCTGCCTGACATATAATTTATCCCCCCCCCCCCCCCCAGTGAATGTTGTTCATTTAATTAGATACTTCTCGTTTTCGACCAATTGTAAGCTTTCTACTTGTAGTATCGTGCCAAATTATTGGCTCAAAGAAAGCCAGATGGACTTCAAACAATAATATTGAAATCTAGGTTTACAGGATAGAGCGGATCAGGTTGTGGTTGTGGAAGGGGCCGCAATCAGTTAATGTTAGCTGCACAAAACACAAAAACTTTATTTTCCTAAGAACCACTTAATTACACATTAGCTTAAAAGGATCAAATTAAAACAATATGGCTGAAGGTCTAGTTAAGAAAGCGCGCAATACCTGCTGGGCTAAAGGCCCAAAATCACACCAAAAACTATAACAGCTGAAGGCCTGAACACAAGTTACAAAAATTACTTTAAAGAATACATGCAGCTGAAGGCCTTACTTAAAAAAATATTTCACGTGAATACTCGGCTGAAGGCCACACACAACACATTGAACAACACAGGGCTTAGGGCGTGGATAACAAGAATTTCAGATACAGCAAGTAAAAAATATAGTTTTAAACAAATCAGTTTTCAAAATTTTAATTTAAGACAGCTGTAGGCCTTCTCTTATAAATATTTCACATAAAAGCTTGGCTGAAGGCCACACACTGTACATCAGACTAAAATGAAAGTCACATTCTAAAACCAACAGAACAGTGGTGCACATAAGTGTTACATGGGTCGGCCTGAGGAGGTAGCTGTAACGTAAGGTGAGGTGAGTTGAGACAGTCAGCCAGAGAGTAAGGTCAAATAATCGGATGGCAACCCGACCCAGGGACAGCTGAAGGACCGAACTACAACCTTCCCTTCCGCCCGACCAATGATAGGACAATGGAAAATATCAGCTGAGGACGATGATACCAGCCGTACTACGTCTTCAGAATTGGCATTTAAAAACAGCCAAGGCACAGTAACCACTCTTAAGAAAATAATGTGAACAAACAACTAAAAGGCTGTCAAACTACATGCTGTGCTGGACAACATCAACACGACCAGGGCAGGTAATTGGGGCGTTAACGGCCACAAGGCAGAAAATACCGCTGGTGCACTTCACTGATAAGTCACAACTAATTTAACAGTTAAAGACCATACAGGAAGATGGCTACAAAATTTCGCCGACTCCAACCCACCATATGTTGCTGCTAGCCGGAACAGCCCAGGAAGCAACAACTGGCAATGAATGAAGAGATGTCACAGCAGTTGAGGTTTCATAATAAGTTAACTGATCACTCAACTTCAGTGTCCAGGTTCGGTGGTCAACGAACTTTGTCGCTCTCGCAGCTAGCGCCTCACAATCAGACCGTGCGTGCACACCGCGAACGATCCCAGCCTGACCTTGTACCGCGGAGACTTCCTCGCTGCTGTGTCCCTACCGACTGACTTAATCCAGTACGCAGACAGCGTTAAAATAATTGCTCAGTGAAAACCACACAAGCTATGTATGGTTCCGCGAAACACTTCTACAAACAACTAAAACCAGTCACTGTGGAACAACTAGGAGGAATCACAAGTCGACACGCACAGGAAACCCGGAAGCAGTTGGAGACAAAATACACGTCGTCCGATGAATCGACCGACCGAACGACCAACCAAGTCGTGTGTGCCGGCAATGGTCCGGCGAGTCATGGTTGTCCGGACCTCACTGCTGCTCTGCCTCGCACTCAACTCCCGACACACGACGACCCGGAAATACTAGCAGTCACTCCAAAGATAGTAAGACAGTGCTCTTATCGATAAGCGCTGGGACGGCCATATCGCAAAGAGAGGTTACCAAGCAATAAACGGCACCAACACGAGCCGCGCACGGCTCAAATATCTTTTAGTATTTGTAAGACACAAGACAAAGTATTACTTCAACAATAGAAACACTGTGTGTCGGACCGAGACTTGAACCTGGGACCTTTCCCTTTTGCAGGCAAGTGTTCTACCAACCGAACTACCCAAGCATAACCCACAACCCGTCCTCACAGTTTTACTGTTACGCAAAGTGGTTTTTACACTGTCCAGTCACATTAGTGTGTCCACTTGCCAGAAGCCTGAATAACTACCTTCTGTAGTGCTGACGTGCAGCAAGAGGGTACATGAGGTTCTGGAAGGTACCATGAGAAATGTGGAGCCATACCGCCTCCAGTGCAATGGCCAGCTGTGCTATGTATCTTGGTTGAGTGTCTATGGTGCTTACAACCTGGTCGAGGTGGACCCACAGATTCTGGAGGGAGTTAGGCGGCCAGGGGATTATAGCAAGCTCATCCTGGTCCTTCTTGAGTCATTCACATGCACTGCAAGATGTGGCACATTGCATTGTCCGTCTGGTAGATTCCATCATGCCAGGGATGAAACAAACTGCTTATAGGGGTGGAAATAGTCCACAAGGATAATGTATACTTGTGCTGATGCATCGAGCCATGCAGAATGACGAAATCAGCCAGGGAATGCCCCAGAAACCAACACTCCCTCCTTCGTTCTCGACCCTTCCCACATTTATTGCAGATTGTCTACTTTCAAACATTTGAGGCCAATGGAGCATAAAACACGACTCATCTGAAAAGACAAGCTGTCACCACTTAGTGTGTATCCACCAGCGGTGTTGCTGTGCAAATTCCCAGCGTTTGTCGCCAATGAGCACGAGTCAGCATAGGTACATGAACCAGGTGCCTATCACAGAGGCTCAAATGCAGCAGCATTCGCTGTGTGATCGTTGAGGAGACAGTGTTGGTCGCCCCTTGATTCATCTGGGCAGTCAGCAGCTCAACTCTCGCACATCTATTCTGCCATACACATCTTTGCAGCCATCATCCACCACTGTTATCTATGGCCTGTGGTGCACCATTGCCTTAGAGCCAGTTTTGGGTCGCACAATTTCGCCATGCATGGTACACTTTAATCATAGAGGCTAGCGAACAATTTACATTACGAATTTAGGAAATGCTTCCACTTTTGGCTCGAAAGCCAATGATTATTCACTTCTGGATGTGAGATAAATTGTCCGAGTTACGCAATACGACAATGACTGGACTATTTACTGTGTCCCTCCGACATGCGTTATACGGGGTGTTACAAAAAGGTACGGCCAAACTGTCAGCAAACATTCCTCACACACAAATAAAGAAAAGATGTTATGTGGACATGTGTCCGGAAACGCTTAATTTGCATGTTAGAGCTCATTTTAGTCTCGTCAGTATGTACTGTACTTCCTCGATTCACCGCCAGTTGGCCCAATTGAAGGAACGTAATGTTGACTTCGGTGCTTGTGTTGACAAGCGACTCATTGCTCTACAGCACATCAGTACGTAGCATCAACAGGTTAGTGTTCATCACGAACGTGGTTTTGCAGTCAGTGCAATGTTTACAAATGCGGAGTTGGCAGATGCCAATTTGATGTACGGATTAGCACGGGACAATAGCCGTGGCGCGGTACGTTTGTATCGAGACACATTTCCAGAACGAAGGTGTCCCGACAGGAAGACGTTCGAAGCAATTGATCGACGTCTTAGGGAGCACGGAACATTCCAGCCTATGACTCGCGACTGGGGAAGACCTAGAACGACGAGGACACCTGCAATGGACGAGGCAATTCTTCGTGCAGTTGACGATAACCCTAATGTCAGCGTCAGAGAAGTTGCTGCTGTACAAGGTAACGTCGACCACGTCACTATATGGAGAGTGCTACGGGAGAACCAGTTGTTTCCGTACCATGTACAGCGTGTGCAGGCAGTGTCAGCAGCTGATTGGCCTCCACGAGTACATTTCTGCGAATGGTTCATCCAACAATGTGTCAATCCTCATTTCAGTGCAAATATTGTCTTTACAGATGAGGCTTCATTCTAACGTGATCAAATTGTAATTTTCACATTCAACACGTGTGGGCTGACGAGAATCTGCACGCAATTGTGCAATCACGTCATCAACACAGATTTTCCGTGAACGTTTGGGCAGGCATTGTTGGTGATGTCTCGATTGGGCCCCATGTTCTTCCACCTACGCTCAATGGAGCACGTTATCATGATTTCATACGGAATACTCTACCTGTGCTGCTAGAACATGTGCCTTTACAAGTACGACACAACATGTGGTTCATGCACGATGGAGCACCTGCACATTTCAGTCGAAGTGTTCGTACGCTTCTCAACAACAGATTCGGTGACCGATGGATTGGTAGAGGCAGACCAATTCCATGGCCTCCACCCTCCCCTGACCTCAACCCTCTTGACTTTCATTTATGGGGGCATTTGAAAGCTCTTGTCTACGCAACCCCGGTACCAAATGTAGAGACTCTTCGTGCTTGTGTTGTGGACGGCTGTGATACAATACGCCATTCTCCAGGGCTGCATCAGCGCATCAGGGATTCCATGCGACGGAGGGTGGATACATGTATCCTCGCTAACGGAGGATATTTTGAACATTTCCTGTAACAAAGTGTTTGAAGTCACGCTGGTACGTTCTGTTGCTGTGTGTTTCCATTCCATGATTAATGCGATTTGAAGAGAAGTAATAAAATGAGGTCTAACATGGAAATTCAGCGTTTCCGGACTCATGTCCACATAACATCTTTTCTTTCTTTGTGTGCGAGGAATGTTTCCTGAAAGTTTGGCCGTACCTTTTTGTATATCTTTCACTGCTAGTGCTGCCACCTGCTATCCGCGTCTGTTTATTTCACGTCGATACTGACTATAGATGGTGGTCACAGTAATGTGACTGACTTTGTGTACTGTATACGTGATCCGTCGCATGACTGTACAATACTATGTACACGCTCAGACATACTTAATTACTTACAGTAAAGATTAATTGTCCATGTACAGAGGGATTATAATTAGTTTCATTTTCAAGACGGCGTATAGAAAAAATAAAAAACTCAATCGCTGCTCAGAACAGCGTCAAATCTGAATGGAATATGACCAAAGAAGGGGGAAACGTTTTATATACGAAAAAGAGTTAATGAAAATTTTCCCACCAGGTGGCACTGAAAGCATCATAACATAAACGGGTTCGGCTACAAATGACAGACGAATCGCAATACGGCGGCTATGATGTGGGAAGCACATTAAACCAGCTGTATTTTTCAATGTGTAAGACCACACAAATTTCGGATTCAACAGCTGTGGCACTATTTGTCAGGTAAGACAACCCCCCATTGCAAGATCGTACCACATCGGATGGGAAAAGTCGGTTTTTAACTGTTCTGAGTCCAAAAGGCGCAAAAAGGCAACAATGACATCGGTTTTTAACAACCGCGAGACTGGTGCAAGACGTATTCAGTGTCCTGTCCACTGTTTTCTTCCACAAGCTGAAATCGAGACAAGCTTGTTTCACAATGTCTCAGGGGTCACGTTCAGAATGCGTTGCGCAATGCGCGCCTTCGATTCAGCCACTTCGGAATCGGATCACTGAACACAGCAGCTTTCAGATAAGCCGTAAGTCACACAGAGGGCGGTCAGGTGATTTGGACGGCCAGGCTGTAGGGAAATGATGGCTGATAATTCTGCCATTTCCAAAATGCATCTGCAACAGCCGCTTCACTGGCTGCGCAATGTGTAGAGGAGCGCCATCTTGTATAAAAATGTTCCTACCCACACATTCACCCTGTTGAAGGGTGGAATGCCGATGGTATGTGAAAGACTCTCGTTGTTTATCAGCGGCGGTGCAGGTAACACAACCCGCAGGAGCCGTCTCCTAGGAAGAATATGGTCCTACGATAAACGATGCCATCAATCTGCATCACACAGTTACCTCTGCAGAATGAAGCGTTATCGGTTGGTGTGAGAGTGGATTTCCCGTTGCCCGTATTCTGCCATTCTGTGTACTGATATGTTCTTGGAGATGTAAATGGACATTTGACTGTCCAGAGAAAATTCCATGGCCATTAATTGTCCACTTCCATGCGAGCTTGAAATTTTAGAGGAAACGCTTGTCTTACAGGCAGGTCAGCATGAAGAAATTCCAGATCGTGGGTAATTTTGTATGGAAAGCAATTGAGGATGTTTCGTAGGATTTTATGCAATGTGCTCACAGGCTTGTCCAAGCTTCGGGCAATTCGTCATGCACTGCATCGCTCGACCCGTCCTGCAATGCTGTGGCCATGTCTTCTGACGTCGTGACCGTATCTTCTAGTGACGTGTGTACGCTTACGTAGTATCGATCATGCACTAATTCAGCGATCATAAAATAAAGCAAAGACTGCAGTGCAGTCAACTTGTGCGAGTGGGTGAGTGGAAGTCGAGCGTTGGAGTCCGTGAGTGGAAGTCGGGTGTGCGAGAGGCTAGAAACAGTTGCTCGCTAGCGAGGCTGGAGATTAGTGGCAGAATGTAGGCGTAGTGACTTCTGTTGAGTGTTTATAAATGTTGGTTTACAAAAAAGGTGTGCTAACTAATAAAATCCTGTATTTGCAAAAGGAGATGTTATCATTTAGTAGTTTTCCTTAGATTTCACAAGAACAGAAGGGCACGACAATGAGTTACTCATTATGCTAAATTAAATAAATATAACTCCATCTTCAGCGTATATGAGTAATATAGTTCGGTGCGAAATAAGGGGCGGGGGGGAAGGTTATACTTGGAATCAGTTGTCTTCCTTTCTCTGCATCACCGCGCTTCAGAAGAACCTGTTTTTTCAGATTTCTCCAGACCTTTGGCAGACGTAAGACCAATGCCTTTTTTCAAACCTCTGAGTTACTAGCACACACAGATATTGTGAAAGAGCTTTAGCAACAGCACACGATCCTGCATTGAGGCAGAAGTGCCGAGTGTCTAGGATGCAAACTGCGAACGGTCGTCCACCTCACGTTTTATTTTGCATAGCCTGCCGCTTACAGTACCATCTAATGGTAAAATTTTGGTTAATTCTTCTTGTTTCCATAACGTTTCCTCCTTCTTTGATAATATTCCGTTCATATCTGACGTGATTCTAAGTTGTGGTTCGCTTTTTACAGCGTTTTGAAAGTAATTTTCATCATAATCCTCCCATATACCCCTCATTCATTCAGATACACATTCCGACAGTATATAAGCTGTCTCTTGTTGAGGAAAAACAATGCGAAACGAAAAGGAATGTTTCTAAATAATTGGACTAGCAGAAGTATTACTCTTTTATTCGTCGTGTCCAAATAAGGGAGCGTTTCTGATCTGACTTAGCGATTTTTCCTTCTTTTACTTGAAAAATCTCTTCATTTGATCATCGTGTATATTTTAACATTCATCGGTCCATCCTGAATTTTGTCGAGTAAGAGTTTCAGTAAACTGTGTTTGCTGTTCAGGGTTTTAAATTCCGTTTAATTTCAACTGATTTCTTCTTCAGTGACAATTTCTTTTGGGTCTTCATTAAGTTCGTGTTAACCACTTGTTGTGGGTTCTCATCAACAAGGTGAATTTTAGAATTTTTTGTGAGCCTTTCGTTGTCCGTTCTATATAGCTGTCCAAAAAATTATAATCGCCAGTTCCTGGTGCCAACTGAGACTGTTTCCTGTAACGTGATAATCTCCCATGATTCTTTTCTCATCCAGATTCCATTTTCGTATTGCAGTCAAAGTTTTCCTAAGAATTTTACTTTCTTGCTCGTATTTCGGGTCTTTTAGCAATTTCCGATGTTTTCAGATGCGTAAAAAGCTTCTGTTTTAACTACTGCGTCATAACATAATATTTTCCCCTCTGCTCTTTCTGTTCCATGTAGTTTTGTCGGCTGTTTAGAGTTTTGCTGTTCTTTGTTTGTTAGCTTCCCGATTTGAGGATGGATTTATTGTTAAAATTGTTTTATGTTTGTATTTAGAGAGTTTTCTTCAATGGCAGATATACAACGTCATATCGGTGTACCGGGTACTGATTCCTTACGAAGACTGGAAATTTCGAGTTTTAAGTAAATTTATATATTTCAGCAGCTATTTAAGTTATCAACATAAGGTTTGAATGCTGATCTACTATTATTATTTAAAAGTTTGGTGCAAAGTTTTATTGAAATCGGTGTACTAGAACAGACAAAATTGTTTTTAGGTTCGTATGTGATTTAGCGAATCGATGCGCACGATGGAACAGTTCTCGCGAGCAGAGAAAGGTAAGAGTTTGTAGGACGAATTTTTGAAGATGCATTGGAAAACAGCTTGCACGTGATAGAAAAAAAATACAGGAAGATAAGCAGGAGATTATCAAAGCATTTCGAAGGGCGAAGACGTACAGTGTCTTCTAGAAGTTCCTGTACACGTAAATCTAAACAGTATATTGTATTTTGAAGTACTACTTGAACATAAAAAGCATGGACCCGATGGGTCTGTATGTGCACTATCGTATCTTACAAGAGGTTAAAGCGTCTCATGTCCTCCTTGACATCTTGCGGGACATCTCAGGAGATAACGTTCGTAAGGCTCCCTCAATAAATTTGCTCAGTTCTTACCAACACTGAGCCGCATGGAACTTGATTATTTCCCGTAATGAGTTATCTGGCTTAATAATGTCCGAACAGAAATTATGATTACATCTCGATCCATAACACAACCTGAAGTGGCGTCTTTTCCAACTCTTACACGTCCTTGGGATTTACCTAGAACAGAAAATCACCACTTGTTTGAATTGCGATGTATCACACTTCCGCCAAAAAATAACAATACTGACCGAGACATGACATTTGGGAAACGAGCCATCAAAGCATAAAGGATGCGCTTCATTGTCGAATAATTAATTCACAGGCATCGGTCTAAATCATTAAATTTTAAGGTCTTTGTTTTTACATCCACATCAGCATCTACATCTATACTCCGCAAGCCACCTTACGGTGGGTCTCGAAGGGTACTTTGTGTACTAATGTCACTTCCTGCTTTTCCTGTTCCAGTCGTGTATGACCCTCATGATTGCTGTTAAGTCTCCGTCTGGGCTCGAATCTCTTTGTCTTCGTGATTTTTACGCGAGAGATACGCAGGAGCACTTTTCCAGCAAAGTACGCTCTCGGAATGTTAACAGTAGAGCATTCCGTGATATAGAACGCCTCTCTTATAGCATCTCCTACTGAAGTTGGCTGAGTATATCAGTGACGCTTTGCCGCGTACTAAATCAACCTGTAAGGAAAGGTGCTCCTCTTCTTTGTATCTTTTCTATTTCCTCTATCAATCCTATCCCGAACGGACGAGATAGGATTGACGTACAATATTCAAGTCTTCGTATTGATCGAACGAGTGTTTTGTAAGCTACTTCCTTTGACGATAGAGTACATTTCCATAGGATTCTTCCAGTGAATCTCAGTCTGGCCCACAATTAATTTTATGCGGTCGTTGCACTTCACATCGCTTCGTATGCATACGCCTACGGAAGTAAGTGCTTCCAGTGTTTTTCTATTAAGTCCTCGGTCTTCTGACAGGTGTGATGCGCCAACCACTTCATCTAAGAGTAGCAGTTCCAACCTACGTCCTCAATTTATTTGGTGGATGTATTCCAGTCCCCCCCCCCCCCCCCCCCCACGAACCATGGACCTTGCCGTTGGTGGGGAGGCTTGCGTGCCTCAGCGATACAGATGGCCGTACCGTAGGTGCAACCACAACGGAGGGGTATCTGTTGAGAGGCCAGACAAACGTGTGGTTCCTGAAGAGGGGCAGCAGCCTTTTCAGTAGTTGCAGGGGCAACAGTCTGGATGATTGACTGATCTGGCCTTGCAACATTAACCAAAACGGCCTTGCTGTGCTGGTACTGCGAACGGCAGAAAGCAAGGGGAAACTACAGCCGTAATCATTCCCGAGGACAAGCAGCTTTACTGTATGATTAAATGATGATGGCATCCTCTTGGGTAAAATATTCCGGAGGTAAAATAGTCCCCCATTCGGATCTCCGGGCGGGGACTACTCAGGAGGATGTCGTTATCAGGAGAAAGAAAACTGGCGTTCTACGGATCGGAGCGTGGAATGTCAGATCCCTTAATCGGGCAGGTAGGTTAGAAAATTTAAAAAGGGAAATGGATAGGTTAAAGTTAGATATAGTGGGAATTAGTGAAGTTCGGTGGCAGGAGGAACAAGACTTCTGGTCAGGTGGCTAGAGGGTTATAAACACAAAATCAAATAGGGGTAATGCAGGAGTAGGTTTAATAATGAATAGGAAAATAGGAATGCGGGTAAGCTACTACAAACAGCATAGTGAACGCATTATTGTGGCTAAGATAGATACGAAGCCCACACCTACTACAGTAGTACAAGTTTATATGCCAAATAGTTCTGCAGATGACGAAGAAATTGAAGAAATGTATGATGAAATAAAAGAAATTATTCAGATAGTGAAGGGAGACGAAAATTTAATAGTCATGGGTGACTCGAATTCGAGTGAAGGGAAAGGGAGAGAAGGAAACATAGTAGGTGAATATGGATTGGGGCTAAGAAATGAAAGAGGAAGCCGCCTAGTAGAATTTTGCACAGAGCACAACTTAATCATAGCTAACACTTGGTTTAAGAATCATGAAAGATGGTTGTATACGTGGAAGAACCCTGGAGATACTAAAAGGTATCAGATAGATTATATAATGGTAAGACAGAGATTTAGGAACCAGGTTTTAAGTTGTAAGACATTTCCAGGGGCAGATGTGGACTCTGACCACAATCTATTGGTTATGACCTGTAGATTAAAACTGAAGAAACTGCAAAAATGTGGGAAATTAAGGACATGGGACCTGGATAAACTGAAAGAACCAGAGGTTGTACAGAGTTTCAGGGAGAGCATAAGGGAACAATTGACAGGAATAGGGGAAAGAAATAGAGTAGAAGAAGAATGGATAGCTGTGAGGGATGAAGTAGTGAAGGCAGCAGAGGATAAAGTAGGTACAAAGACGGGAGCTGCTGGAAATCCTTGGATAACAGAAGAAATATTGAATTTAATTGATGAAAGGAGAAAATATAAAAATGCAGTAAATGAAGCAGGCAAAAAGGAATACAAACGTCTCAAAAAAGAGATCGACAGGAAGTGCAAAATGGCTAAACTGGGATGGCTAGAGGACAAATGTAAGGATGTAGAAGCTGATCTCACTAGGGGTAAGATAGATACCGCCTACAGGAAAATTAAAGTGACCTTTGGAGAGAAGAGAACCATGTGTATGAATATCAAGAGCTCAGATGGCAGCCCAGTTCTAAGCAAAGAAGGGAAGGCAGAAAGGTGGAAGGAGTATATAGAAGGTTTATACAAGGGCGATGTACTTGAGGACAATATTATGGAAATGGAAGAGGATGTAGATGAAGACGAAATGGGAGATACGATACTGCGTGAAGAGTTTGACAGAGCACTGAAAGACCTGAGTCGAAACAAGGCCCCCGGAGTAGACAACATTCCATTAGAACTACTGACGGCCTTGGGACAACCAGTCCTGACAAAACTCTACCAGCTGGTGAGCAAGATGTATGAGACAGGCGAAATACCCTCAGACTTCAAGAAGAATATAATAATTCCAATCCCAAAGAAAGCAGGTGCTGACAGATGTGAAAATTACCGAACTATCAGTTTAATAAGCCACGGCTGCATAATACTAACGCGAATTCTTTAGAGACGAATGGAAAAACTGGTAGATGCAGACCTCGGGGAGGATCAGTTTGGATTCCGTCGAAATGTTGGAACACGTGAGGCAATACTGACCTTACGACTTATCTTAGAAGAAAGATTAAGAAAAGGCAAACCTACGTTTCTAGCATTTGTAGACTTAGAGAAAGCTTTTGACAATGTTGACTGGAATACTCTTTTTCAAATTCTAAAGGTGGCAGGGGTAAAATACAGGGAGCGAAAGGCTATTTATAATTTGTACAGAAACCAGATGGCAGTCATAAGAGTCGAGGGGCATGAAAGGGAAGCAGTGGTTGGGAAAGGAGTGAGACAGGGTTGTAGCCTCTCCCCGATGTTATTCAATCTGTATATTGAGCAAGCAGTAAAGGAAACAAAAGAAAAATTTGGAGTAGGTATTAAAATTCATGGAGACGAAGTAAAAACTTTGAGGTTCGCCGATGACATTGTAATTCTGTCAGAGACGGCAAAGGACTTGGAAGAGCAGTTGAACGGAATGGACAGTGTCTTGAAAGGAGGATATAAGATGAACATTAACAAAAGCAAAACGAGGATAATGGAATGTAGTCAAATTAAATCGGGTGATGCTGAGGGAATTAGATTAGGAAATGAGACACTTAAAGTAGTAATGGAGTTTTGCTATTTAGGAAGTAAAATAACTGATGATGGTCGAAGTAGAGAGGATATAAAATGTAGACTGGCAATGGCCAGGAAAGCGTTTCTGAAGAAGAGAAATTTGTTAACATCGAATATAGATTTATGCATCAGGAAGTCGTTTCTGAAAGTATTTGTTTGGAGTGTAGCCATGTATGGAAGTGAAACATGGACGATAACTAGTTTGGACAAGAAGAGAATAGAAGCTTTCGAAATGTGGTGCTACAGAAGAATATTGAAGATAAGGTGGATAGATCACGTAACTAATGAGGAGGTATTGAATAGGATTGGGGAGAAGAGAAGTTTGTGGCACAACTTGACTAGAAGAAGGGATCGGTTGGTAGGACAAGTTTTGAGGCATCAAGGGATCACAAATTTAGCATTGGAGGGCAGCGTGGAGGGTAAAAATCGTAGAGGGAGACCGAGAGATGAGTACACTAAGCAGATTCAGAAGGATGTAGGTTGCAATAGGTACTGGGAGATGAAGCAGCTTGCACAGGATAGAGTAGCATGGAGAGCTGCATCAAACCAGTCTCAGGACTGAAGACAACAACAACAACAACAATTCCAGTATCTGTCATCTTCTGTAGTGTTTGCCCTCTGCAGCTCCCTCTAGTACCATGGAAGTCATTCCCTCATGTCTTAACAGATGTGCTATCATCCTGTCCCTTCTCTTTGTCAGTGTTTTCCAGATATTCCTTTCCTCACCGATTCTGCACAGAACCTCTTCGTTCATTATCTGTGCACTAAATTTTCAGCATTCCACTGTAGCACCACATCTCAAACGCTTCTGTTCCGCTTTTCCCATAGTCCATGTTTCACTGCCATCCAACGCTGTGCTCCAAATCTACATTTTTCGAGATTTCCTCCTCAATTCAGCATCTGTGTTAAACTAGTAGACGTCTTTTGGCGACGACTGCTCTTTTTTTCCACTGCTAGTCTGCTTTCGATGTCCTCCTTGCTCCGTCAGTCATTGGGTATTTCGCTGCCTAGGTAGCAGAATTCCTTAAATTCATCTACTTCGTGGCCGTCAAACCCGATGCTAAATTTGTCGCTGTTCTCATTTCTGCTACTTCTCGTTACTTTCGTCTTTCTAAGATTTACTCTTAATCCATATTCTGGTTCATTAGACTATTCATTCCATTCAAAAGATCATGTCATCAGCGAATCGTATCATTGATATCCTTTCATCATGAATTTTAATTCCACTCCTAAGCCTTTGTTTTATTTCCACCATTGCTTCTTCGATGTACAGATTGAACAGTAGGTGCGAAAGATCACATCCCAGTTTTACACCCTTTTTTTATTCCGAGCACTTCGTTCTTGGTCGTACACTCTTATTATTCCCTCTTAGCTCTTGTACATATTGTGTGTTACCCGTATTTCCCGTCTCTCCCTATAGCTTACCCCTATTTTTCTCAGAATTTTGAACATCATGTACCAATTTACATTGTTGAACTCTTTCTACAGGTCGACAAACCCTATGAACGTGTCTTGATTTTTTTTTCGTTTTTCTTCCATCATCAACCGGTACGCCCTTACATTTCCCGGAGCCGTACTGATCGTCATCTTAAACATCTTCATTTCTTTCTTCCACTCCGCTGCATATTATTCTAGTAAGCAACTTTGACGCATGAGCTGTTATGCTGATTGTGCGATAATTCTCGCACTTGTAACCTCTTGCAGTCTTTGGAATTGTGTGGATGGTAATTTTCCGAAGGTCAAGTGCCATGTCACCAAACTCATATGTTCTACACACAAACGTGAATAGTCGTTTTGTTGCCACTTCCCTCAACGATTTTGGAAATTCTGATGGAATGTTATCCATCCCTTCTGCCTTATTTGATCGTAAGTCCTTCAAAGCTCTCTTAATTCTAATACGGGGTTCCCTCTCTCTTCTAAATCGACTCCTCTTTCTTCTTCTATCATATCGTATAAATCTTTCCTCGTAGATGGCTTCAGTGTACTTTTTCCACCTACTCGCTCTCTCCTCTGCATTTAACATTGGAATTCCCATCGTACTCTTAATGTTACCACCCTTGGTTTTTATTTCACCGAAGGTTCTTTTGACTTTCCTATATACTGAGTCAATCCTTCAGATATTCACTTCTTTTTCGATTGCTTCACATTTTTCGAGCAGCCATTTCGTCTTAGCTTCTCTACAATTCCTGTTTATTTCATTCCTCAGTGGCTTGTATTTCTGTATTCCTTAATTTCCCTGAACTTTCCTGTACTTTCTTCTTTCATTGTTCAGCTGAAGTATTTCTTCTGTTACCCGTGACTTCTTCGCAGTTACTTTCTTTGTACGTATATTTTTCGTTCCAGCTTCTGTGATTCCCCTTTTTAGCGATGTCCATTGCTCTTCAACTGTGCTGCCTACTGAGCTATTCCCTATTGCTATATCTATAGCCTTAGAAACATCAAGCGTATCTCTTCATTCTTTAGACCTTCCGTATCCCACTTCTATGTCTGTTGATTCTTCAATTTCAGCCTACTCTTCATCACTACTACGTATTGATCTGTGTTTTATATGTGCTCCGGGGTACACCTTACAATCCAGTATCTGGTTTCGAAGTCTCTGCGTGACCATGACGCAATGTAACTGAAATCTTCCCGTATCACTCGGCCTTTTCCAAGTATTGTTGTGATTCTTGAACATTCGCTATTACCAGCTGAAATTAATGACACAACTCAATTATTCTTTCTCCTCTGTCATTCCTTGTCCCCAGCCAATATCCTCCTGTAACCTTTCCTTCTACTCCTTCCCCTACAACTGCATTCCAGTCTTCCATGACCATCAGATTTTCATCTCCCTTTACGTACAGTATTGCCCTTTCAATATCCTCTTATACTTTCTCTATCTCTTTAACTTCAGCTTGCGACGCTGGCATGTATACCTGAACTATCGTTGCCGGTGTTGGTCTGCTGTCGCTTCTGGTATAAACTACCCTATCACTGAACTATTCGCAGTAACACTCTCTCTGCCCTACCTTCCTATTAATAACGAATCCTACTCCAGTTATACCATTTTGCGCTGCTGTTGATGTTACCGTAAACTCAACTGACCAGAAATCCTTGTCTGTTGCATCTCACTTCACCGACCCATACTGTATCTAGATTGAGCCTTTGTATTGCCCTTTTCAGATTGTCTTGCTTCTATACCACGTTCAAGCTTCGGACATTCCACGCCCTGACTTAGATAACGTTATCCTTTCTTTGATTATTCAATCTTTTTCTCATGGCCACCTCCCCGTTGGCAGTCCCCTCACGGAGATCCGAAGGGGGACTATTGCGGAACCTTTGGCCAATGAAGAGATTATCGTGGCACTTTTTGAATTACAGGCCACATGTCCTGTGGATACACAGTATGTTTCTTTAACGCAGTGGTTTTCGTTGCCTTCTGCATCCTCATGCCGTTGATCATTACTGATTCTTCAGCCTTTAGTGGCAGTTTCCCACTCCAAGGATAAGGGAGTCACCTGAACCCTGTCCGCTCCCCCACCCTCTTTGACAAGGCCGTTGACAGAATGAGGGTGTCTTCTCATGCCGAAAGGTTTGGGTCAGCAATGCTAATTATTAATCAAAATTTAAGTGGTGGCTGGTTTCTCACCCGGAACCGAGGACGTTTTGATTAATAATCAAGGACAGTAGCCCCACACCACTTATATATATATATATATATATATATATATATATATATATATATATATATATATATTTAGCAACACGTTACATTTGTTTATGTTGAGCATTAATTGCCGCTCACTGCATGGCTGGGTGTTGTGTGATGTCCTTAGGTTAGTTAGGTTTAAGTAGTTCTAAGTTCTAGGGGACTGATGACCATAGATGTTAAGTCCCATAGTGCTCAGAGCCATTTGAACCATTTTGAGCCGCTCACTGCACCAAGCGTCGAACCTCTGCTGGCCTCCCTGCAGTTTCCTAGCGCTGCCACTTCTCTGTACACAACAGTTGTTGCTGTTGTTGTTGTTGTTGTTGTTGTCTTCAGTCCTGAGACTGGTTTGATGCAGCTCTCCATGCAAGCTTCATCACCTCCCATTACTTACTGCAACCTACATCCTTCTGAGTCTGCTTAGTGTATTCATCTCTTGGTCTCCCTCTACAATGTTTACCCTCCACGCTGCCCTCCAATGCTAAATTTGTGATCCCTTGATGTCTCAGAACGTGTCCTACCAACCGGTCCCTTCTTCTAGTCAAGTTGTGCCACAAAATCCTCTTCTCCCCAATTCTATTCAATGGCTCCTCATTAGTTATGTGATCTACCTATCTAATCTTCACCATTCTTCTGTAGCACTACATTTCGAAAGCTCCCATTCTCTTCTTGTCCAAACTATACTCCTGGAAATTGAAATAAGAACACCGTGAATTCATTGTCCCAGGAATGGGAAACTTTATTGACACATTCCTGGGATCAGATACATCACATGATCACACTGACAGAACCACAGGCACATAGACACAGGCAACAGAGCATGCACAATGTCGGCACTAGTACAGTGTATATCCACCTTTCGCAGCAATGCAGGATGCTATTCTCCCATGCAGACGATCGTAGAGATGCTGGATGTAGTCCTGTGGAATGGCTTGCCATGCCATTTCCACCTGGCGCCTCAGTTGGACCAGCGTTCGTGCTGGACGTGCAGACCGCGTGAGACGACGCTTCATCCAGTCCCAAACATGCTCAATGGTGGGGGACAGATCCGGAGATCTTGCTGGCCAGGGTAGTCGACTTACACCTTCTAGAGCACGTTGGGTGGCACGGGATACATGCGGACGTGCATTGTCCTGTTGGAACAGCAATTTCCATTGCCAGTCTAGGAATGGTAGAACGATGGGTTCGATGACGGTTTGGATGTATCGTGTACTATTCAGTGTCCCCTCGACGATCACCAGAGGTGTACGGCCAGTGTAGGAGATAGCTCCCCACACCATGATGCCGGGTGTTGGCCCTGTGTGCCTCGGTCGTATGCGGTCCTGATTGTGGCGCTCACCTGCACGGTGACAAACACGCATACGACCATCATTGGCACCAAGGCAGAAGCGACTCACATCGCTGAAGACGACACGTCTCCATTCGTCCCTCCATTCACGCCTGTCGCGACACCACTGGAGGCGGGGTGCACGATGTTGGGGCGTGAGCGGAAGACGGCCTAACGGTGTGCGGGACCGTAGCCCAGCTTCATGGAGACGGTTGCGAATGGTCCTCGCCGATACCCCAGGAGCAACAGTGTCCCTAATTTGCTGGGAAGTGACGGTGCGGTCCCCTACGGCACTGCGTAGGATCCTACGGTCTTGGCGTGCATCCGTGAGTCGCTGCGGTCCGGTCCCAGGTCGACGGGCACGTGGACCTTCCGCCGACCACTGGCGACAACATCGATGTACTGTGGAGACCTCACGCCCCACGTGTTGAGCAATTCGGCGGTACGTCCACCCGGCCTTCCGCATGCCCACTGTACGCCCTCGCTCAAAGTCCGTCAACTGCATATTCGGTTCACGTCCACGCTGTCGCGGCATGCTACCAGTGTTAAAGACTGCGATGGAGCTCCGTATGCCACGGCAAACTGGCTGACACTGACGGCGGCGGTGCACAAATGCTGCGCAGCTAGCGCCATTCGACGGCCAACACCGCGGTTCCTGATGTGTCCGCTGTGCCGTGCGTGTGATCATTGCTTGTACAGCCCTCTCGCAGTGTCCGGAGCAAGTATGGTGGGTCTGACACACCGGTGTCAATGTGTTCTTTTTTCCATTTCCAGGAGTGTATTTATGGTCCATGTTTCACTTCCATACATGGCTACACTCTATACAAATACTTTCAGAAACGACTTCCTGACACTTTAATCTATACTCGATGTTAACAAATTTCTCTTCTTCAGACGTGCTTTCCTTGCCATTGCCAGTCATCCACGAAATCCTCATGGAACTTTCAATGTTATGTTCAAATGTTCAATGTGTGTGAATTCCTAAGGGACCAAACTACTGAGGTCATCGGTTCGTAGACTGACACATTACTTAAACTAACTAATGTTACGAACAACACACATAGCCATGCCCGAGGGAGGACTCGAACCTCCGCCGTGACATTGCGCCTTAAACCGTTCGGTCACTCCGCGCGGCGATGTTTTGTATAATGTAATTTACATAAAGGGTGGTCACAAACAGTCTGTGGAGCCTGTGGGGTTTCTACACGATAGACTATGCCGAAAATATTTGTTAAGAAAAAGAGTTAGGTACTTTGTGTAGCTACCGAGTTAGCTAACATTGAAGTTAGCCAGTCCGGGCGCTTCACGAGCAGTTCCAGTAGGCCGCCAGACATGGCGTCATCCAACGTGTTATCATTTGGTTGTCTAAACGCGAAACAGGAAGCGATGTAAAAATTAGACACGGGACGGCAGAAACTATCACACACGATCCGAAGGTTCAGCAGTCCCGTACGCTGCTATCTATGCTATGAAAACAACTGACATTAATATTGTATCTGGCGGGTCACTACAATATGTGCGCAAAACGGCCCGATTCGCCAACTGCAATGCCATTTAACTCGGAAACGATGCAACGTATCTAATTTTTTTTCTTAACAATTATTTCTCAGCGCAGCCTACCCTGAAATACCATTACAGGCTGTTTCTGAACAATACATGTACTGGGAAAAATAAGGTTCAAATGGTTCGAATGGCTCTGGGCACTATGCGACTCAACTTCTGAGTTCATCAGTCGCCTAGAACTTAGAACTAATTAAACCTAACTAACCTAAGGACATCACACACATCCACGCCCAAGGCAGGATTCGAACCTACGACCGTAGCGGTCGCTCGGCTCCAGACTGTAGCGCCCAGAACCTCACAGCCACTCCGGCCGCCGAAAAATAAGGGTTCTATATACCTACATCTACATGGATACTCTAAAAATCACACTTAAGTGCCTGACTGCGGGTTAATCGCACCATCTACACAATAATTCTGTTATTCCACTGTCGAACAGCGCGCGGAGAAATGGAACACCTGTATTTTTTCGTGTGAACTCTGATTTCCCTTATTTTATTATGATGATCATTTCTGCCCATCTAGACTGCCATCAACAAAATATTTTCGCATTCGGAGGAGGAAGAGAGTTCGTGAGAAGATCCCGTCGCAACGAGAAACGCCTTTGTTTCAATGATGTCCACCCCAAATCCTGGCAGTGACACTCTCTACCTATTTCCCGATAATAAAAAACGTGCTACTCTTCTTTGAACTTTCTCGATGAACGCAATTAATCTTAGCTGGTAAGGATCCAAGACCGGGCAGCAACACTCCAAAGGAGGACGGACAAGCATGGTGTAGGCAGTCTCCTTAGTAGATCTGTTACATGTTCCAAGTGTTCTTCAATAAAACGTAGTCTTTAGGCTGCCTTCTTCACATTTTCCATGTGTTCTTTCCAGTTTAAGTTGTTCGGAATGTTAATTCCTAGGTGTCTACGAGGGTAACTCAATTATTATCCGCAATTTAGTTATATTTTTCATAGAATGAAGGCTTTCATGGCAGGTGTTGTCATCACTTAACATTTCCGGGCTGAGATGCCGTGGTCCGTACATACGACTCTCCCCTGACGTTTCGCCTTCGACTGCGGAAGGCATCCTCCGAGGACAATCGGCGAACTGCAACGAGAGCACTAGGGGGCCCTGTATATATAGGTCATCCAGAGGACGCTGCTGTCAATCACGTGACGTTGGCTGTGCTATGATCTCTGATATTGCCAACTTTCTCAATTGAAACTAATCGATTGTCACGCTGTTGCTGCAATGTTGACACCCATATCTTATCCGGCTTAATGCCTTTATATTTTCTATTAAAATTATTGCAGTGTTTGGCAATCTCAATGGCCCCTATGTACATTCACGCATAATAATGCGACGTCTTTGCTCTGACGGTCGTCTCACTAAACTTTATTTCATGATCACCTCCCTGATTTATCAATATGTTCGAGGCGGCAGTTTCTTTTATGTTCACCCAGACGGGTGTAGACGCTTCTTTTTGTTGTGCCAATATAGACTTTTCCACAACTGCACGGAATTTTATAGACACTTGGTGTAGCTAGAGGATGTCGCTTATCCTTTGTGGATTTTAAACATTCTTTTATTTTCGTAGTGGGTCTACACTATCACAGACGTCTGGTAACGCGGTGTACTACACTTGGTCTGCGTGCGGAGACGAATGCAGAATAACAATAGCAGCAAGCGCTATATGCGGACACTGCGACAGCTAGAACAAACCAAAACAGTGCACTACAGCCACACTCGTAAACACGGTCTTCATCGTAAACATGTACCTGCAGATGCTGCTCGCCGACCGTGGCCCGTGTTTGTTACAGCACGCAACTGAATGTTGGAGGTTTCAAGCGTCAACTTTAGGTTACAATATCTCCGGATGTAATTAACATTTTACAATGCAACAAACGGCACTGACTACTTATTTGTTTCTATGTTCAAATGTGCTAACAAAACTAACGGGATTCCATTAAAAAAAATTACATAGGTTTGTGTTAAAAAACATACTTCCGTGCATTTTTTTTATGGTTTGTATTAACCAATTACACTAGCCCCTCTCCTCACGTTCGGTCTGTGGAATCGATTCGTCAGTATTTGATGTGGTTTACGAAATATATCCAGCGGTAACGTTAGGTGGCTCACCCTATATATAGGGCGCCCCTAGTGCTCTCGTTGCAGTTCGCCGATTGTCCTCGGAGGATGCCTTCTGCAGTCGAAGGCCACACGTCAGGGGAGCGTATTATGTACGGACCACGGCATCTCAGCCCGGAAATGTTAATTGATAGTTATATTTTTGTTTATTTTGGTAGTATGGCTCAAATGGTTCAAATGGCTCTGAGCACTACTGCTGTGGTCATTAGTACCCTAGAACTTAGAACTACTTAAACCTAACTAACCTAAGGACATCACACACATCCATGTCCGAGGCAGGATACGAACCTGCGACCGTAGCAGTCGCACAGTTCCGGACTGCGCGCCTAGAACCGCGAGATCACCGCGGCCGGCAGTGCCTTTCTTGAATATTGGTGTGACCCGTACGACTTTCGAGTATTTGGGTACGGATATTCCGTTGTATACGATTGTTAAGTATGCAGCTATTGCATCAGCATGCTCTGAAAGAAAGTGATGGGTATACAGTCCAGACCAGAAGATTACTTTTATTAAGTGATTTAAGTTGCTTCACTACTCCGAGGATAGCTACTTCTAAGTTATTCATGTCGGCAGCTGTTCTTGATTTGAATTCTGGAATATTTACTTCGTTTTTTTCGATGAAGCAATTTCGGGAGGCTTTGTTTATAACCCTGCTGTCATCGACAGTATTTCTAGTGCTATCGTGCAGAGAAGGCTGACTGTGTCTTGCCGCTAGCATACTTCACATACGACCAGAATTTCTCTAAATTTTCCGCCAGGTTTCGACACAAATTTCGTTGTGGAAACTACGAGGGCTGTTCGGAAAGTAAGGAACGATAGGTTGAGAAATGCAAACCACAGTGAAAAAAAAACTGTTTTATTTGCAACAGTTAGCTACAACTTCCAGCTACTTATCTCCATAGTCACCGATCTTAGACGTTTGCCGTAGCGTCGTACCAACTTTCCAGTACTCTCGTTATAGAAGGCAGCCGCCAATGCTTTCCGCCAATTCTCTGCGCTGGCCTACAGCTCGCTGTCTTTGCCAAAATGTTGTCTTCATAGCCAGCGGTTCACGTGAGCAGAGATGAAACTCAGTGGGAGACAATTACGGGCTGTAGTGGGGGTAATCAAACATTTCCAATTGGAAACGATGCAGGAGCATCTTCATTGCCACTGCAGAATGCGGCTGAAAATTGTCTTGAAGAAGAAACCGCACGACAGTTATGCAATGTTGGCTGTATTGCTTCAGGCGAAATTCCTCACCAGGCTCTCGTACTTGGCGGGAGACACTATTGTTCTAGGTATCTTTATGTGCTCCCTGTGTGCTCAGAACTAAAAAGAACGAAGAAACGCGATCGACGGGCATACTAGAGACACTGCGCAACACACCTGTGCAAAACGTCGATTTTCACTGCGGTTTCCATTTCGCGACCGATAGTTCCTTACTTTCCGAATTACCCTCGTATTATAAGCATCTCGCATTGAAGTCCGCGCTAAATCGTGAGCTTCTATAAAAGATCGCCAATTTTGGGGATTTTGCGTTCGTTTAAATTTGGCACGCTTTTTTCGCAGTTTCTGCAACATTGTTGTAACGCTCCCTTGGAGCATCCCAGAATTACTTTTACGTCTGAAGACTACTCTCTGTCCATAATGACGTGCTGTGTTCTGATTGCTAGAAACTCTTCAGTCCAGTCACACAGTTTGTCTGATATTCCGTGCGGTATTATTTTGTTCATTAGTCGGCAGTGCAGAAACGTGTCGACGACCTTCCGGAAGATAAGGAGCACGGCATCTACCTGGGCGCCGGTATTTACTGGGTCACGCATTGTTGACTGCAGTACTATAAGTTCAGCTGTTCCCTTGCGAGGCTGCTGTGTTGATTGAGCAACGGCGGTGCATGTTTCATCTCGCGTTGTCTTAAGACGGATGGGGGACTTCTGAGACAGCCTGCAGAAAGCAATCACAAAACAGTGAAAACCTAAATAAGGACGGAGAGATAAGAAACCGCATCTCAGGTCTTCAAAGCGCGAGTCCAGAGACTTAGTCACTGCACCACCTCGTTCAGTTTTAGAAACTGAGGAGAGTCCGAAGGCATGTACAATAAACAGTACCTGTTCTCCAGTAAACATGGAGTACGAGAGTGAAAAGGAAATCATATTTTAAGCATGTTTATTATTCGCATGACGAAATTTGAGACTGGAAGGCTGTAAGCAGAAGGACCTTCATATGGAAGATTTGCTTGTTAAAGACGTAATAGAGAAACGCGCTGTGCATTTCACCTCGTCAGTTTGTGCTATTTTGGCACCAGGTGGAAATGAAGCCCGCCTAATTCGCACGGGTGTGCGACAACTTTCAAAGAAAGATTGCTACCCGGCCTTTACACGCCTACGGCAGCCAGGAAGAGAAATCACACTGGCACCGGTGGAAAGTCGCCAGAAAGCTGCTTACGGGGGGAACTAGCTTCGCGGTGCTTCCTTTCCAGGAACGGACAAAAACGTGACCAGTTGTGCGCCTCATCAGAGAGCGCTGCAGTCGTGGGACAACCTACCCTGTAGCAGGAACAGAACTCTCTCATCTCTGTTCATGCTGGTTAGGCTAATCCTGGCGTTCAGTGTCTGACAGATTTTTTTGTCATTGCATCGGATATAGCTAGCTCTGCTGCAACGCGTCGGGGTATGTCATCTCACACACACATGAGCTACTCGTTGTGAGTATTTCGCAGGTAGCTCACCGTACTCGCAAGTGGGTTGGATTGGGCGAGTTCTGTTTTTTTAAGTGATCCGTCGTTTTCATTCGCGATAGCTGGTCATGATTATGCAACGCGTCTCAGAGGTGCATTTTTAGCTACTTTATTCCTTACAGATAGTCTTGACATTTATTTTTTGTTATTCACATGGAGGTAGAAATAAGACATATGCTGTACATTGTTCTGAAGCCGGTGCTGCCATGTTAGATATCGCAGAACATTAGCAGACTATTGTTTACATGTAGACCGTTTACGACTGCATTTCTTCGTAATTTCTGTCGTGTGCACGCGAGAGTTGTTTTAAATAGCAAATGTTACAGATCTTGCGATAGTAACGTAGTGCCAGTGGGTATGCATTTGCCCTCGTAATTGCAACTTACGTTTTGTTCATATATTTCAGATAACCAAGAAGAGAAATATGTGATGTGGAAAGTATGCGTAAATAATCCATTTAATTCCTCTGTAGCTGTATTTGCGTCGACAGCTGACGAAGTTAGAACTCCGAAAGCAGTGCTCGTTTACGTACTGGTGTTCATTCTTCTCGTTACATTTTCAATTTTCATATCACACACCCTACCTGTATTTTAACTCTCCTTCGCTCCCTCTGGTGCTGTCTGTTCGACTTGGAATTTGTCTTTTCAGCACATATGTTTCTCTTGCCTTGTGGTTTTAGGCTGGGGGTTTTAGTGTATTGCAGAGTGGCTGGCTCCTCCTATTTTTTTTCTTGCGATCAGCTCAGCCAAGGCCATTTGCTATATTGTTTTAACACTTTTTTCCCCCCGTTTAGTTAATGTTTTCAATTTTGGCTTGAAACTTTTGTTTCCTACTTCAGTATGGTTACACACATAGTTTTACATATTTTCTTCCTTCTCCGGATTTCAAGCGCTAGGATTCTTTTGCGGTATGGTTTTAAAGGATTTGATAATCATGCAGAGTAGTCCCTTTAATCTCCAACCAACCAATGTTCACGTTTGCAAAAAAAACTTACCTATGTTTTCTTTGTTAGCCTGTAAATGTGTGCAGTGAGAAAAGAAGTAAACAAGGCATTCTACCTTGACTTTCAGACGTCAAAGTGGAAGATTCTTGAAACGTCGAAGGAATAGAACTGCATGGAGGCCTACCTACAAGGCGAACTATGTTGTTGTTTCAACCGACTGTCAATACGTTATTGTCATTGTAGTTCACACGTCTCACTTTGAAATATTACCTCTGAAGTGTCGTTCAGTGTGTGACCAATAATAGCAAAGAACGATACTCATTTTTGAAAGCATGTTTCAGTAATTTGTAATTTAATAAATGACACCCAGAGGCAGTTCGGATTGTATTAATGAGTATTTAACCTGATACCGCTTATTTTAGAGCGAAAGACCACATTTTGAGTAAAGAAATGTTCTCAATAGTGTAGAACTTGTAAAACAGATATTCTGTTTCAACAAGTATGTAACTGAAACTTCCTGGCAGATTAAAACTGTGTGCCGGACCGAGACTCGAACTCGGGACCTTTGCCTTTCGCGGGCAAGTGCTCTAGAATGAAATTTTCACTCTACAGCGGAGTGTGCGCTGATCCTGAAGCTGTGAGGACGGGGCGTGAGTCATGCTTGGGTAGCTCAGTTGGTCGAGCACTTGCACGCGAAAGGCAAAGATCGCGAGTTCGAGTCTCGGTCCGGCACACAGTTTTAATCTGCCAGGAAGTTTCATATCAGCGCACACTCCGCTGTAGTGTGAAAATTTCATTCTAGACGTATGTAACTCATTTTCAGTACTTATAGGCTAACCCATGTAACACGTACAAGCTTCTTAAACAGATATTTACTTTAATAAAGGTTTAATTAAAAACGTGAACTTTCACACTAAATTTATTTATATTGTTTGACAGTCACCTATATGCTTCATGTCCCAGAAAACTTCTTACCCGCACATGTCTGTCAGTTTTTCCGGAATAACCTGCTTGATTTTACTTTTGGTAAACTGGTTGATTTGGGGGAAGGACCAAACAGCGAGGTCATCTATCCCATCGGAATAGGGAAGAAAGCGGTCGTACCTTTTCAAAGATACCATTCCGGCATTTTCCTAAAACAGACTGGCCGGACGCGGTTTTGAACCGTCGCCCTCCCGAATGCGAGTCCAGTGTGCTAACCTCTCTGGCACCTAGCTCGGTGATTTTACTTTTATTACGTGTAATGAGACTAGGATGTCCTGCAATTACTGTTCAGATGTGTGTGAAATCTTATGGGACTTAACTGCTAAGGTCATCAGTCCCTAAGATTACATACTACTTAACCTAAATTATCCTAACACATACACCCATGCCCAAGGGAAGACTCGAACCTCTGCAACTATTGCTTTTATTTGTTATTCATCCATCATACAGGAGATCAAATTTGGTACAATGTACTCGTCAGATAGGACCATGGGCATTCTGTGCATAATAAGAAATGATATGCATATGTGAAGGGTGCACGCGAAAACGATCAAGGTCCATCAATGATTGAAATTTAGTTAGTAGTGTCATTTCATAGAGGAATAAAAGTATTATAATGTGACAGAGCTTGTGTCTTGTAAAAACGATCAAGTTGCTCGAAAATCTGAGATGAAGTTTTGATGTTCTTGAGAAAACGATCAACGTCTACTCAGTGCTGAGGAAGAATGATCACGATCCATTTTCTACTTAGTTTTCTTCTCGTCTTATGTTTCATCTTATAACGCTGTAGCTTCAAGTTACTGGCTTTCTAACAATACTTTCCAGCGACACAACAGTTGTAAATGAAGTTCGAACTGGTATATTGTTTACTAATAAAGCAAAGACCGATGTGAAATTGCTCCACGTTATGTTATCCAAAGTAGGCTGAAAAGGAGTTTTTATTGGTAAGTTGATGAGAAACGCGCATGCGTTATTGTTATCGAGATAGTGCATAAAGTCATTTCTTAGTTGGAATGAAAACATCAGAAATGTCAGAGAATGAAGATGAACATTGGGGAATATTTCCGAATTTTCAGATATATTACGAGCAATCAGTCACGTTACAAGTGACGATTTAAGTAAGTGCTTACGATTGAGATGTTTTCGGAATGTTCCGTTCACAGAAAAGAATAGGTTAATGAAGGAACTGAATCAGATGGTTTCCTATGATAAATAGAACTCACGTGGCTGGACATTTCAGTGTTATCCTGTGGTGCGGTGAATACGAAAGAAAAGTTCTCATGAAGCCGCAGGTCAAGTTTTTTCCTATGCCTATAAGGTGTTCATTAAGAGACGGGCAAATACAGGATATACATATGTATGTCAACCAGAATTCTTGGTATTGCATGGCATCATCAACAGACGTCTTACTACTTTTAAAAATACATTGGCTACTACAAGAAAAGCACATGTGGAGACCAGAGGAAAAGATAACGCTACACCAAACAAACTTAAAGGAGAAACCATATCTAAAGGGCATCAACAAATGCAGCCAGTGAAAGGCCTCAAATCGCATTACAGCATTCATGATAGCAGACGGTAATATTAACCAGAAGAACTTAATATGCGAAAGTTACACGCGTTACATCCACAGAAAAATCCTACAAACCCTGTGTCACCCGAATTATATCGACTAATTTTTGTGACTAACTTCAACATAAGTTTTGGATACTCCAGAATTAACAACTGTACTGCGTGTGACAAGTTTAAAGCCGATTATTCTAAATTTATTTACAGATAAACAATGAGAAAGATGTAGCTCAGATACTAACTTTGAATATGCAGAAACAACATCTAACTGCTTAAAACGAAATGCCTAAGAAGAGAGCAGACAAGTTTTACGAAATTAAACGTTCTGAACGTCTGAAATGCGGAAGATCTGTGATTATGAAAGAAATCTGCATGGGTACCATAAGAATGTTCCGCTTCCTAATATTTAAATCAATGTAACTTATTACTGCAGGCAGCTATAATTCAATATCCATTTACTTTCTTCCAGGAAATAAGTGTTTTTAGGCAAGTGACGAGACACTTTCCAACAAGGGCCTGATAAGTGTGTTCAGCGTTCTGGTACTAGTGTTGGAAATGTTACGTGACTCTGTGCGTGAACTCATTGTGTTCTGTGATTCCTCTTCTGAACAGAGTAACAACAATCGAAGGCAAAAAATGGTGCAAATGGCTCTGAGCACTATGGGACTTAACATCTTAGGTCATCAGTCCCCTAGAACTTAGAACTACTCAAACATAACTAACCTAAGGACATCACACACATCCATACCCGAGGCAGGATTCGAACCTGCGACGGTAGCTGTCCCGCGGTTCCGGACTGCAGCGCCTAGAACCGCACGGCCACCACGGTCGGCCCAATCGAAGGCAATGTTTTGGCCCAACTAAGATGGCAGACGTCGGCTTCGAGTTTTTTTTATGACATAACAACTCTTCTTGCTTTTACCTCTGTGGCGTGTCAGATTTGTTTTGTTCTATTTTGCACGTGTCAGAGTAACATTTTTTTCTTTTGCCCTATTGCCTTTTGTTCTTGTGTTTTATTTTCGGAGTAACTTCCTTTCCATTAGTGATGAACTCAGAGAGTGAACTGATGGATATGCACTACTTGTATAGCCTAGAAGAGGGGAATGCATTAGTAGGACGTCAGTTTTATGGAGAAATGTACCCTCAGAGGCAGTTACCTTGTGTAAAAACTTTTGTGTAACTCAGTCATCGCTTTCGAGACACTGACACATTTGAAAGGAGAGTTTCAGATGTTGGGAATTGGGAGACGTCCAGTTTTGTAGACGTACATTGTTACATGTATCACACCTAACATTGCCATCAAAAAGAAGCTTTTTCGACCCATGTTCATATAGGCTTTTGTAAAATATCCGTACGTTTATGGACATCAGTTTACAAATTGATTTATTTATCCATTTTCTGTGTTGTAAATATCTACATCTACATCTAAATGATTACTCTGCAGTTCACATTTAAGTGCTTGCCAGAGGATTCATCGAACTACAATCATACTATGTCTCTACCATTCCACTTCCAAACAGCGCGCGGGAAAAATGAACACCTAAACCTTTCTGTTTGAGCTCTGATTTCTCTTATTTTATTTTGATGATCATTCCTACCTATGTAGGTTGGGCTCAACAAAAGATTTTCGCATTCGGAAGAGAAAGTTGGTGAACGAAATTTCGTAAATAGATCTCGCCGCTACGAAAAACGTCTTTGCTTTAATGACTTTCATCCCAACTCGCGTATCCTATCTGCCACACTCTCTCCCCTATTACGTGATAATACAAAACGAGCCGCCCTTTTTTGCACCCTTTCGATGTCCTCCGTCAATCCCACCTGGTAAGGATCCCACACCGCTCAGCAATATTCTAAGAGAGGACGAACGAGTGTAGTGTAAGCTTACTCTTTAGTGGACTTATTGCATCTTCTAAGTTTCCTGCCAATGAAACGCAACCTTTGGCTCGCTCGCCTTCCCCACAATATTATCTGTGTGGTCTTTCCAACTGACGTTGTTCGTAATTTTAACACCCAGGTACTTCATTGAATTGACAGGATGGAGAATTTTACTATTTATCGAGTAATCGAATTCCAACTGATTTCTTTTGGAATTCATGTGGATCACCTCACACTTTTCATTATTTAGCGTTAACTGCCACCTGCCACACCATACAGAAATCTTTTCTAAATCGCTTTGCAACTGATATTGGTGTTCGGATGATTTACTAGACGGTAAATTACAGTATCATCTGCGAACAACCTAAGAGAACGGCTCAGATTGTCACCCAGGTCATTTATATAGAACAGGAACAGCAGGGTCCCAGAAAGCTTCCCTGGGGAACACCTGATATCGCTTCAGTTTTACTCGATGATTTGCTGTCTATTACTACGAACTGTGACCTTCCTGACAGGAAGGCACGAATCCAGTCGCACAACTGAGACGATGCCCCATAGGCCCGCAGCTTGATTAGAAGTCGCTTGTGAGGAACGGTGTCAAAAGCTTTCCGGAAATCTAGAAATACGGAATCAACATGAGATCTCCTGTCGATAGCGGCCATTTCTTCGTGCGAGTAAAGAGCTAGCTGCGTTGCACAAGAACGATGTTTTCTGAAACCATGCTGATTACGTATCAATAGACCGTTCCCTCTGAGGTGATTCATAATGTTTGAATACAGTAAATGCTCCAAAACCCTACTGCAAACCGACGTCAATAATATAGGTCTGTAGTTCGATGGATTACTCCTACTACCGTTCTTAAATACTGGTGCGACCTGCGCAATTTTCCAATCTGTAGGTACAGATCTATCGGTGAGCGAGCGGTTGGATATGATTGCTAAGTAGGGAGCTATTGTGTCAGCGTAATCTGAAAGGAATCTAATCGGTTAACAATCTGGACCTGAAGACTTGCCCGTATCAAGCGATTTGAGTTGCTTCGCTACCCCTAAGGTATCTGCTTCTAAGAAACTCATGCAAGCAGCTGTTCGTGTTTCAAATTCTGGAATATTCCATTCGCCTTCCCTGGTGAAGCAATTTCGGAAAACTGCGTTCAATAACTCCGCTTTAGCGGCACAGTCGTCCATAACAGTACCATCGGCACTGCGAAGCGAGGGTATTGACTGCTTCTTGCCGCTTGTGTGCGTTACATACGACCAGAATTTCTATGGATTTTCTACCAAATTTCGAGATAATGTTTCGTTGTGGCACCTATTAAAGGCATCCCGTATGAGTCACATAGCAACACAAGATCATTCCTACTCTATGTAGCGG
Source organism: Schistocerca gregaria (assembly GCF_023897955.1). Classification (NCBI taxonomy): domain Eukaryota; kingdom Metazoa; phylum Arthropoda; class Insecta; order Orthoptera; family Acrididae; genus Schistocerca; species Schistocerca gregaria. The sequence goes on along the minus strand of NC_064925.1, from coordinate 567,838,378 downwards.
TGCCAAAACAGTTGCATCCCGGCATCTGTCTAAGCAGTATACTAGGAGCATTTAAGAAATAACGCAACACACTTTTTTGTGGTAGCAGGTTAGTTTTATTTTAAAAAAATGGCTCTGAGCACTATGGGACATAACTTCTGAGTTCATCAGTGCCCTAGAACTTAGAACTACTTAAACCTAACTAACCTAGGGATATCACACACATCCATGTCCGACGCAGGATTCGAACCTGCGCCCGTAGCGGTCACGCGGTTCCTGACTGTAGCGCCTAGAACCACTCGACCACCCGGCCAGCGGTTGATTTTACTCCCCATTATTTTGGCTACAGAACCTTATTTTTCAGAATAATCTCGGTGCAATGCGACAGCCACCTTACTTTGTCAGCGTATATTCCTGCACGGTATTACTCTAGTGGTCGGCGCCGGTGCTGCCTTACCGCTTTCCCCATCATAGTTATCAGGAGAAAGAAAGCTGGCATTCTACGGATCGGAGCGTGGAATGTCAGATCCCTTAATCGGGCAGGTAGGTTAGAAAATTTAAAAAGGGAAATGGATAGGTTAAAGTTAGATATAGTGGGAATTAGTGAAGTTCGGTGGCAGGAGGAACAAGACTTCTGGTCAGATGACTACAGGGTTATAAACACAAAATCAAATAGGAGTAATGCAGGAGTACGTTTAATAATGAATAAAAAAATAGGAGTGCGGGTAAGCTACTACAAACAGCATAGTGAACGTACGAGGGTCAGTCAAAAAGTAATGCCTCCTATTTTTTTCTACGTTTAATTGTCAGGAAATTTAAATGCAATTACATAGGTTGAAAACCACAACATTGAGGATCATTTTGTCATTTTTCAATGTAATCTCCGCCCATCTCTACAGTTTTGGTCCATCTTTGAACAAGGGCATGTATCCCAGCACGGTAAAAATCACAGCTCTGCTTCCTAAGCCATTGACGCACGGATGTTTTGACGGCCTCCTCATCTTCAAAATGAATCCCACGATGAGCTTCTTTTAGTGGCCCGAACAGATGGAAGTCTGATGGTGCCAGGTAAGGGCTGTATGGGGGATGAGGCAAAACTTCCCATCCAATTTTGACAATCTCGTCAGAGGTGTGACGACTGGTGTGTGGTCTTGCATTGTCATGCAAAAGAAGAATATCTGCCATTGATTTTGTTGGGCGAACTCGCTGAAGACGTGCTTTAAGTTTTTTGAGGGTTGTGACGTATTGAACAGAATTTATTGTGCATCCCTGCTCCAAAAAATCAACCAGAATCACACCCTCTGTATCCCAGAAAACTGTTGCCATAACTTTCCCTGCCGATCGCACAGTTTTGAATTTTTTCTTCCTCGGCGAGCTTGTGTGACGCCACTCCATTGACTGCCTCTTTGATTCGGGTTCAAAAAAATGCACCCATGTTTCGTCCCCGGTCACAATTTTTTTCAGAAACTCATCTCCCTCCAAACGGAAGCGCTGCAAGTGTTGGGAGGCTACGAGTGTTTTCCTTGCCTCTTTATTCTGATTGGTTAACATTCTTGGAACCCACCGTGCACAAACTTTTGAGTACCCCAATTGTTTAATAATCGTGATCACACTGCCTTTACTAAGAGAAATAATGCGACACACTTCATCTGCAGTCACCCGACGGTCACCACGAATGATGTCATCAACTTGCTGAATGTTGTGTGGAGTCACTGCACTCACCAGCCTGCCGCTCCGCTTTTCGTCAGTCAACGGTGTTTGCCCTTCAGCTTCCTTACAACGACGAACCCATCGTCTAACAGTGCTGACATCCACTGTCACAACACCATACACCTTCTTCAGTCTTTCATGAATGCGTATGGGCGTTTCACCTTCTGCATTCAAGAATTCAATCACACAACGCTGTCTCAAACGAACATCGATGTCGGCCATCTTCCAAACTTCTGCTGTGCTGCCACCTGTTGACACAGAAAGTTACTACTGCAGTGGATTGCAGAAGAAGGTTTGAGGAATGGCGCCAAATTCAAATTTTTCACTTAACTTAATTTTTTTAAGTAGAAAAAAAAATGGGATGCATTACTTTTTGACCGACCCTCGTATTATAGTGGCCAAGATAGACACGAAGCCCATGCCTACTACAGCAGTATAAGTTTATATGCCAACTAGCTCTGCAGATGACGAAGAAATTGAAGAAATGTATGATGAGATAAAGGAAATTATTAAGGTAGTGAAGGGAGATGAAAATTTAATAGTCATGAGTGACTGCAATTCGACAGTACGAAAAGGGAGAGAAGGAAACATAGTAGGTGAATATGGATTGGGGCTAAGAAATGAAAGAGGAAGCCGCCTGGTAGAATTGAGCACAGAGCACAACTTAATCATAACTAACACGTGGTTCAAGAATCATGAAAGAAGGTTGTATACATGGAAGAACCCTGGAGATATTAAAAAGTATCAGATAGATTATATAATGGTAAGACAGAGACTTAGGAACCAGGTTTTAAATTGTAAGAAATTTCCAGGGGCAGATGTGGACTCTGATCATAATCTAGTGGTTATGAGCTGTAGATTAAAACTGAAGAAACTGCAGAAAGGTGGGAATTTAAGGAGATGGCACCTGGATAAACTGAAAAAACCAGAGGTTGTACAGAGTTTCAGGGAGAGCATAAGGGAACAATTGACAGGAATTGGGGAAAGAAATACAATAGAAGAAGTATGGGTAGCTTTGAGGGATGCAATAGTGAAGGCAGCAGAGGATCAAATAGGTAAAAAGATGAGGGCTAGTAGAAATCCTTGGGTAACAGAAGAAATATTGAATTTAATTGATGAAAAGAAAAAATATAGAAATGCAGTAAATGAAGCAGGCAAAAAGGAATACAAACGTCTCAAAAATGAGATCGACAGGAACTGCAAAATGGCTAAGCACGCATGGCTAGAGGACAAATGTAATGTTGTAGAGGCTTATCTCTGTAGGGGTAAGATAGATACAGCCTACAGGAAAATTAAAGAGACCTTTGGAGAAAAGAGAGCCACTTGTATGAATATCAAGAGCTCAGATGGAAACCCAGTTCTAAGCAAAGAGGGGAAAGCAGAAAGGTGGAAGGAGTATATACAGGGTCTATACAAGGGCGATGTACGTGAGGACAATATTATGGAAATGGAAGAGGATGTAGTTGAAGGTGAAATGGGAGATACGATACTGCGTGAAGAGTTTGACAGAGTACAGAAAGACCTGAGTCGAAACAAGGCCCCGGGAGTAGACAACATTCCATTAGAACTACTGACGGCTTTGGGAGAGCCAGTCCTGACAAAACTCTACCATCTGGTGAGCAAGATGTATGAGACAGGCGAAATACCCTCAGACTTCAAGAAGAATAAAATTATTCCAATCCCAAAGAAAGCAGGTGTTGACAGATGTGAAAATTATCGAACTATCAGTTTAATAAGTCACAGCAGCAAAATACTAAAGCGAAATATTTAATGGAAAAACTAGTAGAATCCGACCTCAGGGAAGATAAGTTTGGATTCCGTAGAAATGTCGGAACACGTGAGGCAATACTGACCTTACGACTTGTCTTAGAAGAAAGGTTAAGGAAAGGCAAACCTACGTTTCTAGCATTTGTAGACTTAGAGAAAGCTTTTGACAATGTTGACTGGAATACTCTCTTTCAAATTCTAAAGATGGAAGGGGTAATGTAAGGGAGCGAAAGGCTATTTACAATTTGTACAGAAACCAGATGGCAGTTATAAGAGTCGAGGGACATGAAAGGAAAGCAGTGGTTGGGAAGGGAGTGAGACAGGGTTGTAGCCTCTCCCCGATGTTATTCAAACTGTATATTGACCAAGCAGTAAAGGAAACAAAAGAAAATTCGGAGTAGGTATTAAAATTCATGGAGAAGAAGTAAAAACTTTGAGGTTCGCCGATGACATTGTAATTCTGTCAGAGACGGCAAAGGACTTGGAAGAGCAGTTGAATGGAATGGACAGTGTCTTGAAAGGAGGATATAAGATGAACATCAACAAAAGCAAAACGAGGATAATGGAATGTAGTCGAATTAATTCTGGTGACGCTGAGGGAATTAGATTAGGAAACGAGACACTTAAAGTAGTAAAGGAGTTTTGCTATTTGGGGAGCAAAAAAGCTGATGATCGTCGAAGTAGAGAGTATATATAATGTAGACTGGCAATGGGAAGGAAAGCGTTTCTGAAGAAGAGAAATTTGTTAACATCGTGTATAGATTTAAGTGTCAGGAAGTCGTTTCTGAAAGTATTTGTAGGGAGTGTAGCCATATATGGAAGTGAAACATGGACAATAAATAGTTTGGACAAGAAGAGAATAGAAGCTTTCGCAATGTGGTGCTACAGAAAAATGTTGAAGATTAGGTGGGTAGATCACGTAACTAATGAGGAAGTGTTGAATAGGATTGGGGAGAAGAGAAGTTTTTGGCACAACTTGACCAGCAGAAGGGATCGGTTGGTAGGACATGTTCTGAGGCATCAAGGGATCACCAATTTAGTATTGGAGGGCAGTGTGGAGGGTAAAAATCGTAGAGGGAGACCAAGAGATGAATACACTAAGCAGATTCCGAAGGATGTAGGTTGCAGTAGGTACTGGGAGATGAAGAAGCTTGCATAGGATAGAGTAGCATGGGGAGCTGCATCAAACCAGTCTCAGGACTGAAGATCACGACAACAACAACATCATCCACTTACTGCTTCTCGCAAAGTGACTCCTTCATTGGGTCAATCAAATGGACGACGCGGGATACGGGCAGTAGGGTGGGTGAGGTAGAACAGTCTAATGAAGTTTTGTAGGCTCCTCTCGTGTGAGGGCTTGCTTTGTCATGGAGGATGAGAATGAGAGTGTCCGCATTTTCCAACACTGTAGGAGTCACAGCTGTGTGCGACAGGCTAGCTTGCAGGAGATCGGATAGGTTTTAGGCGACCTTGCTGCTACGAGAGACGCCTAGCCCGAAGAGTCACCTTTTGTTCACTGCCAGATCACCGTAGACATTCTGTAAGCGCCGAAGAATATCTGCGATGCTCTGGGTTTCCTCTAAAAGAAACCCAATGACAGCTCTCTGCTTCGAACGCACCTCGCTGAGAGAGGCCATTTTGAAGACTACGTTAGCCCCGGCACCTATCGCCATTTCATGAAACTCCACAGGCTGAAGCGGGAATATTCTACGATGCCCCACAACAAATTCCGCATTTTTTCAACCAAAACTGGCAGAGAAGAGATGTACTGCTTTACTTATTGAACGTCTATTTCATGTATACGCAAATGATCTCGTTATATTTTATCCTAACAGCCGTCATTTGCTGTCGTGATTTCTCACCTAACCAGTGTCAGCGAATCTAGCCAACGCGACGACTTTAAAATAAACTGTTTCTAGAGCGATATATTTAGTAGAATTATTTTCTGTAACTAGAAAAGCTTCGGAACATTTTGTCCAGCTTTAAAGTACGTTGGAACGTGTTAATTATAAAACTCTGATCAAAATGGCGTGTAACAAGTTTTCAAAACGAGAATTTTCACTCCGCAACGGAGTGTGCACTGATATGAGACTTCCTGGCAGATTAAACAGTTTTAATCTGCCAGGACGTTTCATGCAACAAGTTACTGAATAGACATTTATTACACTATAAAACGCATTATAGCGTAAAAAAGTAGAAAAAGTAAGTTTTGGTACTGTAAGATGTTAGATTTCAGTTTGCAAATAAAATGAATTTTCCTGGCTGTAAAAACATACCGTAGCTAGATGCTGCCCATGGAAATTTTTTTGTTTTGTTGTTGTAGTGGTTATATATAACAAAATTAGATAAATGTAACCCAACCACATACATACTAAATACTGAGAAATTCGTCTATGTATGGAATAGGAGGACTTGTCAAGTAGAAATGATTTCAATTTGTTTTTAAGACCTTCGTTATCTGCCACCACCTCTAATTCACAGCTCGGTTTGTTAAATATTTTTATGGCTTCTTACTTTGCGCCTTTCTGTCAAGAGAAATGTTCATAGTGGAGGCTATTATTTTTCTGGTGTTACGTTTATAAATTCTACTATTACTTACAAATCGTGGCTGACTTGTGACAACGAACTTCGTAAGAAAGTAAAGGTCTTGTGCGGCCTCTATTAGTATGATCCATTGTTTTACTTGCCTACATGAAGTTGAAGAATGTACACCACGTCCTCACAGCACATATCTGTACAATAAATACTTCTTTGTGTGGAATTGCACCAGAAAATTATTCCATAGATATCAGTGAAGCGAAGTACACAAAGCAGACTGATTTTGCAAGGCTTTCATCACTAAATCGGAAATTAAACGTGCAGCAAACGTTGCTTAACTCATATGGTTGAGATGTATACTGCGATCAAAACTATCGGACTCTGGGCACATCGTTTCGTTTCACGAATGTTATCGTAAGAAAAGAGGACAGTTTGCCTCACAGATGCTGCTTTATGAGACGCTCCAAGGCTTCACTGTCACGCTGATACAACCATTGTCCCCGAAATGTACCTCTACTGTACGCAGTACACAATGCTATGAAATATTTTCATCTCTCTTCGCATTTAGCATTTTCTTAAGCGCAATAAGGGTATAGCACTACCGCCTGCTACCGCTGTACCATAACCTTAAAGCTGGAAGCAGGTTGTGTGATGAAACTATTTTATTAAAGCAATTATAGTACAACGCAACAGAGCAGTGTTACCCTCTGAGAGGAATTTTGTTGTGTTGACCGTGTTGTACCTAACGGAGGTGGCTTATCGGAAGTGAAAGTCAGAATTACGGAAATATTTGAACAGTAACAAACAAAATTTTGCCTATCTGCACTTTTTAACAGGTAAAGAAAACGGTCGCCAGCCTAACTAGGCAAGAGAATGATTAACATTCTCGTTCAAGAAAATAGTTATTAGTAACTTGAATGGATAAACACAACCTATACTTTGTCACACGCGAGTGCAGTGAACTCTTGACACATACATATGTGTAAGGTAAGATTGAAACTAACAGTTAAAGCAGCACAAACTATTTGCAAAATTATAACAGATACCGAAACACACTATTACTTTCAGGGCTTACACAAACTGAATGGTCTTTATAACGTTATTATTACTATTAACTGCAGAATCATTAATTGGATATAGGTTAAGTCTCTCTCAGTTAAATACGTTACTATTTAAAATGAAAGTTAATTTGAATCCACTTACAGGTTGCTCCTCACTATCATTTGACTAAAGAAATTAAGGTTTTCCTAATGAGTGGTCTTTCCGTTACTTGTTACCGAGCATTAACCCAATAGACAAACTGTGGATTCTGTTATATTATTAATAAGCACTTCTAATACACAGGAGAGACAAACACTTAGCAAACTTGAGTATATAACGTTCCGCACTGCAGTTTTCCACTTTTACTACATTGAGACACAAAATTAACATATATGTAAGATACTGACTCACCTTCTGCGATTTACAACAGGCAGTAATGTGATCATTTACTCAGAAAAACTTTATAAGCCTCAGTCTTCAGAACTTTTAATTTGAAGTTGGCAACAACACATTAATAAGCAGTTTTAATAGAAAAATTATTTTCTGCAAGCATCAATTACTTTAGTTCACTTTCTTGCCACTTTAACTTTCTTTTTACTATGTTCAAGAAACATCAATTAGCAAAACACAGGGCTTTAATGTTCTTTCAGTAAGGACACTCGGAAATCACTTTAGTTCAAACGGAGAGGAACCTGAGAGGTGTTATGATAAGGAGAAAAATCAAGGTAGGTACATAAACTCAGTTATAAATTACCTTATATTTGAGCACACTAACACATCCATTTAGCTGATCCTTCACTCTACATTGCTATAGTGTTCCATTAAAGTGATTGCGCAATGTGGTGGCGATTGCATGTCGGTAGGTGGAATTGCAGGTAGAATTGCTGGATTCTGTGATTTCTTGGTGGCGATGATAGATACAAATTCCAGAATAGTTCCAGTTATTTATCCATCCATCCGAGGCATTGGAAAGTAGCAGAAAATATCCTCTCTCGGGACCAGCACAATATGCAACATTTACATGGCAGTGCACAGTTTGGTAGCTCGTCCCCGACTGGTGGCTGGCCCCCGACTGACTGTCAGTTCCACCTTTTCTACTTAGGCCAACCACAATTTGCGCGCGCTACACAGTTCCGTTCCCGAGGGGAACCACAACACCTTTACATACAAACTAACTAAGAAACCTAAGTGAGGATCAGCAGTTTACATAACAGCAACCAAATGCATTGAATGAAACAGAACATTTGCACATATTGACAATTCTACAAAAAATTATTCACACAGAAATTACAATTATATACAGTAAGATTTGTTCCCTCCAAATGGGACAAAGAATTGAAATGACAGATATACTACACTGCATAGAATATATCATGACATCAAAGATTGTACAAAGAAAGGAGTATACAATTTTATGTTATCTATTCAATCAAACACATTTACAGAAGCTTAACGATGTAATATTAAATGAAACAAAAGCAAAATAAATCAGTACAGCATTAGAGCTATGGTGTTACAAGGGGACCACACCCTAACCACGGAAAATACTCCAATACTGTAACGCCACCGCTTGCAAACTTCACTGTTGGCGCTGCACATGATGGCACGTAACGTTCTCCAGGGATCTGCTAAACAAACAACCTTCTGTTCACAGCGTACAGCATGCGGATTTTCGCGGATGGTGCTGTAGTATACGGTGAAGTTGCAGCAGTAGAAAATTGCAGTGAATGCAGGAAGATCTGCAGCGGATAGGCACTTGGTGCAGGGAGTGGCAACTGACCCCCACATAGACAAATGTAATGTATTGCGAATACATAGAAAGAAGGATCCTTTATTGTATATTTATATGATAGCGGAACAAACACTGGTAGCAGTTACTTCTGTAAAATATCTGGGAGTATGCGTGCGGAACGATTTGAAGTGGAATGATCATATAAAATTAATTGTTGGTAACGCGGGCACCAGGTTGAGATTCATTGGGAGAGTCCTTAGAAAATGTAGTCCATCAACAAAGGAGGTGGTTTACAAAACACTCGTTCGACCTATACTTGTGTATTGCTCATCAGTGTTGGATCCGTACCAGGTCGGGTTGACGGAGGAGATAGAGAAGATCCAAAAAAGAGCGGCGCGTTTCGTCACAGGGTTATTTGGTAAGCGTGATAATGTTACGGAGATGTTTTGCAAACTCAAGTGGCAGACTCTGCAAGAGAGGCGCTCTGCATCGCGGTATAGCTTGCTGTCCAGGTTACAAGAGGGTGCGTTTCTGGATGAGGTATCGAATATATTGCTTCCCCCTACTTATACCTCCCGTGGAGACCACGAATGTAAAATTAGAGAGATTCGAGAGCGCACGGAGGCTCTCCGGCAGTCGTTCTTCCCGCGTACCGTACGCGACTGGAACAGGAAAGGGAAGTAATGACAGTGGCACGTAAAGTGCCCTCCACCACACACCGTTGGGTGGCTTGCGGAGAATAAATGTAGATGTAGATTTATCGCTCCAAGTCACTCTTTTTCACTTACCCACTGTCGAATGGCGTCGCTCTTGACCTCACCTCAAACATAGCTTAGCACTGGCCACAGAAATGTCTAGTTTATGAGGAACAGCTTGACCATTATGAACACTTTCCTTTTAACTGCCTACGCACAGCCATTGTGCTAGCAGGAGCGACATAATTTGTAACTCACGGGTGATTCCTTCCGCTGACTTCTTGCGATTTTTGACAACAACCCCCCTGAATGATCGCCGGTCGCTCTGCTTCTATAAATGAAATCTGTCTGGTCTCGATTTAGCTGCGGTATTTTCTTATAGTTCCCATTCCACATTCACATCACGAACAACAGACTTGGGTAGCTTTACAAGGATTGAAACGCCCCTCATGGATCGTTACTTGGGTAACACCCAGTGACTAGCACACGTTCGGAGTCACTGAAGTTTCCTGACTGACCCTCTCTGGTGGTGACTGCTTCTCTACTGACAACACAGTACGTCCCGCGTCCTTCTATCCTAGTGGGTCCACCTCTCGTGACACACAGTGGTCAATATCGCGTTACGTAGGAGTGTCTGGATACTTCTGATCAGACAGTGCGTAGTATTCTAACTGTTCGATTACTTTTTTGTGTATGAGAATTGCTTCCTTATTCTTAATTTTCGCTTGTCTCTGCATGCCTGAACAATGCAGGTAGTGTGATTATGTAAACGCTATCTGATAGAAAGAGTCGCCAAATCCGTCTGACGTTATAGAATTGTCTTGCAATAAATTTTTACCAAAAATAGTTAAAAATCCTGAAACTGTATACTAACTAAGCTACGTATGAAATACTGTATTGTGCAGTGCACTGGACAGTGCTACAATCGTAACGTCACAGCTCGTGTCTTGCAGCTCCAACACACGATACTAACAGAGTAAGAATTCTGCATAAAATTACAAGGTGAAATGGAAAAAAATAACAGTCCAAAATTGTCTTATAAAACGTCCTGTAAATTTACCTACACAAACTAACTAAATAAAATTCCGAACGTTAAACGACCCACACGCGAATGCAACACTGCACTAGAAGAGTAAGACTGACTGCATGAAAAGTGAGATCTGAACTGAAATTAACCTAAATTGGCCCAGATGATTTTGAAATGCAACGCATCACTGAATGATTTTACTGTCGTCTGTCTGTAATGTCAAATTGGTCCTAACAAATTTTGTGACTTACTACCTTGTGGCATAGGAAACTCGATACTGCTCGAAAGTGGTGAATAATAAAATGCAACACTGCAGGAAACTAGCTACAGGAAAACCTTGCTAAGTGCATTGCAAGGAAAAGCAAGTATGCTAACCACATTATACATTAAGACTGAGCAACTGTGCTATGCTAAGAGCAACGCGGCAACACATGGTTAGAAGACGAAATCTCCTTGAGGAGATGGTGGAAGAAACTTGATATACTAGATGAATGAAAAACAAGTATTCAAAACAGTATTATGAACCTCGTTCCTTAAAAATTATAACTATCTTTACCATAAATAACTTCATATGAAAATAGGACTCAGCCCTGAAAATGGTAAAGGAACGGTGAATCTACAACTCTGAGTCCAACCCATGTGAGGAGACAACTTAGTTTGAATGTCGAGACGTGACTAAACAAAGTTGTCTCCTGACATGGGTTTGACTCAGAGTTGTAGATACACCGTTTCTTTACTATTTTTAGGGCAGAGTCCTATTTTTTATAAGAAGTTATTTTTTGTAAATATAATTATAATTTTTAAGGAACGAGGTTCATAATACACTTTTGAATAATTGTTTTTCTGTTTTTCTTTCATCTAGTATATCGAGTTTCTTCCACCATCTCCTCAACGAAATTTCATCTTCTAACCATGTGTTGCCGCATTGCTCTAGTTAGTTTGAATGTCGAGACGTGACTAAAGGAACTCATCTGAACCAATAAAAAAATCGTGCAAATATTTACCTCAATAAACTCATGAGAAGTTAACTAGCGACTACAGCGACAACATTACCCGAATATCTCTCTCCCCCCCCTCCCCATTTTCAAATCAACCTTTGCAAAATCATATTTCAAAAAAGCAACATACTCTGAGTTTGCAACTCTGTGTTGTGCTAGCTGCTTCCAACTTCTGAGCAGCATGACACCGACACTTGAATCTCTCACTTTCGTCTCACTGAACGTTACACTGGCAACGACAATGCTGCAGAACGTCTGTGGCGAAACGTATCGACTATTGAAGACAACCTACGTCCTCAATTATTTGCTGGATGTATTTCAATTTCAGATTTCCTCTGCAGTTTTTATCTCAGATTTCCTCTACAGTTTTTATCTCAGATTTCCTCTACAGTTTTTATCCTCTACAGTTTTTATCCTCTACAGCACCCTCTACTACCATAGAAGTTATTCCTTGATGTCTTAACTCATGCCCTACCATCCTGTCCCTTGTTCTTATCAGTGTTTTCCATACATTCCTTTCCTCGCCGATTCTACGGAGAACCTTCTCATTCCTTACCTTACCAGTTCACCGAATTTTCAACATTTTGCTGTAGCACCATATCTCGAATGCTTCGATTCTTCTTTTCCAGTTTTCCCACTGTCCATATTTCACTTCCATACATCGCTGTACTTCGAATGTCCATTCTCAGAAACCTCTTCCTCAGATTAAGGTCTATGTTTGATACTCCCCTTTTTGTCAGTACTAGTCTACCCGTGTGTCCTTCTTGTTGCCTAGGTAGCAGTATTCCTTAACTTCATCTACTTCGTGATCACCAATGCTGATATTAAGTTCCTCGCTGTTCTCTTTTCTGCTACTCTTTGTTACTTCCGTCTTTCTTCGATTTACTCTCAATGCATAGTCTGTATCCATTAGACTGTTCATTCCATTCATCAGAGCCAGTAATCATTCTTTACCTTCACTGAGGATACCCTTGTAATCAGAAAATCTTATCATTGATTTCCTTTCAATTTTAATATTACTCTTGAACCTTCTTTTATTTCCCTCATTGCTTTTTTAGTGGGGTGAAACATTACAACCCTGTCTTACACCATTTTTTATCCGAGCACTTCATTCTGTCGTTCTCTCTTGGCATATTAGCCGTCTGAAGTGTGGTACAAGACATCGAATTGAAAGAGCGCTTACATCATTTTCATTGAATACCAGAACTAAGTTACTAACTTTACAATATATCTCAGGTGTGAAAGTATCGGTTTGTGAAGATGTAGTGACAAAGTTTTATTATTAATTATCATCCCAAAAATAAAGTTATGGTACATAATTAATTTTTTGTTCGTTTCTTGGCAGGTACAACCATGTAGTCCTGGTAGCACTGAAGTGCCCAAGCCGTCTGGATTTTCGTGACATGACTTCGACATTTCCTCTGCTGCCGAGAACATAGTACTGCACGACAACCCACTTTACTGCTCTGTTTGGCTCCGTCAGCTGTGTGCTACTGTTCTGTGGTTCGGAGATTTCAGTGTGTACTAAGACTATAAAGGCGTAACTCGACACAAACAAAAAATTAATTAGCTAAATATTTTTCGAGGTGATAATTAAAAAAGTAAAAGTGCCACGAGTAATTGATGACCTTCGGTAATGATGGAATCTAACAAGTACTGAAGTTCTGAAAATGCCGAGATTATAAAACAAATGCACAGGCAATGTTACCCTCAGTCCGTGCTACACATCTGATGCTGCTGGTGATCCAGGGGTTGCTCCAGTTTGTTCTCGCCACGCCGTAACTGCGGTGAAGCAGTGGTGTTGGATACGAGTCAGATATCAATACGGTGTAAAGACGATGACAACTTTTCTCTGGGAGAGCACCAACAGCATCCGATGCATGCCGAGCTCCACCAACAACTTGTGTACATCTACATCTACATACATACTCTGCAATCCACCATACGGTGCGTGGCGGAGGGTACCTCGTACCACAACTAGCATCTTCTTTCCCTGTTCCACTCCCAAACAGAACGAGGGAAAAATTACTGCCTATATGCCTCTGTACGAGCCCTAATCTCTCTTATTTTATCTTTGTGGTCTTTCCGAGAAATATAAGTTGGCGGCAGTAAAATTGTACTACAGTCAGCCTCAAATGCTGGTTCTCTAAATCTCCTCAGTAGCGATTCACGAAAAGAACGCCTCCTTTCCTCTAGAGACTACCACCCGAGTTCCTGAAGCATTTCCGTAACACTCGCGTGATGATCAAACCTACCAGTAACAAATCTAGCAGCCCGCCTCTGAATTGCTTCTATGTCCTCCCTTAATCCGACCTGATAGGGATCCCTAACGCTCGAGCAGTACTCAAGAATATGTCGTATTAGTGTTTTATAAGCGGTCTCCTTTACAGATAAACCACATCTTCCCAAAATTCTACCAATGAACCGAAGACGACTATCTGCCTTCCCCACAACTGCCATTACATGCTTGTCCCACTTCATATCGCTCTACAATGTTACGCCCAAATATTTAATCGACGTGACTGTGTTAAGCGCTACATTACTGATGGAGTATTCAAACATTACGGGATTCTTTTTCCTATTCATCTGCATTAATTTACATTTATCTATATTTAGATCTTTACACCAATCACAAATTCTGGCCAAGTCATCTTGTATCCTCCTACAGTCACTGAACGACGACACCTTTCCGTACACCACAGCATCATCAGCAAACAGCCGCACATTGCTATCCACCCTATCCAAAAGATCATTTATGTTGATAGAAAACAACAATGGACCTACCACACTTCCCTGGGGCACTCCAGATGATACCCTTACCTCTGATGAACACTCACCATCGAGGACAACGTGCTGAGTTCTATTACTTGAGAAGTCTTCGAACCACTCACATACTTGGGACCCAATCTCATATGCTCGTACCTTAGTTAGGAGTCTGCAGAGGGGCACAGAGTCAAATGCTTTCCGGAATTCTAGGAATATGGCATCCGTCTGATACCCTTCATCCATGGTTCGCAAGATATCATGTGAAAAAAAGTGCTAGTTGCGTTTCGCAGGAGTGATGCTTTCTAAAGCCTTAGCAGATGCATGGACAGCAACTTCTCTGTCTCAAGGAAATTCATTATATTCGAACTGAGAATACGTTGGAGAATCCTGCAACAAACCGATGTTAAGGATATTGGTATGTAATTTTGCGGATCCGTCCTTCTACCCTTCTTATATACAGGCGTCACCTGCGCTTTTTTCCAGTGTACTGTTGTACAGCAACCCCGTTTCCAGGTTCTCAGCCGGTCGGGGTGGCCGAGCGGTTCTAGGCGCTACAGTCTGGAACCGGCCATGGATGTATGTGATGTCCTTTGGTTTAAGTTCTAAGTTCTAGGGGACTGATGACCTTCGAAGTTAAGTCCCATAGTGCTCAGAGCCATTTGAACCAGGTTCTCAAACAAATTTACGAAGCCATTGCTCGACACAGACGGCAAAAGAATGAAGTCCAACTGAGACTGTGTACCACAACGCGAATGCCGGTATTGAAAAAGCAAGGCAACCCATGTACTTCGTTGCTACACAGAAAGCAGAGCAAGGAGAGCAAATGGTGTAGCATGACACGATCCAGAACGTCGTTGTGCAAACTCTGCAATACGGAGTAATGACACGTTAGCATCTGAGCTCTGCCTCTCCAAGGCGGGCTAGTGCTTATGATAAATGCAGAGGCGGGGAAAACTGTCCTTACTTGACACAAGAAGTGCGGACAAGACTGCTGACATGTCTGTTTGAACAAGAGCAAGCTGCCACGTAGCGTGCTGCGGTGACGTCTGGCTTTAAGTGCCCCTCATTTGGACAGCTCGTCCTCATTGTGTCTGTTCCTTCCATCACCGATCTGGACGTGAACGGCAGTTTCCATAGTTACGAGTTTAGCGATGCTGGCGAACCAAGATGTACTGCTTACCGCCTGTCTGACACCTTCAACTACGATACTGCAGCTTGTCGGCTGTGGGTGGACTTGTTCGCTCGACGCCGTCGCTCCTAGAAGGTCGCAGCAGTGACTGGTACAGGATGCAGAGCTGCATGACGTGGCTCTGATGAGCGGCGCAGCGAGCTGAACGCGAGCTGCCTTCTTCTGCTTGAACCTCCCAGGCCGTACGTGTGTGCTGAGGGAGCCCTCGGCGTCCACCTTCACGACAGCAGCCATCGGGAAGATGCTGTGCGACTGGGTAACCTGTTACTGCTGTAACAGTCCTGGTACTAAATGTAGCTGGCTTTTCTCTTGTGATGATAGTCAATTGTCAGGATGAGCATTCTAAGGCATTATGTCAGGTGAAAATACTAAATTAATTAATTTTTCTCTCTTAGCAACATGTGGGCAGGGTGGGTGCATCGGATGGTGATACCTTGGATGTGGCGTCCCAGTGTTTCTCTCCTCTAAGCGGCCGCGTGTGTTGTGTGTCGGCCAGCGGAGCGGCGCGGCGGGGGAAGGCCAGTGTCCCGGACTCGAACAACGGACTCCCGCTTGCCAGTCTTCGACTGTCAGATCTTCATCCCAGCTCACAGGTGACTGCTGATGTGAGGCTGTCTCCTTCCTGTCCTCACGAGTCACCCGGGTACGTAAAAGTCAGACTTCAAATACCTTTTAACTTCTGTCTTCTGGCGCCGAGGCTGCTGGCTGCTATTCCATTACAGCGGCGGATTTGGAGCGTCTGTGTATGATGTAGTCTCTTCTGGCATGACGGTCTTCAGCACAGAAACTGACTGAAAACTACTGCTACTCTTCTCTTCTTCCTTCGTCTCTCCGTCTCTTCGTCTGTCGGGCCCACTGCGTTTCGCGTATTTATTCACTTCAGTTTACTGGAGGTGAACGACTTCACGGTCATTGCCTCTTCTGTCACGTTGAAAAGCTTCTCGAAGAATCTTCTTAACGTCGGTCATTGGCTCTTGGATTCTAGGCGAGAGCCTTTGGTCACATGTGACAATTTAGGAACACGTGAGCCGGTCGGGCGATGCCCTGACAGCTGAATCGGCAGCTTCCGCTTGTGTGGAGAGGGCGATGGCCTCTCCCGAACGTGCTGACTTGCAAGCGCCGGCCGTTGCCGCTGCTGATCCGCCCGCTGTTTGCCAGTGTGTAACTCTTCTAAACTAAACTAAGTTTTTCATTTATTTTCTAATTTCTGCTTCACTTCACATTGATTTTACTAATTCATTCACCCATCTTAAGTGCCACTCAACAGCTGTGAATACGGGCCTAAACACGGGTCCCTCTTATAGTGTGCCGAGACCCTAGACTTGACCGCAGCGTGTCCACACGGCGGCCTGCCGTCGCCCCTCGCACTGCTTCGCTGTAAGGCAGAGCATCTGACCTGCTGCACACTGCACAGGCTGTCTGGGTGCTGTGTCCAGCATTGCTGGGGGACACCTCGGCGAACAGCCAGGCCTGTCCACTGGGGAAGTCAATACTCATTCTAGCAAACACGTTAATAAACTTGAAGTATCCTGGAATTGGAACCCTTCCACACACGAGCGTGTAGTTCATCGTCTGTATTTAAGAACCCAATGAATTCGACACAAATGGTCTTCGTTCGTCGTCACAAACAAGTAGCAAACTTTGAAACTACTTTGGTGTCCGAAATGAAGGCAACAAACCGCTATTTCCCTGTCCTCTTTCTGATTCACGACTAACAACAGACGTCCGTTAGATTTTGTTTTGCACGGAACATCGCATTTCAGGCATTTCGGTTAACGGACAAGTATCCCAACGGTGACGTTAGGGCACCTATCAAACGTGGTAGTTGCGGCGGCGCGGTTCTTTCCGTCCCTTTACGACGGAACTGCACCTACCTGTGAACATTGTCTCAGCATATCATCAGTAGGAAAGCCGAGTGAAACCTACTGTACTTCGACGTGTACCAGGTTGCAATTAAAGTCACTAATCTACGTTTCGGGAGAAACACGAAATGAAAGTTTGGAAATTTTTTTCTTATTTAATATATTCTGAAATTTAGGTGAACAAGTATCACTGCCATGCCCGTGGTAGTCTTAACACAGTCACTCACAATCCCTTTCACTCACGTTGGCAAGTTCATGGTGCTGCATTTCCCGAAAACGTAATAGTTACAAAAATACTGATTGTTTTTGATTGATAATGCTCGCCAAATATTAAGTCTGTAGGTACCAAATGCAGTCACAGTTTTTAGCCACCGACCTGCTGAATACGCCACGCGGAATATATGTCTTTTCTCGTCACAAAATTCACTAAAAAATTCTGAAATATCTACACACACATCGGAATAATTATGCCGTCACTTTCCAATACTTTTGATGTATGAGCCACTGCTAGATCCGGCAACTTATCGTTTCCCTCGGAACTACTACTACACACGTCCGATCTGTTTCATGGCTAGGCTTCGACTCCTCCCTAGAATACTCTTAAGTCTTCTCTACCAGCAGAGAATATTGCTTTACCATTGGTCAGTTTACTCAACAGCCAATAGTAAAACAACACTCTCCCGCGTCAGTCCGTGCTTTTCATCCATAACCAATCGCAAAATAGTAAACCTAACGACTGCACCTTTTACCGACGTAATTATATAATATGCTGAAGTTTTGTTTATGCATAAAGTTATTTACTATTGTTATTTATACCTGAATTAACTTTCCCTTTACCATAAACTTACTTTACAAATCTATTCTACAAAAATCCTCTTTGTTCATATCCCTCACTAAATCCTACTATATAACTCGTTAAACAACTATCTTCATATTAACCTTAAACCACACTCACGCATCATTCATACTGGTAAAAGATATTTACAACATTTTACATACATAAAAAGACATATAACACTTTATGAAAATACTAGAACAGATTATGAAAAACATTTAATTACTTTAGTGCACTCTAGTGGGCACAATCGAAACTGAAATCACAGTCCCCCTATCCAATACTGTCCTCTATCGGCTGATACTTAAACTACGTCCGCGTCCACTCTCGCGTCACCATCTATCACTCTCCAGCTCTGAGACACATCTCCCACTTAACCGCCTCCAAGGCAGGATCGTTATACGACACTACGCCTCAATAGTCTTTGGTGGGTAGTTCAGCATCCACAGTCGCTGTGTACACAGTCACACACGGTGCAGTATGACACAGAGAAAGCGCCTACCAGACTCTCTGCAATGAAGGGCCATAGAGAGACTGGAAGCAAGACAGTCGCAGACTGATGTGCCCCGATGGCTTAATGTGAATGGTTCTGTTGTTGCTCGGAGATTGCGACAGTTTATACAGACCGAAA
This sequence comes from Schistocerca gregaria, assembly GCF_023897955.1. NCBI lineage: Eukaryota > Metazoa > Arthropoda > Insecta > Orthoptera > Acrididae > Schistocerca > Schistocerca gregaria. The sequence goes on along the minus strand of NC_064925.1, from coordinate 567,819,608 downwards.
CTGTGTTCTGAAGACCAAAGTAGGGCCGACCGTATCTGACATCAGAAAGGACTGTTATCTGGCTGTAAGGGGTCAATGGTACCGCCTTAGTACCGTACGGCAACTGGCATCTGACCTCTCAGTATCCACTAGACGTGTTGTATCGAGGCAAATGGTGTACAGAATGCTTCGGCACAGTGTACTTTATTGTCGGAGAGATGCTGTATGTGTATCTCTGACGCATGTTCACAGAAGGGAACGTCTAGAGTGGAGTCTTCAACATGACACCTGGACAGTAGAACAGTGGGCCAATGTTCTTTATACAGGTGAGCGGCGTAGCCCCGAATACTCCTGCAGTCAGAAAAATGGTACCGTATCCTCCCAAGCCTGCAAGGGTCTGAAAAACGATGGGGCCGAATCCTGCCGTTTGAACTGGAGACATTTACGGCGTTTATTTCTTCATAATTAATTTATTAAAATGGCAAATCTAGTAAAATTAGAGGCCTCGGCCGCCAAGGCGGCCCGCGCGGGCGGCGAAGTCCAGTCGGCAGAGCGTGAAACCTCCCCCTCACTTATCGACCTTAATGACAGTGAAAAATTAAACCGCGTGTACCTAGTGGAAATTTGGGAAAAGCAATCGTCACCGAAGTTAATCTGTCGGTAAGGAGGGAGGAAAGGGTTACATCTAAATGAAAGGAAAAATGAAAATGAAACTGGTTGAAATTAATTTTGAGAAAAGGGTAAAATTAATAAAGGTAGTAAATGTGCGGTCGTCACGTTAACAATTAATTGGCGTTAATTAGATATTTGAGATTTGGGGAAAATTACGGTCGCCAGTCCTATGGACAACTACTATAATAACTGAAAAAGAAAGGTTATTGCGAATATAATTAGCACTAAAAGCGTGGCAACTGAAGGTTGACACGTGTTGTGTGAAAACTGAAAGTTTGTCAGAAGTAATAAAGTTCGCTACACTCTGACTTAATTTAGCAAAAGAATTAATAAAACTAGAAAATTGAAAGTTAATTTAGTGACTGAAATTAATAGTGAGCTTTGTTTCTGAAGCACATTGAAATTCAGTCAAATACGGTTAGTCTTGGGCTACCTCAACAATCATTTCAAAAGCTACTTGAATCTACGCAATTTAGAAATAAGAGATTTAACTTTGAACTTGAATTAAATGATTCTGAACAATTAACAATAGTAACATTTAGTATGTTACTATTGTTAATTGTTCAGAATCATTTAGTACCCCCCCCCCCCCATAAACCATGGACCTTGCCGTTGGTGGGGAGGCTTGCGTGCCTCAGCGATACAGATAGCCGTACCGTAGGTGCAACCACAACGGAAGGGTATCTGTTGAGAGGCCAGACAAACGTGTGGTTCCTGAAGAGGGGCAGCAGCCTTTTCAGTAGTTGCAGGGGCAACAGTCTGGATGATTGACTGATCTGGCCTTGTAACATTAACCAAAACGGCCTTGCTATGCTGGTACTGCGAACGGCTGAATGCAAGGGGAAACTACAGCCGTAATCATTCCCGAGGGCAAGCAGCTTTACTGTATGATTAAATGATGATGTCGTCCTCTTGGTTAAAATATTCCGGATGTAAAATAGTCCCCCATTCGGTTCTCCAGGCGGGGACTACCCAAGAGGACGTCGTTATCAGGAGAAAGAAAATTGGCGTTCTACGGATCGGAGCGTGGAATGTCAGAACCCTTAATCGGGCAGGTAGGTTAGAAAATTTAAAAAGGGAAATGGATAGGTTAAAGTTAGATATAGTGGGAATTAGTGAAGTTCGGTGGCAGGAGGAACAAGACTTTTGGTCAGGTAAATACAGGGTTATAAATACAAAATCAAATAGGGATAATGCAGGAATAGGTTTAATAATGAATAAAAAAAATAGGAGTGCGGGTAAGCTACTACAAACACCATAGTGAACGCATTATAGTGGCCAAGACAGACACAAAGCCCACGCCTACTACAGTAGTACAAGTTTATATGCCAACTAGCTCTGCAGATGACGAAGAAATTGATGAAAATTTAATAGTCATAGGTGACTGGAATTCGTCAGTAGGAAAAGGGAGAGAAGGAAATATAGTAGGTGAATATGAATTGGGGGGAAGCAATGAAAGAGGAAGCCGTCTGGTAGAATTTTGCACAGAGCATAACTTAATCATAACTAGTACTTGGTTCAAGAATCATAAAAGAAGGTTGTATACATGGAAGAATCCAGGAGATACTAAAAGGTATCAGATAGATTACATAATGGTAAGACAGAGATTTAGGAATCAGGTTTTAAATTGTAAGACATTTCCAGGGGCAGATGTGGACTCTGACCACAATCTATTGGTTATGAACTGTAGATTAAAACTGAAGAAACTACAAAAAGGTGGTAATTTAAGGAGATGGGACCTGGATAAACTGTAAGAACCAGAGGTTGTAGAGAGTTTCAGGGAGAGCATAAGGGAACAATTGACAGGAATGGAGGAAAGAAATAGAGTAGAAGAAGAATGGGTAGCTCTGAGGGATGAAGTAGTGAAGGCAGCAGAACATAAAGTAGGTAAAAAGACGAGGGCTAATGGAAATCCGTGGGTAACAGAAGAAATATTGAATTTAATTGATGAAAGGAGGAAATATAAAAATGCAGTAAATGAAGCAGGCAAAAAGGAATACAAACGTCTCAAAAATGAGATCGACAGGAAGTGCTAAATGGCTAAGCAGGGATGGCTAGAGGATAAGTGTAAGGATGTAGAGGCTTATCTCACTAGGGGTAAGATAGATACTGCCTACAGGAAAATTAAAGAGAACTTTGGAGAAAAGAGAGCCACTTGTATGAATATCAAGAGCTCAATGGAAACCCAGTTCTAAGCAAAGAAGGGAAGGCGGAAAGGTGGAAGTAGTATATAGAAGGGTTATACAAGGGCGATGTACTGGAAATGGAAGAGGATGCAGATGAAGATGAAATGGGATACTGCGGGAAGAGTTTGACAGATCACTGAAAGGCCTGAGTCGAAACAAGGTCCCGGGAGTAGACAACATTCCATTAGAACTACTGACGGCCTTGGGAGAGCCAGTCATGACAGAACTCTACCATCTGGTGAGCAAGATTTATGAGACAGGCGAAATACCCTCAGACTTCAAGAAGAATATAATAATTCCAATCCCAAAGAAAGCAGGTGCTGACAGATGTGAAAATTACCGAACTATCAGTTTAATAAGTCACAGCTGCAAAATACTAACGCGAATTCTCTGCAGACGAATGGACAAACTGGTAGAAGCGGACATTGGGGAAGATCAGTTTGGATTTCGCAGAAATGTTGGAACACGTGAGGCAATACTAACCTTACGACTTATCTTAGAAGAAAGATTAAGAAAAGGCAAACCTACGTTTCTAGCATTTGTAGACTTTGAGAAAGCTTTTGACAATGTTTACTGGAATACTCTCTTTTAATTTCTAAAGGTGGCAGGGGTAAAATACAGGGAGCGTAAGGCTATTTACAATTTGTACAGAAACCAGATGGCAGTTATAAGAGTCGAGGGGCATGAAAGGGAAGCAGTGGTTGGGAAGGGAGTGAGACAGGGTTGTAGCCTCTCCCCGATGTTATTCAATCTGTATATTGAGCAAGCAGTAAAGGAAACAAAAGAAAAATTTGGATTAGGTATTAAAATTCACGGAGAAGAAATAAAAACTTTGAGGTTCGCCGATGACATTGCAATTCTGTCAGAGACAGCAAAGGACTTTGAAGAGCAATTGAACGGAATGGACAGTGTCTTAAAAGAAGGATATAAGATGAACATCAATAAAAGCAAAACGAGGATAATGGAATATAGTCAAATTAAATCGGGTGATGCTGAGGGAATTAGATTAGCAAATGAGACACTTAAAGTAGTAAAGGAGTTTTGCTATTTAGGGAGTAAAATAACTGATTATGGTCGAAGTAGAGAGGATAGAAAATGTAGACTGGCAATGGCAAGGAAAGCGTTTCTGAAGAAGAGAAATTTGTTAACATCGAGTATAGATTTAAATGTCAGGAAGTCGTTTCTGAAAGCATTTGTATGGAGTGTAGTCATGTATGGAAGTGAAACATGGACGATAAATAGTTTGGTCATGAAGAGAATAGAAGCTTTCGAAATGTGGTGCTACAGAAGAATGCTGAAGATTAGATGGGTAGATCACATAACTAATGAGGAGGTATTGAATAGAATTGGAGAGAAGAGGAGTTTGTGGCACAACTTGACAAAAAGAAGGGACCGGTTGGTAGGACATATTTTGAGGCATCAAGGGATCACAAATTTAGCATTGGAGGGCAGCGTGGAGGGTAAAAATCGTAGAGGGAGACCAAGAGATGAATACACTAAGTAGATTCAGAAGGATGTAGGTTGCAGCAAGTACTGGGAGATGAAGAAGCTTGCACAGGATAGAGTAGCATGGAGAGCTGCATCAAACCAGTCTCAGGACAGAAAGACCACAACAACAACAACATTTAGTACATACTAAGGCGAACTGCAGTCAGAGGTAAGCTAAAATATGGTAACAAAACTCGCACTCTTAATTTGTGCTTGTGTAATCTAAATATTATGGCCAGCTATGAATACTTCAACTGAACTTTGAAATTAAAGCAGTGAAATGGAATGATATTACTTTAATTCTGGCGTATGAATTTCAACGACACTGAGGTCCATTCCAGAAAAGGAAGGGTCCCTACTTGGTAATGCAATTGGGACAATGAGCAACAAAGCTTCATGCTAAGTTGCTGTATTTTTGTGATGCAACAGTTTTAAAAGCTGAGGTCTGTCGTACAGTTCTAAAACTTAACGTGCTTTCAGTCTGTCTTGTTGGTTGATTGAAGGTTTGAAGCCGTCGATCGAGGAGGTGGCGACAGTCACTCATTGTCGGTCGACGCTGTTGCAGAAGCTGGATGTTGGCGCGCCTCCTTCTCGACACGGTCACCAGGTGAAACGGGCTCTTGATGTGCGCCAGCTAATGCTTCCCGTCCGCGACACCGTGTCAGAAACTATCATAGCAATTCGAACGCAATTACATGCTGCCAAACCCCGAAAGCGCGGCAACTCGCGGGAGCGTCACACAAAACACCTGCTCCACTGCACCACTCCAGCCAGACTATCTCTGCTCGCGCTCCACGCGACAGAGTTAACACTACCAAAGATCCTGAATACTTTGGTTCTCCACACGACCTATCGATGTATTCGTTCGACAGAATAGTTTTCCCTAGGCCAGACCCAGCGTAAAAATACAAATAATATTTACAAAGCAAACCAATTATACATCGACATATATATATATATATATAGTAAAACAATTAGAATATACAAAGACACAGAAACGGCATGTCTTCAGGTAACAAAATAAGGAAAAAAATGATAGTACAATACATGGAAATAGGAGGATATGCATTTCCGGCGTTACAAGCGCCAGCGACTAAGTCCCACTCAAGGTCACGCGCAAAGCGTGCGTAAGTGAATCTATATTTTTTGTTTAAAACATGGGAGGAGTAGGGGAAGGAGATAAGGAACATGGCAGAGATAAAGAATTTTTATTGTCTATAATACATTATACAATACGCCAGTTTGGGAGGGTTCGGTCCTGTTACGTGCTTACCTATCTGGTTTCGGGAGGATTCGAGGCTGCGCCGCAGATGAGTCCCGATTTGGTCTGGAGAGTGATTCTCGACGGGTTCGTATCTGGAGGGAAAGTAGAACACGATTTCGGAACCCGAACATTGTGGAAAGAGACCGATATCGAGGAGAATCGCTAACAGCATAGACAAGGATTACGTGGACCACTCGAACACATATTTATGCAACTGTACAGCTGAATCGCCAAGGTTTAACTGCTGCCAGATATCGTAATGAGGTCTTAGGAACTCGTGTACGGTTGTTGCGAGGTCTGTGGGCCCAGACTTCGTATTAATGGACGATAATGCTCGACCTCGTAGAGCACGGGTGGTTGTTTCCTTGGGAACGGAAGATATTGCATGCAAGGTGTGGCGTGCTCGCTCTCCCGATTCGAACCTTACAGAGCATGCCTGAGATGCACTAGGGAGACGGGTTGCATCACCTTAGGATCCACCAGCTCTGCACGACTATGGCCGTTATTGCGTCAGCATGAGATTGATGAGATCATTCACAGCTTACTACGTCACTGCCAGGCCTGCATTGCTGCCAGAGGTGGTCATACCCCATACCGTGAACATTAACCAGTTGTCGGAATGTGTGTGTGCAAAACCGTTATGTTAGAAAAACGATTTTGTCTGTCGTTATGCATGTTGCAGTTGTCTACGTTCTGTAGTCTTTACATTATTTCTACACTCCTTACCATTAAAATTTCTACACCACGAAGATGACGTGCTAAAGACGCGAAGTTTAACCGACAGGAAGAAGCTGATGTGATGTACAAACGATTAGCTTTTCAGAGCATTCACACAAGGTTTGCGCCGGTGGTGACACCTACAACGTGCTGACATGAGGAAAGTTTCGAACCGATTTCATATACACAAAGAGCAGTTAACTGGCGTTGCCTGGTGAAACGTTATTGTGATGCCTCGTGTAAGGAGCAGAAATGCGTACCATCACATTTCCGACTTTGATAAAGGTCGGATTTCAGCCTATCGCGATTACGGTTTATCGTATAGCGACATTGCTGATCGCGTTGGTCGAGATCCAATGACTGTTAGCAGAATATGGAATCGGTGGGTTCAGAAGGGTCCCAACGGCCTCGCATCACTAGCAGTCGAGATGACAGGCATCTTATCCGCATGGCTGTAACGGATCGTGCAGCCACGTCTCGATCCCTAAGTCAGCAGATGGGGACGTTTGCAAGAGAACAACCATCTGCACGAACAGTTCGACGACGTTTGCAGCAGCATGGACTATCAGCTCGGAGACCATGGCTGCGGTTACCCTTGACGCTGTATCACGAACAGGAGCGCCTGCGGTGGTGTACTCGACGACGAACATGGGTGCACGAATGGCAAAATGTCATTTTTTCAGATGAATCCAGGTTGTGTTTACAGTATCAATATGTTCGCATCCGTGTTTGGCGACATCGCGGTGAACGCACATTGGAAGTGTGTATTCGTCATCGCCATACTGGCGTATCATCTGGCGTGATGGTATGGTGTGCCATTGGTTACACGTCTCGGTCACCTCTTGTTCACATTGACGGCACTTTGAACAGTGGACGTTTCATTTCAGATGTGTTACAACCCGTGGCTCTACCCTTCATTCGATCCCTGCGAAATCCTACATTTCTGCAGGACAATGCACGAGCGCATGTTGCAGGTCCTGCACGGGCCTTTCTGGATACAGAAAATATTCGACTGCTGCCCTGGCCAGCACATTCTCCAGATCTCTCTCCAATTGAAAACGTCTGGTCAATGGTGGCCGAGCAACTGGCTCGTCACAATACGCCAGTCACTACTGTTGATGAACTGTGGTATCGTGTTGAAGCTGCATGGGCAGCTGTGCCTGTATGCGCCATCCATACTCTGATTCAATGCCCAGGCGTATCAAGGCCGTTATTACGGCCAGAGGTGGTTGTTCTTGGCACTGATTTCTCAGGATCTATGCACCCAAATTGCGTGAAAATGTAATCACATGTCAGTTCTAGTATAATACATTTGTCCAATGAATAACCGCTTATCATCTGCATTTATTCTTGGTTTAGCAATTTTAATGGCCAGGAGTGTTCTTTAGTATCATCTGTTTACACTGTTTAGTGGCAAAATAAACGAAGCCTTGCAAAATTTCCGTTTGGTGCTTTAATTTTGGACACCAGTGTAATTTCAAACATGGAAATAAGCTCACAAATAAACGCAAGCACTTGGAATACGAGTCTTGCTTAAGGAAACAACACAATGAAAGCTTCTACGGTCAGAGCTCGTTCTCCATCAGTTTGGATGTTTTAAGTCCCCACTCTTTGGAACAGACTAATACGTGAGTTACGACCTGTACGAGTGCACACTCTCTACATTCTTGCCAAATGAGTCGGACAGAACACTAACGGGCCCGCCAGCACAGTACCGACGTCTCTATGCGGCGAAGGCTGCGTGCGGTCGAGGCGGCTCTGGATTCGGAGCAGACTTCTTCTCTTGGCTGGCTGCGTCGAAAGTGCCGTTATGGGCGCGGGCGCGGTCCTAAACGCCCTCACGGCGGAGGTACACGTCCTCCTGATTGGCTGCACGCGACACTGGCGGATGCTGCAACAGGTAGGTAGCAGGAGCGACCTCCGTTACTGATTTAAGCTCCCTCTGCGCTTTGGTCTGGTGTATGGGAAGGCCCTCTGCAGGTCGCGCTGCAAATGGCGGAACCAGAACGTCGTGTGGTCGCAGGGGCTGAGTGGGCAACCAACTCGACAGCTGTGTGTTGCAGTGTGGCGTCGGCATCTGACGGCTTTTGAGACACGCCAAAAGTATTACTCCATAAACCTCTAGTATGATGAAAAAAAAAAAAAAAACAAATGAGTTAAATATATTTCAATTTTTTCAGGTTTAATCTGATATATATATATATATATATATATATATATATATATATATATATATATATATATATATATATATATATATTTGTGGTTCATACTAGACTGTCGTGTTCCCAGTTTGACATAGCTTTGCCACAGGAAACACGAAAGCGGTCGAAGACGTCCGTCTCCTGCTCGGCTCCTGATCGTCGTCAGAAGGAGGCTGGTTTCTGATTACGCAAAGACTTTTATTATTCGGAAAAGGACAACCCGGATTTCTTTACGTAATCAGTATGAAATTTATAATCACCTAAGGGACTTTTAACAATTAACAATAAAAAAATTGGATTTGCAGATGAAATCATTAATAAATGGGGCAGCAATGAGTTGTATAGAAGACAAGGAGCGGCCTTCTGTCTACGACCAGGATGTCGCAGTATTCTCTGCTGCAGTGAAGGCTGTTTGACATTTATAAAAATAATATGGCATGGAGGTAAAAAGAAAATATAAAGGAAAAGAATAGAAGAAGAAATCTGGTAAACACTAAATATATTCAAACAATTCTCACAAGCAAATTAGGGCTTATTTATAAACAGTATAACTTACATAAGTACTTTTCTAACGATATGGTGCGATCAGATTTCAGCCTGTCCTGTGCTAGCTCCTTGGTTCACATTTTTGTCACAAATTACAGTCATTACTTTTCTCCTTCCTTCAAGACAATTCTTGCACCGTTCAACACCTTCACAACAATAACTTGCCGGTTTACAGTATCGAACATAAATTACTCGAATTTTATTAATTAATAATGTTGTCTGCACGCTGGCAAGACCGCTCACTTTTATGGCTTAAAGACGACCTTCTTTACGCTTTCACATTACAAGCAGAAGAACGATAAAATCTGAAGGTCTACAAAAGTTTTTACTGTCGTCTTTATTTAGATCGAAGCGGAACGTTCAGTTCAGCTTCTGTTAAAATGTTTCTTTGACTGCGAAATCGATGTATTAGCGTCCGTGCTAGATGCGTATCTTTACAGTTACGTAAATTATATAAAACAAATGTCTTACAAAGAATAGGTCTCATCTCATAAGTTGATCATTTAATATACAGGTAGGTGAATGCCTTTCCGAGGGTACTCACAGCTTTCATACGACGGAAATCCCAATAATATTATAAGCCGCAGTTTCTCTAGCACCTTTGGCCATAAGGCTTACTCACCAGCCCTCGGCCTCCAACACAGTGTAACGTCATAGCCTAACATGTCTAACCTCCAGCCCCACTGACCTGACCTGAACAATACACAGGGCAGGCACCGGCAAGCATCCACTCTACGAGTTCAGACCACGATACTGAGGGTCGTACGTTGGCTACTACGGCCTTTGCAGGGAGAGCACTGGAAAAAAAAAATGTCACCAAGAGAAAACATCGTGCTAATATCTTGTAACGCTACCTTTAGCCTCGATGACTGTTTCAGTTCGGAAAAGAGAATACATATTTTTTCAGGTAAGCCACATCCAACTGAACCCACACACTGAGTAGATACCAGGCTGCAGAGTGATGGTTGTTGCATGTCAGCCGCTGTTCCTAATAGTGAGGCATTTTCCACGGGATTACGATTGCCTTTGCATGCCTATCCTTGTGACTGGAAGTCTGGGGGACTTCGGCCGTTCACTTATGTAAGAAAATGAAACACCTACAGTCGTCGATACGTTGTTATTTATTGTATGGCTATGAGTTTCGGTGATTCAGTGCACCATCTTCAGGCCTTAGCTGATGCCGAGAGGGTAACACTAAGGGTATCTGCCGGTGATTGAACGAATATTAAATAAACAACTTGGCCATGTTTATCTATTGCACAACGATAACAGTAGGACGTAAAATGGAGTTTGGGACGGAATGCATAAGGATGTGCTCTGGTAAAGGTAAAAATATCACGTTTATTCAAGAACATCTGAACAAAATAATAAGCTAAACAACTAACAAATGAGTGACGGTTGCTCTTCTTCATAACACTTTCGGATGAATTACAAACCGATGTTTACAACTGAGTCTTGGAGACCCCAGCACGATCTATCATTAATTATTAACTATGGAAAGATCAGAAGAAGCTTTCAATTACGACTTTCACGCACTTATACGCATATAATAGAAATTCAGGACTAAAATAAGAACGAAGGAAAACTTCACCAGTGTGCACGTGATTGATAAACGGTCGTTCGCCTTTCTTGAGTGCACAAAGCAAGCGAACAAGAATCCCGACAAGAGTACTAGGGACAGAAAGTTGGCTGGAACCAGACGTAAACAGTAATGAAATCCTAAACTCAGATTGGAATGTATACCGCAGAGACAGGCTGGACAGTGAAGGGGGAGGCGTGTTTATAGCGATAGGAAGTGCAATAGTATCGAAGGAAATTGACGGAGATCTGAAATGTGAAATGATTTGGGTGAAGGTCACGGTTAAAGCAGGTGCGGACATGGTAATTGGATGTCCCTAAAGGTCCCCCGGCTCAGCAGCTGTTGTGGCTGAGCACCTGAAGGATAATTTGGAAAATATTTCGAGTAGATTTCCCCACCATATTATTATTTTGGGTGAAGATTTTAATTTGCAGGATATAGACTGGGAGACTCAAACGTTCATAACGGGTCGCAGGGACAAAGAATCCATTAAAATTTTTTAAGTGCTTTATCTGAAAACTACCTTGAGCAATTAAACAGATAACCGCCTAGTGGTGATAACATATTAGACCTTCAGATTAATGCAGAACAGGGAATCAGCGATCATAAAGCGGTTACTGCATCGACGAATTCAGCCATAAATAGAAATATTAAAAGAGGTAGGAAGATTTTTCTGTTTAGCAAAAGTAACAAAAAGCAGATTACAGAGTACCTGACGGCTCAACACAAAAGTTTTGTCTCAAATACAGATAGTGTTGAGGATCAGTGCACAAAGTTCAAAACCATCGTACAATATGCGTTAGATGAGTATGTGCCAAGCAAGATCGTAAGAGATGGAAAAGACCCACCGTGGTACAACAACCGAGTTAGAAAACTGCTGCGGAGGCAAAGGGAACTTTAGAACAAACATAAACATAGCCAAAGCCTTGCAGACAAACAAAAATTACGTGAAGCGAAATGTTGTGTGAGGAGGGCTATGCGAGAGGCGTTCAATGAATTCGAAAGTAAAGTTCTATGTACTGACTGGGCAGAAAATCCTAAGAAATTTTGGTCTTATGTCAAAGCGGTAGGTGGATCAAAACAAAATGTCCAGACACTCTGTGACCAAAATGGTACTGAAACAGAGGATGACAGACTAAAGGCCGAAATACTAAATGTCTTTTTCCAAAGCTGTTTCGCAGAGGAAGACTGCACTGTAGTTCCTTCTCTAGATGGTCGCACAGATGACAAATTGGTAGTTATCGAAATAGACGACAGAGGGATAGTGAAACAATTAAAATCGCTCAAAAGAGGAACGGTCGCTGAATCTGATGGGATACCAGTTCGATTTTACACAGAGTACGAAAGAACTTGCCACCCTTCTTGCAGCGGTGTACCGTAGGTCTCTAGAAGAGAGTAGAGTTCCAAAGGATTGGAAAAGGGCACAGGTCATCCCCGTTTTCAAGAAGGGACGTCGAACAGATGTGTAGAACTACAGACCTATATCTCTAACGTCGATCAGTTGTAGAATTTTGGAACACGTATTATGTTCGAGTATAATGACTTTTCTGCAGACTAGAAATCTACTCTGCAGGAATTAGCATGGGTTTCGAAAAAGACTGTCGTGTGAAACCCAGCTATTCTTCCACGAGAGTCAGAGGGCCATAGACACGGGTTCACAGGTAGATGCCGTGTTTCTTGACTTCCGCAAGGCGTTCGATACTGTTCCCCACAGTCATTAAGTGAGAGCATATGCTCTATCAGACCAATCGTGTGATTGGATTGAATTCCCAGTTAACAGAACGCAGCATGTCATTCTCAAGGAGAGAAGTCTTCCGAAGTAAGGGTGATTTCAGGTGTGCCGCAGGGGAGTGTCGTAGGACCGTTGCTATTCACAATATACATAAATGACCTGGTGGATGACATCGGAAGTTCACTGAGGCTTTTTGCAGATGATGCTGTGGTGTATCGAGAGGTTGTAACAAAATTGTACTGAAATGCAGGATGATCTGCAGCGAACTGACGCATGGTGCAGGGAATGGCAATTGAATCTCAATGTAGGCAAGTGTAATGTGCTGCGAATACATTGAAATATAGATCCCTTATCATTTAGCTACAAAATAGCAGGCCAGCAACTGGAAGCAGTTAATTCCATAAATTATCTGGGAGTACGCATTAGGAGTGATTTAAAATGGAATGATCATAGAAAGCTGATCGTCGGTAAAGCAGATACCAGACTGAGATTCATTGGAAGAATCCTAAGGAAATGCAATCCGAAAACAAAGGAAGTAGGTTACAGTACGCTTGTTCGCCCACTGCTTGAATACTGCTCAGCAGTGTGGGATCCGTACCAGATAAGGTTGATAGAAGAGATAGAGAAGATCCAACGGAGAGGAGCGCGCTTCGTTACAGGATCATTTAGTAATCGCGAAAGCGTTACGGAGATGATAGATAAACTCCAGTGGAAGACTCTGCAGGAGAGACGCTCAGTAGCTCGGTACGGGCTTTTGTTGAAGTTTCGAGAACATACCTTCACCGAAGAGTCAAGCAGTATATTGCTCCATCCTACGTATATCTCGCGAAGAGACCATGAGGATAAAATCAGAGAGATTAGAGCCCACACAGAAGCATACCGACAATCCTTCTTTCCACGAACAATACGAGACTGGAATAGAAGGGAGAACCGATAGAGGTACTCAGGGTACCCGCCGCCACACACCGTCAGGTGGCTTGCGGAGTATGGATGTGGATGTAGATGTAGAAACTGTTAATAGTTGCACCATGGGAGAGGTTCTGAAGCAAATTTGGAAGTTTTGCCCGGAGAATCAGTAACTCAGACATGTAACGACTCTCACAATCTGCGAACACATGGTCGTAACGAACAGAAATTCTGGATAAAATGAGTGCTAAAATTCAGAATAGGTAACCAAGTTGGACAGGATGTATTACTGTGAGATACGATCTCCGAACGCAGTCTCTCAGATCCGAACTTAACACATGATGAGACTCCATAGACGCGTGGAAATTGGATTACGAAATAAAATCTAAATGAACCAAGTTTCAGAAATCTGTTCACTTATACTATACTCGTGAGATCAACAACGAATTAAATCAGACTGAAGTGAGGAAATACGAGGCCACAAGTTTGAACAGAGGTAGAGCAGAACGATGGGTTGCATGCTTGGCTAAATGCAATTGCTCGTAATGTTCCGAAATTAGGAAGAAAAATTCCGTTTACCGCTCAACGAGCGATGAGCTATGACAGAAAGACGTTAATTTTGACTTGAGGTGAAATACAGATATGAAGATTTACTTGACTTCGTACAAACTGTTCCACTGGGAAGTCCTGTGTACTTACAACTGTCTCTAAATATTAAGATATCTTGATACAGACTTATCTACAAGACTCTTCAGCCGACAGATAACGCTGCCGTCTTGATCGTTGACTGCTACCTGGACCGAGCGTTTCTCTGCTCATACCCAAACCTACAGAGGTGTCAGAAACTCAGATTGATACCACACGTTGCATGTCGATAGTGTGTCAACCAAAACTCAGATTTAGTTCGTATTATGTGCAGTCGTACAGCATAAAGGACGAAAAGGTTAATTAAAAGAAAGTTGTTAAGGCTTTCGTGGCCACTTGTTGATAAACTGCCTATTGGCTTCTGTTTCAAGTTCTGCGGCCGACGTTCGTTTGATGATTTTACTGACGTTTCGCCAGCACGAGTGCCTGGCGTTGTGAAAGCTTCACCCTCCGTTGCCGGTGATGAACTGGAGCCGAGCTCGCGGCCGCAGTCTATATGTATCTGGTGTGCCAACGTTCGAGGGCTATTGCTATTTCACGTGGAATGGCAATTTCTACGAACAGCTGGAAGGCGACACCATGGGTAGTCCTCTTAGTCCAGTGGAGGCCAACTTCTTCATGGAATATTTCGAAGCACATGCACTGGACTTGGGGACTTGTAAACCTAAGGTGTTGTACAGATACGTCGATAATAATTTCGTTGTGTAGAGCCATGGGGAAGGAAAGATCGGTGACTTCCTAAAATAATTGAACAGACTCCATGCCAACATAAAATTTACCATGGAAGTAGGAATGGACAAGAAACTACCATTTCTAGATGTGGTGGTCCCAAGGGATGGCGAAAGCCTGGAACATAGCGTGTACCGAAAAGCGACTCACACGGACCGATACCTGTTTATCAAACTCCCACCCGGGCCAGAAAAAGAGGCATGATTAATACGCTCGTAACGCGATCAGGACGAATACGTGAGCCGCAGCCCTCATACACCTGGGAAGTGTTCTGAGGAGCAATGGGTACTCCACAAATTACATTAGAAGTGTAACAGAGCCAAACCCTCGGAATCAGAAAAAGAAATGTCGGGTACGGCCTTTCTGCCATACATTTCCAGAATGACGGACAGACTCGTCCGCACAATGGGTAAACACGGCGTAACGATTTTCAAACCGAAAAACAAGATGAAAGTGTGCCTTAGATCGGCAAAGGAAAAAAGGGACCCATTTGCAATGTCGGGAATATACCGTATACCATGCACATGCGGAAAAGTTTTTGTCGGAATGACTGGACGATAAATCAAAACCAGGATTAAGGATCATGCGCGACATTGCAGGTTGGGGCAGGTGGAGAAATCGGCCGTGGCAGAGCACGAACTGTGTGAGACCGACCACGTAGTAAAATTCGATGACACGGAAGTTCTGGCTGTAGTAAAATTCGATGACACGGAAGTTCTGGCTGTAGTAAAATTCGATGACACGGAAGTTCTGGCTGTAGAGAAGCACTATCAAAAATGGTTCAAATGGCTCTGAGCACTATGGGACGTAACATCTATGGTCATCAGTCACCTAGAACTTAGAACTACTTAAACCTAAGTAACCTAAGGACATCACACAACACCCAGTCATCACGAGGCAGAGAAAATCCCTGACCCCGCCGGGAATCGAACCCGGGAACCCGGGCGCGGGAGAGAAGCACTATCACACCCGCTTGTTCAGAGAGGCTATAGA
Organism: Schistocerca gregaria; assembly: GCF_023897955.1. Classification (NCBI taxonomy): domain Eukaryota; kingdom Metazoa; phylum Arthropoda; class Insecta; order Orthoptera; family Acrididae; genus Schistocerca; species Schistocerca gregaria. Next base: position 567,803,968 of record NC_064925.1, on the reverse strand, counting down.
AATACGTAAAACGGGAATAGCTTTAACAAGAAAGAAGGAAGCCTTAAGGTAAACGGATCCTGGCTTTCTGTGCTGCAGCGAAAGACCGTCGCAGGTAGCAAGAGGAGAACAGCACCGGAAATATCCGCGGAGAATCCCTCGGACGTTGGCGCGTCAGGTACATATAGTCTGACAATGTCAGCCACTCGTGCTAGCGAAACGTTAGCAAAATCATCAGACGAACGTTGGCCGAAGAACCCGAGACAGAAGCCAATAGGCAGTTCGTTAATTAAAAGTAACACCAGATTTATGGAGCACACGAAAAGCAAGGCTGTATATTAAAATATATGTTGTTTCTGTGGGGAAGTTGGTAGAACGTTATAACCTTGTACCAAGGCGCTGGGTTCGATTTCCACCGACGACAACCTTTTCTTTTTTACTCCATTCTGCTTGAAAGTGTCATATGGGACAGCATGTATAGAAAATGTAAAAGGGCTGTTTGGAGCTTACAGCAATGTTATCTTGGCAATCTGCTTTCGCTTCATTTCTTTAAATGTAGTAAACCTTTAGAATGTATTTATAGGGTCAGAGAATATACTACCAGAGCAGAAACACAAAGGAACAACTGCATCACACAAGTGGAACTAGTAGTAGTAGTAACAATAATACTTAATAATAAACAAAATATTAAGATCAGTAATGAGTACATAACGTTCAACTAACAGAGCGAAAGCAGATTGCTAGAAGGAAATTGCTACGAACTCTGAAAAGTCCTTTCACATATCAGGAAAACTGTCTCCCATATAACAGGTTGACGCTTAAAGAGTAAATATATATATATATATATATATATATATATATATATATATATATATATATATATATATGTTATTATCAGTGGGGTTCGAATGCGGGACCTTTGGTAGGACGACCCAACGCTCTTCCACCTTATGCACGTGAAATGTACAATATCATTCCTCGCAAATACGCTTTTCCTTTGCTCCGTACTTCTGTTCTTACTTTTAATTACCATTTACGTATGTTCTACTGGACGACAGCACACAGCACAACTAAATCGGTATTTTGGTTGATACTTTATTATCATATAACGTTTGGGACGAATCTAAGGGTCTGAAGTCTAGAGGTTTGGGTATCAGCTGTAATTAGACCGTCGACTGCAGTGGCGCATCGAAGTTGTAACGAGGGAAACTCCCCATCGCGCCCCTCTCAAATCTAATGGTAACACGGGCCAGTTGATAGTCCATCAAAAACTGAACACAGATCAAGAATGAAAACAGGAAGTAGGTGTAGTGAGAAGGTGAACTGAAGTGTGGGAAAAACAGCAAAATATGAACAGTGAACAGTCCAAGAACAAATGCAGCATAGAGCAGCCGGGTCTATGAATAGCGTCGTCGCGAAGTCCCTCACGGGCTAGCCGTGTTCAAATCTCTCTCGTTTCACGACATTATGAACTGTTCGTCCGGTGATTGAAATGTTTGTTCTCTTTCTGTAATCTTGACAGTTGTCATACTATACATTGGTTATAGAATATGAGTCCTGTGATAAGAACACGTCCGTGCGGGATTACCCGAGCGGTCAAGGGCGCTGCAGTCTCGGACTGTGCGGCTGGTCCCGGCGGAGGTTCGAGTCCTCCCTGGGGCTTGGGTGTGTGTGTTTGTCCTTAGGATAATTTAGGTTAAGTAGTGTGTAAGCTTAGGGACTGATGACCTTAGCAGTTAAGTCCCATAAGATTTCACACACATTTGAACATTTTTTTTTAAGACCACGTTACCGTCGCTAATAAATGTGATAAATAGTGAGAGCAGGCGGGATACCACATAGATGTCTCTCAGAAACGAAAACAACAACAAACAGGTGTGAACTACGTTACAACAAAGAAATTCAAATCCTTTATTAGCAATCTAGTGTCATCAGCAAACAGAAATATTTTAGAATAACATGGAATATTAGTGGGCATATCGTTTATATAAATAAGGAATAGGAGTGGCCCCAGCACTGATCCCTGGGGCACGCCCCATTTGACCGTACCCCACTCAGGTCACACATCACAGCCATTCTGAAAACTGACCTTTTTATGTCTGTTGTTAAAGTAAGAGGTGAATCAACTGTGAGCTACTTCCTGTATTCAATAATGGTCCAACATCTGGAGAAATATTTTGTGATCAACACAATAAAATGCCTTAATTAAACCAAAAAAGATGTATAGCGTTAGAAATCTTTTGTTTAATCCATCCAGAAGAAGGAGAATATACCTTTTCAGTTGTTAAACCACTTCTAAAACCGAACTGTACCTTTGAAAGCAAATTATGTGAACAAAAACAATCAATTATCCGTACATAAACAGTTTTTTCAATAACTTTAACAAACACTAATGGCATAGAAATAGGGCTAAAACTGTCTAAATTATCCCTTTCTCCCTTTTTATAAAGCGGCTTTACTACTAGGTGCTTCAGGAAACTGATCATTCTTAAAGTAAAAATTACAAATATGGCTGAGTACAGGGCTAAAATGTGCAGCACAGTACTCTAATATGCTGCTCATATCCATGAGAGTCCTTAGTCTTCAGTGATTTAATTATTGACTCAATATCTCTCTTGTCAGTATCACAGAGGAGTATTTCACACATCAGTCTCGGAAGGGCATTTTCCAACAGAGTTATATGATTCCCTGTGGAAACTAAGTTTTTATTTAATTCACTAGCAATGCTCAGAAAGTGATTGTTAAATACTGGACATATATCTGAGTTATCAGTAACAGAAATGTTTTTACTACGATCTGACTTTATATTGTCGACCTTCTGCTGCAGACCAGACACTTTCCTCACGACTGACCACACTGTTTTTAATTTAATCCTGTGAATTTAAAGGGCCGCATCAAACATACAGCTCGGCAATTCTATGAAGAGGCTCATCGGTCTTGACATTCATTAATAGTCAGCCTGGGGAACCAGATACATTGGCGTCACACCCCGAGTTTGTCGGACCTCTTGCGTGAATGAAATCACGCAGTAAGAGCAATAATGTAACAAGAATGACACCTAGAGGAGACAAACCAGAAAGAGCAGAATTTCTTTTCGCTCCCTTCTCCGATACTTCCAGCGTGTTTTTCACCTTTAGTCCACAGACGCTTGAGTCAGTCACGACCTTGGACACACCTGTAAATATGTCTTGCCCCGCGAAATCCAGCTTTTGTCCCTCTTCCGGCCAGCAGGTAAACGGAGCGCGCTCGGTCCTACAGGCGGCCACAATGGGACGGACCGGTTCCGGCGGCGGGCTCTTTGTGGCCCACGCGAACGCGCAGTCGCTAACGGCTCACTTCGACGAGTTCTGTGACCTGTTCTGCCAATCGCTGTTCCACATTATCCTCGTCTCTGAAACTTGGTTGAAACCAAACATTTCTTCCGACGCTATCCGAATCGCTGGTTAGTCTCTCCTAAGGGCAGATCGTGAAACACGACGCGGGGGTGGTGTGGGTGCCTATGTTCGCTCTGATCTGACACCTACTGTGCTATGCACATCGGATGCAAAGGGCGAAGGAGAAGCAGAGTTCTTGTTTTTCGAAATAAAGACATCAAATCAGAAACTGCTAATTGGAGTAATCTATATACCTCCGAACGGCGGTGCCATGTCCTCCTTTCAGTCTGCCCTGTCCTCACTCGTGACATAGTATGAACACATAATCATTATGGGCGACACAAACATCGACTTACAGTTAAAATCTCCCTCTGACGAAAAACTAAGGCGACTGTTCCACTCCAATGATACGAGTTTAACACCGCTGGACCCAACTCATCACACGCCACACAGCCACACACTCATAGATATAATAGCAACAAAGCGACCAGATAAAATAATCCACGCCAATCAGACATCCGCTCCGGAACTCTCTGCTCATGACGTGATATTCTTAAATTACTCAGTGCATACTACCAAAGAAAAATCTCGCCTGGTAACGTACAGAAACTTAAAAAATGTTAACCATGACGCTCTTCAAAAGGATTGCTCATACATCCCTTGGCATGATATAAGCAATAAACCGACTTTAGACGGAAAAATCCGGCAATTATGTCGCCAAATTATTGCACTGTATGATAAACATGCTCCTCAACGCACTGTCATGGTAAAGAGAGCTCCCGCTCCGTGGCTCACCATTGCATTACGCCAGTTAATGAATAAACGTGATGCTACACATAGGGCCTTCAAGCGTAACCCAACTCCCGAGACGTACGAAGCTTATAGGAAACTCCGAAACAGAACCGAGCAAAGCGTGAGGAATGCCAAAATCAGACATGTCCGCTCTGTCGTATGCGGCATATCAAAACTTGCTGCACTGTGGAAAAAGCTGCGCAGTTTCGGTATAGGGAAGCGAAGACCTGATGCTGTTTATCAAGCGTCTGCAGAAGAATTAAACGATTTCTTCTCAACAGCTGTAAACTGCCACACAGCGACAAATTACCAGCCCCAAGATATCAATCTCTCGAGAGACAAGTTTTTCCTAAAACATGTCACTACCGGCACAGTACACAAGGAAATTATGAGAATCTCTTCCCAGGCAGTAGGAAATGATGGAGTGAGCATTGGCATGATTAAGAACGTTGTAGACACTATTATTCCAGTTATCACAGACATCTTCAATCTGTCTCTTGTCAGTAGTACATATCCTACTGAGTGGAAGCAAAGTTTAATTCAGCCTTTACCCAAGACTGACAAGACTAAGTCGACTACAGGCCGATCAGCATACTACCTGCAATATCTAATGCCCTAGAATACATCGTCCATGAACAGCTGACGGATTACCTCAAAACTCATAACATGCATGACGAATATCAGTCAGGGTTTCGAAAGCACCATAGTACAGCAACTGCATTAATCAAAGTAACTGATGACATTTAACATGCTATGGACAGACGTGAAGCTACTATCCTAACACTGCTTGACTTTAGCAAGGCTTTTGACACAGTTGACTTCGATATATTACTAATTAAAATGAAACAGCTGAATTTCTCAAACAGCGCAATACACTGGTTCGACAGCTACCTCAAAAACAGAAGTCAACAAGTCATTTGTGGGTCGGAAAAGTCATCATTGCAAAACGTGCGCTCTGGAATTCCCCAAGGCTCCATCTTTGTTCCATTACTCTTCTCACTGTACATTAATGATATTTCTTCAGTGATTCACTCCTGCAACTACCGTCTTTATGCCGACGACATCCAACTGTACATAAGTGCAAGCCCCAAAAACATTGCTGACGCAGTAGCGAGTATGAACGCAGATCTTTGCTCTGTTTCTCGACGGGCACAGAACCTAGGTCTGAAACTAAACCCCAAGAAATCCCAGGTCATACTTATATCTCATCCAAAGTTAATCAGCCGGTACTTTCGCGAAACAGTCCCTAAAATACTCCTCAATGGTACCCAACTACCATACCAAAAAACAGGAAAAGACCTTGGAATAATCTTGGATGAACACCTAAACTGGGAAGAACAAACAGTCACAGCTTGCCGGAAATCGCTCTCCTCCCTACATGCATTTCAAAAATTTAGAAAAATATTTCCAACCCGTGTTAAACAAAAATTAGTCCAAACACTAGTCTTGCCTAATCTTTACTACTGCGATGTAGTTCAACACGGCACAAATAGTGAGAATTCTAGATGCCTTGAGCTAGTGATGAATGCTTGCGTTAGATACGCGTGCAATATTCGGTTGTATGATCATATCAGTCCTTCATACTCCCAGCTAAGTTGGATACGCCCACATAAGGCACGCGATCTCCACACGATGTGCTTACTTCATCGATTTCTTAGCCACTGGTGCCCCCAATACTTTATCTTCTCACATTAAACACCTATCATCATTCCACAATCGCAATACCAGATCGGATACGTCTATCATCTTGGCTGTACCTTTACATAACACAAAATCTTTCTCCGTGTCATTCTCCATCTCAGCCATACGACTATGGAACGCGCTCCCCTGTGTTCTGTGTCTTCTCCAGAACTACTCAACATTCAAGAGGGAACTCAAAACTTACATATTAGGGACGGTATAGCCACCATTGTTGTGCCCCTCCCATCTCTTTCTTTATCCTCTCCATCACAGCTTCGAATTTTACCATTCTATTTCTCTTCCTCTAACCTATCTACCTCTTATATATCTCTTTCACCCCATTCTATCGTCTTATGTCTCTGCTCGATGAGAATAACTCACAAACTGCAAGAACATAACGAGAAATTTCCCAACTAACAAAAGCACTGACAATCACAACAGAAAAGTATGTTTACTTTCATATACATAGTCATTATTATTATTATTATTATCATTATTATTCTTGATTGTTATAATTATTTTTATTGTTATAATTATCATTGTACTACTGTTATAATATCTATTGTTTTCTTTAACATCAATACTGCATAATGCGTTATATGTCCTTAATGTTATGTAGAAACTGTAACTCGTTCAATCTGAGTATGCCTGGTTAGATGTAAGAGAGGGCCTGAAGGTCCAAATCTTCCCAGGTAAAATAAAAAATAAATAAAATAAATAAGAACCGAACTAAAAGAGTAGCTGAATAGGCAAGGCACTGCGAGTGCCAGAACTAGGAAAGGAACGAGATCCAGCGATCTCCAAAAGTCAGGTGGTGGTGCTGGTGGTAGAGCGATCAGCATCAGGACAAAAAAAGAAGCCAGCCAGCACACACCACCAGACTCGTCAGTTTGGAGGCATAGCTATCCAGATTGAGCTCCACAGGACAACGGAGACTCATCTTTTTGTCATTGCAGAAGCAGGGCGTTCAGTGGAAGGAGGTTACAATCGTGTATTTCGTTGAACAACGTGTTTGTCTGGTACTGGAATACCAAAAGCCAGAACACAGCCCAACGACAGTAAGATCCAGTTTTCAAATATTATCCATTTTTTCCAAAAAGACCCGATGCGAAAACCATTCGCAAGCTCTTGGCCTACACATGTTTCCCTTCAAAATCCAAACACACCAGGCCATCCATACTGGTACAAACGACAGAGGGCTGACTTCGGAACCAGATTATCACAGTGGTTGATAAGAAAGGTTTTGATGTTGGCTGTATATGGTTGACGGGTGAAGCACACTTCTACCTGAATGGAGACGTGAATAAACATTTTGCGGAGCAAATTTTAGGGCTGCCGAAAATGCCTATTTTTGTGAAGCGAAACCGTTGTATATAATTGGAAGGAGAAACAGCCTTGGTTGTATTTGTTTTTTTTTGTTTTATTATCCGCAAAATCGATTTTCGGTCACTTAGTGACCATTCTCAGTGCAGTGAGATACAATTAAAATTGTTGATACCACTGCACTGTGGATGGGCACTAAGTGACCGAAAATCGATTTTGCGGATAATAAAACAAAAAAATACGACCAATGCTGTTTCTCCTTCCAATTATATCCATTATCTGGTCGTGGTGCATAGAACACTCCATGGAGTCGCCAATCAATGAAACCGTTGTATTCTCTCGAATTTCCTTCTTGGACTACGGTAGGCGGTGGAGGCGTCGTTAGTTTTTTTTTTCACGCCAAAAACGTTCACATGTGAACAGAGTCATTGCACTGGATTATCGCAGATTTACTGGCGCAGAATGGGCTGGGCTACATATTTGCTCCATCTGACTCCTTGTGACTGCTTCTTGTGTGTCACATTGAAAGACACTGTCTACATACAGGAATCATCCCAACACGTTGGATGAGGTTGAATCGGTGATGGGTGTGGCATCTTGAATCGATTTCCGTTGTTACACTTTAGGAGGCGACGGAAAATTTCATTTTCGGTTGCGGCACTTCCGTTTCGCGATGTGGTGGATACTTCGAAGCCGTGCGGGATTATCCGAGTGGTCTTAGGCGTTGCAGTTGTGGACTGTGCGGCTGGTCCCGGCGGAGTTTCGAATCCTCCCTCGGGCATGGGTGTGTGTGTGTTTGTCCTTAGGATAGTTTAGGTTAAGTAGTGTGTAAGCTTAGGGACTGATGACCTTAGCAGTTAAGTCCCATAAGATTTCACACACATTTGAACATTTTTTTGAACATTTGATGCTTCGAAAGGATTATGATGTGATTACGAAACTGCCTGCAGAGGACGAGTTTAATAATGCACGCTGATACTATACAAGCTACACAGGGTCTAGCGCCATCTGTTAGCGACTGTTCGAACTATTTTGAAACTTTTATGTAACTTATGCATAAAATTCCTATAGCTTTCACAGAAAACATACCTTTTATTGCAGTTGTCTACCGATCTTAGTTTTCGAGATACGAGGGTTGTTTTTTAAGTAAGGGTCGTTTTTATTTTTGAAAAAGATACAAATACTTTTGTAAAAAAAACTTTTATTTTCTGATTCTACACACCTTTACCTATTTTTCTATATAGTTGCCTTGTTTATTTAAGCACTTGTCATAATGTACAACTAAGTTTTTAATTCCCTCTTCAAAGAATTCGGCCGCCTGCTCCGACAGCCAAGAGTTCACGGCCGCTTTCACTTCATCGTCGTCATTGAAGCGCTGCCCGCCAAGATGGTGTTTCAGGTACCGGAAAAGGTGAAAATCGCAAGGAGCAAGGTCGAGTCTGTATGGTGCATGGTCCAAAACTTCCCAGCCAAAATAATCAATCAAATCCCGAGTCTTTTGAGAGGTGTGAGGCCTAGCGTTATCGTGCAGGAGCAAAACTCCTTTTGTCAGCATGCCGCGCCTTTTGTTTTGAATTGCTCTGCGGAGCTTCTTTAGAGTTGCACAGTAGGCATCTGAGTTGATTGTCGTTCTTCGTGGCATGAAGTCCACTAGCAAAACACCGCGCCGGTCCCAGAAAGTTGCCATAATCTTGTGCTTTGACAGCCTCTGTTTGGCTTTGACCTTGACGGGTGAGGTTGTGTGTCGCCATTTCATCGATTGTCGCTTGCTTCGGGAGTGATATGGGATACCCATGTTTATCTCCAGTGACAATTTGACTCGACATGTCATCCGCTTCTTCCTCGTAACGTGAATCAAAAAGTCCAATGAAGTGGTAAATCTCTTCCCTTTGTGGTCCTCTGTGAGGAGTCTGGGTACCCACAGAGAACACAGTTTCTTAAAGTTTAGGCTTTCAGACACAATTTTGTACAAAACCGATCTTGAAACTTGTGGAAATTCCAAAGAAAGAGTGGAAATTGTGAATCTTGTGTCCTCACGAATACTTGTCTCGACTGCAGCCACCAAATCATCAGTGATCACAGAGGGCCGGCCTGAGCGTTCTTCGTCGTGGACGTTTTGACGGCCATCTTTAAACTCTCTAACCCATTGACGCACTTTACCTTCACTCATTGCATTCAAGCCATAAACTTCTGTTAACTGACGATGAACTTCTGCAGCTGATAGGCTTCTCGCGGTCAAAAACGTATCACTGACTGTATCTCACACGCGGCGGGCGATTCAATAATCGTAAACATTATAAAGCAGCACAGCGATGCGTACACTTCAGCTACAGAGCTGCAACTTGCATCAGTGTGAGCGGGAAGGATGCCGGCAAGTGGCGCGCTGGCTTGTTGCGGCGTCCGCGCGAACTACGGGACTGTACGCGCGAACGGCCCTTACTTAAAAAACAACCTTCGTATTTAATGGTGAAATTAGAGACTCTTACGCTGGACACACTGTTTATTGTTTACGCGGGCATCAACTGATAGTTGCTGACTTTACTGAATGATGTAGTTCAAATGGCTCTGAGCACTATGGGACTTAACATCTGTGGTCATCAGTCACCTAGAACTTAGAACTACTTAAACCTAACTAACCTAAGGACATCACACACACCCATGCCCGAGGCAGGATTCGAACCTGCGACCGTAGCGGTCGCGCGGTTCCAGACTGAAGCGCCTAGAACCGCTCCGGCCGGTTGAATGATGTGTACTGATTTGTAAATCACGTAATAAATCGCAAGGGTGCCAAGTTGAGAAATTTTACGAAGAAAGGGGCAAATATTCCAGTAAACATCTCATCATCCAAGCTAACATTTGGTGGGCATGCCGTTTAGAGAATTGTTCTAAAAACAACAATATATTTGTTGTAACAGATGAGATGACACAGACCACTAGATGTGCTACTAAACAATGATTTAAAGAGTTCTTTGACAGTGTGTTTTTCAGACCTCAGCGGTACGAGAACGGCAAGACAGATTACTTCCCTGTAACGCTGGGTCGATAATATCGTTACTGCGGTCCAGTCGCGAGCTACGCTATAAATGACTTCAGTACAACAGAACCTGTTCCAACGGGCCGCAACATAGTCAGGTGTGGCGCTTTGACTGGAATTCGAGAGGCAAAAAATAACAGCCTTCGGCCAGCTACCCTGAAGGGATGCTTGTGTTAATCGCTTCGGGTGAATGTCAGTGTGGCTGCGTCACCAAGGTAATATCAAACATTTTCTGCGCTCTGTTGTAATTACGCTGTTAGTCTCTCGGTGCTGAAATTAAATGGGACTTTGTGTGTGTATAAGGTGCTGCCTTGAACTATACGGGACTATATATACAGTGCCTCAAAGCTTTAAGGGGCCTATATAGCTGCAGTTTATCGTGAGTAATGTCACGTCTGAGTGATAAACTGTACGGTAACGGAGAGAACTCCGTAGTCCATCAAGTCGTCGGCCTAAGCGACGGGCTCGTGTTTCGCGACGACCAGCATGAAAATAGAAAAGACCGTACCCCTTTGGCTTTTATTGAAGACTAGCGGAATCTTCCTGAGCTCTGGGGTATAGAAAGTACTTCTCGGCAATAGAAAAGAAGACACGCTTTTGGCTGTTATTGAAGACTACCTGAGCTTTGGGGTATAGAACGTACTTCATATACCAGTATTGTCGAAAAAGTGGCTGCGTATGACGTTGTAATAGAAAAACTAATTTCTAGAGTCTGGCGTGTAACGAAGATAATAAGCAACATTCGGTCCACTTTTCTGAAAGAAAGAAGCGACAAAGCAGCAACTACGCAACAAGCTTCTGTTCTATTGTTTCTGTCACCCATCGTCACTTCACAGTCACAAACAGAGATGTTGGATATCGCTTGCACTCATTACTGAGTAACGAATACATTACGAGAGTAAAAATGTCATATCGGAACAGCCTGAAACGTTGTTACTCGCCTGTTTTTCTTCCCAGCGCGAAATTTGTGCCCGTTTCAGCCCCATTTGGTAGTTTCGTATTCCTCAAATTTTCTACTCCAAGCTGACGAAGTCGGTAATGAGGCGTAATAACTAATACGTAGATGGAGTGTAGAAAAATATGGGAGCAGCAAAAACACATCACAATACCATGCCTAACACGACGTAGGAAAGAAATTTTAAAGCAAAACAGCTTCCAGTTGTATCGATCACGTAGTCTACTCTGCAAATAGGACCACAAGGGCTAAATAATATTGAGAACTTGTGAGTACGGTGGCTCAGAAAACCATTCCTGAACGATGCGAGCTGCTTGAACAGGAACCCTGTCACCTTGCAACACAGCATACCACTGGTGATGTACAATGGGATGGAACCCATCTGCCAAAATGCTCACATAACTTGGCAGTAATGCGATATTGCAGGTGAAACCTTCCCGTCTCCTCTATACCTCTTTTGTTAATGATAACCTTCCCTTTTACAATAACCTATGTAACCTTCCCATAGGATTTCTATCTCTTGCTTAATAATAACAAATGAAATCTTACCTTTGAAATTTATTCTCTTCCTCAATCTTCACATACAAATTTAATTACTGCTTATTAAAAGTCATTTTCTGATTATTTCGACGAAACATAGAATGTGTCGTCGTCGTGGCCCTCAGTCGTTATCTGCAATAACCCAAAACTGTTCCTCATTCCTTACCTTTTTTACTGTTACTGGGTCGCCATCTGACTGCTACATCGAACTCCGACATGAATATACTTACTCTGGTTTACTATTCTCTATTAACTGCTGGTGGGCTGTCATAATAAGTAGCTGTATTTATTACCAAAGCTGACGTTATTCTTTAAAAGCAAAGCTGACGTTATTCTTTAATTAATTTGACTGAAGTTACGTAATTCATAGTTACACCTTTCTTGACAACAATAAAATTTTTGCAAAGTTTTACGTTGATGGTTTTTGGGATGGATTATAAGCAGTAATGCAACATTGCTGGCAAAAATTAATTATATTCTGAAAACGCTTCAAATATTTACTGTTGGTAATGAAATGATTTTACAAAAGTTCAAATGGGACTTACTTTTTACAATAATCTTACAACTAGCATTGCGGAAACATACCTTCAGTAGTCTTGAGTTTCTCAAAAAAATTAATACAGTAATATTAGTTTCTCTGATGATAATAGTTAGCTGATGTCTCTGTACATCCGTTTATAACCTCTTGTAAATCATAGTTGGTGGCTGGCAGGCACACCGCTCCTCTCAACCTCTCGCTTCAGACCTGCTAACGACTCGCTTCACTTTTCGCTTACTACTGACTTCCTACGAACGCTAAAGTGCGGTCTCTCCTGTCAACAATGCTTTCTGGTTCAGACAATCCTTGCTACCATTACAAAATGTATCAATACGCGGTCTTTCCCGCTCTTTTCTTAAAATGTATCCGTGTGCGGTTTTTCCCGCCCTTTTTAAAATTATATCAATTTGCGGTATCTTTTGTCAACAATACTTTGGTGCAGACATTCCCTACTACCACAATTATTTCCAACATGACAAATATTAATTTTTCATACTTAACCCTATTAATAAAATATAAACATCGTTCATAAATTGTGGTTTGACAATAGACAATAGAAATATACACGTCTTACACAGGATACCTGTGGAACCCATGGATTACCACTTTATGGCTGCGCAAGTAATCATTGATCTCGCCCCCCCCCCTCCCCCACCTCATGTCTCACTCTTGGAACGTAAACTCGGCCAGAAGTGGGAAACGGTGTGGAACAAAGCTCATTGGACCAAACGACCTTATTCCGTTGCTCCATGGTTCACGTTTTATGGCTCCGGCACCACGTTTTCCCCTTACGGGCGTACGCATCACTGATGTGTGATGTGTGGTTCTGTACTTCCAGCTCGCGCTGCATTTTCCTGCTTATAGAGCTCGCTTCGTGTTTTTTTCGGGTTTGAGAGTGCGACATTAACATTGCACAGGTACCGCTTGTGATGAAACACAGCAGCGCAGCCGGCAGGCTTGGCTAGCCTAGCATCTGCATTTATGATCAAGCATGTATTTCTCGCCGTGTTTCCGCAGTTGTGACCAATTCCTGTATTTTGTCACTCGTCATATTTTTCTCTATCGTATCCTCGGCAGAAGGCGAATGAGCAGCATTCGTAAGTCTCCAGTTTCTTACTGGTTGGTTGGTTTGTGGGATTAAAGGGACCAGACTACTATGGTCATCGGTCCCTTAGTTTCTTACTCCCAGACATATTTCGTTAGTCCTGTGAATTCAACGACCTGCATAGCGTAAGTGGCCTGCTATGGAACTGTGTGACTCCTACAACAATCAGTCCGTCCGCCAACGTTTCGTGAAAAGTGCTATGAAGTAAATGAGGAGATATTTTACTGTACAACGACTCATCATAGAGGCTGTAGTGGGCATAAGTGTAGATATTTCTATTCACAACTGAGGACTGTGTACTCAACACCGTTTACGTCATTTGGAGAATAATGACACAACGAGACAGCGGCACAGGCGTATGTTTTTTTACAAGTCGTATGTTTTTAGGTTGGTTAGTACCTCCAAATACATGTGACGAGAGCAAGCCATTAATGCTTGTTGTCCCCTGGGCAGCAACAGATCAGCTGTTGAAATGTGTAGACATGGATGCAAAATAGTTCGTCTACACTGATAGGCGTAGCACCCTTAGTGGTGCATTTATCACCGTGCACAAAACATCAGGCCATAATGTTCATGATATGTTTGTGGGAAGACTGTTATATGGAGAGAAAAACAACAGAAATACTGACGTGTGCACATAGTACGCCGGAATAACAGCCATGGCTGGTGCCTAGCCAGCATGAGCATGGTTTTTAGTGAGTTTCCTACATTCGTTTGGAAAAATGCTGGACTAGTCTCCAATTTCTGTCTCAGATAAAATGCAATCAAACTCAGTCTCCACAATTTACAGACAGACGGCGCACACGACTTCCCTGCCTTAGGCAATTGGTGGCTATGCTAACGGTGTATTACGGCTTCCACATTGCTGGCAATGGGTTCTACACAACGCTGGTGATTACTTTGAAGGACTGTAACAGGTGTAAACATGTATCTCTTTTGTATCGGTTGTGAATAAATAGTTCTCACTATTTAAGTTCCAACCTTCGTGTAATATAAAAATATCGGCAGTCGATAAATCAATTCTGACCGATATATCGAGGGAGAAATCACTGGCGTTAATAATCGAGTTTCCGGATTCAAATCCCGGTCCGGCACGTAATTTTTAATCTCTCGGGAAGTTTCATATCAGTGCACATTCCGATACAGAGTGAAACTTCTTGTAGAATATGCGTGAAGCTCTCCCCTAATACCTCAAACCAATAGCCGACAGTTTTCAGAAGAAATGGCGGTTTCAAAATTGTGTCAGATACATTGCTGCAAGCATCAGAGGATAAAAATCCACTTATTTCGATAGCACGATTAGAAATTAGAGGTGACTTATTCAGTCGTCTTACAAGCTGTAGCTGGTCCTGGGTACAGACTTACAGATACGTTGAGGTCTTGTTACATAATTAGAAAATGAAGCGCTGGCTCTTGGGCGACGCTATAAAATTTTTGTTGATACAATTTCATATTGCATGTCAGAAGCTAGCAAGACACTCAACAACACGTTCTATGACTTTTTAGTTTTCCTAGGAGGAAAAGGTAGAAGATGGAGAACTCCAACAACAGACCGTTCCATCTCGATAGTAAAGAGCAATGAAAAGTATACAGGTTCTTTAATTAGATCGTAGCCTCGTATAACTACTTCCCCAAATACTTCTTTGTAACCCTCGATCGGACACTGTAATTTGAGCAACACTGCACGTGTCTGTCGAAGAAGCATGGCTCAACGGCAAGTCTTCTCCATACAGTAGCTAGAAACGGCAGCGCATGCAGACGCACTATGCATGCATTTTTGTTTTCGTCTTTTATGACATTGTGAATATTATGACATTTGTAGAGACCGAAAATCTCATGTCTGGGAACAAACATGGGTACCGAAAACAAAGATCGTGTGAAACTCAGCTCGCTCCGTTCGTCCATGAAACTGAGATTACAGTAGATAGAGGCGGCCAGGTAGATACCGTCTTCCCCGACTTCCGAAAGGCGTTAGATACAGTTCCACTAGGCCACCTAATTAATAAAATACTAGGTTATGGAATATCAGACCATCTCTGTGACTGAACTCAAGAGTTTCTAGCTAACAGACCACTGACCGTCATTCTGACGCAAATGTAGCTTTGGGCGCGCTCTAGTGAAGTCTTATAGGGCCATTACTTTCCACAGTATATATGATTAACCTAGTAGATAACGTAGGAGCTTTCATGAGGCTCTTCGCCGATGGTATACAGACAAGTTACGAAACTAGAAAACTATAGCGGAATACAGGTAGACCCGCAGAGGATTGACGATTGGTACAGGGAGTGCAATTGACCCTCAACATGAACAAGTGTAAGGTATGGCGACTACACAGACACAAAGACCCATTACTGTGTGATTACAAAATTGCAGAACAATCACTGGGAGCAGTTACTTCCATAATATTACTACAGGTAGCGTACGGAGAGTTCTGCAGTGGTAGAACCACATAAAATTAATCTCTAGTAAGGTAGATGCCAGACGGACTGCCGCAGGGTAGCGGTGCTGTCTTGGGCGCTTTGCCACGGTTCGCGCGGGTGCCCCCGTCGGAGGTTCGAGTCTTCTCTCGGTCATGGGGGTGTGTTTTGTATAAAATCACTCAGCTATCTTCACTTACTCTTATCTGTATTTTGGCTATACTGAGCCTTTAATACTGAGATGTTTCCCACACCACCTTGTGTTGTGGCTTTATATGTATGAATGACTGTGTATGTGTTCCGTTGTAGTGAATACGTACACCGTTGGTGGGACACAGGGCGATGGGTGAAACTGCTTTCACACTATACGCTTCCGTTGTTACGGCGATCTGCTTCAGCTGCTGCAGATGCTGTATGGAAGCTGAAAGTGTTAGTCAAAGTTGCGGAGAAATATTCGTCGGGGCTCTGTTGCATAGCAATCAGATTTGCCTTCAGTTCTTAGAGACATTGGTGGCAAAATGATTCGTGAAATCACTTCTTTTCCCAAGAAAGCATTAAATTATTTAATTAGTACTGAACGCTCCCGTCGGAATTCTTCTCGAGCTGGTATTCATTAACAGATCACACTTGAGTATATATCGCTTGTGGAAATTTCACGTACCTTTTTGAAATGAACGAAGTTTTATTGAACTTAGTGTCAATTCTTCTCGCACATGAATTAGCGATTCTCTATGATATATAAAGATGTATATACGGTTTTCCTCCAAAATCTCGCAATGGCGTCGATTTGTACTACACAATAAAGAACAGACTCCTCTCTCATGAAAGTTAAACCTTAAGAAGAAGAAAAGTTTAGTATCTAAGAAAATTATGTAAGCTCTCTGCGCCACAGAGTAGTAAAGAACATCTTTGTCTGTCTCGTACTGTCACATTAATCCATAGCAATGTTATTACATGATACATTATAGTTGTCCTTAGCGTAAGTTAGATTAAGGAGTGTGTAAGCCTAGGGACCGATGACCTCAGAAGTTTGGCCCCATAGGAACTTAACACAAATTTCCAGACTGACTCCACAGGAAATGTAGTCTGTCAAGGAAGAAGTAGCTTAAAAAACACGCGTTCGAGCGATACATGATACCGCTCGTCAGTACTGAAGGGTTGATCCATGAACCTCTTCATCATTTTGCTTATCATTTAACTTAATGCAACCATCGCTGGCACATCAATTCTGAGCGCCAACTGTAAATTAAAAAAAAAGCACTGAGCAGCAGATTGTGTCTGTAGTGGCCACAAGATATATTATCTTTATTTCACTTCACATTTGACTAAGATTTTTGGTAATTATCGGAGCCCCACACGCATAATCAATACATCTATGTGCAAGGATCTATATAAGAATATAGATCCTCTCCTCCTCTCACCCTAGATCTGTGTCTGCTACTGTGGCAGAATAGCCAAGTACGTTAGTTGGTACCACTCAGTAGGGATCTCTTTGGGTTCTTCGGGAGTAACGGGACTCGTGGGTTCCAAAAAGGGTTTGCTCGGCAGTGTTCCTCGAGACGCGATACAGGTGACACCGACTAACTGTGAGTGTGCCTATTCATAGTTAATTCATTACCTTGTTTTTGTAGATGTTAGCTCCAGTCAAAATTAACGTCTTGCCTTCTTCGCTAATGGCTCGTTGGGCGGTATACGGTATTTTTCTTGCGAATTTCGGAATATTAGGAGCAGTTGCACTTACCCACGCACGCAAGCTATTGTTCTGTTCCTCCGTTGTTCAAACATGTGTACGTGTGATGTTTCTTCTCAGTTCAGTCTGATTTAGTCCGTTGTTGATATCACGAGTATAGCATAATTGGACAGATTTCTGAAACATCACTAATTTCGATTTCAGTTCGAAATCTAGTTTCCACGTGTCTTTGTTATCTCAGCACGTGTTATGTACAGATGTGAGAGCCGTAAGTTCGCAGATCGTGTCTCACAGTAATGTATCCTGTCCAGTGTGGTTAGCTAACCTGAATTTTACCACTCATTTTATGCAGAATTTTTGTTTGTCAGACTATGTGTTCGCGGACTGTGATAATCGTTACCTTCTCGGGGTAAAACTTCTAAATTAGTTTCAGAATTTCTTCCTTCTATGGTGCAACTACTAACAGTGTATTCTTATCGATGAATTCTTGTTCACTTGCTTCGTGCACTCAAGCAAGGGAACTACCGTTTGCTAACCACGTGCATAATGCCGAAGTTTTTCTTTATTCTTATATTTGTCCTGAACTACGATTGTATGTGTATAAGTGCTTGAATGTCGTGATTGAAAGATTCCTCTTACCCTTCCGCAATTAATAATAAATGATAAATCGTGCTGGGGTCTCCAGGACGCATTTCTAAAAGTAACTTCCATAATCATTACCCATTTATTAGTAGTTTTTATTAGTTTTTTCAGTTATGTCTCCAATAAATGTGATAATTTTAACAGAGCACGTGCTTAAGTATTCCATCGCAAACTTCCATTTTTACACCCTACTGTTATCCGTTGTGTAGCAGATAAATATGGACAAGAGATTTATTTAAAATTTATTCAATTATCACAAATGTGCAGACCCGGCAACTCAGTTCAGTTAAACATCATAAGGGCTTCTTTCATTTATATACAGATCCGTCTCCCGACCTTCCATGTTAATAGATACCTCATTTTTACGGACAACTTCTTCACGAACACCGAATCCTTACCTGATCTCTCACGTATGGATACTCTTCAATATGAGATCCGTACAAGATAGGACTGATAAAGGAAATAGAGAAGATCCAAAGAAGAGCAGCACGTTTCGTTAAACGTTCGTTTAGAAAGCGCGAAAGTTTCACGTAGATGCTCAGGCAGCTCCAGTGCAGACGATACAAGAGAGGCGTTTTCAAATGGTTCAAATGGCTCTGAGCACTATGGGACTTAACATCTGAGGTCATCAGTCCCCTAGAACTTGGAACTACTTAAGCCTAAGTAACCTATTGCCATCAACCACATCCATGCCCGAGGCAGGATTCGAACCTGCGGCCGTAGCGGTCGCGCGGTTCCGGACTGAAGCGGCTAGAACCACTCGGCCACTGCGGCCGGCTAGTGGCGTTCTGCATCAAGTTATGGTCTGCTGTTAGTCCCGAGAGCGTGAGTTACTAGAAGAGCCAATCAATATATTGCTTCCTCCCCACGTATATCTCGCGAAGAGACCATGAAGATAACATAAAGACCCGTCCACACGCAACGATCTGTCTGCGCACATCACATCTGCGCAGACAGATTGTTGCGTGTGGACAGAAGATTTGCACCAACCTGAGGGGTGTGCAAACTTGGAAGTTGAAGTTGGAGTTTTGAGCGAAACCTCTCAAATCTGTGGGTTCAAACCACATCTGCGCAGACAAGTTGGAGCGTGTGGACAGGAGATCGCCGCAAATCTGGCGCGAAACAGGTGTTTGCTCAGTCTAGTGTTTGTATTTGTGTGCACAGGGCATTAAAATGGCTGATACTCGTCAGTGTTCTCGAGAGTTTGTAAGTGAATTCATTGAAATATATAGAAACCACCCATGTTTGTGGAAAATTGAAGTAAAGAATATAGTGACCGGGACAAAAAGACAACAGCATACAATGCTCTAATTGGAAAATTGCGGGTATTATTTCACTCAACTCTTGTTTCGATACTGCAGTTGAAAATTCCAAATCCTTGTAGCTCCTTCCTGCAGCTAGGAATCTTAATGTTACCGCCAGCCGTTCATGAGGGGAAATTGCCCTTCTCTATAAAAGTATTTTTTTCTCATAATATGAGGGGTTACAAGCTTTAAGAGATAATTATAAGTTTCGACATCCATCCGCAAATAATTTCGCCAGTCGTTAGGTTCGCCCTGCAACTCTCGCAGTAAATTTACGTGAGAAAACTGCTTTCGCTTTAGCAGCCACTGTCTACACCATTTTGACCGCTTTCTCTGTTTCCTGCGGTTGGTCTGAATGTATTTTGCAACACAAGTTGCGAACACAGACCACAACAGAACTTCCTCCATTTCTTTATTTCAAAATAACTGAATTAAAATGTTGACGTTTACGGGGTGTGTAGTCTTTTGCCACTGATATTTCTTTTCTACACCGACAGATGGCGGGCGAGTAGTAGACTGAGGTTTGTGTCGTGTGAACACACCACATTTGCAGCGATCTTTTGCATGTACAGACATGTGCGCCGATGCCTGCGCAGACAGGTCGTTGCGTGTGGACCGGGCTTTAGAGATATTCGGGCACACACGGAGTCCTACGAGCAAGCGTGCTTCCCACGAAGGGCACGTGACTGGAACAGGAAAATGTGGAAGTGTCACTGCTAGATAAACTACCCTCCACCACACACAATAAGATGGCCTGTGTAATACAGATGCAAAAGTAGGTTTAGATGTAGACGGTCAGCTGCTGAGTATTATGCCCCTAAGCAGGAAACCGGTACCGTACAAACAAGACAAATGTCCGTCTGAAGAAGCCACGAGCGCTGTTGGTGGCGCTGCCAGGTCAACTCATTCATTGGTTGCCAGTACTTCTCCTCCGGTTGCCATGATGAAACCTGCCAAGGTGCAAATTCACGAGAACTCATTTCTAAATAGCACCTTCCAGGCTCCACTGGCCTTTTAGGATCTATCTTCGCATCACTGGCGTTTTTGAAGTCACACCCACCCCAGAACGTCCACCTAATTGTAAACCCAACGAACACACTAGCAGTCTATGATTTTTCCCCGTCGAGAAACGTCGAGACTAAATCGGATGCGAATGGGTCAAGGGAGATGTGGGCTCATCTATGATGAAGTGGGATTATTGTCAAAGCGCTGAATGTGACATGCGGAGGAACAGACAATAAGAGTTCTGATGGAAAAATTCTTACTATATAGTTAGGTGGTGGTGGTTGGTTGGTTGATTCGGGGGAAGGGAGAAAACACTGACGTCATCGTCCTATAGGATAAGGGAAGGATGGGGAAAGAAGTCGGGCGTGCCCCTTGAAAGGATCTAGCCTGGTATTTGCCTGAAGCGAGTTATGGAAATCACGGAAAACCTAAATCAGGATGGCCAGACGCGAGCTTGAACCGTCGTTCTCCCGAATGCGAGTCCAATGCGCTAACCACCGCGCCACCTCACTCGGAAGAAGGTGGTGTGAAAGACTTGAATGAAGTGATACCTAGTGTGTCATCAGCTTCTTAAATTTGAACGCGTACCTCTTAATACATAGTGTATGTACACGCGCATGTTCCATGCGATGCCGTACGGTAATAACTGATGAGTATGTAAGATCGCCTGGTAACGTAAACAGGAAATACATCGTTATAGGCTTACGGAATAGCGGAACAGTTAAGATAAGCTGAATTTCGGTGCGGACCGTAAATCAAGCATGTGGCCTTTCACATTTCTCACATTAGGTGTCAATGTCTGACCAGAGGCAATCAACTACGGAACGTAGCAACGATGAAGTAAATCAGTCAGTCGTACAATTATGCGCTTACTTTAACCAAGAGCAGCTGCCGTTGTCCTAGGAGCCCACGTGGCTTCGATGTCGTGACCGGCAAAAGGTGCTTACAACTGCCGAAACGCCGCTCCGGACGATGGTTACCTGCTATGCGTGATATTGGCTCTTAAAAACTAATTGCTATGTAGAAATCACATAATGTAACACGTAAAGGTGTTTTTCAGTTTTCTCTTTTATGAGCGTCCAGTTTGTATAAAAGACCATTATCCATCACTTGTCGTAAGCATGTCGCGGATGAAGGGAATTTTCGGTGGAAAGGATGTTGGTAAATTATAATATAAAGACAAACAATACTTAGAGATTTGTTATGTGGTTGGTTGATTCGAGGGAGATTTTGTTAATAGCAAGGGATAAATATGCACAACGGTTGGGCAAGAACGTGCAAACGTCGCGAGAAATGCATTACTGAACGTATATGCACCATGTGATCAAAAGTATCCGGACACTCCCAGTACCATACGTTTTTCTTATTAGGTGCTTTGTGCTGCCATCTACTGCTAACAGAGCAGAAAGGGGCGCTCCGCGGAACCCACGGACTTAGAACGCGGTCAGGTGATTGGGTGTCACTTGTGTCATACGTCTGTACGCGAGATTTCCACACTCCACAACATCCCTTGGTCCACTGTTTCCGATGTGATAGTGAAGTGAAAACGTGAAGGGACACATACAGCACGAAACCACACACGCCGACCTCGTCTGTTGAGTGGCAGAGACCGCCGACAGTTGAAGATGGTCGTAATGTGTAATAGAAGTAAATCTATATAGACCATCACACAGGAATTCCAAAATGCATCAGGTTCTATGACAGTTAGGCGGCAGGTGAGAAAACTTAGATTTCATGGTCGAGCGGCTGCTCATAAGCCACACATAACGCCGCTAAATGCCAAACGACGCCTCGCTTGGTGTAGGGAGTGTAAACATTTGACGATTGAACAGTGGAAAAACGTTGTGTGAAGTGACGAATCACGGTACACAATGTTGCGATCCGTTGGCAGGGTGTGGGTATGGCGAAAGCCCGGTGAACGTTATCTGCAAGCGTGTGTAGTGCCAACAGTAAAATTCGGAGGCGGTGGTCTTATGGCATGGTCTTGTTTATCATGGAGGGGTCTTGCATCCCTTGTTGTTTTGCGTGGTACTATCACAGCACAGGGCTTGCCAGTGTTGAAGAGCAATTCGGGGATGGCGAGTGTATCCTTGAACACGATCGAGCACCTGTTCATAAGGCACGGCCCGTGTCCGAGTGGTTACACGACAGTAACATCCCTGTAACGGACTGGCCTGCACAGAGTTCTGACCTGAATCCTATAGAACACCTTTGGGATGTTTCGACACGCCGACTTCGTGCCAGGCCTCACCGACCGACATCGATACCTCTCCACAGTGCAGCACTCGGTGAAGAATGGGCTGCCATATCCCAAGAAACCTTTGCACCTGACTGAACGTATTCCTGCGAGAGCGGAAGCTGTCATAAAGGCTAACACCATAACGAATTCCAACATTACCATTGGAGGGAGGCACGAACATTTAAGTCATTTTCAGCCAGATGTCCGGATACTTTTGATTACATAGTATACGCATGCTAGCCAAGCCTGTAGGTTGGGCTGCTGTACTTGACCACTAACGACACTTGTGAAATGTCCTCAATACATTGAAAGTGTCAGTCGCGGTGACAACAGTGATCTGTGTAGGAGTCATTGCATTATGTTGGTGCCACGTGAGTTCAAACGTTGGCAAACTGTTGGTGCTCGTATTGTGTGTGCTCCATAACGAAGGTAGCCGAAGTGCTTGGTGGTCCTAGAGGCACGTTGTTGTACGCGGACGTAAGGGCTTGTTGAGCGATGGTCAGGAGCGGCCACTGTAGAGGAGCACGACGAAAAGCGAGAGAACCACAGTCACAAAAATCACAGCAGAACTTAATGTCGCATTCTTGAACCCTGCCAGCACCAAAACAACCCGAAGACAGCTGCACAAGCAAGGTACTCCAGGGTGAGCAGTCATTCCAAAACACTCATCAGTGATGAAAATTTCCATAATAGGAAAACGTGGTGGCGAAGCCCCAAGACGTGGACTGTGTAGCAATAAAAGAAAGTAATTTGACGGGATGAGTCTTGTTTCACACTGTTCTGACTTCTGGCTGAGTTTACGCCGCAAAAGTGAATCATGGCAGTGGTTCGGTGACTATTTGGGCAGCCATAGCGTGGAATTACATGGGCCTCATGGTTACTCTGCAAGTTCGTATTACTGCCAAGGGCAATGTAACGAGTTTCACTGAATAGGTCCATTCCAATGGTAAAATGCTTATCCCCGAATGTTGACGCTGTGTTCCGGGTAGACAGGGCCCCTGTTCGCACAGCTCGCATAATCCAGAAGTGGTTTTGACAGCACGAGAGTGAATTTGTCGCATGTCGCCTGGCGACAACAGTCATCAGTTTTCAACGATATTGACCTTTTGTTATCCACTTACTTAGAGGACAGTGTTTGATCACTACCCATCTCCATCATGGTTACCTGAAATTGCTTCCGTTTTGCAGAACGAATGGTGTAATAATCCCATGAAAAAGTATACATAACCTGTATTTATCCATTGCGTGATGCGTGGTAGCTGTTTTTATGTCGACGGTTTTCTTGCGCCGTATTAGGCATGGTAATGTGTCGTATTTTTTACATTTCCAATTTTTTTGCATCCCTATACATTAAAATATAATGCAAAAAATATTTATAAATATTATTTATTCATGCAGATGCATGGAGCGTCATTTACTACAATTTCCAAACATCCTTTTAAACCGAGATTCTCCTGTACAAGCGACACGCATAGGAAAGCTACTGGATAATGGTCTTTGACCGAAACCGATGGCCCAATAGAGTACATTAAACGCCAGCTTAAGGTGTTACATGCCATCATTTCTACAATTTATAAAACCTGTAGAACACAATCAACAGGACATAAATTGAAATAATCATGATCCGCTTGCAGCTCTCTGGGATCTATTTGAAAAGATCCTACCGAACCGTCGCCTGAGGCTTATTTGAATTAGTATACCTTGCATGTAATTAAACAGATAGGTGAAATTTTTATGAGTCTGCGCTCCAGTTCACTAATCCTACAAGCCAGGGTTAATACCCACATGCGCCGTAGATGATCGTTCTAAAAAAGTGAAAGGAATGATTTCACTGCTCAGTCACATTAATGTGACCACCTGTTCAAAGCACCGATAACCACCTTTCACAGCGCTCACTGCGGTGAGACAAGCAGTAAGAGAGTCAGTGAGGTTCTGCAAGAAACCGATAGGAGTGTGTAGCAATGCTGACTCCAGTACCCGTGGCCAGCTGCTCTAGGTTTCTCTGTTGAAGACAGCGCGAACAGCGCAACTGATTGGGTCCGACAGATTCCTGGTGCTCTTCAAACCACGCAGTTACACCACGAGCTGCATTGTCCTATTGGTAGACGCTATCGTGCCGAGGAAAAGCAAATTGCACGTAGGGGTGGATATGGTCCCAAAGGATAATGCATACTTATGCTGATCCACTGCGCCTTCCAGGATGACGAGATCTCCCAGGTAACGCGAGGAAAATATGCCCTAGATCATAACGCTCCCTCCTCCGGACTGGGGCCTTCCGACAATTGTTGCAAGGTGTTTGCTTTAAGACGCTTCATATCGATGGAGCATAAAACGTGATCCATCTGAGATGGCCAGCTGTCGCCATTCAGTAAACGTCGACTTGCGGCATTGACGTGGAAATTCCAGCCTTCGTCTCAGGTGAATAGCAATGAGTATGAACCAGGTGTAAGAAGGCTGTTTAGGTTTTTATGTTGGTAACGCCACGTAGCGCTCTGTATGAAAATCACTGACTGTGCTGTGTGCAATCTGTGGCTGGTTGGCATTGTTGGAATATTCGCTAATGTAGTTTTGGGCAGTAGGCTGTTAACAGCGCGTAGCGTTGCGCAGTTGGAGGTAAGCCGCCAGCAGTGGTGGATGTGGGGAGAGAGATGGCGGAGTTTTGAAATTTGTAAGAATGGATGTCATGAACTGATATATATATATATATATAATATAATGACTTTTGAACTCTATTACGGTAAATACATTGTTTGTTCCCCATCAAAATCTTTCATTTGCTAACTATGCCTACCAGTAGTTAGTGCCTTCAGTAGTTAGAATCTTTTATTTAGCTGGCAGTATTGGCGCTCGCTTTATTGCACTTGTTCGAGTAACGAAGATTTTTGTGAGGTAAGTGACTCATGAAACGTATAGGTTATTACTGGCAGAAGTAAAGCTGTGAGGTCGGGGCGTGAGTCGTGCTTGGGTAGCTCAGTTGGTACAATAGTGAAGATAATGTCATTAGTTTCGAGGCTTACATGAGAACGGCACGTTGGAAGATGAAACGTTAGCCAAATTTCAGGACGGAGTTTGGTAACATGTTAGACATAATGTTTGAAAAACAAGGCGAAGGGTAATTCTCGACGCCGGTAAGGACACAACGAATAAGGAGTTACACCTGTTCCTAGGACTGCTCCGGACTTCTGAAAGGTGTTATTAACTTCATTTGACGTTTTCCTTAATTTATGTTGCCTGTGCATGTTTTTGTTATTCGTTTGTATGCTCCAAATGACTTTCTGTGAAGATTATGGACGGTTGTGAATCAATTGACAGAGCTGCAATTCTAGTTAAGACAGTCATATATATTTTGTAATTCTCTTTAATATGTTTGCGTTTTGGTTCTATGTCTCTGTCTGGACTGAAGATGCTATTATTTTATTCTGTTTCGTAAGCTTACGAATGGCACTATATGGCACTATATTGAAATGTGTTCTTCAGTGTATTGTAGGAAACAATTCGTGTTGAAACAGTTCCACTACTTCATTATTTTATTTTTTTGCTTATGTGCTTATATCATTGTTTTAATAAGGGAAAAAATGGTGTAAAAAAAGTTGGTAGAGCACTTGCGCGCGAAAGGCAAAGGTCCCGAGTTCGAGTCTCGGTCCGGCACACAGTTTTAATCTGCCAGGAAGTTTCATATCAGCGCACACTCCGCTGGACAGTGAAAATCTCATTCTGGTATACGTTATTTTTAGTCAGGGCCATTCTTTTGTAGGAATTATTGAAAGTCAGATTGCGTTGCGCTAAAACTATTGTGTGTCAGTGTGGTGTTGATCAGAATAAGTAAAGAGAGAAATGTGTGAGTACGTTCAGTTTTGCTCAGCTGTTTGAAAATCAAATAACGTAGAGGTTTTCCAGCACTGCCATTTATAAATTTTTCTAAGGGGATGCTTCACAGGCACCTGCTGCGGAGGCACATTGCGCAGCGACGTTCGCTGAACGGTCGTTGAGGAGACTCTGGTGGCAGCCTCTAGGTTCCTCTGGGTGGTCGGCTGGTCAGCAGGTGCTCGCTTGCTCACCCGCACACATCTTCACAGCCGTCGTTCACCCCGTGGTGGACCACAATTCCCTCGGGGCCGGTTTTGGTTAGAACCATTTTTGCATGTGCGTTATACAATAACCATAGCGATAAGCAACCAGTTTGCAAACTACGCCGATTGGGAATGGTTCTACTCTTGGACCGATAGCCAATGATCGTGCCATTTTTGACTTAAATCGCTCCGTTTCCACTTTACGACAACTACACTGTTTTCCGCGTCCCCCCTCCCACCCATTGCTAGAGCTGCCACCTGTTCTCGGTGAGTGGGTATTGCACGTTAACGTCGAACATCCGCTGCGGACTGGACCGTGTAGCTACTTACAAGAAAACGGCATCCATAGGAAAAATGGTGCACTGAATATATTCCAAAATAAACCACTGCAATACGACTGCGTAGTCTGCAGTAAAAATGAAGCACTTGAGGCGAATACATTATTGCTGAGGAGAACAGTGTTGGGACGTTCGAGGATTGTCGTGAAACTTGGCAGTATCTGAATGGCAGTGACAACCCTAGCCTGAGGGCATCAGTGTTCGGTTCGGCGTGAGGTCCGCTGCAGTGCTGGGAAAGGAGAGGGCGCACAACGTCTCCTGGTACTGAGCCTAGGCACCGGGGTCGCAGCCCCAGTGGGCGACACGGGTCCCACTGACCACCGTCTCATGCTCAGTCAGTGGTGTCATCGAGATGCAGTACAGAGCAGCGTGGTGTCAGCACGCCTCTCTCCCGGCCCTTTTCTGGTTGGCACACCTGCTACCCCTACTCCCTACTGAAGCAGATCTTCAGCTGACATCACAAGGCTGAGCGCGCTCCGATACAGTCCTCCCACGAAGGGAAAACCGATGGTAGTACCAGGTTTCGAACCCGTGTCTCCCGCAATGCAGTCAGCGGCGTTGACCACTTTTCTTTTTAAATGAAAATAGCTTTATTGACAATAACCTTTGGTATAACAGTTCTTGTTTTACATACATTACATATACAATACACAGCACATCAATAAATAACACCACAACAGTACTTTACATTCATCACATGACAAACAATGGAGCAAAATTTAATCACACTAAGTACAGTCTAATAAAAATTCAGTCTGCTGTTCCAATGATTTCTGTTATGTGCAGGAGTCTCCAAACTTTTTAGTCCGTGGGCCACGTTGACTCCTCCACGAAGTCATAAGGGCCGAGATCTACCTAGTGGGATTAAAGCACCCTAGCACTCCATGATCACCGTAATGTAAGGCTAAAGCAAATATGAAATCGCAAAAATGGATGGTTTTGGGAATAGCTAGCACTGAAACGAACTACGATTTTTTATTTAATTACACAATTTTGATTGGTGAACGTACCTGACCGAAATTCTGGTATATTTTATTCTGGCGAATTTCACCGACAAAAAAGTATATCACTGCACATTCTTCACGAAAGCGTCATGCAAAGTTAACGAAATCTCAAAATCATTGTTAGCAACACTATTACTGCGGGACGTAGCAGTGGTAGAGTATGTCAACGCATTGTTATTTCAAGCGGCTCAACAATAAGTTAGGTTATGTAGTCTTGTAGCGAGTAGCATAGCCAATGTCGCGGTGTATTGGTAGCGATAGGCCGCGAAACTCAGTTGTTGGCAGTAATGGTACCACCTCAAATATTTGGCGGGCCGGATACCGGGGATGTCCGGCCAGCTATCGCGGGCCGGTTTGGAGATCCCTGCGATAATGTATAAAAAAACTCAAATCCCAGACTAGACAGCTTTTCCCTTAATCAAATTCCAGAACATAACTATTCGGGCTCCAGGTGTATCGCATTCACTAATCTTGTCTTACCAATATACGTGTATTTAATATGGTAATAGTTAATATTTGCCTTATCAGTATGAACGTTAATGTAAAGCTCTTTTATTGGTTTCAAGCGTTTTACTTTCACCTTATAACACCTTTTGATGAACATAAAAAGACCAAAATTCTGTCTCTAGGGCAATAAAAGTTTTTGTTTTCTGTTTTTGATATATTTCATCCAAATCTACGTTTTTCAAATATACTCTAGTGCATGTTTGTGAAATTTTTTTTTGAGGCTAGGGAATAGTTTCACTCGCCAATAGGCTTCTTCGATGCAAACTTGAAATGTGATGAATGTTCTTTTCACTATTTCTGTTTATAATGTAATTCACATAGCTTCCTAGTACCCACGTCATACTATTGGTTGTAACTTCCCCTTAGAAAAATTAATGAATTACTGTGCTTAAACTGACACAGAATATTTGTAGCGCAACGCATTCTGACTATCAAAAAATCCCTAAAAAACAATGGCCCTGACTAACAATAACCTATACCTTTCATGAATCGCTTACCTCACAAAAATCTTCGTTACTCGAACTACGGCAATACAGCGAGCGCCACTACAGCCAGCTAAATAAAAGATTCAAACTACTGAAGGCACTAACTACTGATAGGCATAGTTAGCAAATGAAAGATTTTGAAAGAGAACAAGCAATGTATTTACCTTAATAGTGTTCAAAAGTCATAATATATAGGGTGTTACAAAAAGGTACGGCCCAACTTTCAGGAAACATTCCTCACACACAAAGAAAGAAAATATGTTATGTGGACATGTGTCCGGAAACGCCTACTTTCCATGTTAGAGCTCATTTTATTACTTCTCTTCAAATCACATTAATCATGGAATGGAAACACACAGCAACAGAACTTACCAGCGTGACTTCAAACACTTTATTACAGGAAATGTTCAAATTGTCCGCCTGGAAAATGGCGTATTGTATCACAGCCGTCCACAATACGAGCACGAAGAGTCTCTACATTTGGTACAGGGGTTGCGTAGACAAGAGCTTTCAAATGTTCTCATAAATGAAAGTCAACAGGGTTGAGGTCAGGAGAGCGTGAAGGCCATGGAATTGGTCCGCCTCTACCATTCCATCGGTCACCGAATCTGTTGTTGAGAAGCGTACGAACACTTAGACTGAAATGCGCAGGAGCTCCATCGTGCATGAACCACGTGTTGTGTCGTACTTGTAAAGGCACATGTTCTAGCAGCACAGGTAGAGTATCCCGTATGAAATCATGATAACGTGCTCGATTTTGAGCGTAGGTGGAAGAAACTAAAATGAGCTCGAACATGGAAATTAAGCGTTTCCGGACACATGTCCATATAACATCTTTCCTTTATTTGTGTGTGAGGAATGTTTCCTGAAAGTTTGGCCGTACCTTTTTGTAACATCCTGTATATAGCAGTTCATGACATCCCGTCTTACAAATTTACAGTCTCTGATGGACACACGTCCAGATCATCCGCTCTCAAAACTCCGCCATGTCTCTCCCCACATCCACCACTGCTGGCGGCTCACCTCCAACTACGCAACGCTACGCGCTGTTAACAGCCAACTACAATAGCAAACAACAATGCAAACCAGCCACAGACTGCACACAGCACAGCCAGTACTTTTCATATAGAGCGCTACGTGGCGTTAGCAAAATAAAAACCTAAGTAGCCTACTTACATGGTCTGTGGGTAGAATTCTGAGTCTGTCCAGAGGAGTAGTGATGTAATGATTTTCAAGCTTTTTGCAAGGAGTGCCTTTCTTTTCCTATCCAGTTTCCAGTTCATTAACAGTCAGGAGTAAGCGAATCTATGTTGCAACGTATCCATTAGACCACACTGTTGAAGCATTTTTCAGTTTTGCTTATACCAATCCGATAGAATTTTTCGTCAGTTGCAGCTGTATCATTCACAACTTTGTACCATGTTGAAGCCGTTTCTGATAAATGAACTGGCAAGCTAATGTTGTTCCGATCAGTCTTCTACATTATGTTGGGTTTCAATTGAATTTGGTTTGGGCCATGTGTCTACTTCCATGCGCTAACCGAAGCTTTAGTCGTTAAAATGGTCTTTCGCAAAGAGTTTTTGGCTAAGTAACTTACTTTAAGATAAAACTGTCAGTTTAAAGTTTAACCTGCCTAATCTGCTGCGGACGCGGACAATACTAAGACTATCAATGTGTACATCTGTCTGAACGTGTTGCACAGTATACCCCTATGAGTGGAGCGCACTGCTCGATATTCGACCCACCCCAGAGTGAAGTTCTTTTAAGCCAAATACCTGTTGAAGTGTTGAAGGGGGGTGAGAACGCCCAGTTGGGAGTATTCCAGCATTTGCCCTAAAATCAAGAGAAACTTCCGGAAAACGTTTTTCGGCATTTGTGGAGTGGAACCATTATGGAGTTATTTCTGAGAGAAAAATATGAAGTCTTTGTGCATGTTAATCTGCTAACGTGTGTAAAAGGCTAATGTTGGTCACATACTCGGCATGTGGAGTGTTTAAAGCTGGCCTTCAGAATACAGACCTCTTTTCACGTATATCTCGTCTTCCAGTTGATCCAAAAGGCTGGGACAGACCTTGAAGTGGTTGCGAGCTTCTTGGGGTGTGACAAAGTGCTGAATAAATTCTTATTTCCATAAATAACGGTTCATTATCTCTTAACCCAAACAATGTCTTAACACCAAATAATAAAAATTAAGTGGAACAGTCACTGACTTTTGGCAAAAATTGTACTCAAAAACAACTAAATACAGTTTTCACAAGTTTAAAAAGCACAGAACAATTGTACTAGTATGGCAACTCCTAAAATAAAACATATAACAAATCAAGACAACATTAGCAATTTACGAGAGAAGGTTTCAGGTCAAGCGATGGCAATAATAATATTGAACAAATAAAATAGCAGCCTAGGCCCAATAAGGCCTATATAGAGTAGTTCACTAGAATAGTAGGAGACCACCCCCCAATAAAATGTCTATAATGTTAATCCACATATGAGGTTGTGGGTGGATTTTCCACAATTTTTGAGCACTATTTAATTCCCAGCCCAAGGCGAATCAAATGTTTATAATAAGTGAGACCTCTCAAGATGTTAAACATACACAGAGTGCCGGATTTAAGTACATGTGAGCGCCCTATGAACGCGAAAATGACTTTAAATTTTAAAACACTCTGTCGACGGCAAATGCAGTAATTCACGAACAGCCACCTCTCGATAGCATTGTCAGAGACTTTCACAAATATCTTTACCAGAAGGTTTTAACATCCACGACCGTTAATAAATAAGCTTAGTGCCAGTTTTTCAGATTATTAAGGAAACTGTAAAATTATCTGCGAGCACTGCTAGATAAGAAGGAAACAAACAAACACGAAACGTGATAGTAGCACAAGAGGTGAGCACACTCAAATGTGATCGAACGGTAAGTAAGGTGCAGTAGAGTGCGTACCTGAAATTAAGTAGCCAGCTGTTTTACAGAGACGCAAGGTAGCTCTGTCCAGTGGTGTATAAAGGATTAAACGGAATACCTAGATGCCTCTTGTTCAGTATTCAATTAGCTGTGAACTTAGGTCTACTCGGAGGGACACAGGGCCCCTCCCGCCGGAGGTTCGAGTCCTCGCTCGGGCTTGTGTGTGTGTGTGTGTGTGTGTGTGTGTGTGTGTGTGTGTTGTTCTTGGCAAAGGTTAGTTTGAATTAGTTTAATTAGTGTGTAAGTCTAGGGACCATGGCCCACGCAGTGTGGTCCCTTAGGAATTCACACACATTTGAACATTTTTTGAGGGACACAGAAAAATACAGCAAGGCCTGCTTCCGGGCTTCCTCTCAAATTCAGTAAAGACATTATTATGAAATGACCAGTGGCTCCCCTGCAATATACAAACTGCGTTACTCCCAGTACTACAAGAACAGGAGAACGTATGCGTCAACGAGTTCGAACAAGTTGACGAGCACAAGCAATACAAACGCAGGGGAAGTGTCAGAGCAATTACGGTAGCATGCAGTTCCTGAGACAATGTGAAAACGAGGAGCTTGTACAGACACAAAAAAACCACTCCGCTCAGCATCATAACAGAATGACAGATGGCAATAATAAATTTAATGATTAGACCTTATTCGTCACAAGTAACAGAGATAGCCCCATACAGACACAAAGGAGTGCATACATCCCTCAGAATATCAGGTCAGCCAATCACTCGTGAACTGGAAAGATAACCGGGATTTTGAGGGCTACAGCACATGTGTATTACATTCCAAACTGCTGTCCCTAGCTGGAAATACGCGCTCCCCATAAAATCCGCGGCCTTCAGGTGAGTCGAATTCCAAAATGCAGCTCAGGGTCAGACTGCCTGTCCCACGTTGTGCCCAGCCCACAGCGATGTCAAGAAGTCAGCGACAATCAGGAACCGTGATCAACAGACAGATTCCAATAATGTGAGTGCGTGGTGTCTGTTCTTTCGGACATGTCCTAAAGAGCAGACATCACCGGCAACACGAAGCTGTTGTACATTATACGAAAATGAAAGGTGGAGAGGGGAAGAAAGGAAAGGAAAGCGAGGGGATTACTACTGTCAACTGCATCGGGACATTAGTCGGAATCAGCGGCTACGAGTGAAAATGTATACCAGACCAGGATTCGAACCCGCGATCTCCTGCGTACAGGGCAGGTGCGTTAATCACTGCGCCATCCTGTGCACAGGGCTACTGCAGCTGTGCGAGCTACCTGGGCATGCCTCACTGCCAGTCCACGTTCCCTGCCCATTTCCTCCGTGTTCGCTCTCCGAGATTCCCGCAAGAGGTCGGACCACTCGCGCATGCGCACTGAAGAAGGTGGTTCCACTGCCTAGCCAGGCCAAACAAATTAAATGAGTGCGTCGTGATCTGTTCTGTCGACCGCACTCGTATAATTTGATTACATTTTATTTCCTTTCTTCCCCTCTCCACCTTCAATTTACATATGACATACAGATTCTCCGGCAAGATAGGACTCCACAGAATGCCGCTCGCGCCGTCTCCCTTGCCTCTGGTAGGAAGGCGCATTTAGTTACCCAAAAACTGGCCGGAGACGTTCGCCATGTATGGCTACTGTCGATATAAGCGTGCGGTCCCGACATGGACCGTGCACGGCTCAGTATTCATTGGTTAGTCTCTCTTTGCTGTAAGACAATGAGAAGAATGCCCAACACTGGTCATAAACACTGCGGTACATGGAGCCGACTTCGCTTTTGCATTTGTTGCTTCGAATGTTTTTTTTCGTTTCTTGCTTTTCTGATCCGCATCATAAATTCAAACACGAAATCAGTTCTTTTTCTATATAAATTATCCAAACATTTGTCTTTGCATTTAAGTTTGGTCAGCATTCAAGAAAGTGTCATCTATCTTTGACAACTAATTATTCATGTGGCAGTGATCCCACACCAGGATTCTTTAAAGAAAAAAACTCCCATGTACAAAATGATTTCAAATATCTGATTACTTTACGAATGAGTTACTGGGTTAACCCTTTGACTTTAAACGTGCAAAACGTTCATGGCTGCAGAAGCAAAACTCTGATTTTGATGGTTTTACTAGTTTCGGATGACTCACCAAGAGACTAATGAAAACGTTTTAAACGGTTGACATTATGTGTAAAGTTTGTTGGAAGTCGCTAAGGGGTTTCATTACTAAACACTGGATGAGTATAGATTGGGTAATTTGCGCTTCGTTTTAAGAAAAACTAGTTTTTCAGACATCTCAAAGTTTGTGACATATCTTCGAACTATGTGTCTAACAACAGTGTGATTTTGCAATTGCACTCAGTGCTATATGAGGATACTGTCTAAAAAATGTGTTGCGAATATAGTTCGTCGTAAAGAATTAATAAATCACAAGATCGTGGCGTATGTTGAAATTTTAATGCATGAGCAGCAAAAAATGTAGTAAGACGTGAACTTTCTTTCTTTTAATTATTTTGTGGGAGGTATCAACGAGAAAAAGTTTCAAAAACGTTCGAAATTATGTGTAAAGTTTCTTGGAAGTCTCTAAGTGCTCTCATTCTCAGATACTGGATAAATATTGCCCGGGTAACTTGAGCACCATGAGCTACGATGCCTCCAGTCTCAGGTAGCACCTGAAGAAGGCAACGAGTTACGTGGCCGAAATATTGTGCCAGAGCGACACAAACATCCGGAAGTAGACCTGATTATCTCACATGTCAAGATCTAGCCGGGAAAGCCTGAAGAGCTACACAAGAAAAAGACTTCTCACCATATTGATACAAAAAGAAAGTCTGACTGATAAATAGCGCTAATGTGCCTGTTATATCGATGTCAGTTAGGTCTGTGTCTGCTCAGTTCTACGCACAACAGTGTAAAGACAATGGCTGAAATATTTTGAAATGTCCTGTAGAGTGTCCTGAGAAAGTTTTTTCAGATTGTTGAGTTGTCAGTCCACAAGTGCAACACTTCCTGTTCCACACACATCATCAGTATTCCATGGTTTTCGACATAAAACTGGGCTGGTGAGGGCTGTAACCATCAGCAGAGCCCGAGGCCACCTTCGCTGCCTTCCGTTTGCTCCTTGCAGCCTTTGTGTGCAGCAGAAAACGGCAACAGAACAACATCTTGAGAAATAAAACACCACCAGTAGGATTCAAATCTGATACCTGGGGAGCATTGTGGCTAAGCAGACGTAATGAAGCCCCCGTGCAAGATAGAAACAGCAGAAAATATCTAAAATATTAAAATTTACGGAATATGCGAAGCTCTAGTAACCATAACCTCCCAGGCGGAACTCGTCGCATGAGGAGTTTATTCGCCACCCTAACTTAATGCATCCTCCATCTTGGACTTTATCGACATCAGTAACAGTAAAGTAAAAAAAAAAAAAAAAGACTAAATGTGGAAAATACCACAGCTGCGGGATGCAGACGTGTTTGGGGGGACTCAGTACTTGGGTAGGGGAAATTGTAGACTCTAGGACATTTTGTTGAGACATATGGACAACCTGCTTAAATGAGGAAGGGGTGAAGGTAAAATTTTGAGCAGGGCATTTAAAGTAGAGGAAATAGATGTTGAAGGTAGAAATTAGTAACGTCACATGCCTAAACCGTGGAAGTCAACTGCAACTTTGGCAATACCGTAGACTACACGAGAATCTACGCTCAGTATTCGTTTCGTTCGATATGGCAAGGAAAGCGTTTCTGAAGAAGAGAAATTTAACATCGAATATAGATTTATGTATCAGGAAGTCGTTTCTGAAAGTATTTGTTTGGAGTGTAGCCATGTATGGAAGTGAAACATGGACGATAACTAGTTTGGACAAGAAGAGAATAGAAGCTTTCGAAATGTGGTGCTACAGAAAAATGTTGAAGATTAGGTGGGTAGATCACGTAACTAATGAGGAGGTATTGAATAGGATTGGGGAGAAGAGAAGTTTGTGGCACAACTTGACTAGAAGAAGGGATCGGTTGGTAGGACATGTTTTGAGGCATCAAGGGATCACAAATTTAGCATTGGAGGGCAGCGTGGAGGGTAAAAATCGTAGAGGGAGACCAAGAGATGAATACACTAAGCAGATTCAGAAGGATGTAGGTTGCAGTAGGTACTGGGAGATGAAGCAGCTTGCACAGGATAGAGTAGCATGGAGAGCTGCATCAAACCAGTCTCAGGACTGAGGACAACAACAACAACAACGATATTCCAATTGTCCGTTAAAATTGCTACACCAAGGAGAAATGGAGGTGATAAACGGGTATTCATTGGACAAATACATTATACTAGAACTGAGAAGTGACAACATTTTCACGCAATTTGGATGCATAGATCCTGAGAAATCAGTACCTAGAACAACCACCTCTGGCCGTAATAACGGCCTTGATACGCCTGGGCATTGAGTCAGAGTTTGGATGGCGTTTACAGGTACAGCTGTCCATGCAGCTTCAACACGATACCACAGTTGAGTATTGTGACGAGCCAGTTGCTCGTCCACCATTGACACGACGATTTCAGTTGGTGAGAGATCTGGAGAATGTGCTGGCCAGTGCAGCAGTCGAACATTTTCCGTATCCAGAAAGGCCCGTACAGGACCTGCAACATTCGGTCGCGCATTATCCTGCTGTAATGTAGGGTTTCGCAGGGATCGAATGAAGGGTAGAGCCACGGGTCGTAACACATCTGAAATGTAACGTCCACTGTTCAAAGTGCCGTCAATGCGAACAAGAGGTGACCGAGACGTATAACCAATGGCACCACATACGCCGGGCGATACGCCAGTATGGCGATAACGAATACACGCTTCGAATGTGCGTCCACCGCGATGTCGCCAAACACGGATGCGACCATCATGATGTTGTAAACAGAACCTGGATTCATCGGAAAAAAATGACGTTTTGCCACTCGTGCACCCAGGTTCGTCGTCGAGTACACCACCGCAGGCGCTCCTGTCTGTGATACAGCGTCAAGGGTAACGACAGCCATGGCCTGCGAGCTGACAGTCCGTGCCGCTGTCCGTTTTCCGTCGCTTGATGGAGGAGACTGGACACAGTGGACACTGAAGCATGTGCTGCACACACTCAATGTTGTTTCCTGTACTGTGGCCCCATCTTGCCAGATTAAACCTCGATCTATCCAGTCCTGATCTCAGCCTATTCAAAGATTTCCAGGTCATTCATTCCTCGTCACGTCCTGGAGGCAGAGTTTCAGAAACTCTTTTCCAACTAGAGCTGCACCCTCGCATTTTGAGCAGGGGTAATAAGTACCTTGGTCAGTTTTAATCTGCAGGTTTCAGTACTTTAGATGATCTAAGGAAACTCTTCCGTGACTTGAATCACCACGAATGCGTTTTTATTCGTCGCAGTTTCTCTTCGAATGGGAGGTGGTATTATTCCTGCAAGATGGTAAATTCATTCGACAGGAGTACATTACAAACAACCTGTTATAATTCTACAGGTGTCGTTGAGAGTTACGTCTACATTTTTGGCATGTGACGAATTATATCGAACAGAACAAGCGTATTCTGTTATAGAATAAAGTGAAATAAGTTATTGTCAACTACCAACTGTGGCTTGTCTCGACACAGAGTTGAATCTAATACAGACAGAAAACAGCCAAGACCTTTAACATACCTTTTGTAATGTAAATGCCGATACGAAATTGTAATTGTATACTACGATTCCCTGTTAGCAAACTACCCTATGCGGACTGTATTTTTTATTGTTGTTGTTACCTTCCATCAGAAGCTTGGCTTTGACGCAGCACTCAGTGCTATTCAATCCTGTGCAAGCCTCTTCATCCCCGAACAACTTCTGCAGCCTGCGTCTAGTTGAACCTACTTACTGTGGTTGAGTCTTTGGTTTTACTCCTCTCTCCCCCTCTCCCACCGTCTCCGCGACACACACACCTTCGCTTTCATCCATTATCAAATTGACGACTCCTTGATAAGTAAACGATACGATCGGGTTGAAAGGTCTCATCTTAAGGAAAGCTGGCCCATTAACATCTTTTATCCTCAATTTGATTCAGTACCTCCACATTATTCTGTAGAGCTTCTCTTCTGGTCTGAACTGTGCACTGTCCATGTATAATTTCCGTAGAAGTCCAGACATATATCTTCAGAAAATACCTCCTAACATTTAAATTTGTCTTAGTCGTCAAGAAATTTCTCTTTTTCAAAAACGCTTTCCGTGCTGCAGCCAGTCTCTATATTCTCCCTACTTCAGCATACTGCTGCTCTTAGGGCCCTATGGCGGGGTACAATCAGGCCGGTTTCCCACGGCTTTCGCGGGCGTGTCCAGTCACGTCATCGACCTGCAGTCTCATTCACTGGAGTAGCATTGTCTTCAGTGATCAGTCCAGCCACGATGACCACCGAAGACGTGGCTGCAGGGGCCCCGGACAGTAGTGCGATACTAATTGTCAGCTGCCATACGTACTGACAATCACAAATGTTGGCTTGGGGCGCCGTTTAATCACTCAACGCCGTCCGTTGTGGCCGAGCGGTTCTAGGCGCGTCAGTTTTGAACCGCCCTGCTGCTACGGTCGCAGTTTGGAATCCTGCCTCGGGCATGGGTGTGTGTGATGTCCTTAGGTTAGTTAGGTTTAACTAGTTCTAAGTTCTAGGGCACTGTTGACCTCAGATGTTAAGTCCCATAGTGCTCGGAGCCATTTGCACCATTTCAATTCCACAACACGAGCCACCCTTGCAGAACAGCGATACGTCGACGATATTACACGCCTTGTTTTGTTACCCTTCCTGACAAGCCACCCTGGGCGTACATTCCATCAAGACAATGGCTTCTCGCAAAAAGTGAAACTTTCCACTGCTTGTCTTCGTGCCTGCCAAACTATACCTTGGCTAGCAAGGTCGTCGGATCTCTCCCCAATTGAGAACGTTTGGAGCATTGTGGACAGGGCCCTCCAACGAGCTTGGAATTTGATGACCTAACGCGCCAATTGGTAAATTCGGCACGATGTCTCCCTGGAGGCCATACAGAAACTCTTGTCAGTCAAAGCCCAGCTGAATAACTGCTTGCATAAGGGACAAACGACGAGCAACGCGTTATTGAATTGCTCAGTCCGTGAGTCCTTCGTGTTCCGGCTTTTTTTCGGTCTTAGAGTGAATTTCTTGTGTAATTACCGTTCATGTTTTTTGCTGATAATGAGCGCTAGAAGAGAGACACATGCACGTGTGGAGTCTCAGACTGACGGGCATTTAAATTCCCATGTTTTGTCATTTATAACATACGTTAACGTGTGCTAGTTTTGAACGACGATCAATTTTTGTAATTTTGCTAAGCCAGCGAGAAATGATTGGTAATAGTACAGGATACTCTCCGCCATGAACCATACGGTGGCTTGTGGAGCATGTACGTAGATTTAGATGGAGATGAATGAGAGCATGTGGTGGGGACGGAGCCTGATCAGTTACTTAAGGAACCCTACGGAAGCACTTGTTTTGATATTCGGGCGTTGTGCTACGGTGACACGCGACTGATGCCACGGGTCGTAGGCATCGACACTCTGATCATGGTCATAGCGATTAGCTTTGAACTTCGAATGTTCGCCATAGTTCGGTGCTACCCTTGGCGTCATCTCGGAGAGGCTAACTCCACGGAGAACATTCAGAGTTAGTTATTTTCACGTTTTTCGATCTGTTTTGTGTGACACTTTGGTGGCATTGATGGATTTATTAGTATATCAAATCATTAGTCCGATTTATAGAGTGACTTTATTCCTCAGAAGGCTTGTGGAGCTACTGTGCCTGTCCGAGTGAATATTACACGGTAATT
This sequence comes from Schistocerca gregaria, assembly GCF_023897955.1. Lineage (NCBI taxonomy): Eukaryota > Metazoa > Arthropoda > Insecta > Orthoptera > Acrididae > Schistocerca > Schistocerca gregaria. The sequence goes on along the minus strand of NC_064925.1, from coordinate 567,764,191 downwards.
AAAGTTCTCTTCCGTTATATTATGGCTTTGATTGACATTCAGGGTTAATTAAGCAGCAACTGATAAAATTTTCTCGAGCATCCAGCCGTGTACAGTGGTTTAAAATCCACGAGCTTTCGGCCGAGTTCTCCTCGGCCATTGTTAAGTGGCAACTGTCGAATGATTTTTTTTCCTTTATTGTTATTTCAACACCTTTACAAGAATGGTAAGCCGGCAGCGGTCAATAATACAAACAGTACAGAAAGAGGCATAGAAAAACAAACCAAACACGATGGATCAAAAACAGTACACAGACAAATTAAAATACATGGAGCCGTTCACAGGCAAAGTGTCCGAATAAAAAACGTTCAGCACTTGTAGACGAACAGAGACTACAGAAATGACACACGTGAACGATGGAGCACAAACGGTGAGACACTGAAGCACTAACACGAAGGCACACACAAACACTGGCGTCGATTCCCAGTGCACAAATGTTCACTGTTTATGTACGAATCCGGAGACCAGCCAAAGGGGAAAAGGTGTGGGTAGGAGGGAGAGTGGGAGGGTGTAGATGCCAGTGGCAGAGGAGAGGGGAGGGGAAGGAACGAAGGTAGGGGGCAGGGGAAGCCAGGGGGGAGAGAAGGGAGGGAGAAAGAGAGGAGGGAGAGAGGGTGACCTGGGGGAAAACATAGGGGGAGGAAGGGGGGAATCAAAGTTGGTAGGAGAGGTAGTTGGAGGGGATGAGGGTATCATCAGGGAGTGGGAGTTGGCGGAAGCCACCTTGGGCAAAGGTATGGAGGGTGGAGAGATGGAGAGCGGGTGGGATGTGGTAATACAGGTGCGACAGCAGATTGGGGAGGGAAAGGATGGGAGAGACAAGTGGGTGAGGAGGATCAAGTTTGCAGCAGGTGTAGAATATCCTTATCCGTCGAACGATTGCTGCTACCGTTCTTATATAGCCGCGCTGTCTTCAATGACGTCACTGGTGCTCGCTCCAGCGCCATACACGTTAATTTTTTCATTGCTCGCTTGCCGCACCCGCTTCAACTTTCCGATGGCCGGGTTCCAAGCTGTGCTTAGCTGCAGGCAGCTGTCTTTATTGAGTTCGTTGTCAGTAATTTTTATCTCGATCGCTTCTTTTATAATACTGTCACAAAACTAGTAGTCCTGGTAACAACAGATGACTCAGCAAATGAAATACTGTGTCCGTTTTCTAAAGCATGGTCTATTCTTAATGCAGCGATTTATGAGTTCCCGAGACGGTGGTGTATATGTTCAGTGAGCTAAATTGTGTGTGTTAAGGTCTTGTGTCGCAAATTTGTATAGGGACTGTGGGAGATTTTTGTATATTTAAACATAACACTATATATCCCAAGGAGTAGAACTGACTGGTCATTAGTTTTAACATGAAAGTTAGCAGATTCCATTTGTCATTTATCGACCAACAAGAAAGTTGACAGAAACATCCACACACAATTTTGATGACAGTAAGGTGAAAGCTTACAAAAATATATACATACGGTTTTGATATCTGTGCGAGACCATACACAAACGTTTCACGAGGCCAAATATCTCATTCACTTAATCAGAATAACACAAAATATTCATTCGCAATAAGTAGACGGGGTCGGCGTGAAAGTTAGTTGTACATTGATTATAACACCCGTGCCAAGCGCCAAATGAAAGTGCTGAATTAAAGGCGATAAACCTCCCACAGACGATAGTTTGGATTTATTTCCAATTTTTTTTTCGTTTTATTTGGTGTATAACATAGTTCTTAAAGACTTACAAAAGTTTAATTGACGATTCAGTGTGTACTTCTATGAAAATAATATTTTCCCAGTAAAAAATGAGAATAGGGGTATGTGATATAACCATATACTGTATGTCCAAAATTTCAAAGAAATCAAAAGAGAGCTAAGAGCGGCTACATTGTTATAATGACGTGGAAGACATATTTGTATGTTATTCATTTAAAATGTAGTGAGTAGCAAAAAACAGGTTGAGGTTTAGTTTAGGAAAAGACACTAGAAATAATCATTACTTTATTTATTAGAAATAAAAAGATCAATCTTAATGTCTTTCAGATGGTACAATTTAAAAAAAAAGAAAAAACAGTGCACTGTTACTGAAATAACTCTTCATAAAAAGGTTTGCTTTTTTCTTTCGAGTAAGCAATAACCTATTTCAAATCTTCCTTTTCTTCGTTTTTCAGTGTTAGTTCCTATCCCTTCATTGTTTCCATTTTAACTCGTTTCGTGAACACAGTCTTCTGTCTTGGGGGGGGGGGGGGGGTTAAAACTTCAGCTATGCGGTGTACTTCAACTAGAAGCTTTCGAAATGTGGTGCTACAGAAGAATACTGAAGATAAGGTGGATAGATCACGTAACTAATGAGGAGGTATTGAATAGGATTGGGGAGAAGAGAAGTTTGTGGCACAACTTGACTAGAAGAAGGGATCGGTTGGTAGGACATGTTTTGAGGCATCAAGGGATCACAAATTTAGCATTGGAGGGCAGCGTGGAGGGTAAAAATCGTAGAGGGAGACCGAGAGATGAGTACACCAAGCAGATTCAGAAGGATGTAGGTTGCAGTAGGTACTGGGAGATGAAGCAGCTTGCACAGGATAGAGTAGCATGGAGAGCTGCATCAAACCAGTCTCAGGACTGAAGACAACAACAACATTCAAAGTAGGTAACATAAGTACGCTTTCGCGATTTGACTATGGTTTCTACCTCGCACTTTTGATACCAAGCATTTCCAAAAATGTCTGCTTCACTCTTATTGATGATCACCTTTGCATTAGGAACCATAAAAAAAATACATTAGTCTGCCTTTGACCTCCTTTCGAATCTGTGTACGACCAATGTCTCCTATGTTTAACTTTACAGATACTTATGTATCCCAGCAGTTACGAATTTTGCTTGGCGTTATGTAGTTCATAAAACTGGAGGGTCAGTTTTTGACCGAAGGCAATGGTTTTGCATTGATATCGGCACCGGCATGAAACTTACAAAAAAAAAAAAAAAAAAAAAAAAAAAAAGTTATTATAGGCGTTATCAATGCATCAAATAAGCTGTTTTTTTTTCTGCTTTGCACTAAGAAGAACAACGGATAGACAGACAACCATACAGTAAAAGCTGAAGGAGTGCCACTTTAAGCTATTAACAAACAACAACCTAGGTCTATGAAGTTGTAGTGGTTCTTGAAGGACTTTTCTGCCACTGGAAGCTTTTTATTGAGTTGAGAAACATTTCCTTCAGCTATTTTACCGCGTTTCTCACGGTATCCATTACAGAAAACAGTATTACACAGAACTAAATAAACAGTTTATTAATAAATAAACAGTTACTTATTGCGGCACCATGGAGTCATAAACAAACTAACATACGGCCCAGTTTTTACTTAAGAACTGTTGGAACATAGGTGCCACGCGCATCTTAGTGGCGAATATTTGAGCTACTTCCACAGTGAATACCCGGTTTTAAGGAAGTGGTGTTAGGCACGGAGCCTACATTTTGACATTAAATCGAAGTTTTTCATTTTTGGCACTTAGCACTGATTTTATTTCCATTCTGCAGTTCTATACCGAGTAATGACCTATGACAAATGGTTTTTGCCTGGCTGGTCAGGGCACATTTGCGATTGGCCGATTCAGTCCGCCAATAATTTATAACTTTAACTGTAAATTTCAATGGCCGTTGGGCATGGATTTAGAGCTATTGAGATCAGAGTTAGAAAGATGTCAGTGTGGCTAACGTTGTCAGCATAGTTTGAACTCTGCACGAACATTTACACAGTACACTATTGATAATGAAAGTTATGGGCTCGGAGCCAAACCAAGTAGGCGAGCAGTCTGTTTCTCTGTAGGCTCCAGCACTAGTCCACGCTTCATGACCTCCTGCCGCTTTGTGGGATGGGTACTTCTACTATTTTTTCCCGCTTGCTAACCTACAGCACCTTGAGCTATTTTCCACTGTATAATAAAACATCGCAAAACGTGTACTAAAATGTGACATACACGCCTCATGACTCTTTAGTGGTCGGTTGGAAACCGCAACATAATACTGGTTTTCAACCGTTATGCCTTTTGTGTCTGTCACTTCACCACTTATACCAAATGTCCTCTGCTTTTGTTTGTGTAGTGACACGAATAAAAATTTGTGTAGCCTAATCTCTGCCTTCATTTTTTGCCCACTACGACTCTTCTCTATACTGAAAGAACATCTGTAAAACACACCACTCAGAAGAATTAGGGGAACATGTCTTTGGGAGTCTGCCATACTACAATGAGCAAGAACTGAGGACTGGTTATATTACCAATTATACCTTCGTATTTCAAAAATTAAGTACCAAAGATCATTACATCCTTGGTACATTAAAATAACTGAAACGTCCTACACCATCTTGGGTGATTTTCATTGGACTTTGAGAACTTCAGCAACGTGTATGCCCTCCGTGAGCGTTTATCACTGACACCTATATGGCCCGCTCCGTATAAGCGTACGGAGGGCACCGTGCTATATCCGTTCCCATTCTTCAGTGAGAGCACAGAACGACCACGAACACGTCTGTGAAGCATATTCCACATATGCACGATGGGGCTTAGCTCGCGACTCACCGCCGGTAATTTCATTACTTTAACGGCCAGGCTTCGCAAGACACCCCAGTCAGCTGGACGCTACTTCTCTCTTTTTCTATGAGTGCAATCACAGTTTCTCCTGCACAACCATGTGCCCAGTGCAGTGGACATTTTATCCGCCTCTGGATTTTTTTGGGGTGATATTTGGTTTCTACTGTTGGTTACACTGAGATGTTCCGCTCACTGTGTTATGGTGCCACAAGGAAGTGGCACCTGAGAGTCTTCTTCCATTTCGTTGACTTGGCGATTGTGAACTCGTGAACTGAGTACACAAAGGATCAGCAGGCATTAGGTGCTATCAAAAAATCAATGACGGATCTATTGGATTTTAAGATTTATAATGGTGAATCCCTGTGTTCAGCTGCAACTGCACCACGGTAGGACCTTTACTCTTCAGACTCTGAATACGAATATCGTGGAGCAGCTCTTAGGAAACGCGCAAAGGCAATTCAACTTTCAAACAGAGATGTTAGGGAAAGTGGTCGTAGACATTTGCCTCTCTGCCCAATTACAGACAACAATAAACGGATGAGATACCGAAACAAGGTCAGCGAAGCTAAAACCAAGTTCATGCGCTACGAATGCTAAGTATATCTGTGAGTCACCAATGAGAGATGATGTTTCCTTGACGTCCACAGCTGAAAAGAGATTGCGATGTGCTACCAGAATTTCAGAAATATTGATATTGAAACTTCTTTTCTTATGTCATACTTTTATAATACTACGTAAATAATGTATCTAAATGTTAAATAAATATTAAGCAACATAAATTGTATTATTAGTTTCATGGCCATATATCACGAATAGTCGCTTTGAGTCCCAATGTCCAGCCAGGTGGATGTAGGAAAATCTGTCGGATGAGCAGTCCATAAAACTACCATCAGAATACTTATTTATGACATCCGTATGTTACACCCTTATAAAAAGACAACTGAAACAGTAGAAAAAATTTTCTTCGGTCTGAAGAGGATACAGCAGGCAGCAGTAAGGCGACCATGGACAACGACAAGATCTGTATGGCTGTCATCACTAAAGCCTGACGAAGTTGCCGCCTGACATGGGAATGGGTCCAAATGGCTCTAAGCACTATGGGACTTAACATCTGAGGTCATCAGTCCCCTAAACTTAGAACTACTTAAACCTAACTATCCTAAGGACATCACACACGTCCATGACCGAGGCAGGATTCGAACCTGCGACCGTAGCAGCAGCATGGTTCTGGACTGAAGTACCTAGAACCGCTCGGCCACCGCAGCCGCGAACATGTGAACGGCAGAACTTAAGGCGAGCTGCAAGATACCGTCGTCTCAAATGGGGCACTCGAACAGAATCGTAAGGCCCTTCCTCTTACGCTGTTCATTACAATCTGACAGCTGCAGTGGCCCTTCCGAGTTCGTCCTGGACTGCTCTGGCGCTGTCTGTACGACGCCGCAACGCACAGGTGACCAGATATCGGACTTCACTTGGAATTGTAATGCTTTCATTCGCACTGTGTATTGACATGTCTCCTTGTAGCGTGTCCAGAGCCTATGGATGACACATGGAGAGGCATTGACATCTGCAGCAACATTACCGGATGTCCATCCTTTTTTGGATCAAACAGACCACTGTTGCAACTTGCACTGCTTTAAGATGTCGCAATGAATGGGCTTGACTGAATACAAGGTCCAACAAATGTCAGCTGCCACCTCTGTAACACACTAGAAAACACACAGTTGCTTCTGAAGGGTCACCTGACACTTTAATGGATAACGCAGCCAATAGATGGCAAATGATTATAATTGTTGTTCACATTGAAAGCGAATATCCCGAGCCAGGCAATAAGGCCACAGGTACCACCTGTACCAAAGTAGGTGTAACATACTGGTCGTTGAACACGTGTTCTCCCAATCCTTTTCAAACGCTTAGCATGTAACAGCAACTGGAGTGGAACTACCTTTCGATATGTAACATGTCTTTTCTGGCCGCACCTATCAGCTCAGCCTCGACTTCAGCTGAGGACGTCAGAGCCGGTGGGAGGAAGAGGGATTTTTTCAGTCAGGAGATGATTGTAAATGGACGTGGTCGGGGCCTACTTGGCTGGCGTAAGGGCTTGTGAGTTTCCCTGCTGGGAAGCAGATTTTTGAAAAGTCCTCAGAGGAAGCCCCACCTTCCAGTGTTATACTGGAAGAGCAGAAATTGCAAGTGCCTACCGATTGATCAGGAGGCTGGTTGGCTGAAAACCAAGACCGTTCGTTTGAAAATGAGGTTAAGAAGAAGTGTCATACTTCCTATAAAAAAGTTGCAATGTAGTAATATTGTTAAGGAACCAGCAGTGATGGAGTTTATTAAGAACCCAAGCCAAATTCGTAGTGAAGCTACTAAATCCAGGCGCATGATAATCAGATTGGTGAAAACTGCGAGTAGTAGCAGTGCCGTAGAAACACCAAAAAACGTTTACGCTAGCAAATAATTACATACGAACACAGGAAACAATATGTACAGGGGTTCGTCAAAAGTATGGAAATCGCGCGAGAGATGCATGCTTGATCATAAATGCAGATGCTAGGCAACCGTGCAGGTTGCGCTGTTGTGTTTGAAGACGAACGGCACACCTGTGCAACGCCCTCAGTACATTTCAAGTGTTAGTCGTGGTCAAAACAGTGTTCTGTGTCGTTGTGAGTGCACTGTGTCGGAGCTCAGTGCACTAGAACGTGGGCACATTGTTGATGATTTTATGGTTTGTGTTTGGGCAATTATGGTAGCCTAAGTGTTTGGTGATTCAAGAGGCAGCTCGTCGAAGGCTCATATCGCATATGAGGAAAGGGGAAAAACACATCCACTAAGTCGCAATGTGTGTATGACGAAAAATAAGGGGACGATAGCTGCGAATGTCACTGTAGAGCTGAATGCCACACTCGTGAACTTTGTCAGCACCAAAACAACACGGAAGGGAGCACCATAAGCTGGGAACTGTAGGGTGACCTGGAATTCCAAAACCACTCATTAGTGGTGCAAATGTCCGTTACCGGAAAGTGTGGTGCTGAAGCTGTAAAACCTGGATTATGGAGCAATGGAAGAAAGTCATTTGGTGTGATGAGGGGTCTTGTTTCACACTGTCTCCAACGTCCAGTACAGTTGGAAGTCTGACGTACGCCGTCCCAAGCCTATGATGCGCGCTGCTTGCTGTCAAGAATGAAACATGGCTGGGAGTTCGGTGATGATTTGGGCCGCCCCATGGTGATGTTCTATTAGCCCTCTGGTTACTCTGCAAGGTCACTTTCCCGTAAAGGATTCTATGACTACTTTAGCTGATGGGGTTCATCGCTTGGTACAATATTTGGCCTCTAATGATGATGCCGTGTTCCAAGGAGACAGGGCCCCTGCTCACACAGCACACACAATCCAGAACCTGTTTCTGAGCACGAGGATTAAAATTTCTTATCTTCTCTGGGCACCACCGTCACCAGATGCCACTATTATTCGGTCTTTGTGGACGACCTTGAATAGAAGAGTGAGTGATCGCTATCGACCACCATCGTCGTTGCTTGAACTTGGCAATATTTTGCAGAAACAATGATTCATTTGAAAACCACTATTTTGCAGAAGAATTGTGTAAGATTCCCTCGAAACCCGTGCAGGACCTGTACTTTTACGTCTGCGTTGCGAGACAACTGGAAGCTGTTTTGAATGTCAAAGGCCAGTTGCATCAAGAAGTTTCTTGTTTATCCCTTGATGGTGACCAGTTTCGGATATCTATCTCCATTTCCAAAGTACCTACAAAGAAAATTACCGTTGACATGACGGTTTTATACAAAGAGCACACATATCTGCAGTACAATTATAGTATACTAATACAGACAGAGTGACAATTATTGAACGATAAGAAAAAGAAACTAAAAAAATAGTTGCATTCTACGGCGTGCACACACTTTGTTCGCTACAGATATTCGGATTTACGTTATGAGATGTTCGATATGCCTGCCGTCATTGGCGATGATGTGGCACAGAAGAATAGCGAAATCTGCATGACTCGCTGAAATGTGGCGTCGATGCTGTCGATGACCTCTTGAATGTTTATTTTTGTCAGCTCAGCAATGGTTATTGCTGTACCTCTCATCTTTTATATAGACCCACAGAAAGAAGTCGCATATGTTCAGATGTGGAGAACATGGCAGCCAATCGAGAGCCATGCCAGTGGCCTCTGGGTGCCCCAGAGCCGGAATGCGCTCCCCAAATTGCTCCACCAGGACGCCACACACTTTTCTGCTTCGATGGGGTCGAGCTTCGTCTTGCATAAACTACATCTTGTCGAAATCAGTGTCACTTTGGATATTGGGATGAAATCATCTTGCAAAACCTTCACGTACCGTTCGATGGTCACCGTGCCATCAAGGAATATCGCACCATCTATATCGTGACTGGACATTGCACACCACCCAGTCACCCGCTGCGTGTGAAGAGACTTCTCGATCGCGAAATGCCGATTCTCAGTCCCCCTAATGCGCCATGCGCCAATTTTGCTTATTGACGAACCGATCGAAATGAAAGTGGGCTTCGTCATTAAACCAAACCATGCTTGCCCATAGTAATTCCCATATGCCCCGCGGCCAACCATGCAGTTTGAATATTGTAACGCAAACTGTTCTTTTCTGTTTTTTCTTTATTGTATTTCGATTCCCCCCGAAGGGAGCGGGCTGGCAGCAGCATATTACGCTGCTCTGCAGCCTACAAACTTTTTAAAATGTAAGGGGAACTTAAGAAACAATAAAAGCAGGCGATAAAACGGTGACTTAAATAGTAAAACGGCGGAAATTTGGGGAAAGTTAAAACATAAAGCAAAGGGGTGGCAAAGCGAATAAAAATACACAGGATGCAGACAGGTAACATAGTAGACAGACAATTAAAAAACATGGCGACAGTCTGGTTTCTGTTCGCAAGAGATATAAAATCACACCCAGCGACAGTATGATGGCCGTTCGCAACTCTTCGGAACAGACACACAACACTGAACACTCACTGTAAAAAACTGCACTAAAATGTCGGCACAAAGAGGACACACCATAGTCTAGGGCAGATGGGAGGTGGACCTGGACAGATGAGGAAAACAAGGAGGGAGGAGAGGAAAAACGAAAGGGGGGGCGGGAACCAAAGGAGGACCCATAAGGTGGGGGGAGGGGCAGGGAAGACGCGAGAGGGAATGGGAAAAGGCAGAGGAGGAAAATGCAAAAGGACTCTGGGGAGAGAAGGGGGGCAGAGAGAGAGTAGGTGGGGAAAAAAGACGATGGAAGGGGGGGGAGAGGGAGTCCAAGAAAAGGATGGAGGAAAGGGGGGGTGAGGATCAGAGTTGATAGAAGGGATAAATGGAGGGAGAGAGGCTATCATCTGGGAGGGGGAGTTGATGGAAGCCACCTTGGGGAAGGAGATGAAGGGTGTAGAGATGGAGGATAGGGGAGACACAATAGTGAAGACGTGGCAGGGGGCCAAACTGTTCAGAAGTTATGACGATTTCATTTCATATAGTTCAGTAAGTGTCATCCTGTAAGTAGGGTATACAGATTTGTCATGGTTATTTAGTTCTGCGACTTGGCTTAGTCGTTACTTACCGTATCGCAAGTGTGGCAATATAGGCGATACCCTTTGTACAGAAACTATCTCTGTAACGGTGATCAAAGTAGCACTGTGGTCGACTCAACAACAGTAAATAGACAATGTAGCACAGACATTGGAGAAGTCGTGTGTAGAGGACACCGGTGGTTACCAGGTAAAACCCTAGAGGCCACTGGCAGCGGTGCGCGTCGAAGATAATATTTTTAATGGCTAAACAATACATTCTCTTTCTCTTATTAACTTAATATATACTTAAAAACATAAAATGTCTAAAATTCTCTTGCTAAGCCCGCTCATTGTTCTCCATGGGTCCAAAGTGCTATGCTTCAAGTCATCAAATGAGGTCCCTGCAGAAGACGCTATAGTTGTCTCAGCTACGCTCAGTAGTTATAGTGTCATCCATTAGACATAATTTATGCCTAGTCACTAAAAAGCTACATATCTTTACTACAACTCAAAATCAAAAAGTGCCGCAGCCCTCGCTCCAAAAATAAATTAACCGGACAATTTACCAGAAGACATCTCAAGACTATTACCTTGGTTTATATTAAGTCCTCTAATGGAAGAGAATCCTCTAATGGAGAAGTGTCGTACTTTAACATAAAATATGGTAAAACTGTTTTACATACAGGGGCCACAAATTGCAATTGTTTATAATATTTTAAAACCATAACGTGCTACATTAGGCACAAAGACTAAATAGTAAAAACAAACAAAAAGCACACAGCAAATCACTCATACAAAAGATACTTCTTAATGCAACTTATGAGCGACCTAGAACCATTTATTTCTATTATAAAGCAAGTTGCGGACCCATTTTTCACCTGTGGCATGCTGCTATTTCGTGTTGTCTTTTTGGTGGCTCCACATTTTTGTCCACCGCCCCATAGAAGGAAGTAGACAGCTCCATTTTGCTGATGTTGTGGGTCTTGTTTTCTTTCTATGTGCCAAACAACATCCGAAACTGCTTTTATCCTCGATTAAAGCTGACTTTTACACTGCTGAAAACAGTCCCAATAAAATTTTGTATAGATCTACTTTGTTGTTGAAGCACACTAGTGTTTTTCCAGATACTGTGAATCCAAAATAATTCTTTGCTTTCAGCTACTGGCTTGTCTCTCGCCGACCTCAGATGTCAAGACCCATCGTGCTTAGAGCAATTTGAACCATTTTTGAGCCTGTCTCGTGGGAGAACACTCCTGGGGAAATCATCAAATCCTCATTCAACCTTCGCAAAGTGTCGCGAGTATAAAATAAACAATAAAATATTGCTTAGTACGACAGAAACTTCATTACTGTAACATGAATACACGTGGCGACAATTTGTAAGCGTCCACCGTTAGAACACGAATCCATGGCCTCCTGCTTCAGCCCATGTGTAGCGTTCAGCATACTTAAGTTTTCGCAGCTTCACTCTCGATTGGTTCAAATGGCTATGAACACTATGGGACTTAACATCTGAAGTCATCAGTCCCCTATAACTTGGAACTACTTACTCCTAACTAAGCTCAGGACAACACACACCTCCATGTCCGAGTCAGGATTCGAACCTGCGACCGTAGCGGTCGCGCAGTTCCAGGGTAATTTAGTAAGCGTGATAGTGTTAGGGAGATGTTCAGCAAACTCAAGTGGCAGACGTTTCAAGAGAGGCGCTCTGCATCGCGGTGTAGCTTGCTGTCCGGGTTTCGAGAGGGTGCGTTTCTGGATGCGGTATCGAATATATTGCTTCCCCCTACTTATACCTCCCGAGGAGATCACGAATGTAAAATTAGAGAGATTCGAGTTCGCACGGAGGCTTTCCGGCAGTCGTTCTTCCCGCGAACGATACGCGACTGCAACAGGAAAGGCAGGTTGTAACGCCGGAAATGCACATTTCCATCTAATGTACTATGAATTTTTCCTTTATTTTGTAACTTGAAGATATGACATTTCTGTGTCTTTATATAGGGCAATTGTTTTACTATTTGTATATATATGCATTTCTGTCGATGTATAATTGGTTTGTTTTGTGATTATTATTTGTATTTATACGCTGGGTCTGGCCTAGGGAAAACTATGCTATCGAACGAATACATCTATAGGTCGTGTGGAGAACCAAAGTGTTTAGGATCTTTGGTAGTGTGAACTCGGTCGCGTGGAGCGCGGGCAGAGCAGATAGGGTCTGGCTGGAGGAGGGCAATGAAGCAGGTGTGTTGTGTGACGCTCCCGCGAGTTGCGGCGCTTTCGGGGTTTGGCAGCATGTAATTGCGCTCGACTTATTATGTTAGTTTCTGAGATGGTGTCGCGGACGGGAAGCATTAGCTGGCGCACATCAAGAGCCCGTTTCGTCTGGTGACCGTGTCGAGAAGAAGGCGCGCCAACATCCAGCTTCTGCAACAGCAACGGCCGACAATGAGTGACTGTCGCCACCTCCTCGATCGACGGTTTCAAACGTTCAATCAACCAACAAGGAAGACTTGAAGCACGTAAAGTTTTAGAACTGTATGGCAGACCTCAGCTTTTCAAACTGTTCCATTTTCGTAACTATAATTACAGCAACTTAGCATGAACATTTGTTGCTCATTGTCCCAAGCAGGGTCCCTTCCTTTTCCGGAATGAACCCGAGTGTCGTTGAAATTCAAACGCCAGCATTAAAATAATATCATTCCATTTCACTTCTTTAATTTCAAAGTTCAGTTAAACTATTCATAGCGGGCTGCAATATTTACATTACACAAGCACAAATCATGAGTGCTAGTTTTGTTACCATATTTTAGCTTCCCTGTGACTACAGCTCAGCTTGGTGCGTACTAAATTTTACTATTGTCATTTGTTCAGAATCATTTAATTCAAGTTCAAAGTTAAATCTCTTATTTCTAAATTGCGTAGATTCAACTAGCTTTTGAAATGATTGTTGAGGTAGCCCAAGACTAACCGTATTTTACTGAATTTAGATGTGCTTCAGAAACAAAGCTCACTATTAACTTCAGTCACTAAATTAACTTTCAATTTTCCGGTTTTATTAATTCTTTTGCTAAATTAAGTCAGAGTGTAGCGAACTTTATTACTTCTGTCAAACGTTCAGTTTTCACACTAGACGTGTCAACCTTCAGTTGCCACGCTTCTAGTGCTGGTTATATGTGTAATAACCTTTCTTTTTGAGTTACTATATTAATTGTCGATAGGACTGGCGACCGTAATTTCCCCCAAATCTCAAATATCTAATTACCGCTAGTTAACTGTTAACGTAACGGCCGCACATTTACTTTCTTTATTAACTTTACCCCTTTCAAAATTAATTTCCACCAGTTTCATTTGCATTTTTCCTTTCATTTAGGTATTACACTTTCGTCCCTCTTTACCGACAGGTTAACTTCGGTGACGATTGCTTTTCCCAAATTTCCTTTAGGTACACGCGGTTTAATTTTTCACTGTCATTAAGGTCGATAAGTGAGGGGGAGATTACAAGGTAATGACAGTGGCACCTAAAGTGCCTTCCGCCACACACCGTTGGATGGCTTGCGGAGTATAAATGTAGATGTAGATGTAGACTGAAGCACCTAGAACCGCACGTCAGCAACGGTCGGCACTTCACTCTCGTCAGAATCGACCTATCACTGACGTCACTGACCTGCTGACGGCATGACTGGCTGCTCATCCGAACGCTGACGCACACTAAGAGCCGTTGAGTTTCACCAGAAAGTCGTATGTAACGGGGTTAAAAGAGTGCTTGAGTTCATGCCGCGGCCGCTAGATGGACTTGGCGCCAAGGACGGACCACAGAAACGTTTCAATTCGTCACGAGTACATGATGCTTTAAGAATAGAATATCTTTTTCAGGGGTCTTACCTCCGCGCTGCTATATTTGGCAGCGGCGACTTTTGACTGTAGCGGTAGACCTTTATGAGGGAGACTGCGCTTTCGTAGCGGGCCCTGCGGCTGGCGAGATGTGTATCGCTGCAAGAGCCGTGTCGAATGCGGCGCTCGGCAGCCCCTCGTGGGTGGGCAACCCGCCGGGCGCAGTGCAGGGCTGCTGGTGGAAGACGTGTGTGCGCCAGGCAACGGACCGTGCCCGGCATCCGGTTAGAGTCTCCGAGCCAGCGGCCGCGGAGCGCCTTCCAGTGGTCTGTTACGTAAATGACGGGTCTCGCGGAACCGGATCAGATATTCGGCAGGCCTGGCTGAGTGGCGGGTATTTTCCACTGGTATCCTGTCCACGCCCAACCTGCGGCACATCTGGGTCGCTGAGGCGCCTCTAGCCTACACCGACTCAAAGGAAGGCCTCGGCGCTTGTTCGTGACGTCACGTCAGCTAGGCACGGCGAACGCCAGGTCTGTTGCAGGCATACTCATAATGGCCGTGTCTGCCTCCCAGACACAGGAAAATGTGAAACTGTTGGCGGTAGTTGACCAACACACATTATTCTGAGAGATTTCCGCAATCAATTAATTGTGCAATTCATTACACTTCTTATCAAATAGTGTACTCCTGAACTTAAATTTCCACCTGTTTTAAGGATTGACATACAAAAACAACTTCATGGTCCAGCAGCAACAGAATTCGTGGTTCTTTACCGTATTTGTAAATCTGAAGAAGTTACTTTTGTACTGGGTTGCTTTTACAAGAAACTGTGAACATATTGGTGCTCTTCTTTACGTATCTTGGTTGACTATGGGGTGAGGAGCACTGAATGTTAATGAAATATATTGTGATTGTACACGTTGGGGGAGGGGGTGGGGGACAGAAGAAGAGGCAAAAGCGAGATACTTGTTTTATCAAAAAAAAATTATCTTATAAAGTTTCTCCTTTCAGTTGCAAGAGGGGAATATTTGTCTTTTCTAATGTGCGTGTTTAAAAAAGTTTAAGCTCAGCAGTATTTTCGATGTATGAAGCTATTTTGTTTCCTGTTTATAATTCCTTTCGTTGAAAACGACTGTAATCTAACGACTGGCAACAGTTGGACATTCACACATGTAAATTATTTCACATTTCCAGCGACGATGTCAAACGAAAATAAATAAATAAAAGAAACGAGTTAATTGTAAGGGGGTAGGGGTAAGTTTCGATAGCAAAATGGATCAAGTGAATATAGTTACTTGAAGGTAAAATTTCCGAAGCTTGCAATGGGACAAAGCATCATCTCATATTGATCTACGTTTGTTTCGACAGGATTAAGTTATACAGAACTATGATCTTCAGTTGTATCTTTACGATAGTAAGAAAATCTTTCATCTAAATGAAACTGCAGAATACAAAACCAAAAATGTTGTCCAAAAATAAGAGATTTATAGTGATAAGCACGCCCCGGCGTTTCTGCCTGCAACAGAGCTGGCGTTCGCCGTGCCTAGCTGACGTGACGTCATCAACAAGCGCCGAGGCCTTCCTGTAAGTCGGAGTTGCTCTAGCCCGCCACGTAAATGCGTCCAGGCAAGTGCAGCCTCGACCACACACGCCGAGCGAATCGGAGCGACGCTTCTTAACAAAATGATTTAAATAAAAGTCAATTTCTTAAGCTACCGCGTTTTCATCTCGGACTAAATATGCGTAAAATAATTTCTCTTAGAGACATACGGACTCCTGACCCCGTACAGATAGTCCTGAAAATGTGTGATTGTGAATTTTTAATAGTTGCGAAAATACTTGTAAGATTTAAAACAAGAAAAGAAGTCCAGATAAATGGGAGTAGAACTCAAGCACCGAGTGTTGTGTTCAGTCATAATTATGTATATGCACTGCTGGAAAAAAGTACCTGTCACGCAATACATTTTGTACATTGAAAGATTACTTAGCTAAAATAGAGTAGGGGTTTGATAAAAAAGTTATACAAATAAATAATAATAATGATTATAAAATATCCATCATTCCACATAACACCTCCACTTTATGTTTTTTCCTTCTTTTTTCATTTCTAGAAATACTTACTCCCAAACTATGCGTAGCACAATACTAACACCTCCTCTATCTGAGCTCAACATCTCACTTATTATGGAGGGATGCTGACTCAGTTTTTCAGCATATGTGGATGTGTGTACGTGTGTGTGTGTGTGTGTGTGTGTGTGTGTGTGTGTGTGTGTAAAATCTTATTGGACTTAACTGCTAAGGTCATCAACCCCTAAGCTTACACACTACTTAACCTAAATTATTCTAAGGACAAACACGCACACCCATGCCCGAGGGAGGACTCGAACATCCGCCAGGACAAGCCGCACGGTCCATGACTGCAGCGCCTTGGAGCGCTCGGCTAATCCCGCGGGGCGTTTTTCAGGATAGCAAATGGGAAGTTGCGGTACAGAAAAAAAAAACACCAGTGTGTGTGTGTAGTGAGTGAAGTGTTATGAAACAGGGAAACAATGTGTGTATAGTCTGTGCAGCGACTGATAGTGAGATATGAGTGAACAGTGTGGCATTACATTATTTAATAAGTTATTTGTAAAAAAAGTATTGTGTACCAGGAGTAAATCTAATGATTGCCTCTAACTAGAAGTTTGGAAATAGGTGTCTGTGTATACGAATTAGCTTATTTTAAATTGATCTAAATTTGTAAATGCTTTGACATGTTCTATATCCTTGTAAAAAGAGATCTACGGATGAATAAAGCTACTATTACTACTACTACTACCACTACTACACCTGGAAAGACGATGTCGAATTTGATCAGATGAAGGTGTGGCGCCTTGGGGACAGTAGATGTACTCACAATAGCTTCAGCGTCGTCCGCCAACACGTAGCATCAAACGTCTCCTTAGAAAAATTATTGAATTACTGTGCTGGTAAACCCCTTACGTTATTTGATTTTGAAACAGCTGAGCAGAACTGAACGTACTCAGATATTTCGCTCTTTATGTATTCTGATTAACACTAAACTGACACCTTTCACAAATCACTTACCTCACAAAAATCTTCGTTACTCGAACTACTGCAATACAGTGAGCGCCACTACTGCCAGCTAAATAAAAGATTCAAACTACTGAAGACACCAACTACTGATAGCCATAGTTAGCAAATGAAAGATTTTAATAGAGAACAAACAATGTATTTACCTTAATAGTGTTCAAAAGTCATTTTATATATATATATATATATATATATATATATATATACTCCTGGAAATGGAAAAAAGAACACATTGACACCGGTGTATCAGACCCACCATACTTGCTCCGGACACTGCGAGAGGGCTGTACAAGCAATGATCACACTCACGGCACAGCGGACACACCAGGAACCGCGGTGTTGGCCGTCAAATGGCGCTAGCTGCGCAGCATTTGTGCACCGCCGCCGTCAGTGTCAGCCAGTTTGCCGTGGCATACGGAGCTCCATCGCAGTCTTTAACACTGGTAACATGCCCCGACAGCGTGAACGTGAACCGTATGTGCAGTTGACGGACTTCGAGCGAGGGCGTATAGTGGGCATGCGGGAGACCGGGTGGACGTACGGCCGAATTGCTCAACACGTGGGGCGTGAGGTCTCCACAGTACATCGATGTTGTCGCCAGTGGTCGGCGGAAGGTGCACGTGCCCGTCGACCTGGGACCGGACCGCAGCGACGCACGGATGCACGCTAAGACCGTAGGATCCTACGCAGTGCCGTAGGGGACCGCACCGCCACTTCCCAGCATATTAGGGACACTGTTGCTCCTGGGGTATCGGCGAGGACCATTCGCAACCGTCTCCATGAAGCTGGGCTACAGTCCCGCACACCGTTAGGCCGTCTTCCGCTCACGCCCCAACATCGTGCAGCCCGCCTCCAGTGGTGTCGTGACAGGCGTGAATGGAGGGACGAATGGAGACGTGTCGTCTTCAGCGATGAGAGTCGCTTCTGCCTTGGTGCCAATGATGGCCGTATGCGTGTTTGGCGCCGTGCAGGTGAGCGCCACAATCAGGACTGCATACGACCGAGGCACACAGGGCTAACACCCGGCATCATGGTGTGGGAAGCGATCTCCTACACTGGCCGTACACCTATGGTGATCGTCGAGGGGACACTGAATAGTGCACGATACATCCAAACCGTCATCGAACCCATCGTTCTACCATTCCTAGACCGGCAAGGGAACTTGCTGTTCCAACAGGACAATGCACGTCCGCATGTATCCCGTGCCACCCAACGTGCTCTAGAAGGTGTAAGTCAACTACCCTGGCCAGCAAGATCTCCGGATCTGTCCCCCATTGAGCATGTTTGGGACTGGATGAAGCGTCGTCTCACGCGGTCTGCACGTCCAGCACGAACGCTGGTCCAACTGAGGCGCCAGGTGGAAATGGCATGGCAAGCCGTTCCACAGGACTACATCCAGCATCTCTACGATCGTCTCCATGGGAGAATAGCAGCCTGCATTGCTGCGAAAGGTGGATATACACTGTACTAGTGCCGACATTGTGCATGCTCTGTTGCCTGTGCCTAAGTGCCTGTGGTTCTGTCAGTGTGATCATGTGATGTATCTGACCCCAGGAATGTGTCAATAAAGTTTCCCCTTCCTGGGACAATGGATTCACGGTGTTCTTATTTCAATTTCCAGGAGTGTATATGTATATATACACACACTCCTGGAAGTTGAAATAAGAACACCGTGAATTCATTGTCCCAGGAAGGGGAAACTTTATTGACACATTCCTGGGGTCAGATACATCACATGATCACACTGACAGAACCACAGGCACTTAGGCACAGGCAACAGAGCATGCACAATGTCGGCACTAGTACAGTGTATATCCACCTTTCATAGCAATGCAGGCTGCTATTCTCCCATGGAGACGATCGTAGAGATGCTGGATGTAGTCCTGTGGAACGGCTTGCCATGCCATTTCCACCTGGTGCCTCAGTTGGACCAGCGTTCGTGCTGGACGTGCAGACCGCGTGAGACGACGCCTCATCCAGTCCCAAACATGCTCAATGGGGGACAGATCCGGAGATCTTGCTGGCCAGGGTAGTTGACTTACACCTTCTAGAGCACGTTGGGTGGCACGGGATAAATGCGGACGTGCATTGTCCTGTTGGAACAGCAAGTTCCCTTGCCGGTCTAGGAATGGTAGAACGATGGGTTCGATGACGGTTTGGATGTACCGTGCACTATTCAGTGTCCCCTCGACGATCACCAGAGGTGTACGGCCAGTGTAGGAGATCGCTCCCCACACCATGATGTCGGGTGTTGGCCCTGTGTGCCTCGGTCGTATGCAGTCCTGATTGTGGCGCTCACCTGCACGGCGCCAAACACGCATACGACCATCTTTGGCACCAAGGCAGAAGCGACTCTCATCGCTGAAGACGACACGTCTCCATTCGTCCCTCCATTCACGCCTGTCGCGACACCACTGGAGGCGGGCTGCACGACGTTGGGGCGTGAGCGGAAGACTGCCTAACGGTGTGCGGGACCGTGGCCCAGCTTCATGGAGACGGTTGCGAATGGTCCTCGCCGATACCCCAGGAGCAACAGTGTCCCTAATTTGCTGGGAAGTGGCGGTGCGGTCCCCTACGGCACTGCGTAGGATCCTACGGTCTTGGCGTGCATCCGTGCGTCGCTGCGGTCCGGTCCCAGGTCGACGGGCACGTGCACCTTCCGCCGACCACTGGCGACAACATCGATGTACTGTGGAGACCTCACGCCCCACGTGTTGAGCAATTTGGCGGTACGTCCACCCGGCCTCCCACATGCCCACTATACGCCCTCGCTCAAAGTCCGTCAAGTGCACATACGGTTCACGTCCACGCTGTCGCGGCATGCTACCAGTGTTAAAGACTGCGATGGAGCTCCGTATGCCACGGCAAACTGGCTGACACTGACGGCGGCGGTGCACAAATGCTGCGCAGCTAGCGCCATTCGACGGCCAACACCGCGGTTCCTGGTGTGTCCGCTGTGCCGTGCGTGTGATCATTGCTTGTACAGCCCTCTCGCAGTGTCCGGAGCAAGTATGGTGGGTCTGACACACCGGTGTCAATGTGTTCTTTTTTTCATTTCCAGGAGTATATATATATATATATATATATATATATATATATATATCAGTTCATGACATCCAGTCTTACAAATTTACTGTCTCTGATGGACACACGTCCACATCATCCGCTCTCAAAACCCCGCCATCTCTCTCCCCAAATCCGCCACTGCTGGCGGCTCACCTCCAACTGCGCAACGCTACGCGCTGTTAACAGCCTACTGCGCAACACTACAATAGGAAATTCCAACAATGTTAACTAGCCACAGACTGCACACAGCACAGTCAGTGATTTTCATATAGAGCGCTACATGGCGTTACCAACATAAAAACCTAAACAGCCTACTTACTAGCATAGGGGCGTAGCTACCAGAGCGCCAGCTGTTCCTGACCTTTAATGGGTAGTGCCCACAGCTAGAAGGCTCAGTGTGGCACAAACGTGTGAAGCAAGCAGGCAACCACGCCACGCAGACGCGCTCATGCTCCGTACAGTCAGCTGAGCGAGTTTGAAAGGGGTCGCATTGTGACCTTGGGAGTGGAGGGATGACCCTTTCCGAGAACTGCCGAACAAGTTGGGCGTGCTTCGTCTGTTCTGCAGAAGTGCCGGTATCAGAGGTCACGTGAACATACTTGCACCCGCAGACGGTCTTCGAACCGTAATGGCAGCAGCGGCGGAATGTACAGCTACCACAGGACAGATACGGCGGCTTGTGAGCCAAGATGTGTCAACAGGAACCGTTCCGAACCGGTTATAAGCGGTGGGACTAAGACACGCACACCTGTAGCCCGTCTTCCACTCACGTCACAGCATCAACGTGCACGGCTCGGCTGGTGACGCCACCTGGAAGATGGAACGGCGAGCCGTGGTCTTCAGCGATGGAAGTAAATTCTGCCTCCAAGGAAGTGATCATTGTCTGTCAGTACGGCGTAGACCTGCTGAGTGCTGTTTCGTAGAGTGCATCTGTCGAAGATAGACTGGCCTCCACTCCAGGCCTAAAGGTCTAAGGTGCGACGAGCCTACAGCTCTGGTTCACATTTGGTGCTTCTGGAGGAATCGCTAACCACCGTTCGGTGCGTGAAATACGTCGTTAGACCCATTCTTTTGACTTTGCTACCTTAGAACCTTGTGTGCTATTGCGCCGGTCGTTGTGTCCGAGCGGTTTTAGGCGTTTAAGTCCGGAACCGCGCGACTGCTACTTTCGCAGGTTCGAACCCTGCCTCGGGCATGGATGTATGTGATGTCCTTAGGTTAGTTAGGTTTAAGTAGTTCTAAGTCTAGGGGACTGATGACCTCAGATGTTAAGTCCCATAGTGCTCAGAGCCATTTGAACCATCCTGTGCTATTGATGTATAAACTTATACATTTTGTGTACTCCACATGCACTGTTGCAATAGTAAGTCTTGAGTGAACTGGAACCTCTAAAAGAGTACACTGATTTTCTTTCAGCACTGTAGATGCTTCATCCATTATGCGAATCGAGAATCTCTATGATCTTGGTTTGTTATCGTTATCAAAATTGGCAAGATATCGGCCCTGCGAATTCAGAGATTTTTGAGAATCTTTTAAGTTTAAATGTTTTGTTTAATTACGCATCCGTTTCCATTTATTTTAGCAATTTTGGAGTTATATTAACATGCTAACAGTCAATTGCAGCAGCGTCGACTTCGTCTGTTCTCGTCCCTGTTGCGATAACTGGTAAGATCTGACGGCAGTCTATAGTGAAGAAAACAACAGACCCGGCCAGAGGGGTATTGTTGTTAGACAGATGTCGAATTGTTGTCTGCAACGCTTCTATGGATATTTTATGGAATACAGGAAACTCACTCCAAATAATGCAAGTGTCATCCTTAATCAATTACCTGTATTACTTTGCTTCGAAACATTACAGATGGTGCACTTGTCGTAGACGCAGACTCTCAGCGCGGTAGCTGCAAAATTCGTCTACTTCACAGAGGCACGGAACCTCATTCCATAGTAGCTCAGCCAACTAGCGCCAAGTATTTCTAAATTATGTGCACAAACCATCCTCGTGAATCACACTACAATAGCTGGAAATCAGATCAAATTCCCTACAGTTGTTCCTGAGACTGTTGACGGACTGCGAATGGAAGGTAAGTTTGTAATGGCAAATAATGCCCATATTTTTTCGAATTGTTTTGTTTACTTGTACAATGAAATCTTAATTCTCGCAAAAATTTTATGGTTACAGGTCAACGGGAACTGGCCTACAGGTTGTAATGAGCGAATTTGCCTGTTTCAAAATATGTGACATAAATGGCCACGCCCTTTGATTACATTGACTTAGAAGCTTAGTTTTTACACCGAAAAGGTGATCGTCTGCCCGTTCCTGAGAAAAAGGGTTCTTAACAGTCGGAAAGACAGAGAGTGATTCTATAAGGGTTCCGTTTTTACCAATTGAGGTACTGAACCCTAAACACGTGGGGCGCATGCAATAGATAACAGTTATGAGATAAACTACAGATTCATTAATCAGTAAGTAGTGTAATAGTAGAGCATCAAGTATTGCACACGTTCCACGTTCTTCGTTTTATCTTTTTATTTGTATAGTCAAATTTTGAAATAAGCAATCTGTTACGTTAAAGCTGTGGACTCAGAAAAACCCACACTAGCAAGACTGAAAATATAACTTTATTTTATTACTGGTTTCATTTTATGTACAAGCGACAACAAAATCCATTGATTAGTGTACAACTGCCAAACAGCGGCACACATCGCTATAATTTGCGTGAGTAGCATCGTTTCTGGAACAGCGTATACGCTATTACCAGCTGAAATTTATTGCAGAATCAATCAGTCTTTCTTATTCCTATTACCAAGCCCATATTCTCCCGTAACCCTTTCTTTTACGCCTTTCCCTACAACCGCATTTCAGTGTCCATGACTATTTGATTTTCATCTTCCAATATCCTCATGTACATTATCTTCTCATCTTCAGCTTGCGACATGGGTGCGTATACCTGAACAACCGTTGTTGGGGTTGGTTTGCTTTCGATTCCGATAGCAACAACCCTTTTACTGAGCTGTTCACAGTAACCCAGTCTTTGCCCTACCTTCCTATTCATAACGAATCCCACTCCCATTACACCATTTCTGCTGTTGTTGATATCACCCTATACTCAGCTGATCACAAATCCTTGTCTTCTTTCCATTTCACTTCACTGACCACATCTCCTCCCTCCTATATCTATATTGAACCTTAGCATTTCCCTGTTCAAGAATCACAACAGGAGGATGTGTACAAAGAAAAGGCTGGGCGATACGGGAAAATTTCAGTTAGATTACATCGTGGTTAGGCAGATGTCGGATTGTAAGGTTTACCCAGGAGACATATAGATTCTGGTCACTATTTGGTAGTGATGAAGTTTAAGAGACAGTCAGGAGGAATCGATACCCAAAGAAGTGGGATACGGAAGCACTAAGGAATGAAGAGATACGATTGAAGTTGTCTGAGGCTGTAGATACTGCAATAATAAATAGCGCTATAAGCAGTACAATGGAAGAGGAATGGAAATCTCTCAAGAGGTCAGTCACAGAAGTTGGAAAGCAAAACATAGATATCAAGCAAGTACCATGGGTAGCAGGAGAAACACTCCAGTTGATCAATGAAAAAACGGATAAAAATGTTTAGCGAAATTCAGGAATACAGAACTACAAGTCGCTTAGGAATGACAAACAGGAACTGCAGGGAAGCTAAGGCGAAATGGTTGCATGAAAAACGTGAAGAAATCGGAAGAGAAATGATTGTCGAAAGGAGTGACTCAGGGTGTTCAAAAGTCAAAACAACCTTCGGTGAAATTAAAAACAAGAATGGTAACGTTAAGAGTGCAACGGGAATTACACTGTTAAACGCAGAGGAGAGAGTGGATAGGTGGAAGGTGTACACTAGAGGCATCTGTGGGAGGGAAGACTTGTCTGATGGCGTGATAGAAGAAGAAGGAGTCGATAAAAAAGAGATAGAGGATTCCGTATTAGAATCAGAATTTAACAGAGCTTTGGAAGACTTAAGATCGAATGTGCAGAAGGCATGACAACATCCCATCAGAATTTATAAAATCATTGTGAGAAGTGTAAACAAAACGACAATTCGCGTTAGTGTGTAGAATGTACGGGTCTGGCGATATACCATCAAGCTCTCGGAAAAACACCGTCCTTACAAATCCAAAGACTGCAAGAGCCGACAAGTGCGAGGATCATCGCACAATTAGCTTAACAGCTCATGCATCCAAGTTGCTGACAAGAATAGTATTCATAAAAATGGAAAAGAAAATAGAGGATGTGTTGGATGGCGATCGGTTTGGCTTTGCTTGAGGTAAAGGACCCAGAGAGGCAGTTCTGACGATGCGTTTGATAATGGAAGCAAGACTAAAGAAAAATCAAGACACGTTCATATGAGTTGTCGACCTGAAAAAAGCGTTCGACAATGTCATATGATGCAAGATATTCGCAATTCTGAGAAAAATAGGGATATGCGATAGAGAAATGCGGGTAATATACAATATGTACAAGGACCAATAGTGACTAGTAAGACCGGAAGACAAGGAAGGAAGTGCTTTAATAATTTTCAAACAAATTGCAAGAAGGAAGCGATAGGATTAAAAAAGTTGTAAGACAGCGATTTAGTCTTTCCTCGCTACTGTTTAGTCTATACGTCGAAGAAGCTATGACGGAAATAAAAGAAAACATCAAGAGTGGAATTAAAATTCAAGGTGACAGGATACCAATGATAAGATTCACTAATGACATTGCTGACAGGACATAGAAGAAAGAGGAAAGTAGTAAGTAGTAGAGATGAGAACAGTGAGAAACTGAACAACAGGATTGGTGATAAGGAAGTAGACGAAGTTAAGGAATTCTGCTACATCGGCAGCAAAATAACCCATAAAAGTCAGGTAGTATGAAACATACGCCTTCATTTAAGAAAGAATTTTCTGAGAATGTAGGTTAGGAGCACAGCATTGTGTGGTAGTGAAACATGGACCATGGGGAAACCAGGAAAGAAGAGAATTGAAGCGTGTGAGATGCGATACTTAAGAAGAATGTTGAGAATTTGGGGGACTGCTAAGGTAAGGAATGAGAAGGTTCCCTGGAGAATCAGCGAGAAAAGCAATATATGGAAAATACTAACAAGAAGAAGGAACAG
Source organism: Schistocerca gregaria (assembly GCF_023897955.1). Taxonomy (NCBI): domain Eukaryota; kingdom Metazoa; phylum Arthropoda; class Insecta; order Orthoptera; family Acrididae; genus Schistocerca; species Schistocerca gregaria. Next base: position 567,738,908 of record NC_064925.1, on the reverse strand, counting down.
GATGATAGGACATCTGTTAAGACATGAGGAAATGGCTGCCATGTTACTAGAGGGAGCTGTAGAGGGCAAAAACTGTAGAGAAGACAGAGATTGGAATACATCCAGCAAATAATTGATGATGTAGGTTGCATGTGGTACTCTGAGATGAAGAGGTTGGCGCAGGAGAGGAAAAGACAGATTATAAAAAAGAAGAGAGAAAAGGCATCGTTTGCTATACAATACACCGGACCAATGACGTCAGTTATCACCGAATACTACACTCCTGGAAATTGAAATAAGAACACCGTGAATTCATTGTTCCAGGAAGGGGAAACTTTATTGGCACATTCCTGGGGTCAGATACATCACATGATCACACTGACAGAACCACAGGCACATAGACACAGGCAACAGAGCATGCACAATGTCGGCACTAGTACAGTGTATATCCACCTTTCGCAGCAATGCAGGCTGCTATTCTCCCATGGAGACGATCGTAGAGACGCTGGATGTAGTCCTGTGGAACGGCTTGCCATGCCATTTCCACCTGGAGCCTCAGTTGGACCAGCGTTCGTGCTGGACGTGCAGACCGCTTGAGACGACGCTTCATCCACTCCCAAACATGCTCAATGAGGGACAGATCCGGAGATCTTGCTGGCCAGGGTAGTTGACTTACACCTTCTAGAGCACGTTGGGTGGCACGGGATACATGCGGACGTGCATTTTCCTGTTGGAACAGCAAGTTCCCTTGCCGGTCTAGGAATGGTAGAACGATGGGTTCGATGACGGTTTGGATGTACCGTGCACCGTGGAGACCTCACGCCCCACGTGTTGAGCAATTCGGCGGTACGTCCACCCGGCCTCCCGCATGCCCACTATACACCCTCGCTCAAAGTCCGTCAATTGCACATACGGTTCACGTCCACGATGTCGCGGCATGCTACCAGTGTTAAAGACTGCGATGGAGCTCCGTATGCCACGGCAAACTGGCTGACACTGACGGCGGCGGTGCACAAATGCTGCGCAGCTAGCGCCATTCGACGGCCAACACCGCGGTTCCTGGTGTGTCCGCTGTGCCGTGCGTGTGATCATTGTTTGTACAGCCCTCTCGCAGTGTCCGGAGCAAGTATGGTGGGTCGGACACACCGGTGTCAATGTGTTCTTTTTTCCACTTCCAGGAGTGTAGATGGCGATGTGTAATGCACACTCACAGTATCAGGTAGTTTACGTAAGTGGACACATTGAGAAATATGATAGCTCACACGAATTATGACGGTGCGTCCAGACGTTTGGCAATTGCACACTCATCAGACTAGTTTCTTATGATCTAAAGTTGATTTGTAGATGAGCTGTAACTAGTAATCAAATAAAATTATATACATGATCTTGACCATTAAGCGTTTACTGAATCCACAGCTTGAACAAGACAGATCGCTTGTCTCCAAAATAGACCGTGCCAAGTACTGTACAATGTAATTAATTATAAAGGGAAGATGTAGGAACAGGTATCATCAGTAGCCAGCGAATTATAAAAATGCTGTAAAACACTATGACTATCTTGATAAGAACATGTAATATACGAGGGCTATCCACAAAGTACATAACGTTTTGGAATTAAAAATAAATAAAGTATTGGAAATTTTTTTATTACATACAGATGAAAGCCACACTTAAATACTACTTTTCTACATAGTTGCCATTTAAATTGCGGGACTGTACAGCGGATGAGGAAACAACTCCCACTTAAAAGATTCGAGAACTTTGCCGTGTGGGCCCGCGCGTTGTCGTGAATCAGCAAGATCTTTGAGCCCAACTTTCCCCTGCGCTTGTTTTGTATTGCTCTTCTGAGGTTGTGCAGAGTTTGGCAATACCTTTGAGAGTTTATTGTATTGCCTCTTTCCAGGAAATCCAACAAAAATCACACCTTTTCTGTCCCAAAAGAGGTAACCACGTGGTTGAAGGAGCAGGCGGCCGAATTTTACGACGAAGGAATTTTCAAGCTCGTCCATCGCTACGATAAGTGCCTTAATTTAAATGGCAGCTATGTAGAAAAGTAGTATTTAAGTGTGGCTTTCATCTGTACATAATGAAAAAATTTTCCAATACTGTATTTATTTTTAATTCCAAAACGTAATGTACTTTGTGGATAGCCCTCGTAATAAACGATGTACAAACTCTTCCACAATTTGAGAAATAGATATTTGAATGATGAATAGATATACGAATGCAGTTTGGGTAAATCAGAAGTATTACATTTCTGACATAAACTAAGTTGCCAACATTTACACCGTTATGAAGTCTTACAAAATCCGACTGGACATTTGTGCAGCTTTTTCGCCTAATGTCTCACTGCAGATACCTGCAAAAAGTGGGAGATTGTTACGAATATTGTGTAGCAGGTCATTAATATACATTAACAGCAAATTTATTCTACATCTATCCATAGCCCTCCATCCAAGGTAACATGCAGCGTTCTTTCCGCAAAGAAAACCTCGAGCCAGTCACAAATTCCGTTTTATATTCCGTATGAGCGTAGATTTTACTGTTGAGTCAAATGCTTTGCGGAACATAAGGAATACTGCATCCACGTGACTACTACACAGAGCTCAAGCTTTCAGGACGCACGCGAGGAAATCGCAAGCTAGAACCCATCTCTTTTTTGCGTTGAGCTGTCTTCTGACTGGTTTGATTCGGCCCGCCTCGAATTTCTCTCCTGTGCCAACCTCGCCATCTGAGGGTAGCAGTTGCAACCTACGTCCTCAGTTATTTGTTGCATGTATTCAAGCCTCTGTCTTCCTGTACAGTTTTTACCTTCTGTGGCTCTCTCTAGTACCATAGACGTTATTCCACGATGTCATAAAATATGTCCTACCATCCTGTTCATTTTTCTTGTTTCTTGCCACTGTTTGTAATATATTACTTTCTTTCCTGTTCCTTTGGAGAACCTCCTCATTCCTTACCTTAGCACCCCACCTAATTTTCAACATTCTTCTGTAGCACCACATCTCAAATGCTTCGATTCTGTTCTGTTTCTGTTTTCCCACAGTCCATTATTCTCTACGATACAATGCTGTGCTCCGAATGTTCTTCCTCAAATTAACGTCTATGTTTGATACTAGTAAAGTTGTCTTGGTCCTGAATGCCATCTTCTCATTGGTTCGTGCGTCGTGGGTTATTTTGCTTTGTTCAAAATATGTATTATGTGATGTCTTGTAAAAGTCGCGAACAATTCCGTTTAATACGGCAATGGAAAATATTTTGTGCGTCTGTAGAGATATGCAGAAACTGCATTTACAGTGTCACAGAATAGAGTCACTCGCTATTCGCTGTCGTAGTCAACCATAAGTGTGTTACTAATATCGCAAGACAGTACGATGCACCTCTTCCGAGGGAAATATGATGGCTGTCACAACAAAGATTTTGGAAACTGACCAGTGGGAAAGTTAACGGGCCAAATTAATGGTAGGGAAATCTTAATTTAACGTAATAAATGTAGTACAACAAAAATATTTTTACTATCAAACCGGACTGTGTGTGATGAAAATTAGCGTCAGGAGTCTGCAGGTTATGTCGGAAAGATTGAACTTAGTTAAGGTACCACCGAAAAGTCAGTCAGCACGGCTGGAAGGGCTTTTGATCCACCAACCTTGGAACACGTGATCAGCTTCTTAAACACTGTGCTATTTAGCTTTGTCTGTTTTGGAATGGGTTTGCAGTCGTCGTCCAGTCCTACACAGGTTTTCAATAATTATTCTTGAAATAACTTCCGCAAAATAACGAGAGAACTTTTTGGAAAAAAAACGACGCCGTTCCAGCTGAGCCGCTGCTTGTTAACGATCTCTAAGTCGACGAGATGTCGAACTGCTTACTTTCTTCGTGTCTTTGCGCCACAGAAGAGCTATTGAGTCGCAAACTACGTTACGTACTGAAGTTGAAACTTGAGGCCGTAGAAGGAAGCGGCTGCCGCGGTGGCAGTACGTGATAAGACTCTCGCACGGCTCGATTTCTGTGCTCCGGCATCCAGGGCACTTGTTTTTATGTCCGCATGCGAAAGCTGACACGCGTGAAACTCCTCGACGCCAGTGGCAGCTCTGAGATGTCTCGGCAGTGGTGCTTGCGCCTTGCACAGATAAAGTTGCGGAAAGACTTTCCTCAGTTCCTCGTGAAAAGCAGTGCTTTCTTCGTATGGTCAGTCCGCTGCTGATCTCTCCCCTATTGCCTGTTGTAATGGGACACCCTAGTTCCGATGGAACGAATGCTCTGTAGCTGGTGCCAAAGTTTTTCGGTGCCTCATCTTTGTGCCTGTCGGTCAGGGCAATATCAATCGCTTTCTGCATCGACGTAGGTCAGGGTCGCGTGGGCATGTAGTCTTGCGTTATCTTGTTGAAAGATACCATCACAGAAACCTCGAAGAGACGGGACTGCCATCGACCTTGACGAATGAGTAATGTAGCGTGTACTGGCCAAACTAACGGCTGTGTGAACAGGTGGTGATCGTGTTGTGCACCCAGTTGCACGATCCAGTCACATTAATGTGGCTACAGTCTATGTTCGACGTCGACGAGGAATAGTCACTCACAGATGGCAGATGGCAGCACACAAGAGTGTGGGTCGGACAGGGAGACCAGTGCAGTCCTTGTCGTCATGCAGAAACAGAGCGATTTATCTGACGTCAAAAAGGACATCATCATTGGATCCAGGCCAAGGGTGGAAGCGTTTCCGAAACGTCTAACTGTACGCTGTTCACGTTGTAAAGACATTGCTTTCCCCGAAAGTCTATAATATTTTTTCCCTTTGTGCATTACCTTGTCATGGTACGTGTTGTTGTTGTGGTCTTCAGTCCTGAGACTGATTTGATGCAGCTCTACATGCTTCCTTATCCTGTGCAAGCTTCTTCATCTCCCAGTACTTACCTTCTGCATCTGCTTAGTTTATTTATCTCTTGGTCTCCCTCTACGACTCTTACCCTTCACGCTACCCTCCAATGCTAAATTTGTGATCCCTTCATGCCTCAGAACATGTCCTACCAACCGATCCCTTCTTCTAGTCAAGTTGTGCCACAAACTCGCCTTCTCCCCAATTCTATTCAATACTTCATCATTCCTTATGTGATCTACCCATCTAATCTTCAGCATTCTTCTGTAGCACCACATTTCGGAAGCTTCTATTCTCTTCTTGTCCAAACTAGTTATCGTCCATGTTTCACTTCCATACATGGCTACACTCCATACAAATAATTTCAGAAACGACTTCCTGACACTTAAATCTATACTCGATGTTAACAAATTTCTCTTCTTCAGAAACGCTTTCCTTGCCAGTGCCAGTCTACATTTTATATCCTCTCTACTTCGACCATCATCAGTTACTTTGCTCCCCAAATAGCAAAACTCCTTTACTACTTTAAGTGTCTCATTTCCTAATGTAAATCCCACAGCATCACCCGACTTAATTCGGCAACATTCCATTATCCTCGTTTTGCTTTTGTTGATGTTCATCTTATATCCTCCTTTCAAGACACTGTCCATTCCGTTCAACTGCTCTTCCAAGTCCTTTGCTGTCTCTCACAGAATTACAATGTCATCGGCGAACCTTAAAGTTTTTATTTCATCTCCATGGATTTTTCTTTTGTTTCCTTTACTGCTTGCTCAATATATAGATTGAATAACATCTGCGAGAGGCTACAACCCTGTCTCACTCCCTTCCCAACCACTGCTTCTCTTTCATGCCCCTCGACTCTTATAACTGCCATCTGGTTTCTGCACAAACTGTAAATAGCTTTTCGCTCCCTGTATTTTACCCCTGCCACCTTTAGAAGTTGAAAGAGAGTATTCCAGTCAACATTGCCAAAAACTTTTTCTAAGTCTACAAATGCTAGAAATGTAGGTTTGCCTTACCTTAATCTTTCTTCTAAGATAAGTCGTAAGGTCAGTATTGCCTCAAATGTTCCAATATTTCTACAGAATCCAAACTGATCTTCCCCGAGGTCGGCTTCTACCAGTTTTTTCATTCGTCTGTAAAGAATTCGTGTTAATATTTTGCAGCTGTGACTTGTTAAACTGACAGTTCGGTAATTTTCACATCTGTCAACACCTTCTTTCTTTGGGATTTGAATTATTATATTCTTATTGAACTCTGAGGATATTTCGCCTGCCTCATACATCTTGCTCACCAGATGGTAGAGTTTTGTCAGGGCAAGCTCTCCCAAGGCTGTCAGTAGTTCTAATGGAATGTTGTCTACTTCCGCGGCCTAGCAATATCAATAGCGTAAACTGGCAGCCGATAGCACAACCTCGAAGCAGAGAGCCACCTAGGAATTGGTCGCCAGCACAGGGAGTCTCTGTGCACGTGTCCTAGCAGCACGAAGACGCCACGATGTATGTACAGCTCAAGCGGTCACGTGCAGCTGCTGGAGTCGAAGTCCATGGAATGAGGCTGACTGGTGCTGCCGTTGATTTTATGTCGAACGATTGACAGAGACTGTGGCGTTTGGCATCAAATTGCCTGTGAATATCTGAGAGCATCTGGGTGTGATGGTCCACTTTTGGTGACTGGGGGAGGGGGGGAGGGGAGCCGGTTGAGTATTTCTCCAGTACTTGCACCTCCACCTCAGAACTCACAGTGGGCTGGAGCGGCGAGGAGTCGCCGCTGGGCATGAGAGAGATTTCATTTGCTCTGGTTTTCTTGTTTTGTCAACTCCTCCAGAGTCCTATAGGATTTCCCAACTTCGCCTTTCAGACGGGCTGGTCGGTGACTTCCGCGTTGGCAGCGTCCCGGATAGTGCTGTTGCACTCTGAATATACCATCTTATGAAACGGTGTCGGACTGTTTACTCCTTTATGACGTGGTTCTGCCGAGCATTGCAGGACCATTACCTTGCCCCTGGTGAGGCCATGATGCAACTGACACAGGTACGTTCATCGTGAAGCAGTCTGCAAGACTCGTCTCAAAAGACGGTAAGCCTGTGTCTCTGAGATAACAATGTTTATCGACCCGGGCACTAGTGATGTGGAGCCGTAGTGCTCCTACAGCCATCACTATCGTGTTGAAGTGACATTCGTTCAATATAAGGTTTCAGTATGACGAGAGGCGGTAGTTTTGTTTGTTAAAAACCAGTCAGAAGCCAACATCGCACAAAATATTTTTTATTCAAGGCAATAGTTTCAACAGTCTTTGATGTAAACTTCAGGCCTTAAAACATCTTTCTGTAGTAAAACGTCTTCATTTTACGCTGAACCCCATGCACAACATGCCAAGTGGATGAAACTCAGTGCATTATAAAATTTTGTCGTTGCTAAAACGTTTAAAAACAGGAAGCACCCTGTCCAGAAGGCCATGTCCATATACATATTGCTCACAGACGCTTGTTACATGATACAAATACGGAACGTAACAGCACATCTGTTCACATATGCTCGACATGTAGTAAGCAGTGGGAATCCACTTTAAATGGCTTATAAAATACAACTCTCCGTATGACAAACGTTTATAATGGGCTGAGTTTTATCCACGTGACACGTTGTGCATGAGGTTCGGTGTAAAATGAACATGTTATGCTACGGAAAGATGTTTAAAGTCTGAAGATGACAGCAAACACTGTTGAAACCGGTTGTCTGGAATAAAAAAAATATTTTGTGCGATCGTGGCCTTTAACAATTAAAACGGATCGCCCGTCAATACGTTCAGAAAATTCAGTTTTATTTGTAATATTTGCCACAGAGCTTAATTCCCGAGTACACGTGTAGACGCGGCTCTCTGGACACCAAAGCTTATATCGTCATCACGTAGTCACTCGGTGCTGGTTAGCACTTGGCGTCACTTAAACATACTATATAAATATATCGATACGCATGGGATGTTTTGGGAAAGAACTTCAAATTAAAAAGAACTTGAGAACTTAGTAAACAATAGAAAGTTCCGTTACAAGGTATGAAAATTTTGCTTTATAAAATGGAAGAGATTTAAATTCTTGTCTTCTAGACTGTTCCGTTTTTCATTTCTCCTGCCTTGGAGAAAACCTTCTCTGCAGGAACTGGGCAGGACAAATATTTATTGGTCATTACACGCAACATCCTATTAAATTTTTGTCAATATTGTAATATACGTACATGATTGTCTGTTACAAGCTTCTTAAACTGTTAACTGGCGTCAGTTATAGAAACGCTGCTGCTTATTGGGAAGAAAAGCAGATCGATTTTGAACAGGTATCCCCATCAGTAGACTGTTAGCGCTTCTCATGGAAGTTTCTACAAAAGCAGAAATGGCATGGCGGCGCTATGAAAGCGTCAAAGTTTTGTGTTTTCGAATCACATTGTACAATAATACGTACAATGAAAACAGTTGTAAGTGCAAGGAGGGCTCAGAAACAGACGAGGACAATAGTGGTGTGGTTAACTGATAATGATAATAATCGTATTTATTTTAAAATGCATTACGCGCGACAATCTCAGACGCTTAACAAATCTTTAAATGTCATTTTTTTCCTTTACTAACTACATTGCCTTACAACAGCCTTATCTACATTTATATTCTTTACTACAAATAAGTAGATTTACATATGATCATCTGCATAATGCGCATGCATATAATTTGCCAGCTCACAAGTACGAGACGCGCTCGCCGGTGAGTTGTCAGCACTGGGACACAAACACGAAGTTCCTTCTCTCGTGTCGGCTCACCCGCAGCGCCAATCTGCTAAGAACATATGTAAGCAACATCTCGTAGATCGCTAAGGCACGACTATAGTTCATGTTGATTAAACATCTCCTTGCTACATGCGCGTACTCTACCCTCTCACCATGCACTCCAAGGAGGTAATCGCATCGGAAAACTTCTCGCACCCTAATTAATGAGGCGTTATTTTTTGAAAGATATGACAATCGACAGCTGAGCACACTGTCGATAGTGTCGATAGTGCTGACATTCTTGATTAATCTGTAATTTGTCGATGTATAAGCAAACGCTACCAGCACTCCTTTGTCGAGCTTTCGTAGAATCAGACGTGTTGTCTTGACCGTGCTGCTGTGAATGCCTTATTTCGGAACGCAGCTGTTGCAGCATGGGACACATGGGGAAGCGCTGGAAAGTAATACCTCTGAATTTTTTATTCTGTTCTCAATTACATATCTTACTTGTCACTCGGTCGACTTTCTCGGTACGCTGACGCAAGATGCAACTCTCTAACACTGGGGGGTTCCGAATTATATCCTGTAACTATACCTCTGTGTGACAGACGGCGTGCCGGTATTGAGTTTCTAACCGCAGAAACGTCCACACATGGGGCATCCTTTCCCTCAGAACGACAACGCCGGAAAAAAAAAACAGGCGCCGCGACATCTACAACAGTTCGATGACTTGGGTTCATCACCATCGATCATCTTCCATTCAGTCCCGACCTGGCCCCAACCGATTTTCGTCAGTTTCCAAAACCTAAAGAACACTTTCGAGTACTTCCAGTTGATAGTGATCTACATCTACATCCACATCTACATGATTACTCTGCAATTCACATTTAAGTGCTTGGCAGAGGGTTCATCGAACCACAATCGTACTATGTCTCTACCACTCCACTCCCGAACAGCGCGCGGGAAAAACGAAAACCTAAACCTTTCTGTTCGAGGTCTGATGTCTCTTATTTTATTTTGATGATCATTCCTACCTATGTAGGGTGTGCTCAACAAAATATTTTCGCATTCGGAAGAGAAAGTTAGTGACTGAAATTTCGTAAATAGATTTCACCGCGACGAAAAAGTCTTTGCTTTAATGACTTCCATCCCAACTCGCGTATCATATCTGCCACACTCTCTCCTCCATTACGTGATAATACATAACGAGCTCCCCTTTTTTGCACCCTTTCGATGTCCTCCGTCAATCCCACCTGGTAAGGATCCCACACCGCGGAGCAATATTCTAACAAAGGACGAACGAGTGTAGTGTAAGCTGTCTCTTTAGTGGACTTGTTGCATCTTCTAAGTGTCCTGCCAATGAAACGCAACCTTTGGCTCGCCTTCCCCACAATATTATCTATGTGGTCTTTCCAACTGGGGTTGTTCGTAATTTTAACACCCAGGTACTTAGTTGAATTGACAGCCTTGAGAATTGTACTATTTATTGGGTAATCGAATTCCAAAGGATTTCTTTTGGAACTCATGTGGATCACCTCACACTTTTCGTTATTTAGCGTCAACTGCCACCTGCCACACCATACAGAAATCTTTTCTAAATCGCTTTGCAACTGATACTGGTCTTCGGATGACCGTACTAGACGGTAAATTACAGCAGCGTCTGTGAACAACCTAAGAGAACTGCTCAGATTGTCACCCAGGTCATTCATATACATCATGAACAGCGGAAGTCCCAGGACGCTTCCCTGGGGAACACCTGATATCACTTCAGTTTTACTGGATGATTTGCCGTCTATTACTATGAACTGCGACCTTCCTGGCAGGAAATCAGGAATCCAGTCGCACAACTGAGACGATACCCCATAGGCCCAGAGCTTGATTAGAAGTCGCTTGTGAAGAACGGTGTCAAAAGCTTTCCGGAATTCTAGAAATACGGAATCAACGTGAGGTCCCCTGTCGATAGCGGCCATTACTTCGTGCGAATAAAGAGCTAGCTGCATTGCACAAGAACGATGTTTTCTGAAGCCATGCTGATTAAGTATCAATAGATCGTTCCCTTCGAGGTGATTCATAATGTTTGAATACAGTATGTGCTCCAAAACCCTAGTGCAAGCCGACGTCAATGATATAGGTCTGTAGTTCAATGGATTACTCCTACTACCCTTCTTAAACACTGGTGCGGCCTGCGCAATTTTCCAATCTGTATGTTCAGATCTATCGGTGAGCGAGCGGTTGTATATGAGTGCTAAGTAGGGAGCTATTGTATCAGCGTAATCTGAAAGGAACCTAATCGGTATACAATCTGGACCTGAAGACTTGCCCGTATCAAGCGATTTGAGTTGCTTCGCAATCCCTAAGGTATCTACTTCTAAGAAACTCATGCTAGCAGCTCTTCGTGTTTCAAATCCTGGAATATACCATTCGTCTTCTCTGGTGAAGGAATTTCGGAAAACTGCGTTCAATAGCTCCGCTTTAGCGGCACAGTCGTCGGTAACAGTACCATCGACACTGCGCAGCGAAGTTATTGACATCATCTTGCTGCTTGTGTACTCACATACGACCAGAATTTCTTCGGATTTTCTACCAAATTTCGAGACAATGTTTCGTTGTGAAACCTATTAAAAACATCTCGCATTGAAGTCCGTGTCAAATTTCGCGCCTCTGTAAATTTTAGCCAGTCTTCGGGATTTCGCTTTTTTCCGAACTTCGCATGCTTTTTCCGTTGTCTCTTATGAAGCGGTGTAAGCAAAGGTGAGGCTGTCGCTCCGTGAACAGAGTCAATCATTCTGCAGCGACGGTATCAAGAAACTGGTCTCTCGTTGGGAGAAATGTGTTCGTCACCAGGGTGACTATGTTGAGGAATAGATAGGTAGACAAGAAGAATAGAGATATAGAATGTTAATAACTTTCATTTTACTTAAAAAGTTTTTGAAGTTTTCACATAAAAAATTCGGAGGCTTTACCTTTCAGTACTTCCTAGTCTCGACTAAGGTACTATCTCCCTATCATTGGCGTGGACCAATATTGTAGGAAACGGAATACAACCTACCACGAACGTTCTATCTGCAGAGGTTTTCCAGATACATGATCTGCAAGATAACTGATTTGAATCCATGTGACGGATGGCAATAGGGACATTCAAAAGAAAGGGTTCATCAGAGACGCGTTCGGTTTCTACCTTAAATGAAACCCAGTATACAGCAACACGTTACCCAGATTCCACCGGAACTGCAGCTAGCAATTTTTGATCACATCGTTTCACGGATGCAGCGTCTTGTGGACTTTCCTGAACTCGTACTGAACAGATTGTGTAAGCGGCCGTTAATAATAAAATAAACGTTATCCCTTCTCATTTGTTTGACCTTTCCAGCCCACATTCCGTTCCTAATCCATTAAATATACAAACATTTCTACACGTCTTTCTTGCATTCACAACGCCAGAAATGCAGCAGGTGACCAAAATTGAAATTAATTTTTTGTCCAGCGTAAATCGATTTCGCATTAACGCATTAGAATATCTACCAAGTTTCGCAGACATACGATAATTGCAGTCCGTAGTTGACTTCAGTGAGTAGCTAGACTTTAATAATAACAACTCAGTACTATCATACTCATAGTAATGCATGAAAAAAATATTGTTGTTTTATGTTCTCTGCAGTGGATAGATATACTTGACATTCCGTGATCAGTCATGCTGCACAGCTACGTATGCAATTGTTGGTTTGTTAAGCAGATATAGATACTAATTTTGTCATTTAAAAGATTGTATGAATGTTCTGCATTAGAAGTTCAAGTATAAAGATAGGGTATTTAGTCAACACAGTTACATAACAGTCACATGTAGGTCAGATCTGAAGGCTTCACAGATACTGAATAAAGCGTACACAGCTACACACATTGGAATTCCAAATACGGAAGTTTCGCACAGCCTTACATAGTGATTTCATATGGGCAGGTAGAAGTATGAATATCACATGCGTATGTGGGTGCCTCCACAGGACCCAGAGTTGTCTTCATGATATTTCCGCTTTCATGCCTTACTATCGTACAGTCAACTGCTGTGTCGGACCCACATCAAAGTTTGTCTACTCCTTTACTTCCCCCTTGCGAGCTTTGAGCGCGAGACCCACATTGACCTGTCGAACTGAGCAGACAGGATTTCAAACGTGCTGCTTACTAGCGACAGACTTTGCACATCGGTATCAGTTTTGTCACTGATTTCTTCATCAGGCAACGACCATTCAGGGATTTGTGTCATAAATCCAGTTCTCAAAAAATGGTTCAAATGGCTCTGAACACTATGGGACTTAACATTTGTGGTCATCAGTCCCCTAGAACTTAGAACTACTTAAACCTAACTAACCTAAGGACATCACACGCATCCATGACCGAGGCAGGATTCGAACCTGCGACCGTAGCAGTCGCGCGGTTCCGGACTGAGCGCCTAAACCGCTAGACCACCGCGGCCGGCCGGGAAGCATCAGCTGGCGCACATCAAGAGCCCGTTTCGCCTGGTGACTGTGTCGAGAAGAAAGTGCGCCAACATCCAGTTTCTGCAACAGCGACGGCCGACAATGAGTGACTGTCGCCACCTCCTCGATAGTCGGCTTCAAACCTTCAATCAACCGACAAGGAAGACTGGAAGCACGTAAAGTTTTAGTAACTGTATGTCAGACCTCAGCTTTTCAAACTGTTCAATTTGTCTCACAAAATTACAACAACGTAGCATGAACCTTTGTTGATCATTGTCCCAATTGCATTACCAAACAGGGTCCCTTCTTTTTCCGGAATGAACCCGAGTGTGGCTGAAATTCAAACGCCAGCATTAAAGTAATATCATTCCATTTCACTGCTTTAATTTCAAAGTTCAGTTAAACTATTCATAGCTGGCTACAATATTTAGATTACACAAGCACAAATTAAGAGTGGGAGTTTCGTTACCATATTTTAGCTTACCTGTGACTGGAGCTCAGCTTGGTACGTACTAAATTTTACTATTGTTAATTGCTCAGAATCATTTAATTCAAGTTCAAAGTTAAATCTCTTATTTCTAATTGCGTAGATTCAAGTAGCTTTTGAAATGATTGTTGAGGTAGCCCAAGACTAACCTTATTTTATTGAATTTCATAGTGCTTCAGAAACAAAGTTCCCTATTAATTTCAGTCACTCAATTTTCCGTTTCTATTAATCCTTTTGCTAAATTAAGTCAGAGTGTAGCGAACTTTATTACTTCTGTCAAACGTTCAGTTTTCACACTACACGTGTCAACCTTCAGTTGCCATGCTTCTAGTGCTGGTTATATGTGTAATAACCTTTCTTTTTGAGTTACTATAGTAATTGTCGATAGGACTGGCGACCGTAATTTCCCCCAAATCTCAAATATCTAATTACCGCTAGTTAATTGTTAACGTAACGGCCGCACATTTACTTTCTTTATTAATTTTACCCTTTTCTCAAAATTAATTTCCACCAGTTTCATTTGGATTTTTCCTTTTATTTAGATGTAACCCATTCCTCCCTCTTTACCGACAAATTAACTTCGGTGACGATTGCTTTTCTCAAATTTCCACTAGGTACACGCGGTTTAATTTTAACTGTCATTAAGGTCGATAAGTGAGGGGGGAGGTTACACGTGGCGACCTGGTGACAGGACAATCTTCGGATTTGAGGTTGTTCTGGACACGAATTCTGCATTTTGCAAAGCTCGTAACAAGGTACTGGTTACAAACAGGTCCTCACGTCAGCGAGAATAAGTAGTGGGAGGAAACCTAATTAGATTTTAGATTTGGCATTTATATTGAAATTATTGAAATGAGTGAAGGCAACAATTACCAAAATTTGGTAGACTTGGGTACGCAACAATCGGTCGAACAGTGGGAAACGCGCTCTGCGGAATCCATTGTTCAGAGGCATCCGGCTAGCATGAAAGAAGCGACCGCCGAAACGCAACAAAGAGCAGGAAAGGAATTCCAAACTTTAGAAAATGTTTCGGAATAGGAAGTGAAAATCAAATCTTAACCCCTTAATGACGAATACGGGGGGACAATTAAAGAGGAAGCCGCTACGGAAGTAAGACCGCTGGTTTCTGTGAATTTAACATATTTTTTAATTGTTTTGATTAACGAAATCAAGGCTCAGTCTAGCAAGATAGAATCTCAATCGGCAGAAATTAAAGCCAGTCTGCCAAGCAAGAAGCTCAGTCTGAAAAAATTGACAGGAAGCTAGACAATCATAACAAACCTATTAATGTTGTTAACAACAATGTTGGAGTTAACACAAAAGTTGATAAAATCAAAGGGAAGATATTGTTGTAATTAATACCGAAATCAAAAATCTTAAACAGGAAATGATAGGCGTTCAGGCGGAAATTGATTCCAAAATTAGCAGAATCGAGAAAGGTTTAGGAGAAGCAATTGCTCCAATCATCGAGAATAAAGTGACGGAACAAATTCAATTAGTGAAAAAAGAGGATCAACAGAAGGTGGAAACCTTAAAGGCTTTAGTGTCCGAAGTAGATATTAAAGTGTGGAAGCAGGCTAATACCTATGAAGAGAAAAAGAGGGAAGTGGAAACGCTGGCGACAACTACTTGCCAAGTAATTACGAGAGGGCGGAATTAGAAAAGAAACTTGACGAAAAACAGAGCTACAGGTATGTGCCAATCTCTGCACATAGTTCGGAATTGTTGACGAAAGAGGAGAGGTTCGACCCCTTGATAAAAGGTGATATAGACACGACTGTTTTCATTAAAAATTGTGAAAGTGTTGTACCCAGAACATGGACTAATGAGAGAAAAATTAATGCGGTTATTGCCGTGTTTGCTGGTGATGCCAAGCGTTGGGGCTTAAACCTCAACATTGCGAACCTGACCTTTGACGAGTTTAAAAATTTGTTTCTGGCTGAATACTGGTCAGAGCAAAAACAACAAAGTGTCTGGCGCGAATTTGTCGTATCGAGGCCTTTCGATGCGAACTTGCGTTGCTCGATGAAGGAGTTTTGTGAGGGCTGGATCCACAATTTGGAGTATTTGCGTGATCGCCGCACGGAATCCGAAATAGTCTGAGAACTCTACAACAAGCTTCCAGATGATACAAAACGCTACGTAAGAAGCAATTGCAAGACAATCAATCATTTCCTGGAAAGAGTTGAGGACGAGGACAATTGGCGCAATTATCGCAATAGTGGTAGAGGCGGTGGTAACAGCAACGGATACCACAACAACCACAACAACGATAACCATGGGAATAATGCATACCGCAACCATGGCAGCAATGACAATAGTGGTTCGGGCCGTAATGACAATCGGTACAATGCAAATAATAACAGGAACGACGGCAACCAGTATCATACTAGCGTGATGCGGGCTTCACAGAATAGTAATAACGCCAGAGGGTGTGATAAGCCGACTCAACAGCATCTGGGGAGCGTATCTGCTGGACGAGGCAGGGAAACCATTAGCCGCGCCGGTGGGTGGCCGACCGGGCGGCCCAATAACAGGACGAAATCCAGGTGTCGTCGTTATGAAAATTCCGTATGGAGTAATCAAGGCGGGAGAGTGTGTCAGTGTTAGGAGAAAGGAGTGCGCCCACAAGCAGTAGATCAGCTGTAGACACGGCAGCAGAAAATACACTCCTGGAAAATGAAATAAGAACACCGTGAATTCATTGTCCCAGGAAGGGGAAACTTTATTGACACATTCCTGGGGTCAGATACATCACATGATCACACTGACAGAACCACAGGCACATAGACACAGGCAACTGAGCATGCACAATGTCGGCACTAGTACAGTGTATATCCACCTTTCGCAGCAATGCAGGCTGCTATTCTCCCAGGGAGACGATCGTAGAGATGCTGGATGTAGTCCTGTGGAACGGCTTGCCATGCCATTTCCACCTGGCGCCTCAGTTGGACCAGCGTTCGTGCTGGACGTGCAGACCGCGTGAGACGACACTTCATCCAGTCCCAAACATGCTCAATGGGGGACAGATCCGGAGATCTTGCTGGCCAGGGTAGTTGACTTACACCTTCTAGAGCACGTTGGGTGGCACGGGATACATGCGGACGTGCATTGTCCTGTTGGAACAGCAAGTTCCCTTGTTGGTCTAGGAATGGTAGAACGATGGGTTCGATGACGGTTTGGATGTACCGTGCACTGTTCAGTGTCCCCTCGACGATCACCAGAGGTGTACGGCCAGTGTAGGACATCGCTCCCCACACCATGATGCCGGGTGTTGGCCCTGTGTGCCTCGGTCGTATGCAGTCCTGATTGTGGCGCTCACCTGCACGGCGCCAAACACCCATACGACCATCATTGGCACGAAGGCAGAAGCGACTCTCATCGCTGAAGACGACACGTCTCCATTCGTCCCTCCATTCACGCCTGTCGCGACACCGCTGGAGGCGGGCTGCACGATGTTGGGGCGTGAGCGGAAGACGGCCTAACGGAGTGCGGGACCGTAGGCCAGCTTCATGGAGACTGTTGCGAATGGTCCTCGCCGATACCCCAGGAGCAACAGTGTCCCTAATTTGCTGGGAAGTGGCGGTGCGGTCCCTTACGGCACTGCGTAGGATCCTGCGGTCTTGGCGTGCATCCGTGCGTCGCTGCGGTCCGGTCCCAGGTCGACGGGCACGTGCACCTTCCGCCGACCACTGGCGACGACATCGATGTACTGTGGAGACCTCACGCCCCACGTGTTGAGCAATTCGGCGGTACGTCCACCCGGCCTCCCGCATGCCCACTATACGCCATCGCTCAAAGTCCGTCAAGTGCACATACGGTTCACGTCCACGCTGTCGCGGCATGCTACCAGTGTTAAAGACTGCGATGGAGCTCCGTATGCCACGGCAAACTGGCTGACACTGACGGCGGCGGTGCACAAATGCTGCGCAGCTAGCGCCATTCGACGGCCAACACCGCGGTTCCTGGTGTGTCCGCTGTGCCGTGCGTGTGATCTTTGCTTGTACAGCCCTCTCGCAGTGTCTGGAGCAAGTATGGTGGGTCTGACACACCGGTGTCAATGTGTTCCTTTTTCCATTTCCAGGAGTGTACATTCACTGTCAGTGAGAACAATTTAAATAGTGTTCCGGAAACCGATTATAAAGTGGCAGCTGTGACACCGACAGCGGAACTGGAGATTGAGTTTAAGAATGATTCGCAAGTGTTGAGAGAAGATCAGATGTCGGATAACACGTCCGTCACCGAGCGAGGGGATGCAGAGAGGGGCGAGGTCTGGTTAAGGCAGTTCGGTCGCTTATAAGACGAACTAAGAGATTATGGGGGCCTGTAGGGGAGAAGTGTTTGTGGGGAGCGCGGGCAGAATTTGCTACGTCTCGTCCCGCAGAAAGATAGTGTTTGTGAAGTGATATAACGCTCTGGCCCTAACCGGCAGACTTCACCCGAAATAGTTGATGTTAATGAGGAGCACGGGCAAGATTAGTCGTGTTTAGTCCCTCAGGAGTTGGATGTTGAAGTAGTAACGGAAACTTCCTAGCAGATTAAAACTGTGTGCCTGACCGAGACTCGAACTCGGGACCTTTGCCTTTCGCGGGCAAATGCTCTACCATCTGAGCTACCGAAGCACGACTCACGCCCGGCCCTCACAGCTTTACTTCTGCCATCTCGTCTCCTACCTTCCAAACTTTACAGAAGCTCTCCTGCGAACCATTCTGGAAACATCCCCCAGGCTGTGGCTAAGCCATGTCTCCGCAATATCCTTTCTTTCAGGAGTGCTAGTTCTGCAAGGTTCACAGAAGAGCTTCTGTAAAGTTTGGAAGGTAGGAGACGGATACTGGCAGAAGTAAAGCTGTGAGTACCGGGCGAGAGTCGTGATTCAGTACCTCAGATGGTGGAGCATTTGCCCGCTAAAGGCAAAGGTCCCCAATTCGAGTCTCTGCTAGGAAGTTTGATATCAGCGCACACTCCGCTGCAGAGTGAAAATCTCATTCTAGTAACGGAAAGTTCTGGACCTGACGGGCAGACTTTGCCGAAAGTTATAGTGGTAGAAATAGCCGACCCATCCGACGCAAAACTCCAGTTTAAACATTGCGAGAGTATTAAGGAGAAAGATTACGAAAATTTTAGTGATAGCCGGACACGACTGGTAGAAAAGCATGTAGATTACAGCGTGTATGAGGTTAGAGGTGACGTTGTACAGTCGGACGGTAGCAGTGTGGGTTGCGCAGATCCAGAGGAAGTAATTGTAGAGACTACTGGGCACATTGCTCCAGGTAGATTGGCAGATGAGGTAAATCTGGCCAAGGTGACAGTTAGTGAATTGGTAGCAAAGCAACAATCACTAGTTGACGAGTTACAGGAAAAGATTTCGGTATTGGAGGCGAAGCTACAGACTAAGCCTCAGGACTAACGTGTTGAAATTAAAACTGTATGTGAACAGAGGCTGATAAAGCCGCCAGGTTAAGCCGGATTTAGGATCAAAGCCGGATGGTTTTTTTCTAGAATGACCTGGATATAGACGAGAATTTACTGTGGGAAAATAAAGAAACAGTCAAGGATAAGTGTAGACAGATAGTAGTGTCTGTTAATATGCATGGACTACAACTAAACGTGTTGATTGACACCGGTGCGGAATTGAGTGGTGTATCTGGGAAATTTTTTCAGTTACTGAAAGACAGACCTGGTATCGTAGTTATGCCAGTAACAGGAGTGAAAATTATCGGTGCTACTGGGAAGGCCAGTAAACCGGTCACAAAACAGATTTTTGTCAACTTCGAGATATGTGGGGCACGGTTTGGACAAGAGTTCGTCGTCGTGCCAGAAGTAATTGTCGGGTTAGATTGGCTATCAAAGTACCGTGCATTGATTAATTGCGAAAGCAAAACTTTGACACGTACGTCACAAGATAAAACAATAGTAGTTACTTTTGACGAGGCAGGAGACAGTGTGCATAGGCAATACCAGCCTATACACATTGTTAACTGGCCGGATGCCATTGACGGAGGCATGCATTCGAACTACTGTAACGTGAGGAGATCCTGTTGGATGACAGAAGGAAAAGTTTAGTGGAAGAGATAATCAAATTCCCCCCACGGATTGACATGAGTATTGGTGTGAAAAAAGATAGTGAGGTCAAGCGTGCCGCACAGGCGGGCGCAACAATACTGGCGAGGCGGAGCCGCTGTCGGCTCTTGTGCCGCTGTCGGCATTCTTTGTACTTGCGAGTACGGAAGGCGGAGTTGTTTTTCTTCCCGGACACCTGATGTGAAAGAATTCTGCTGTCAATATTAATGTTTTTTTCCATCTTCTGTATATTATTTTCTTGTTTGGCGTTAAGTGGACTCTCATGACGAGAATATTAATTATGAAAAGGTTATATAAAATGTGTATTCTATATAATTAATTATTAATTTGCGTATTTTGATCTACCTGTTTTTATGCCCATGTACTCTGATTAACTTTCGAAATATTATTCCATTTCTTGATACTGTGAGGAATTTTGCTGATTTTAGAATAGCTAAACCATTTTCTATGTTTTCTATGAATTTTAGTATATTGTCAACCTGTTTTCTTTTGTGTAAGATGACAGAGTGGAATTAGGTTAGCAGTGTCTTCACTCAATTATTATGGTCTAAAAATAGGTTTATGGTTAATTACCCTAATGATTAATTTTCTTGATGTTTTCAGCATATGCATTTCCGCTGTTTTTTTCCTTTTTGGGATATTTTTGAGTCTGCTTGCTCAATAGCAATATATATATATATATATATATATATATATATATATATATATATATATATATATATATATATATATATAAATTACAACATATAAAGAGACAGAAATGTCATATCTTCAGGTAAAAAAAACAAGAAAAATATTATAGTAGAGTAGATGGAAATAGGAGGATATGCATTTCCGGCGTTACACGTGCCCCATATTGTCTGAGGATGTTCGTATAACCTAAAGAGACTCAGAAAATATCCCTAAAAGGAAAAAAAAACAGCGGAAATGTATATGCTCAAAACATCAAGAAAATTAAGCATTAGGCTAACTAATGAGCAAGCAATAAGGGAAACAAAAGAAAGATTCTGAGTAGGTATTAAAATCCATAGAGATGAAATAGAAACTTTGAGGTTCGCCGAAGACATTGTAATTCTGTGTTGTGTAGACTGGCAATGGCAAGGAAAACGTTTCCAAAGAAGAGGAATTTTGTAACATCTAGTATAGATTTAAGTGTCAGGAAGCTGTTTCTGAAAGTGTTTGTATGGAGTGTAGCCATGTATGGAAGTGAAACATGGACGATAAATAGTTTGGACAAGAAGATAATAGAAGCTTTCGAAATGTGGTGCTACCGAAGAATGCTGAAGATTAGATGGGTAGATCACATAACTAATGAGGAGATAATGAATAGAATTGGGGATAAGAGGAGCTTATGGCACAACTTGACTAGAAGAA
The DNA here is from genome assembly GCF_023897955.1 of Schistocerca gregaria. Taxonomy (NCBI): domain Eukaryota; kingdom Metazoa; phylum Arthropoda; class Insecta; order Orthoptera; family Acrididae; genus Schistocerca; species Schistocerca gregaria. Next base: position 567,717,894 of record NC_064925.1, on the reverse strand, counting down.
GGGATCGGTTGGTAGGACATGTTCTGAGACATCGAGGGATCACCAGTTTAGTACTGGAGCGCAGCGTGGAGGGTAAAAATCGTAGAGGCAGACCAAGAGATGAATACAGTAAGCAGATTCAGAAGGATGTAGGTTGCAGTAGGTACTGGGAGATGAAGAAGCTTGCACGGGATAGAGTAGCATGGAGAGCCGCATCAAACCAGTGTCAAGACTGAAGATCACAACAAAGACAACAACATTTATATATTTATGCATTTATGTCGATGTATAATTGGTTTGTTTTGCAAATATTATTTGTATTTTTACGCTGAGGCTGGCTGGAGTAGGGCGGTTGAGCAGGTGTGTTGTGTGACGCTCCCACGTGTTGCCGCGCTTTCGTGGTTATGCATTATGTACTTGCTGGACTTGTTATGATAGTTTCTGATACGGTGTCGCGGACGGGAAGCATTAGCTGGCGCAAATCAAGAGCCCGTTTCGCCTGGTGACCGTGTCGAGAAGAAGGCGCGCCAACATCCAACTTCTGCAACAATCATTTCAAAAGCTACTTGAATCTACGCAATTAGAAATAAGGTAGCCCAAGACTAACCTTATTTTATTGAATTTCGTAGTGCTTCAGAAACAAAGTTCACTATTAATTTCAGTCACTAAATTAAATTTCAATTTTACGGTTTTATTAATTCTTTTGCCAAATTGAGTCAGAGAGTAGCGCAATTTATTACTTCTGACAAACATTCATTTTTCACGCAACACGTGTCAACCTTCAGTTGCCACGCTGTTAGTGCTAAATATATGTGCATTAATCTTTCATTTTCAGTTACTATAGTAATTGTCCACAGGACTGGCGACCGTAATTTCCCCAAATCTCAAATATCTAATTAACGCCAATTAATTGTTAACGTGACGACCGCACACTTACTGTCTTTATTAATTTTACCCTTTCCTCAAAATTAATTTCCACTAATTTTATTTGCAATTTTCCTTTCATTTAGATGTAACGCTTTCCTCCCTCTTTACCGACAAATTAACCATTAGGTGCACGCTGTTTAATTTTTCACTGTCATTAAGGTCGATAAGTGAGGGGGAGGTTACAATGGTAGGACTGACACATTCGTTCACCGGCTGGGGAATTCAAAGATGTGCGCCCGCTGGGTTCCTCACCAGCTAACAGAAGACTGAAGAGCAACTAAGAGCCAAACGTGTGGAGTTTTTTGCGCATTACGAAGCTGATCGTAACAATTTTCTGTCGGACATTGTTACAGGCAATTAAACATGGCTTCATCGCTTCGAACCGGAAACAAAACGGCAGTTCATGGAGTGGCGCCACCTCTCCTCTGAAGAGAAGGTCTTGAGCAAGCTGACCAAGTGATGACCCAGTGGCCGGCGCTCCGCACCAGGGGATAGGTCGTCTGGCCCCAGACACAGGGTGAAGGGACCTTGGTTCAAACTCGGGAACGTGGAAAGGCAGCTGGATCTGGACGGGTGGACCCGCAGTTCCGTCAGAGCGAAGTGCTGCCAAGAGCCTGGGCGGTCAAGCAGCAGTCGAGGGCTAGCGGTCGGCGACGGTGCGTTGCACTTCTTCCGTTGTCTTCACGGTAGCGTCCGATGATCACTAGCTGGGTCTGGTGGGTGTAAACACTTGCTGCCTGGAGGGTGGTCATGCAGGGGTAGTACCACTGTCACCTTCAGCCATCACGAAAGCAGCGCAAAGGGTGGTCAGTGTCCAAGGACTCTGCCAGTACCTCACGGAAATGGCTCGCTGCTACTAAGAATCATGTGTTGGCATAGGGCACTGACTGCGGCACTTAGTGCTCTGAACATGGCGCCATGGACAGAGGCACCGTTTTCTTCATTCCAAGGCGTATGGAAAACTGTGAGGAATGGATAGAGAAGTACTGATATTATTCGGATAGGGAATTCACTAACCGTACGCCATATACCTTGCTCTTTGGCACGAAAACCAGCTACAGAACTCGCCAAAGCTCTAAGACACCAGTGTGCGGCGGCGCTCGATTCAGAGGTAAGCCTTCTGAAATTTAGGTGGAAGACGACAGTTCCATTAGTAGTATTTGGCCGTTAAGGGGAAGAGGTTTGTCGGCGACAAATTCCGAACTTCTCCAAAGTGTCTATGAAGCGGCGGCATGTTACACTGCTGACAGAGATTCTGTTCGTTGGAGATGTAGAGCTCGGCCGCCATTTGAGAAGTATAAGTCATGTGCCGGTAGTAGGTCTCACCCTCTCCCCGTGCATCTTCATCATCATCATTGTCATCAAAAATGGTTCAAATGGCTCTGAGCACTATGGGACTTAACTTCTGAGGTTATCAGTTTCCTAGAACTTAGAACTACCTAAACCTAACTAACCTCAGGACATCACACACATCCATGCCCGAGGCAGGATTCGAACCTGCGACCGTAGCGGTCGCGTGGTTCGAGACTATAGCGCCTAGAACCGCTCGGCCACTCCGGCCGGCCATTATCATGAGCATCGTCATCATCATCATACAAATTGAACAACGTGAACGTAACACTACAAACTGTAGAAGCATTCATTGCATTCATACATAATCTACAAATACGCATATAACTGCTCTTAATATATTAGCTAGGAAAGGGGCCAACGTCCACATATGGGGAACAAACACACTTTCAGACAGACGTTTGAATCCACCCTGTGGGATATCCCAGCCAACAACGCCATTTACATTTACCAGCTTCAGGGATAGTGGGTCCCCGATGTACCGGAAAGATGTTTGAATACTCGTAGGTCTCTATGGTCGCCTCTAACAACAGCTTTGTGTTGGTGACGTTTACCTTCCTCCACATGGAGGAGATGTAATTAATCACTGCAAAAGGGTGTTGCTCCTCTAACTATCTCTCTCTCTCTCTCTCTCTCTCTCTCTCTCTCTCTCTCTCTCTCTCAGTTCCTCCACATTCCAAACAGCTCCTTTATTATCTGTCTGTTGCGGTTCTGAGTGGATGTCTTGCGGCGCTTCTGTAGTGAGATGCGAGTTCTTTACAATGGCCGTTCAATAACTCTTTCGCATCATAACCATTGACCTCCACACTCCTGGACGTCTCGAAAAGTCAATGCTTATCATATTAGCATGAAAAACCAAAGGGCCAAGGAAATTTTTTGATTATTGTCTTCTGGGTACGCCAAGACATTCAATCCGAACTTAAATATGAATACATGCCATTTCATCATTGAACCTTGGATTTCTTTTCAAAGAATATTCTTAAAAATTTATTTTATTTACCAGCGATTCATCAAGAACATTAACACATTTAATCACACTATGTGAGCGTGGAAGTAGTTGCCAGGGTGTAACCGATGAAATTACAACCAAACTGCTTTTAAAAAATGGGAATTGTATTCCTAAAAGCGTTTTTTAAAAGAAACAGCTTTAAAATTATAATCAGAAAGCACCCTCTAAATATCAACTTACAATTTATTCAGAGGCAGAAAGAAACAAATTTTTGGCTGTATGAGCTTTCGGGCAGAGAACCTCGCCGCTCCCTTTTGACACGGCCGTAGTCACGACCGCTCACAACGACCTCTGAAAGACTACACGGGTGCAAATCTGCAACACACCAAATTACTTTAAAGTAAAAGTCTTAACAATTCACACAAGCACATAAACTATGCACTCCGTAGGAGAGATGGAAATGGTACAAAACACTAAAATTAAAATATTAACTTGCCACCGAAGGTGCAACTTGATTTTAACTTCTAAGAAAAGTCTTACGGTGGTAGGGTGGCAACTTTATATGCTAAAATGACGATTTAAATCAAAGCCCATGAAATGCAGTCTTACATAAAATGATACAAGGTTGGCCAAACCAGTTAACATGCTCTACAGTACACATATACCGCCTCTGAAGACGATAGGCAAGATGAAAACATATTTCAGGAATTAGGGCGTTACACTCCTAGCAATAAATTCGTTAACACGCCGAATCCGACAAATATGACAGAGGCAGCTCCGAACGACAGACATACTAGCACTCCGACCGACAATCTGACCGGTTTCCAACCGTCAGATCAAACTGCACGAACAACAGAGAATATCGGCCGATGTCGAGTAAACCAAGATACCTACACCTTCTAACTCGGCCTCACCAAGATCAAGGCATAAAACACCACTCAAGACAAGTTTAAAAGAACACAGAAAACACGAGCCAGAACTGTCAAATCACTACGGAAGAAGGCTGCAGGTCCTAGACAACACCACTTGTTATCACACGCGTGAACGTTTGAGGAAACAACAATCCACAAAAAACGAACAAATCGTAACAGTGGAGATTTAAAAAGAAGTAACTAATTACTCAACTTGAGGATCCTGCTTCGGAGGAAGGCGATAAGTTGCTCTCGCAGCTAGCGCCTCCAAATGCCCCCCTGGCTCCGAGCTGTGGAGACTACGCCGCTGATCAGTTCTAAGGTCCAGCCACATCCCGACTCGGAAAATGGTGTTCGTCCAGAGGATCCGAGACGTCGTCGACTAAGACGACCGGCCGAGCAAACGACCAACGGCAGCCCACTTTCGCAGACAGCGGTCCCGGCGGCTACTAACACCATAGGGACCCGACCGCTGCCGGCTGCCAACTCTTCCCGACTGACACTGGTGTCAGTGCTCACCAGACCACACGTCGCCATCCGACGACCAGCCGACCGATCGACCGACGGCCCTCCGTCTGCGTCGACCACGGTCCCGGCGCGTATTTTTACCGTGCGGACCTGCCTGCTGCTGATTGCCAACTCGTGCAACGGCGGAGTAACGACGAACCCGGCTCAGTCCACAACCCAACAGCGACTGAGACTTAGAGCCGACTGACTAACATGCGAGTGTCTGCCTTCCGACTGACTCTGTCGACTCACTGCACCGACTCCCAGACTGACCGACTGGCGAGCTCTTAGCGACCCTTAAATGCACGTGAGCAGGCAACCCTTCTCTTTTCCCACCAGAGGGAGACACCAAAGCTGCGACTGCCACAGCGGCGCTACAGCCAGAAACGTAGGGCGACTGTTTCACACTACGCGCTGAGGCGCGCTCTTCAAAATAGCAGTTTTTACCACAGCTCAATCATACTTACGTTACGTCCATTTTAGAACTTAACCCTTTAAGTGGTGAGTGTACCATCGTAACACCGGGCATACGCATGTGTGGCCAGGACGCACCATATGGCCCTGCTGGGCAGGATTTGGCGCTGAGGACTACAGGGTCTGCTGCGCTGGATCGTTACTATAGCAGGCTTATCTGTATTTCTTCTCATCAATAAGTTTTTCAAATAAATTGTAGTTTGAACATTTTTGTTACTGAAGTTTCTAAAGCTAGATAACATCACAAACAAGTGTTTTAGAAAGTATTTGAGTGATAAACTTCGAAACAAGGCACAACACACTGTCCATCACATCGTTTCCAGCGATAACGGAATTTCTTTTGTTTTTTGCTCTTGCTGCATATCATGCACCTCTTTGCAGATCCGAATTGTTTTACTGATTATTCCGCGGTTATTGGAAAGTGCCTTTCGCCGGCCGCGGTGGTTTAACGGTTCTAGGCGCTCAGTCCGGAACCGCGCGCCTGCTACGGTCAAAGGTTCGAATCCTGCCTCGGGCATAGATGTGTGTGATGTTAGTTAGGTTTAACTAGTACTACGTTCTAGGGGACTAATGACCTCAGAAGTTGAGTCCTATAGTGCTCAGAGCCATTTGCGCCAAAGTGCCTTTCTCGAAGTCTCAGCGGTTTTTCTTGGTGCGTTCGATGACCTCCTGAAGCTTTCCTTTCTTGGTGTTGCGTCTTTAAAAACTCACGAATGAGGTTAGATGAAATTCGCTGACTAAAGTACTCTTTTCGGTAAGAATCTTGTGAATAACGCGGATATTTGGAAGCATATGTCTAAGGAGTGAAAAAAAGAGTTTTTTTGTACCATTGCAGTGTTTTGTGAACACATTTCAGTGAACTAACTGGCATGTCCACAACACGCATTCCAGCACACGTTTTGGTTTAAATTTTTCAGCATTATTTATTGCTCCATTGTTACAGCTAATTTCATTGCAGCTGTATGACATGTCGTTGAGCAAACATTTCTTCATGCAACATCAAACCAGCCGTAGTGTCTGTTGACCTGAATTCCATCTCACCTTTTTGCAGTTTGGCTTCAAGTTTCGGCGTACCTTTCCTGCCCATGCGAATTGTATCTGGACTAGTGTAGCGGTTGCCCACATGTAACATGTGTGCTTTATACCTTTCATTTATCAAGAAAACCCTCGAAACATATATATCTGAATGCTAGCTAGCACCCGTGGCACTCTCCGTTCCTGTAGCATAAATACGAGGGACATTCAGTAAGGGAAGAGACAAAGTGATGTAGAAGTGAAACACTTCGTGGGAGGAGTTTTATACTTGCAAGTTTTTAGGTTCGCATCACTAGGACGAACCAACGGTAGCTGACGGACAAAAATTGTTTTCTTATAACCACACTATTCCATTTAACGATGGCGTGTCAGCCGGTCGGGGTGGGCGAGCGGTTGTAGGCGCTACAGTCTGAAACCGCGCGACCGGTACGGTCGCAGGTTCGAATCCTGCCTCGGGCATGGATGTGTGTCATGTCCTTAGGTTAGTTACGTTTAGGTAGTTCCAAGTTCTAGGGGACTGTTGACCTCAAGAGTTAAGTTCCATAGTGCTCAGAGCCATTTCTGATGGCGTGTCCGCTTGAAGTTTCCACATTAGTTGAAGACCTGAATAGAAGTTAGGGAGGGCACTGGACTAGGGTAGGCCGTGCAGCTGCGTTACCTTTACTATTGCGGTGGTGTAACAGTTAGCACAACTGTCTAGCAAACAAGCTCCTGGTCATACCACGATCTGTGAGGCAAGGCTGCCCCCTTTCCATGATGATATATGTTTCACTTTGTAACACCTGCTCCAGCGACTGCGCCAGCGTTTGGAAGGTACGATGTTGCACGGGCACCACTTCTGTTGCATGGCCTGTGCAGACGATCTTTATCTGCGCAGTGAGGATGAAGTTCGAGCAACTCTCACATGTGTAGCGACCTACCCTGAAGCATCGGGCAGCTCTCTCAACGTGACCAGATGTAAGGTCTTGGTCATTGGTAAGGGCCTACTGGAGAGAAGCGTCGCCCCCTTAGCGCCGTCGCCATTCACAGCCGATCTCCGTCGCTCAGCGTCTATCAACGGTAGGTGTTTGCTTCAGACCATTCAGACCATTCAGATCACCGGCTACCAGCCCTCGACATTATCCAACGCGCGCAATATGTGAACATATATCATCCCTCCCATATACCATACGTGGCTCAGGTACTAAGGGTCCAACTCACGTAGCCCCACATCTGTTGATGGCATTGGGCTCTTTCGTTAGCTCAGGGGTGTTATTCAAAGTGCAATATGAGTCCCTTGCACTCACAGGGAACCGTGGTGGGGTGGGACTGGTACACGTGTCGAGCAGATTCACGGTGCTGTACGTCAGCTCTCAACTAAGGCTCTGGCACCGTTGCCCGCAAAGCCTCACTGGACTCCCAATCCAAGACTTTGCGCGAGTCTTTTCGTCCGCCCCAGTTTTGGTCCCATCTCTTTTTTATCATACCCGCCGATTTTTCTGGGCTTCAGTTATGTCTACCGATCCTTACCACTTTCACTTTTATACCAGACGAAAACAGTTTACAAAGTGTTTCAGCAGTGGCGCCCGCCCAACCCCATCGAAATTAATCATCCCCACTGTTTGTAGTAGAATATACGGAAAGCGGTCCACGCACGCTTTCTCGCAACAGACGTCCAATCAGACTGGTACATCACAGTGTATGGCGAACAGGTTAATCGACGTTTACTGCATCGCATCTATCTTGCTGATTCCCCTCTCTGCACCCGCTACGAGTGGACGATGCCTGGACGCTAGCGCAGCGTATTTTGGCGTTTCTCTGCCGTCAACCATCCGTTCAGGTCGACATCCACGCAGTTTTATTCCCGGAGGGTATATTTTACCCCACCACCAAAACTCACTCTGTGGACTGCATCTGTGGCCACACGATCCGTTATCTTTCTCTTTCTGACAACAGGTCAGTGCTAGGATACTGGGATTGTCTCAAAGCGCGACACTGCGTCCTAACAGGCAATCCACGCGATAAGCAATACTTCTCCAATTTCTTAGGGAACACCTTCAATGATCCACTTTGCACCTGGAACGTCCAAGCCATGAGAAGCTGAAAACTGATCTGAACCTACCCGGACCGTACAGGACCGATAACGGAATCTACGCCCACTCAACGAGAAGACACATTTGAGTGAAACTTCCTGGCAGATTAAAACTTTGTGCTCGACCGAGACTCGAACTCGAGACCTTTGCCTTTCACGGGCAAGTGCTCTACAACTGAGCTACCCAAGCACGACTCACGCCCCGTTCTCACAGCTTTACTTCTGCCAGTACCTCGTCTCCTACCTTACAAACTTTACAGACGCTCTCGTGCGAACCTTGCAGAAAAAAATGGTTCAAATAGTTCTGAGCACTATGGGACTTAACATCTGCGGTCATCAGTCCCCTAGAACTTAGAACTACTTAAACCTAACTAACCTAAGGACATCAGACACATCCATGCCCGAGGCAGGATTCGAACCTGCGACCGTAGCAGTCGCGCGGTTCCAGACTGAGCGCCTAGAACCTTGCAGAACTAGCACTCCTGAAAGAAAGGGTACTGCGGAGACATGGCTTAGCCACAGCCTGGGGATGTTTTCAGAATGAGATTTTCATTCTGTGGTTAAGCCATGTCTCCGCAATATTCTTTCTTTCAGGAGTGCTAGGGGCCAACGCCTGAGGTTGTGGCTTTTTGTTTTTCTTTTGTTCTTTTTACTTAGGGTAATAGTGTCGATGGCAGTAATTCCTCCTTTCTTTCATTTGCTTTTCTACTTCCCGGGGAAAGAGAGGGAAATATGTAAGCAAGTAGAACCAGTTGAAGTCAAGGCAGTGGCACAAATTTTAATTCATTTCTTCAGCTTCTAACATTATCGCAGTTGAACAACATTCAGTATCCGTTATTTGCATTGTGAAGGCGAAAAACAGGCTAAAATATTTTCTCAAATGACTACAGTTTCGAACATGGCTGTTACTTGGCAGCCATATACTACTCTGAAGGGCCAAAGAAACTAGTACACCTGTCTAATATCGTATAGGGCCCCCATGAACACGCAGAAATGCCGCAAAAAAACGTGGCATCGTCTCGACTGATGTCTGAGGTAGTGCTGGAGGGAATTAACCCCATGAATCCTGCAGGGCTGTCCATAAATTCGTAAGGGTACTAGGAGGTGGAGACTTCTTCTGAACAGCACGTTGAAAAGCATCCCAGATCAGTAATGTTCACGTCTGGGGAATTTGGTCGCCAGCGAATGTGTTTAAACTCGGAAGAGTGTTCCTGGAGCCACCCTGGTGCAAATCTGGATGTGTCGGGTGTCGTATTAAATGTTCAAGTGTGTGTGAAATGTTACGGGACTTAACTGCTAAGGTATCAGTCCCTAAGCTTACACACTACTTAACCTAAACTATCCTAAGGACAAACACACACACACACACACACACACACACACACACACACACACACACACACACGCCCGAGGGAGGACTCGAAGCTCCGCTGGGACCAGCCGCACTGTCCATGACTGCAGCGCCTTAGCCTGCTCGGCTAATCCCGCGCGGCGGTGTCAGATTGTCCTGCTGGAATTGCCCAAGCCCGTCGGAATGTACGATGGACATGAATGGTTGCAGGTGATCAGACAGGGTGGTTGCATACGTGTCACCTGTCAGAGTCATATCTAGACGTATCAGGGATCCAATATCACTCCAACTGCACAAGCTTCCGCCAGGTTGTACAGTCCCCTTCTGACTTGGACTGCCCGTGGATTCATGAGGTTGTCTCCATACTTGTACACGTCCATCGGCTCGATACAATTCGAAACGAGACTCGCTTCCATTCATCAACAGTCCAATGTCCGTGTTGACGGGCCCAGGCGAGGCGTAAGCTTTGTGTTGTGCACTCATCTAGGGTAAACGATGAGTCTTCGGCTCCGAAAGCCCTTATCGATAATGTTTTTTGAATCGTTTGCACGCTGACACTTGTTTATGACCCTCCACGGAAACCTTCAGCAATCTGCGGAAGGGTTGCAGCTCTGTCACACTGAACGATTCTCTTCAGTCGTCGTTGGTCCCTTTGTTGCAGGATCTTTTTCCGGCCGCAGCGATATCGGAGATTTGTTGTTTTACCGGACTTGTTAACATCGAGTATAGATTTAAGTGTCAGGAAGTAGTTTCTGAAAGTATTTGTATGGAGTTTAGCCATGTATGGAAGTGAAACATGGACGATAAATAGTTTGGAAAATAAGAGAATAGAAGCTTTAGAAATGTGGTGCTACAGAAGAATTCTGAAGATTAGATGTGTAGATCACATAAGTAATGAGAGGTATTGAATAGAATTGGGGAGAATAGCAGCTTGTGGCACAACGTGACTAGAAGAAGGGATCGGTTGGTAGGAAATGTTCTCAGGCATCAAGGGATCACCAATTTAGTATTGGAGGACACCGTGGAGAGTAAAAATCATAGAGCGAGACCAAGAGATGAATACACTAAGCAGATTCAGAAGGATGTAGGTTGCAGTAAGTACTGGGAGACGAAGAAGCTTGCACAGGATGGAGTAGCATGGAGAGCTGCATCAAACTAGTCTCAGGACTGAAGACCACAACAGCAACAACAACAATGAATGTGAATGTGATCACTCCCAAGGAATTGATGAAAACGTAATAGTTTGTCAGATAAGCTGCAACAAATGAACGCAACAGTTTCACACTAACATAGTTTCTTTGTGCTCTGTCGAAATATACGTCTTTAAAGTTTTTGGAGTTGCGATCTGTTCTGGTAGTTTTGACTCTTGACTTCCTGTGTTGTAACATAGTTCGCTCCCGTTTCTGCCTATGAGACGTGTATGTGGTATCTCGCCTGCTATCACCATTCATCACATTTACTTGTCACGGTAATGTCTCCTTACCATATGACGCATACTCTATAACCAACTTATGACAACCGACAAGACTGCAGAAAGAGAACAAACATTTCAATGACCGGACGGAGAATTCATAACGTTGTGAAAAAAAAGGTAAATGGCACGAAAAAGGTTTGACAACGGCTGCCCCGCTAGCCACTCCAACACCGTGACAGCTTACCCATGACGCCGTTGCTGCACCAGGCTGCTCTTTATTGCATTTCCTGTTCTAGGACCGTTCACTGTTCTTACTTTGCTTCTTTTTCCGCAGTTCAGTAAACCTTCTTCCTGTTTTCATGCTTGATCTGTGTTCAGTTTTTGACGCCCTATCTACTGGCCCATCTCACCGTTAAATCTAGGCCGACCCCTATGGGAATAGTTTCCGCTGTTACTGTGATTGTGTGTTGCTCAGTCAACGAGAGGCAACGCCACCCTTAGCAGGAGAACACGGGGTCACCCTTTGTTTCGGCAGAATCAGCAATGGGGGCACCGTTGCACCGAAAGGACATTGAGGCAACCGTGAAAAGTTTTTCACTGAAAAGAATCTACCAAAATTGAAGCCGGTGGTAACTGAAAGCAGTGAAAACGTAGGTGTTGCTGTGGACTAACCGGAGACCGACAATGTGAATCGGTTACAGCTACCTGTATTGTTTATCTTAATTCAAAATGTTTGATGGCCCGTGAGAGCCAAACCTAATTAACTTAAGGACATCACACAACACCAAGTCATCACAAGGCAGAGAAAATACCTAACCTCGCCAGGAATCGAACCCGGGAACGTGGGCGCAGAAAGCGAGAACGTTACCGCACGACCACGAGCTGCGGACTCAATCCCACTTACCAATACCAATTACCCTTATTTGAGACACATATTTTGTAAACGGCGTCACGTGATCCCTAAGTGTTTGTTCAGTCTGGTGCAGGGGTCCTCTACTGTTCGCTGTAAGATCTCAGCTTGAAAACCGCGACAATGCGGCTTTTCTCGACAAATGCTGATATAAGAAAAAATGGTTAAATAGCACGCGGATAGAAAATTAAAAGAATTCTTACCGTCGTGTCGACGGACCTGCTGCAAGAATAATTTTCTCCGCAGCAGCCTGAGGACAACTCTCCTACAGACCACCAGAGGCCAATCTCACTGTGACAATAATTTTCTCCTCAGCAGATTGAAGACATGCATCGCCACATAAAGTGAAGTCAATCCAGCAAGTCGGGTAATAGTAACACTACATCTAGAATTTCAGCATCAACAACATTCTAATGCTTAACCTGCACACATGCCGAACAAGGAATTCTCACTAGCGACTATTGGAGTTGCCGACAATTTTACTCCGGTTGACAGAGTTTGTACTGCTCTACTCCTTCATGCCCTTTGGGTTTACTAAAAACAGTCACTTCCTGAATATATGAGGAGCGTTCAATAAGTAGAGCAACATGTTTTTTATCTGCCAGTTTCAGCTGAAAAAATACGGAATTTGTTTTGGGACATCGTTGAACAGCATATTCCCTCGTCAGACGCTATAGTTCCACAAAGTTCCTATAGATGACGGCGGTATACGTAGCCTTCAAAATGGCGGAGGTCGGTCCAAGCAGAGAGCTGCCATTAAGTTTCTCATAGAGGAAGACCAGAGCATCGCAGATATTCAAAGGCGCTTGCAGACCGCCAGTGAACAAAAGCACGATGAGTCACTGGGCGAACAGCCTGTCATCGTAGCAACAAGGTCGCGCAGACCTGTCCGATCTCCAGCGTGTCGGCCGGTCGCACACAGCTGTTGCTCCTGCAGTGTTGGAACGTGCGGACACTCTTATTCGAGGTGAACGACGGACAACAATCAAACTTCTCGCTGCTCAACTGGAGATCTCTGTTGGTAGTGCTGACACACTCGTCCACCGGCTGGGGTACTCAAGGTGCGTTCCCGCTCGGTTCCTCGCCACCTCACGGAAGACCAGAAAGAGCATCCATCTGTTTGGACCAATGAAGGACGCACTCTGTGGGAAGGAGTATATGGATGATGTTGAGATTATTCATGCAGAAAGACGTTGTCTCTAAAGTCGACCAGGAATACAGGCCCCAACGGTAAGGTGGTGGAAGGTCGTCACATTGAACGGAGATTATGTTGAAAAATAGAGTTCTATAGCCAAAGGGTGGGGAATAATGTGGTGTATTGAAACCCTGAATAAAACCATCCTGCTTTCAGAAAAAAATGGCGTTGTGTCACTTACTGAACGTACCTCGTAATTTATACCCTATAAAACCAATATCGTCTTCAGTGCAGGTTCAATATATAAATAAAATAGTATCCCACAACACAGAATCTTTATTTTAAAACCTTTCAAAACATTTAATGGAAGCACAGAATATTTTAAAATGTTAATTAACTTCTGGCGTGATTAATCACAAGAAACATTTCAGAAGAGCCGATATTACGCACACCCTTAGCCACAGATATAATACGCAAGCGTAACAGTACAACCATTACAAAAAAAGATTAAACAGCGTTATTGAAACTCATACCACAAAGACAACTTAAATTGCATTTTTTCCCACTATGAAAACCCAAGGGTAATAAAATAAATAAAAATTAAGGGTAACAAAGTAATGAAAAATGACAATGAGTAAGCTGTAGACAGTGGAACAACGTCTCAATGTAGGCAACCTTGACGCCAATCAGGAGTACTAATTTCATGCTGAATCAGCTACCTTTATTACTTCCAATGTGACTGAGTCACGTAGGCACATTTAATGCAGCCTTGACGCAAATATAGGGCATAAGACACTTTTGGTCATAAGGGAATCTCAATCTTTAGACGAGCCATTAATTCGGAGTGTGTCAAGCAAACCCACCATGCTGTCAAAGCGCTTGCACAATAGGTGCAACAAAGCGTTACAATAGCTCAGCGTAACGCTGTGAAGTGACAATCACTCTGATGATGTTGTTTTCGAAGGAGAGCTATGACTACCTTCTAGCAGCAGTTTATCGTAGGTCGCTGTAACAAGGAAGAGTAGCAACCGATTGGAAAAAAAAGCTCAGATAGTTCCTGATTTCAAGAAGCGTCATCGGAACACGAAGTTATAGGCCCACATCGCTGACGTTCGTCAGGTGTTGAAATACGGAACATGCTCACGCTCTATGACGTTTCTAGACAGCGAAACTCTCCTCTATAAAAATCCAACATCGATTTCGTAAACAGAGATCTTGCAAAACACATGTCATTCTTTTCGTCCATGATAACGCGAGAATCGCAGACCAAGGAACCTACGATGATACCATCTTTCTTGACTGCAGGGATATATTCGATACAGTCCCGCACTGTCGAGTAGTGAAAAAAGTTCGCGCTTCCCGAGTATAGAACTTGATTTGCGCCTGCATTCAAATCTCAACACGTTTTCCTTAGGTAAGTGAAGGTGACAGACGTAAAGGTAATTTTGAAGTACTGTAAAGGAGTGTTGTAGGGCAGTTACTGATGTACAGGATGACTATATATAAGGGGCCATTCGAAGGCCGTACAGTTCAGAATAGATATGCCAATGATGCAAAATGTCGTGAGCACTGAGGCAATGGTCCCACTTAAGCACCAGGTTGAGGAAACCTTTTTATTAAAAAAAAAAAAAAAAAAACACCACGTCATGCTGCATGTAGCAGTACTTAACTGCTTGCTGCATATACTCGTTCGGCAGGAATGGTTGATCCTTTAAGGCCCTTTTAAGGGACGATTGGCCTGATAAATGCTTGGGAAGAGATCAGGACTACAGGGCGGGTGCTCGAATGCCTCCCCACAGAGCTGGCGTAATTTCTCCGTAACTCCCAGATCGATCGGCGTCTTGTGTCGAACTGCTACCAGCACAGAGCATGGTGAATCATCCTACAACGGTATTTTTCGACAGATGAGCCGCCTAATACACACTTTTCATTTTCCATTGGGCGTCTACCAGTGTTTGTCCTTCAGAAGTCAAGAAAAGAATAACAACACGTTGGTGGTGTTTGGATGCATTTGGTAATAATGTCGCCATAGTTCAAGTTTGCACGTTTACTTTAAGCAGTTCGGGAAGACACGAATGCCACACTAATTCCTTGCCTACGTGTCGGTGCTGATATACCAGCATGGAAGTCGAGCTACGTTTCATGTACGCTGCAGCAACGCTCTCAAACGGAAACTTTTTGATCGTCCCATTCCCCATATAATTACAGTTTCACTTTCAGAACACTGTACAAAAAATAAAAATAAAATAAAATAAAAGCCACGCAGAACGACACTAAAATGTGGAGGAATATAATCGATGAAGATGCAAACGTTGTGGAGAAAAAAACGAGAACTTTCCTACCAGACGCCGCTGTAAGCGTCAGAACGTAAATGTGTTTGGCTGCAAATGACAGAGGAATCATGCTGCGCCGACCATGAGGCGAGCTGCGCTGCCTTTGGCTTGCGTTTAATCCTTACTGCTGTCCCATACTCAATTTTTGTATCGCTCTCTTTTTTGGTTTTAGAAAACCAAACGAAGAGCACGTTTGCTGACACTGACTCTGGTGGGCTGTTTGAATTTGCGCGCAACGGTTGAATGATTAACTTCAGTGTCAATTAATTCTGAAACGACACAACATATCCACTTCTTTTTCTTTTATTTCTCATCACAACGTACTCTGTAACACTGTTACGTGGTACCGTTCGATACGTCCTACCGAATCTTTTTCTTTTATTCTACATTTTCATCTACCGGATACTTCTGCTTTTCACAGTAAAGTGCCCGGGAGAGGGTTCAATGAATCACCTTCAACCTGTCTCTCTACGGTTCCACTCTTGAACAACGCGCGGGAAAAACGAGCACTTAAATTTTACTGTGGCAGCCCTGATTTATCTTATTTCATAGCGATGATCATTTCTCCCTCTACAGGAGGGTGCCAACAGAGTGTTTTCGCCATCGAAGGAGAAAACGGGTGATTGAAATTTCATGAGAAGATCTCGTCGCAACGAAAAACGCCTTTGTTTTAATGATTGCCACTTCATGCATCGTGTCTGTGGCACTATCTCCCCTATTTCGCGATAACACAACTACCCTCCTCTGAAATTTTTTCATATCATCCGTCAGTCCCACATGATGCGGATCCCACACCGCACAGCAATACTCTAGAATAGGGCGGACAAGCGTTGTGTAAGCAGTTTCTTTAGTAGACCTGTTGCACCTTCTACGTGTTCTGCCAATGAATCGCAGTCTTTGGTTTGCTCTGTCCACGACATTATCTATGTGATCTTTGCAAATGAAGTTATTTGTAATTGTAGTCGCAATTTTTTAATTGAGTTTACAGCCTTCAGATTTGTGTGACTTATCGCGTAATCGAAATTTAGCGGATTTCTTTTAGTACTCGTGTGAATAACTTCACACATTTTTTTTACTCAGGGTCAATTACCACTTTTCGCACCGTACTGGTATCTTATCTAGATAATTTTGAAATTCGTTTTGGTCACCTGATGACTTAACAAGACGGTAAATAACAGCATCATCTGCAAACAATCTAATAAGGCTACTCAGATTGTCTCCCATGTCGTTAATATACACTCCTGGAAATTGAAATAAGAACACCGTGAATTCATTGTCCCAGGAAGGGGAAACTTTATTGACACATTCCTGGGGTCAGATACATCACATGATCACAATGACAGAACCACAGGCACATAGACACAGGCAACAGAGCATGCACAATGTCGGCACTAGTACAGTGTACATCCACCTTTCGCAGAAATGCGGGCTGCTATTCTCCCATGGAGACGATCGTAGAGATGCTGGATGTAGTCCTGTGGAACGGCTTGCCATGCCATTTCCACCTGGCGCCTCAGATGGACCAGCGTTCGTGCTGGACGTGCACACCGCGTGAGACGACGCTTCACCCAGTCCCAAACGTGCTCAATGGGGGACAGATCCGGAGATCTTGCTGGCCAGGGTAGTTGACTTACACCTTCTAGAGCATGTTGGGTGGCACGGGATACATGCGGACGTGCATTGTCCTGTTGGAACAGCAAGTTCCCTTGCCGGTCTAGGAATGGTAGAACGATGGGTTCGATGACGGTTTGGATGTACCGTGCACTATTCAGTGTCCCCTCGACGATCACCAGAGGTGTACGGCCAGTGTAGGAGATCGCTCCCCACACCATGATGCCGGGTGTTGGTCCTGTATGCCTCGGTCGTATGCAGTGCTGATTGTGGCGCTCACCTGCACGGCGCCAAACACGCATACGACCATCATTGGCACCAAGGCAGAAGCGACTCTCATCGCTGAAGACGACACGTCTCCATTCGTCCCTCCATTCACGCCTGTCGCGACACCACTGGAGGCGGGCTGCACGATGTTGGGGCGTGAGCGGAAGACGGCCTAACGGTGTGCGGGACCGTAGCCCAGCTTCATGGAGACGGTTGCGAATGGTCCTCGCTGATACCCCAGGAGCAACAGTGTCCCTAATTTGCTGGGAAGTGGCGGTGCGGTCCCCTACGGCACTGGGTAGGATCCTACGGTCTTGGCGTGCATCCGTGCGTCGCTGCGGTCCGGTCCCAGGTCGACGGGCACGTGCACCTTCCGCCGACCACTGGCGACAACATCGATGTACTGTGGAGACCTCACGCCCCACGTGTTGAGCAATTCGGCGGTACGTCCACCCGGCCTCCCGCATGCCCACTATACGCCCTCGCTCAAAGTCTGTCAACTGCACATACGGTTCACGTCCACGCTGTCGCGGCATGCTACCAGTGTTGAAGACTGCGATGGAGCTCCGTATGCCACGGCAAACTGGCTGACACTGACGGCGGCGGTGCACAAATGCTGCGCAGCTAGCGCCATTCGACGGCCAACACCGCGGTTCCTGGTGTGTCCGCTGTGCCGTGCGTGTGATCATTGCTTGTACAGCCCTCTCGCAGTGTCCGGAGCAAGTATGGTGGGTCTGACACACCGGTGTCAATGTGTTCTTTTTTCCATTTCCAGGAGTGTAGATCAGGAACAATAAAGGGCCTATAACACTTCCTTAGGATATTACTTCTGTTTTACTCGATGTCTTTCTGTCTATTAGTACGAACTGTGACCTTTCTGACAGGAAATCACGAATCCAGTCGCATAACCGAGGCGATATTCCATAGGCACGCAGTTTGGTTAGCAGTCGCCTGTGAAGAATGGAGTCGAAAGCTTTCTGGAAATTTTAAAATATGGGATCAATTTGACTTCCCCTGTCGATACCGCTCATTACTTCATGAGTATAAAGAGGTATTTGTGTTTCACAAGAACGATATTTTCTGAATCCGTACTGACTACGTGTCAATAAACCGTTTTCTTCGAGGTAATTCACAATGCAAATCATAATTTTCCATCAGGACGTACCATGTAACACCGTTACAACTTTTTCAGACTGTTTCTGACCACTCTCTATACAGGGTTATTTTATTTAAAGTTCTAATTTGAAAAATGGTGTAAAAAATGAACCACTGCTCGGAATGACATCAAATTTGAGCGGAATTTTGTCGAAGGTGGGGGAAATGTTAATGAAACAAAAAAATTAACAAAAATTTTACCACTAGTTGGTGTTGTGAGCGCTATAATGTGCAAAATAAAAGAGGCGAGGTAGACGGCTGTTTCTTTGTTTGCGTCTGAGAAGCTCAGCATGACTGACTAAATGCCGGATCGCTGGCTGCTGGTGAAGGTCTTTTAACGTTAAATGTGCGCCAGTAGCTCTGAAAAAGTTCCGGACACTCAAGGGTATGAAAAAAGGCGTTGGTCCGATGTGTGGCAGGTGTCTGGAGAAAATTATGACGAAATTCGAAAATACAAATTCTTTTGAAGTGTAATGCACAGGAGAGAGTAGAAGACGTGGTCACAGCATTGTTATAGGAGTCGAGCGGTGATGAGCAAACATAGACTGCACAGAGAATTGCCTGATCTTTGAAAACGGCTACGAACAAGGTGAATAAAACTCTGCGAAACATCCCGCATTGCAACCCGTACAAAATTAGAACTGTCTCACGCTGACTTGCCAGTTTGTTCAAGAATTCCTTGGTCGCGTCAGAGTGGGTAGTGAATGGCCATTGGACGTTCTGGGCAGGCAATGCCCATTTTCACCTCCAAGGACAGGTCAGTCCACAGAACTGAAGAATACGGTCATAGGGAAATCGCACTCAAACCAACCGGTAGCACCTGATTCCGCAACGGTGACTGTGTGGTGCGGGTTGACGGCATTATTTATGGTAAGGCGTATTTTTTTCGAGGAGATGAGTCCTGCAGGTCCTGTTACCTGTTACGCCACTGGTACACGCTGTGAGAGTCTTTTTGAGCTCCAACGTCATTCAAACCCTTCTACGCTGTGGATGTGTGGATGGGATAACATTCTGTGCAAGGTAGCGCTTCTCCGCACACTGCACAACTAGTGACACAGAATATGGAGAGACATTTTGGAGCCTTTAGAGTTATCAGCTGTCGTTTCCCCATAGGCTGGCCGCCCAGATCGTCTTGTCTTAATACATGCGACTTCTGTAGAGGGGTTATCTGAAAATGCTGTGTAGCATTTGTAATAGGAGCTCAACAGAAGAACGCAGTGCATTCTAAACGTTGATGAATATCTTATCTGTCAGTCACAGAAAGGAATATATGTAAAAACTATGTCAGTTTTGTTTTGTTGCAGAGCAATCAAAATCCATCTGCAACAACTTCTTGTTCAGTCGGCCAATTTTTTCAATCTTTTTCGTTTTTTTTATAATCATGGATAGCAAAAAATCAGAATTAGAGTCAGAGTGCTAATAAAGTAATACTAAATATTTTACATACAATAACATTGGCAAAACGAAAATTATACTCTTTCAAACGTTTCATAATTTATTTTTTATAAATGTTTCTATTGCTTGCTTGGCCTTTCATATCTCAAGTTTCAAATGCGCCGAATTTTGATTATTATTATTACCTGCATGCTATTAGTTCTAAATCATTTAAAACAGTGAGATCCTGTAATACCTATTTGTTAACTTGATGTGTTTTCCCGGTGTAGGGAGATGTTAGTGAGAATAAAATAACTTTATAGTAGTAGTAGTAGCAGCAATAGCAGAGGGAGAGAGAGAGACAGAGAGAGAGAGAGAGAGAGAGAGAGAGATACCACTGTTAACCACTTTTGCAACGGTTATTTCTATTTTTCAGATTATTAATTTTCATTTTCTTTACCGATTGTTTGATTGTATTCAGCAATTTGAAACCATAGTAAGCGTTTGTGTTTTCTATTACGTAAAGTGATTCTGTTGATTTTGTGTGTGAACTGTTTCGGCAGCATACATTTGTTCAGGCAAGTTCTGTAATAATTTCTGCTCTGATAACCAAGTGAATAATGAACAGAGTTTTTTCAGTTGGAATGAAGACTTGTCTGAAGTGGTTTGGATAATAAAACTTAACGTTATGTTTGTTTATTATTAACTTCATATGATCTTCACAAGTGTTGCTGCCATACTATTACTCAGAAACGAATATCCAAAATATTGTCTGGAACTGTCAAACAAAAATGTCTGTTGCTGCTCCCGTTAGTCTACGAACAACATCCGAAATGCCAAAAAAAAAAAAAAAAAAATGTCAGCCTCACCTGCGACAGCTGCTTTTGTGATAGTAGCTTGTCAAAATGACGAAGAGTCGTATGAATCAAATCATAATTTGTACAATTTCAAATGACAGTGGAGGCCAATCTTCAACTTAATTCAGTGAATCAATAGAATTATAGTAACCATTAGAGATTGCCAGTTCTCTCGGATGCTAATCGTGTTCATAATGTGTTGGTCGAACCTCTCTGATACTGGTACGGAAGGGTTAAAAACAGAAATCACTATAAAATGTCTCAATAATAATTGAACACAAAGTGTTGATACGCACATGAAGTGATTGCTTTTGTTTAGTAGAATGTAAACACGGAATTAGATTTTGTCAAGCCAAAAATTATAGGTATATTTTTTTATCAGCGTTCAACGCTTTAATTAATTGATGCTAATAAAAACAGCTCTTTGAGATGAAAGAAGTGATCTACTTGAAGATATCTTGACCTCTTATATCGATTGTGAAACCTCAAATGCTCCAGAATGTTGTCTGTCTGAAAGTAAGCTTAGCTGTGCGCTTACAGTAGGCATCGTCGGAATAGTTCATGGAAGCTATACCCCCACAAAACCTGTTATGTCACTACGAATACGACTTGATTCTAACTTGCAATAAATGTCTGTACTCTTTCGGAAAATATGTTTGTTGGTAATAATTCCTTGACAGGAAACCAAGTGTGAAGACTTAAATTATAAGATGACAGCTGATAATGTAAATGTAAGTGGAAGTCTGAAATTTCGAGCAGTTTTATATTGTAGCCCAAAGTATGTAGGGCCTCATAGAAACAAAATTTTACCACTCGAAAATTTTGGTTATGATGAACAAAGCGACACCAGTCTAAACAAATTAATTAAATGTCGATTGAGAGCTTCCAGTAATAATCAGACCAGTAAAATGGATGGAGCATTCCACGGAATTTTAATACTAAAGACTGCAACATGTGTGATAATAGAACAGAACTGGCGCTATTCGTTGATCATGATCAAGACCACGTGTGGCCTAGATCTTTCGTACTGTTTTTGGATGAAAGGGATTTCCTTCTGATCGCTGTGCAACTTACACAATGGGAAACAGATGTGGTGGATCTTTAAATATACTCTTTCTTGAATAGTATCGTCTTCTGCAGCAAGTGGCGGTGACCGGATGTTGTGGTTGTGATGTTCCTGCAGGAAGCGGAGGTGGGTTGTTTGTTCGTTTTACTTTATCTCTTGTTATATCCTAGTGACAATTTTTAGATTTCCTGGTAAACCGTCGCTCTTAAACTTCTCAGCCATTGTTACGAGTCTTCATTTTTGGTGCTACGTTATTCGTAAATCAAATGCAATTATGGTCAGTAAACACTGGTATACATGTTACACAATTAATTAGAACGGCTGTTCTGTAGTGCCTATCATCTCCGTGGGGTCGCAGGCCTATAATTTTTATCGTTTCCTAATCGTCCATTCACTCGTCTTGATGGAGACCACTTAGTATTGCTTCTGGACGTTTCGTTTCCCTTAACGAGCCGAAAATGAAAATCAGTTTCACCTGCCAATACTAGTCTTTAGTCAACCCACGCAGCAAACGCATATAAACTACTGACAAGGGTAACCTGAAGATAGTCGTAAAAAGTTGCCTGCGGTCTTGATTCTGCTTATTGACATTTCAGCTTCCCGAAGCTGAAAAACTCTTACTTAATAGAAGAGCGAGGCAACAATGAAATTTTTCATTGAAATGATAACCACACTTCCAAGACAATGCCATTTATTTCTATAAGTTAACTCTTTTGCTCAAACACACAAGATGAACAGTGAAAGTTTATACTAATGAGGTTCTCTCTTCAGCACCTGGCACAATCCAGATTCTAAATTGTACCAAAGGTCGATTAATAGCAGTTGCTGTTTGTATTAAACAACGTCAAGATCAATCACCTATAGTTTTGTTTGCCTATAAAGTGGAAACTAATGCTCCACGCTGATTTTGGACACAGGTGACAAGGAAAACCTCAAGAATTCCGGAGAATTAAGACAATAACATCACGTAGTGTTTTAGATGTTCTTGACGTCTACACGAAAGTTCAAATTCATCAAATAAAAATGGAATACCAACAAAGTCCCTCTCACGAATACGTTGGCTTTTTTTGGTACACAGTTACCTGATGCCCGCGCTCTGGCTATAACAAAGTACTCGTGTTCACAACTTCCATCACTGTAGACTGATGCGTTTTTGTTCTTCGGTGCGGGGGCAAAAGAAACGCACTAGGCCTATTTGCAGCAGGTAGCACACACAACTGTCTACTCAAAAGGCATCGCTGCGCCGCGCCAAATTTCATATGTTTCCCAATTAGGATTCTACTCACGTCCTATCTTTTCATGTATTAGATTACTGGTTATGGAATATACTGTTTAAATTTGGGACGATTATTAAAACAGATATGGCTTCTACAAATTTTTAATGGAACTATGAGTAGTCCTTTTCCTCCAAACTGGTCACGTTCTCGCTTTTGTACCACTCAGTATAACACTGATTTTTACAGAAACTTTGCAAGTCGACTCTTGCTTTAATCACAGATATATGCCTGACTGGAGATAATGTTGTTATCTTTCCATATTATCTTGTCACAGACCTTCAAATGGTGTTCTGCTCGCATGAGTCTTCTACATGATTTAGTGCATTTACTCATAGCGGTTTTGTTGCCCTAAGCAGCAAAGCAAATTAATAATGAAATTAATTCATTTAATTACATTGAACCTTAAATTGCTGGTGTATCCATGTACCGTCAAGGTAAAATAAAAACAGTGAACAGTAGAGGGAGTATGAATGAGAACAGTCGTGTATTTAAGTTTCCAAAATAATCACAAGTTTTATTAAACCTTTCGTACCTACAGCTGATAAATCTTGCAGAAAAATGGCAATTCAAGTCAGTTATTGAATGACAGCTGATAAATCGTGCAGAAAAATGACAAATACAAGTCAGTTATTGAATTGTGTTTGATAGGCAAAGCACATATTGGGGTGGAAGCTTTACGAATTCTCCTCTGAACGAATCCCTTTTAAGCCGGCCATAGTGGCCGTACGGTTCTAGGCGCTGCAGTCTGGAACCGCGAGACCGCTACGGTCGCAGGTTCGAATCCTGCCTCGGGCATGGATGTGTGTGATGTCCTTAGGTTAGTTAGGTTTAAGTAGTTCTAAGTTCTAGGGGACTAATGACTTCAGAAGTTGAGTCCCATAGTGCTGAGAGCCATTTGAACCATAATCCCTTTTGCAAGACAGTCTGACTTCATTTGGATGAATCCACTATGAGGCCACTTTATGAATCAAATGTGATCACCTATACCACAACCTACCCTTCATCTGAACAGGCAGCAGTGAATATCACTTTACAACACAACGCCGGTGCAGCAGTACTTCACCCTATCACCTTGGTTCAGGCAGCTCCAGAAAACGACGCACTGTGGACGAGGAGCGGTGTGCTGCGGCAGCTATAATGTTTGACATGTCCATGAAAGTTTGCAAAGTAATTGGGCTGTCGTTCTGACTATCAGAAAGCTGGAAACTTCCCTGTCAGACCCTTGAAATCCTGGCAGATTTCAGTGTGAGGTGCACCCATTCGCTGGTCTGACCAAACCAATTTGACTCACAGGCATGAAGGCATGTACTGGAATTGTCAAGCGTCAGATGGCCGACTCAGGATGAATAAGTTCACCCTCCTGACACACGATACGCCCGAAATGGTAGGCTGTTTCACTGTCGCTTCTGTTGGAAACTGTCACACGCCTTTAATACACCACAAGATACAAACCACAAGTCTCACACACTGGGGAAGGACCTGATGGTCTCCACCAGGGGAGGACCAGAAGACTACGTTCCCTGAAGAAAATCACAACTACTTTTCAGCAAGCTTGATATGGGAGCTGAATTAGCAAAACCAAACCGCGCCCACATAGCACAAACCAATCAAACTGTATTCTACTGATTGAGTTTCCTCTCTTGATTGTTCTGTGGCCCTGGTACCCAATCCAGATACAGGACTGGGGCTCCCATGGTTGGGACGAAGCCTCTTCTTTGCGCATACTGAGAGGAGCCAATAGCGCCACCAGATATCTCTCGCATGAAAAAAGAAGATATTAGTCTAGGGACGCGTCGTTCTATGGTAAGCAGAGTCACGTTTTGGCAAAAAGTGTCTACGTAGATGGGATCACAGTCCTTCATGTACAGAGTGGTCTAATGTTTCTGGGTTGACAATTTCCAATTTCTGAAAGAAGGCTGTTAAGCTTTGTACACAGTCTTGCCTGTGAAATATATGTTTTTTTGCCGCTCGCTAAAAAGAACCTGACGACGTCCTCGTGTCAAAAAGGTGTTATAATCCT
The DNA here is from genome assembly GCF_023897955.1 of Schistocerca gregaria. Classification (NCBI taxonomy): domain Eukaryota; kingdom Metazoa; phylum Arthropoda; class Insecta; order Orthoptera; family Acrididae; genus Schistocerca; species Schistocerca gregaria. The sequence goes on along the minus strand of NC_064925.1, from coordinate 567,692,921 downwards.
TCCCTATCGTCGCAGCTTCTAACATGAGAATACACGGATTTCATGACCTTCCCACCATTTGCACAAAAGCTCAGATTACAGCAGTCTATCTTAAAATGCCTCCTCTACCCAATTTCAGCCATCCGGCCATTTTCTCCAATGGACTGGCGCCTGGCCCAGGTAAAATGTTTTGTGAACCTTCCACCCGATCCTAAGCGGAAGGAGGAGAGAGTTTCGGCCAGAAGTCGCTCTGTAGGTAAGATCCACAGAAACACTCGCATGGCCAGGTCGCTGCGCTCAGCATTTATGGCCCCCAATTTGACTCGCTCTCTGTTTTCAGTCATCTCTGCTACAGCCCCACAGGTAAAAGCTCTCTACAGCTTACACAGCTATGAACTGTCACGAAAAAATACACAATATTTCAACATAATTTCAGATGTGTTAGTAATAACTAGCATTATGCTATTTAAGGGGTGGAAATCTACATAGAATAAGTACGTTAAAAGAAATAATAATAATAATAATAATAATAATAAACCTCGTGGAGGCCCGGTAAAAGAATAGGCCTCCGGTATGTTCTGCCAGTCGTAAAAGGCTACAAAAGAACAGACCACTAATACGGCGAACTCCCCTTTTAGTGTGATTAGTTGGTTCAGGACAGAACTAGTGAAGCATTGGAAAAGCGCTGTCGTGGTCGGGGACGACGCTTGAACACTGTGCCCGTCCACAATGGTAACGACACTGCTAGCCACACGGAAAATGATTTAAACCCAAATAGAGGTGTTTTGCAGAATACGCTTCCTGCAACCACTCTAGAAGTAAAACAAAGACAGAGGGTGAGATGATCAGATGAAGTTAACCGACACCTCATATTCTGTTATTACCAAGTAACAAACTTAGGAACCAACGCCGGCCGCGGTGGTCTCGCGGTTCTAGGCGCGCAGTCCGGAACCGTGCGGCTGCTACGGTCGCAGGTTCGAATCCTGCCTCGGGCATGGATGTGTGTGATGTCCTTAGGTTAGTTAGGTTTAAGTAGTTCTAAGTTCTAGGGGACTAATGACCACAGCAGTTGAGTCCCATAGTGCTCAGAGCCATTTGAACCATTTTTTTAGGAACCAACACAATTGGATACAGATCACAAGTATACACAACATTTATTACTAGATACCCAGAATTAAAATGTTTAACAGAACAACGACTAGCTGATCAGATCCGTGTAATAATAAAAAATAACAGGATACCCCAGTCAGAATTAGAAAACATCAAACAACAAGTACAACAAATACTGGAACAAGATAATGTGCAATCAGAAGAAGAAGAAGAAAATACAGTAATGGACTCAAACATCCCAGAGCAAACAAACAAAGAACAAGACGCATCAGTTAAACAATCAGAGGAAAATGAAATCTTAAGACAGCCACCAGAACAAGCACAAATACCAAACGAAGTGACACACATGTTAGATATGGAAGAAAAATTTCATCTGACATATATAGAATACAAAGACACAAATACAGACATTAGACCCCAAATAACCCACAAGTCGAAACAACAATAACAACTATCAACACAATCATACACAACAAAATAAATGAAAATTCAACTATGGAAGAGTTACAACTACTGGTTTATATAGGAGCACTCACTACACTAAATATACACACTAGGCAGAGATCATAACCAACCAACACACAGAAGAAACCCACAAAACCAGCATGGCAACACAGGCTACAATCAGAATAGAAAAACTGAGAAAAGACATTGGACAGCTAACACAATTTATAAGAAATGAAATATGAGACAAAAAACGAAAAAGGTTAGGTAAAATCTCACAACAAGAAGCGATAGAGCGATTAGATGAAAAGAAGCAGAAATTACAAGCATTGGCCAAACGACTTAGAAGATACAAAAAAAAGAAAAAAAGAAAATAGAAGGAAACAAAACCAAACATTCAACACAAACCAAAAGAAATTTTATCAGACAATAGATAACACACACATTAAAATAGACAATCCACCAAACATAACAGACATGGAACATTTCTGGAGCAATATATGGTCAAACCTAGTACAGCATAACAGGCATGCACGGTGGATACAAGCAGAAACAGACACATACAAGATGATACCACAAATGCCTGAAGTGATAACTTTGCAACATGAAGTCACCCAAACAATTAATTCTACGCACAATTGGAAAGCCCCTGGAAAAGATAAAATAGCAAATTTCTGGCTAAAGAAGTTCACCTCAACACATTCACATCCAACTAAATTATTTAACAGTTACATTGCAGACCCATACACAGTCTCTGATACACTTACACAAGGAATAACTTATCTAAAGCCTAAAGATCAAGCAGACACAGCAAACCCAGCAAAATATCGCCCCATAACATGCCTACCAGCAACATACAAAATATTAACTGCAGTCATTACACAAAAATTAATGACACATACAACACAGAACAAAGTTATAAATGAAGAACAAAAAGGGTGTTGCAAAGGAGCACGAGGATGTAAAGAGCCAGTGGTAATAGATGCAGAGGTGACATATCAAGCTAAAACTAACCAAAGGTCGCTACACTACGCATACATTGATTATCAAAAAGCTTTTGGTAGTGTACCCCACTCATGGTTACTACAGATATTGGAAATATACAAAGTAGATCCTAAATTGATACAGTTCCTAAACATAGTAATGAAAAATTGGAAAACAACACTTAATATCCAAACAAATTCAAGTAATATCACAGCCAATACAGATTAAGAGTGGAATATACCAAAGAGACTCATTAAGTCTTTCCTGGTTATGCCTTGCTCTGAACCCACTATCCAACATGCTAAATAATACAAATTATCGATATAATATTACTGGAACATACCAAAACAAAATCACACATTTGGTATAAATGGATGATCGAAAACTACTGGCAGCAACTAATCAACAATTCAACCAATTACCAAAGATAACAGAAGTATTCAGCAATGATATAAATATGGCTTTTGGAACAGACAAATGTAAGAAAAATAGCATAGTCAAGGGAAAACACACTAAACAAGAAGATTACATATTGGATAACCACAGCGACTGCAAAGAAGCGATGGAAAAAACAGGTGTCTATAAATATCTAGGATACAGGGAAAAAATAGGAATAGAAAATACAAATATTAAACAAGAACTAAAAGAAAAATATGGACAAAGACTAACAAAAATACTGAAAACAGAATTGACAGCAAGAAACAATACAAAAGCTATAAATACTTATGCTATACCAATATTGACCTATTCATCTGGAGTAGTGAAATGGAGTAACACAGAACTAGAAGCACTCAATACACAATAACACAGAACTAGAAGCACTCAATACACTTACACGATCACAATGCCACAAATATAGAATACATCACATACATTCGGCAACAGAAAGATTCACATTAAGCAGAAAGGAAGGAGGAAGGGGATTTATCGACATAAAAAAACCTGCATTATGGACAGGTAGACAGTTTAAGAAAATTCTTTATAGAACGAGCAGAAACTAGCAAAATACACAAAGCAATCACTCATATAAATACATCAGCTACACCATTGCAATTTCATAACCACTTCTACAACCCTTTACTTCACATAACATCAACAGATACAAAGAAAGTAAATTGAAAAAAGAAAACACTACATGGCAAGCACCCGTATCATCTAACACAGCCACACATCGAGGAAGACGCATCCAACACATGGCTAAGAAAAGGCAATATATACAGTGAGACGGAAGGATTCATGATTGCAATACAGGATCAAACAATAAACACCAGATATTACAGCAAGCATATTACTAAAGATCCCAATACCACAACAGATAAATGTAGAATTCGCAAACAACAAATAGAAACAGTAGATCACATCACAAGCGGATGTACAATACTAGCAAATGTAGAATAGCCCAGACGACATGACAATGTAGCAAAAATAATACATCAACAACTTGCCATACAACATAAACTAATAAAACAACACGTTCCCACATACAAGTATGTACCACAAAATGTACTGGAGAATGATGAATACAAATTATACTGGAACAGAACCATTATAACAGATAAAACAACTCCACATAACAAACCTGACATCATACTCACCAATAAAAAGAAGAAATTAACACAACTAATCGAAATATCCATACCCAATACAACAAATATACAGAAGAAAACAGGAGAAAAAATTGAAAAATACATCCAACTGGCTGAGGAAGTCAAGCACATGTGGCAACAGGATAAAGTTACCATTATACCAATTATACTATCAACTACAGGAGTCATACCACACAATATCCACCAGTACATCAAAGCAATACAGCTACATCCAAACGTATATAGACAGCTACAGAAATCTGTAATTATTGATACATGTTCAATTGTCCGAAAGTTCCTAAATGCAACGTAACATATACCGTACAGTTAAAAGGAAGTCACGCTTGATCAAGGTCCGCGTCACTTTTATTTTTGACCAGACATAACGTCTGAGAAAAGAAAGAATAATAATAATAACAATTAAAAAATCCTGCATACTACGACTTGGCCATCTGGCGCACAGATATCTGTTCATACGGAATCCAGAAGGCACACACTACTGGTCTGTTACACTATGCAGTTGTGGTAGACCGCAAATATTTTAATTTATAATTGTGGACTACACTATACTACTGTAATTGGTGCTGCACCTATCATTTGTCTGTATGGACAGCCCCCAGTGCACTGAGGTGGAAGGGCTGTGATGCTGTGGCACCCGAGGTGTTAAGATTGGGAGATGGATATCAAGGCTCTCAGGAAATTCTTCCTGATCCTCCAGAGCCTCATCTCCTCACTGCTTACAGAAGGTTGTTGTAGGTGGGTGTTCTGCTGTGGCGCGTCTTATTATTATGATGTAAGGCCTCGCCTTCGTTGTCTTTCAGCCACTTAGGCTTACAGTTCATAAGCTTATAGCTGTGCACGGGATCACTTTATGCCCCAGTTCCTCATTCCTTATTGTATTATAGACTGTTCCATTTCCAAATGCAATGTCATGGACTGTAACCATCTTGTCTAACGGGACACATCCAGACGATGTGATCCGGGGTACTGATTGCTCCGGGTGTTTCTGGTGCGTTGTCGTATATTAATAAGTAGCTGGGCTACGGGAAACGAAAAAACGACTATCTCTATTAGTTCGTACGAGCCCTGATTTCTCTATCTTGACTTACGGTCCTTACGTGATATGCACGTTTGTGGTAATATCGTTCTGCTGTCTGCCGCAACCACCAATCTTCGAATTTTCGTCAATAGCTTTTCACGAGAGGGTCATCATCTTCCCCCCAGGGATACCTATTTCAGTTCACGAAGCATTTGCGTAACACTCGCATGTTGGTCGAACCTACCGGTAACAAATCCAGCAGCACGCTTCTGAATTTCTCAGGTGTCTTCCTTTAATCCAGGATCCGGCCCGCGATGTCAGTTCATCCGGTGCGCCAACGGTCCCTGAATTTGCTTGATCGAAAGTATGGAACATGGCGCGTTGCGACATATTGTAAATTTAAATATTATATTTAGAATACTAGAAGATCTTCCCAGTGTGGCGACTTATTGGCTATTATGTGCCTTACATTTACTATGTTCAACAATCAAGAATCACTCATTCCGGGCGCTCTGTTCACAAACTGCATCACAAATTAGCAAGCACATTGTGGGAAAAACTTCGATACTGCTGTGTACTGATAACAGTCACGTCTGCTGCGACCTTCTTTAGGCAGTGCACTAAGTACCGTCAGCCCCGCGCCTTTTTTTAAAGGAAACTGATTCTGAATTCGGTGACTCTTGTTACTATACAACTGTGAGGTGGCTCAGTGTTGCAGAGTCCTGTTTCGTGTTTACAAGCTCCGAAACGAAACACAAATGTTTGTCACTCAAAAAAGATAGAGCAGATCTATAGGTGTCATATTTTACCTGGCTGGGAAAACAATTTTTGATCGACATCACATCCCACAAGAATCAACTGAACGTGAAACTTCATGGCAAGGATGACTTTATCTGTGAACTCTACAGAGTCATCAAAGGATTACGGAAGAAGCTGCTATTGTTTGAGGTACAACTGGACGCGGAAAACTTGTGTTATGTTCACTGTTTCAGTGAGTTTCGTGCAAGAAACGTCGAACACATCAACCTTGATTTTCAGGAAAAAAAAATTATTCGTGGCTTGAAAAGTATTTTTGGGGAGATTTTCAGATAAAAAGTTTTCGGTGATGTTGAGCCATAGTCGTGTCATACTGTTTAAGAGAGTAAACCGCCATTTGACTGTGTATTACTATATTTATCTTTTGTACAATTTAAATTCCGGTTTTTATTTCATTCTCAAGCACAACGTTAAAAGTGCTAAAAGATCTTGACAGAAACCTGTTCCAGAATCCTTTTGATTGTAATCTTGTTGATGTGCCAGTTGAACTACAGATGGATCTCATTGACTGCAAGCAGGTGACTTATTGACAGAGAAACACAGAGAAGGAGAACTTTTTTAATTTTACCTACGCTTACCTAGTGTGGAGTTTCCGAAACTGAAGAACTTGCCATTGATATGGCATCAGTGTCTGTAACATTGTATGTGAACAACCGTTTTCGAAAATGAGGTACGTTAAGGCAACATATCGAACGAGGTTAACTGATGAAATTCGGACATAAATATCTTTATTGGATGCAGCAATAGCAAACCAAACACTGACGATATCTTGAAAGAAAAAGGTCAGTTCTACAAATCTCACAAACGTCTTTTGCTGATTAGTTTGTGAGATTCGGATTGTGCACACTAGGTCTGGTTGCACCATCTTTCTGCTAACGCCGCCTTATTTGGTAACTTGTTCAGTAAATTAATATTTAAGTGGTCCTTGTTTTTTGGGCACTGCATGCGATTCCTCTTCTTTGTTCGTCTTTTTTTCCCTGAACGTTCCCTCTGGCTTGCAAGTGTTACACGGAATAATAATGCAGCCCCACGTCATTTTGTACGTTATCCGGCTCACTGTGAAAATTTTGGGATCTCTGCGTTCAATCCTATCTCGTGGGGATCGCAAATGCTCGAGCAGTACTCAAGAATGGGTCGCACGAGTGTTCTACATGCCGTCTCCTTTACAGAGGGGCTACATTTTTCTAGAATTCTCCCAATAAATCGAGGTCGGTTATTTCCCTTCCTTGGTCTTACGTGCTCGTTGCATTTCATGTCGGCTCTTATCCAAGCTAACACACTGTCGTAGTTACAAATTAAATGTTAGTTTAATAAACTGAACTTGCCATACCGGAAGAAACCACAGTCTGATACAGTCCTTGTGTAAATGAGTGCTACTTGAACCGTCAGCCAGTCGCTGGACAAAACTACCACTTTCCGTTACGGAGCAGGCCTCTCCGAATTTTTCCGTCCTCCAGCTAGGCCAAAAGCTGGACGTTTAAACAGTCATGAATGTTGGCTTTCGCTTCTTAATTTACCTACTTGTCTTCACTTATCAAATTGAATATAGCGTATTATATTCCGTCATTAACTTATTTTTGACTTAATTATGTTTACGATTGGTTCTCTATACATCCTGTTAAAATACACACAGTAATCGTGCTAAGCAAAATATAAAACATTTACAAAATTACCGTATAGGCTTTACGTTATCTGATTTACTTGTTACAATTGTGATAGATTTTTAGATACCGTACATCTACTTGACGTTACTTACACTACAGCTTGGAACGGTTCCCTCAGTACTTAAAATTTGAGCTTGACTACGTTACACATTAAATAAAAATACGAAAAAGGATGTTTGTGAAGGTGCATACGTTCAAACGGCCATTAAAAGGTGGACGTTGTATCGCCGAATGAATCTTATTTAATGTGCCAATTCCGGTGAGAAACATAACTGAAAAATGTTGTTTCCCTAAAATATAGACAGACGCTGCTGAGATCATGTGAGCTGAAGGTGATAAGTATCTACAGGAAGAACTTGTCGGATCCCGCTGTGACAGCATAATCATTCGAATCTCAGTGGTCTATGGCATCCACCATGATTCCCTTCCAAAACGTTTATTCTATACCGCTGGTCCAGTTCCCTAAGTCACTCCTGCCATACGACAGTTGCTCCCCTTCTTCACTTCGTGCAAGACTCTTAACTGATCACAACCAACTATCTACTATTCGCATTTTTGTTTATTTTTAGTGTTTTGTGGACCAATAATATAATGGAAGAATTGATATACGTTTATGAACATAAACACGCCAGTCTTCCTTCCTTTCTTCCAATAAATAAGGTTCAACAGCAACATGTCACTATTTACAGAAGCTTTGTAACTTTTGTTCTCTCTTAAGAGGGATTTTTATTTTTTGTATTCGTATGTGTTAACGTAACATTACTATTCAATAATAGAACAAGGATCACAACACACGGTAATTTATCGTGTCGAGTGATTAATAGTAATGTCTGTACAAGATATTAATTTCAAAACACCAGTAACGAACACAGTTTAAAAGAAAAGTGACGTCACATTTTATCGCTGTAGATGTTTCCACCTTTCACTCTGAGGACCGGTGGAAAATATGAAACTATGACAAAACCAGATCAATTTGATTAGACGTTTCGAGACCAAAATTTCCCAGATTCAATTAGTTGTAGTAAGTTTCTCAATTTCTCCGCATTTTCTCTACAATCATTTCACCTTGGCTTACTTGCATTTCCTATTTTTTTCGTGCCTATGTGACTTATATAGCTGCACCACTGTCTAGCCCAGAAAATTTTTGCACTTCTTTGTTTCATCGATCAACCGAAATATATCTTCTGTTACGCAAGGCTTCTTTGCAGTTACCTTCCTTGAAACTATCTGTTTCCAACTTTTGTCATTGTCCTTAATAAAGATGCCCATTATCCTTCTTCAGCTGAATTACCTATTGTGATAGTCATTATTGCAGTATCTACAGCTTAGAGAACTTCAAATACTTCTCATTAATCCTAAGTACAACCCACTCTTCAGATTGTTTAGCCGGCCGAGGTGGTCTCGCGGTTCTAGGCGCGCAGTCCGGAACCGTGCGACTGCTACGGTCGCAGGTTCGAATCCTGCCTCGGGCATGGATGTGTGTGATGTCCTTAGGTTAGTTAGGTTTAAGTAGTTCTAAGTTCTAGGGGACTAATGACCACAGTAGTTGAGTCCCATAGTGCTCAGAGCCATTTGAACCATCAGATTGTTTCTTCAGAGAGATTCTCTTAATCTTCTCACTATACTCTTGGTCACTGCGAAATTGTGATCCGCTTCTATGTCTTTTCCTTGGTACTCTTTATAATGCACTATCTGATTTCCGAATCTCAATTCTGTAATTCATGTGGAATCTTTCCGCGCCCTCGCGCCTTCTCCTAGCACACTACAACCTCTTGTGAATGTTGAACCTGCGTCCGTAGCAGCAACGCGGTTCCGGACTGAAGCGCCTAGAACATCCGGTTTCAGATCTTCAAAATTTTTTTATTGTAAACTGTATTGATTTTGAGTTGGAACCTCACTGTGAACACAGTTTATAACAAAAGTTTTTGAAGAGCTGAAACCGGTTGTTCCAAATTAAGAAATATATATGCGATCTTCGCTTTAAAGAGTTTTTAAAGTAAAATAAATCGCTTCTTATGATTTGAAAACATGAGAAAATTCAATCCATTATTATTGTATTTTCTATCTTGTATAAAAATATATTTAAAATTACATTGATATGCAGAATACATATGGGAACGTCTATTGCATATTCGAACGTTCCTTCCTACAATCTTTTCCTTTCAATTGTGACTCTGATACCTACAGTTTAAACCTGTCCTCAGTTGATCCGTGCAGGAGCCCCACATCCCTATCTCAGGGAACAGGTATCGACATCTAGGCCGACTCTGACAGCTCATTGTCTATGAGATTGTCATCATCTCGCTTTCATCAAATCCCCGACGTTGAAAGCATCAAACTGTTTTAAATTCGCTAATTCATCTTCTTTATCTAATCGCACTTTTGCATAAGTTTGTACATAAATAAGTGTAGAAAATATTGGTGTCGAGACTGGTTGGGAGGGGGGGGGGTGTACAGCTGTTTCCCTCTTCCTCATTTAAGGTATGAATGAAATAAACGTAGGACCACATGAGACACGTTAGTAGCTACAACACCAAAGAGACAAAGAAACTGGTACACATTCATAATATAGTGTCGGGCCCCCGCGAGGTCGCAGAAGTTTGTCAAAGCAACGTGGTATGTCTGAAGTAGCGCTGGAGGGAACTGACACCATGAATCCTGCAGGGCTGTGCATAAATCGGTAAGAGCACGAGGCGGTGGAGAGCTCTCCTGAACAGCACGTTGCAAGGCATCCCAGATATGCTCAGTAATGTTCATGTCTGGTCAGTTTGGTGGCCAGCGGAAGTGTTTAAACTCAGAAGAGTGTTTCTGGAGCCACCCTGTAGCAATTCTGGGCGTGCAGGATCCTGCTGGAATTGCTCTAGCCCGTTGGAATGCACAATGGACATGAATGGCTGGAAGTGATCAGACAGGATGCTTACGTACGTGTCAGCTGTCAGGCTCGCATCTAGAGGTATCAGGGGTCCTGTATCATTTCAACTAAACATGTCCCATGCCATTACAGAGCCTTCACCAGCTTGAACAGTCCCCTGCTGACATGCAGGGTCCATGGATTCATGAGGTTGTCTTCATACCCGTAACGTCCATCCGCTCGATACAATTTGAGACGAGACTCGTCCGACCAGCAAAATGTTTGCAGTCATCAACAGTCCAATATAGGTGTTGACAGGCCCGGGCGAGGCGTAAAGTTTAGCGTCGTGCAGTCATTAAGGGTACATGAGTGGGCCTTCAACTCCGAAAGGCCATATCGATGCTGTTTCGTTGAACGGTTTGGACGCTGACACTTCTTGACGGTCCAGCGGACCTGCGCCAATTTGCGGAAGGATTGCACTTCCGTTACGGTGAACTATCCTTTTCAGTCATCGTTGGTCCCGTTCTTGCAGGGTCTTTTTCCGGCCGCAGCGATGTCGGAGATTTGATGATTCACCGGATTCCTGACATTTACCGTAAACTCGTGAAATGACCGTACGAGAAAATCCTCACTTCGGAGATGCTGCGTCCAATCCGTCATGCGCCGACTATAGCACCATGAGCAAACTCACTTAAATCTTGATAACCTGTCTTTGTAGCATCAGTAACCGACTGAACAACTACCCTTGGCACGTGTTGTATTACGTATGCGTTGCCGACCGTGGTGCCGTATTCTGCCTATTTATATACCGGGCGATCAAAAAGTCAGTATAAATTTGAAAACTGAATAAATCACGAAGTAATGTAGATAGAGGTAAAAATTGACACACATGCTTGGAATGACATGGGGTTTTATTAGAACTATAAAATACAAACGTTCAAAAAATGTCCGACAGATGGCGTTTCATCTGATCAGAATAGCAATAATTAGCATAACAAAGTAAGACAAAGCAAAGCTGATGTTCTTTACAGGAAATACTCAATATGTCCACCATCATTCCTCAACAACAGCTGTAGTCGAGGAATAATGTTGTGAACAGCACTGTAAAGCATGTTCGGAGCTGTGGTGAGGCATTGGCGTCGGATGTTGTCTTTCAGTATCCCTAGAGATGTCGGTCGATCGCGATACACTTGCGACTTCAGGTAACCCCAAAGCCAATAATCGCACGGACTGGGGTCTGGAGACCTGCGAGGCCAAGCATGACGAAAGTGGCGGCTGAGCACACGATCATCACCAAACGACACGCGCAAGAGATCTTTCACGCGTCTAGCAATATGGGGTGGATAAGCCATCCTGCATAAACATCGTACGTTCGAGCAGGTGTTTATCAGTCAGGCTGGGGACGATGCGATTCTGTAACATATCAGCGTGCCTTTCACCCGTCACAGTAGCAGTTACAAAACTAGAATCACGCATTTCCTCCAAGAAAAAAGGCCGGATAACAGTAGATGTGGTAAGTCCAACCCATACCGTGACTTTCTCGTCGTACAATGGAGCTTCCACGACAGTTCTAGGATTTTAGGTAGCCCAAATTCTGCAGTTGTGGGTGTTGACAGACCCTCGGGGCGTGAAATGAGCTTCGTCGGTCCACAACACGTTTCTCAACCAATCGTCATCTCCGCTACCTTTTGAAACGCCCACACCGCAAATGCCATCCGCTTCACTAAATCGCCAGGTAACAGTTAATGATGCCGATGGATTTTGTACTGATAGCATCGGAGGGTACGCCTCAGTGCCAACCAAACAGTAGTGTATGGAATGCCGGTGCTACGTGCGACTGCACGAGCGCGTGCATAGACGAACCCACTACAGTCTCCATTTCTTCCTCAACTGTCTCAGCAGCATTACGCCTTATGCTCGGTCGGCCACTACGGGGTCTATCATCCGAACAACCCGTGGCTTCCAACTTCGAATTCATTCTCGCCACAGCTGCATTTGTCAACGGACCTTCACTCATTCGAATCCCTTTCCTACGGCGATAGGATCGTAACGTTGAACCAGCACATTCCCCATTCTGATCATACAGCTTCACTAAAAATTCCTCTTCAGGTAACGTCAACATGCTGCGACTGCTGGCGCATCTGATTTTCTCTGTCATTACAGCTCCTTTTGTACACGATTGTCCTGCGCAGTCACTGACATTTTGCTGTCCAGCGCCATCTGTCGGACATTTTGTGACCTTTGTTTTTTTTTCTAATAAAACCCCATGTCATTCCAAGCATGTGTGTCAATTTTTACCTTTCTATCTTTCTGATCACCCTGTATATCTGTATTTAAATGCGCATGTCTATACCAATTTCTGTAGCGCTTCAGGGCTGACAGTGAAGACACCAGCATGCTACTTTCGTGTTCCAAAGATTATTTCTAAGAGATTGAAATCCATAATTTTGTCAATGCCAGGATAAGTATTTACGACTTTTATGCAGGCGGACATTCCTGAACTTGTGAGGGCTCACAGATATACAGGGTGAGTACTTGATGATGTTACAAACTTTCAGGGATGATGGAAAAAGTTAAATGTATCAGTCTGAGGTAAGGAGCCTGAACCGCAGATGACCGAGTCAAGGTTGTGTGGGAGTATCGTTCTGATACCTGCGATAGTGGAATACATGCGCCGGTACTTTTGTTGCTTAGATTATAAGGTCGGCGACTTTAAGAGGGGGTAGTATAGACCAAAACATGGAAAAAATGGTCCAATAAATAAGGCGTCTAAAATGCATACCATAAAAGTTGTGGGCACTTGTTCTGAGGAAGAGATTTGCTTCACAGTAGCGAAGATGAACAACTGGTCATAGCTCTTAAGGTATGCCGTTTAGAGACTCGCTCGTTTCCAGACTAGGGTCCCTTACCTCAGACTGATATATTTGCCCTTCTCCATCATCCCTGAAAGTTTGTGATCATCAGGGACTCGCGCTGTACATCGACATGTACATAAGACAGTTCGGAAGTGGCCCTCGTTGTCGCGTTAAGATGGATGTCACGTCGGGCACGTGCCATAGTCATATGCATCGTCTGAGACCAACAAATTTTGTCTCTTTCCTCAAACGATTACCGTTGCATCATAGTACACGATTTTTGTGACACAGAAGCTCAGGAAAAATTGAATTCAGATTTGTCTTTGGCCACGCAGCTGTTCGTTTTCTTTTCAAATACCAAGAAGAACTATGAAATGCTAAGTATTTCAACAGTCTCTCCTTCGCGCTGTTGGGAGCTGCAGAAATGATCGGGGTTGAAGGAAGGAGGAACTTTCCACTGGAAGTGGGGCGCTGCTGCAATGGTGCTCATTACAGCGTTAGTTCAAAGGAGTGGTCCACAGTTGACATAGTGGTAGATCGACATATACATGCGCTAAATGCACGATCGTTAGTTTGCTCGGCTGACACGTGACAGGAAGAAAAGACTCCTAGGTATTCAGATGTCTAGGTGGCGATGCAAGCACACGTCAAGAAGGAACGTTCAACGAGGGCAACGAGCACTTCCATGTCACTCATGGCCTACTCTGTGACAGACGTCCCTATTCCTGATACGAAGTTTAACTCCTTAACGAATGAAATCATTGCCATTTCCTGGCTGTACCTCTATTAAAATATCAAGCCACTGCGGTAGTTAAACTTTCTAGAATTAGTTGACCTCGTACTAAGAAAATCGCAACACAGAGGCACAGACTCGTTAAAATAGTCATCGAGCTATTAAAAAAACAAGCAGCTTTCTCCATTCACTCCCTCCATATAACTGTCTAGCTGTTTTGCTGCTGTAAATACAGGTAAATCTTAGCGGTTTATTTCTGCCGTCAACTAACATAAACGCCACTACTGCATCAGATTAATCACTATCTACTGACCGCATAAAATAAGACATTACAAATCCACTCAAAAAGCGCAATATATTGCGTAATCTAGGAGAAAGACTTGTGACGATTCTTAAGATAGACATCCGTCATTTGACGCATAGTGTCTACAGAGTACATAGATTTGGTTGCCACAGTATGTTGCAGTGGTCCATCTACATATACTTTTTAACTGTGGACTCAAACAGTAATTTCAAATATAAATTATCGAAAATATGAATCTCAAGTTGCTGCTAAGTCATGGGGGAAAAGGGCGACAAGCGGGGAAAAAATGTTTTATTAATGATTTGAGGAAAAACTTTGTTACATATCGTCGCCAAAGAACCCGAGCCACCACAAAGATTCGAGGTCTAGTGGAGACGCAAAAAAAAAAAAAAAAAAAAAAAAAAAAAAACCGTTGGAACAGGTATTGAAGACCCAACGATACCGACCGGCCGCCGTGTCACCCTCATCTTTAGGCGTCACTGGATGCGGGTTCGGAGGGGCATGTGATCAGCCCATCTCTCTTCCGGCCATTGTCAGTTTTCGTGATTGGTGTCGTTACTTCTCAGTCAAGTAGCCCACGAGGACTGAGTGCACCAGCCGGCCGGTGTGGTCGAGCGGTTCTAGGCGCTTCAGTCTGGAACCGCGCTGGTGCTACGGTTGCAGGTTCGAATCCGGCCTCGGGCAAGGATCTGTGTGATGTCCTTAGGTTTAAGTAGTTCTAAGTTGTAGGGGACTGGTGACCTCAGATGTTAAGTCCCATAGAGCTCAGAGCCATTCGAACCATTTGAACTGAGTGCACCCCATTTGGCAACAGCACCCGGCGGACGCAGACAGTGGCCGATCCAAGTGGTAGCCACGCCCAACAGCACTTAGCTGCGGTGACCTGAAGGGAAACAGTACTACCAGAGACGCAAAACAGTCATCTAAAGGTACGGCATCCACAACCCGCCATTAACACGAGAAAAAAAGTAACGGAACTAACTTTGTACCCAAAAAAATGGTTCCAATGGCTCTGAGCACTATGGGACTTAACTGCTGAGGTCATCAGTCCCCTAGAACTTAGAACTACTTAAACCTAAGGACATCACACACATCTATGCCCGAGGCAGGATTCGAACCTGCGACAGTAGCGGTCGCGCGGCTCCAGACTGTAGCGTCTAGAACCGCACGGCCACCCCGGCCGGCTCCTGTCTTTTTTTAGCATCTTATACATGCCATTTGGTCTAAAAAATGCCACCTAGTCATGGAAGCTTTTTGAGGCTCAACTGCTATGGGGACGGAATTTCTGCTTTTTCTCCTGCTAGACAATATGTTGGTATTTTCCTCAAACAGCGGCATTACATCAAAAACATCTCAGTGCATTACAGAATGAGATTTTCAGTCTGCAGTGGAGTGTGCGCTGATATGAAACTTAAAACTGTGTACCGGACCGAGACTCGAACTCGAGACCTTTGCCTTTCGCGAGCAAGTGCTCTACCAACTGAGCTACCCAGGCACGACTCACGACACGTCCTCACAACTTTACTTCTGCCAGTACCTCGTCTCCTACCTTCCAAAACTTTACAGAAGCTCTCCTGGGAACCCTGCAGAACTAGCACTCCTGAAAGAAAGGATATTGCGGAGACATGGCTTAGCTACAGCCTTGGGGATGTTTCCAGAATCTCCGGGTAGCTCAGATGGTAGAGCTCTTGCCCGCGAAAGGCAAAGGACCCGAGTTAGAATCTCGCTCCGGCACACAGCTTTAATTTGCCAGGAAGTTTCATCTGAGTGCATTGTTCGACAGCATACGAGCAAAAGTTTACCTTCACCAAAACCAAGCAAGACATCTCGGCCATATGGTTCCTTTGGCTGGTACCTGACACTCAAAGTGAAGAGTTCCTTAAAAACATTTCATGCCCAGAAGATTGTCAGCAGCTAAGAAGATTCCTAGGAATCGTGAACCTCTACCGCCAACACCTGCCGGAAGGAGCAGAGAAACATGCACCGCCGACACTGGGACTTACAGGTAACAGCATAATGGGCCGACAATCCATCCTATAGATACCAGAGATACAACATACCTTTGAAAAGGTAAACGCCAACATACAAAAAGCAGTTCTCAGGTCTCATCGTGTCCCTGAAGCATCAACGGCAGTAATGGTAGATGTTAGCCAACATGGCACTAGTGCAGCTCTCTATCATTATGTTGAGAAGTGTTGCACTCCTTTAGATTTTTTCCCAGAAACTGACGGAGGCACAAACCAACTGGAGTGCATACAGCTGAGAGCTGCTGACCGCCTGTGAAGTTGCGAAACACATCAGCCCTTTTGCAGAAGCCAGACCATCCGTATTTGTAGTCAGACCATAAACCAATCATGTTAACTTTTCAGAAATTCAAGGAGCATTGTTCTTCCCGACAGTTTCGCTATCTAGAGATGGATGCAGGACACATAAGAGGGTCAGAAAATTTATATAGTTGGTGAATTTTATTTATTTTGCAGGACCCGGAAGCTCTCTCTTGTACGAAAAATTAAAATCAGCTCTGAGCAGCACTACCCACAGCAAGCAGCTACACGAATCTTTGCAAAACAGTTTAACTTACCTCCAGCTCAAAGAAATACAGCTAATATGCACCAAAGACCTTATTTCGTGTGGTGCGTCTCCATCCACAAGCGCAGACCAGTCATGCGTGAAACGTACGTAAATCAGTATTTGACATTCATTAACTAGCCCATCCCAGTGCAAAAGACACCATTTAGCTAATAACGGAGAAATTTGTGTGTCCCAACATTAAACGAGACAATAAATCCCCACTAGAGAAAATGTGTGCAGCATGCCAACAGTGCAAAGTTGGCAGATATATACACAGGCCAGTGCGAAAATTTCCACAACGAACACGCTGTTTCTCCAACGTACACGTTGATTTTATGGCCTACTTCAACCACGAGGCGGTAACGATATATATTTAGCTGCTGATAGATACTTTCGTTAGGCGGAGGCGACGCCAGTCAGCTGAAACGACGGCAATAACATTTTTAAGGACTTGGATTTTGTGATCGGGCTCATGATACATCGCATCAAGAATAGTAATTCGATTGGGAGCTGTTTCTCAAATTGTCCAATTTATGTGGGTTCTACGACCGCCTTACCTCCAGCTACCATCCCACAAGGAATGGAATGACATAGCGCTGGCATAGGTCGTTAAAAGCCGTCTTTATGTGCCATGAGAACAGTTGGGCCGCCGTTCTACCTCTGGTTTTACTGGTCCTACGCACGTTCTGTCTTGGAGAGGGGGCCGAGGAGATGGGGGGGTGGGGGGGAGAGGAGGGGTGGAAGAAACTGGGTGGTGATGTGGCGGAAGCACCATCTGTACACAATGATCGCAAGTGTACGTGTTGTTCTTTCATCTACGGACTTAAATTTACCGGAGTTATGTTTGCTCTTAGCTATCCTTTTTCACATTTTCTTGTTCACTTTCCGTTGTCACGGTGTATTTTTGTAATCGTCCAAATGGAATCAGTTTATTTGATTACGTGAGAATTACTGAGTTATTGCCAGTTGTTATGTGGAAAAATCGTATAGGATGTATCAAATTTTAATCCAGTAGTCAGTCGTTTCTTGTATAAAGCAGACTTAACGGGAAATATTCTAATTTTGGTTCAGTAATTCAGTGTCAGGTGCAGCGTGGAATCGAGGCTGCTCGTTACTTCTTGTTTTATCATTTACTATTCTTTGGGGCTCAGTGACACCCAGGGCAACGGAACATTACTAGTAGAAGTCGGATACGAATTCTAGGGCCTCACTGCGTTTTTTATACATATTGGTAAATTAATATTTCGAGGGAATTTTTAATGGTTCAAATGGCTATGAGCACTATGGCACTTAACATCTGAGGTCATCAGTCACCTAGAACTTAGAACCGCTTAAACCTAACTAACCTAAGGACATCACACACATTCGTGCCCGAGGCAGGATTCCAACGTGCGATCGTAGCTGTCGCTCGGCTCCAGACTGTAGCCCCTAGGACCGCACGGCCACGCCGGCCAGCGCATACCAGAAGCATGGGGCATTATCTCCAAGATCATGGAGGCACCGAGATTTTCGTGTGCTACCTTGTTGAAGGACGTACACCCAACAGAATAAGTAATTAAATAAAAATAAAGAAGTGGGCCACTACAGACGAAACAGCAGACAAATCGGACCATTTGGCAACAGCAGCATAAAAACTGGGCCTCGGTGTGACAGCAGACAGAGGACACGGCTCATTGATTTAAGATAAGCGAGATAACCAACGCTCACTCTGTATTGATCTATGTCCCATGTGCTAAAGATTGATTACTTTACGACGCACATTATGGACCTGACTGGACGTTCGAATTACAGTGACAGCGTCTGGCTGGCAACAAATATGAGGCACAGAGGCTATGAAACTTTTAAGAACGCCCTTATATGGGCTCATTACCTACAGTACACTCTTAACTAAATATGAATGACCTATTTTACCAACAAGCTTTTCTTTCTAAAAGGCTCATATTCGTCTTTTTAAGCATGAAATGAGAACTTCGCACGTCTGAGAATGAATATAAAAGCCACAAAATTAGCGCCCATGAACGTATAGACTAGAATGTTCAAGGAGAGTGGTGTTACGTCTACCTTTTGTGGCGTAATGGATAGACCACAGGAGTGATAATTTGGAGGTGCGGAATTCAAAACGACAGATTTCCACTTTTTTTTAATCCTTTGTACGATTTCACTAGAGTGAAAAAGACGGCGAAATTTCCGACAATGTCTACCCAAATTATGAAATCGAGCCTGAGGGTAACCTAATGACTGTTTTTTTCGTTTTTTTAATTACAGCGAGGACGATATGTAGAGTTTTTCTTCAAGAAGCTGAAGTTATGGAAGGTGTAACGTCACAATATGTTTCGTTACATAGTTAAAATCAGTGTTATGTTGCTATCAGCTGATAGACATTATCAGTGTAAATTCAATTGCTTTACATAATTAGTGAACAGTGAAATAATCTCAGCCCCAAATTAAATGCATTTAGAGACAATTATGGATCAAAGTCTTTTATTAATCATCACAATATGCACGTCCTGTGTCCCTATTTACATTTCCCCACCTCTCCTTAAAGTACGTGGTCAGGTGTGTATGTTTTGAGTGTGGTAGCAGACAAACCAGAGATGTAGTGGGTGTCAGAATCTTCTACCAACTTTAACACAGTCAGTGGAAGGCAAAGAGCAGGAACAGGATGGTTCGACCAGAGGTGCGAAAGTCTATAAAAAAAAAAAAAAAAAAAAAAAAATCAACGTTAACGTTTTTTTCTTTACCAGAGGTTGGTCATGGGCTTCCCCCACCACCTCACGCTGCTCGAGAGAAAGAGCCGCGCAACGGTTACTGGGAGTTTTTTGGAAGACAGGTAAGCGACCAGACGTTCCTTCAAAACGCTGCGTCGAAATCAGGAGAAAGGTATTTGAATGTATAAATATGTTCAATGTTAACAATTTATTTGTCAGAGGCTTTTTCGCGATTGATTAATTAAGAACCATTTATTGATTTTTGTTCAATTTATCCTATATAAGAGTAATCTTCACGCCGTAGGTAGTCAGTTGCAATGGCTCACAGAGAGCATTCAGTTCGAAAGTCGTCACACTGATGGAAGAAGGCAGATATTCTGGTAGAGATACTGACAGGAGGTATGGGGTGCCACCTAGTATCGCAAAGAGATGCATCTTGCAGGAAGAGACTGCGGACCTACCAGTAGGAAAGGGAGCTTGTGCATAAGCTTCCCTTGCTGAACGCATAGCGGCGAGAGACAAACTTCCTCTGTTAAAGCGACATCGTTTGCCGAAGTCTGAGGGAAACAGGAACTCAGAGAGGAAAAAAAAATGTTATACTGACTGTCATTCATGGGTCCGCCAGATAGCTGAGTGGTCAGCTTGTCACACCAAGAGGCCCGGGTTCGATGCCCGAATGGGTTGGAGCTTTTCTCCGCTCAGGAACTGGATGTTGTGTTGTTTTCATTATCATTTCATTATCATCCGTGGAAGGCAAGGGAAAACCACCACTGGAATCACTTCCCAAGACGCTCATGCGGTGGACCTCTCTGACGAGGCTCGCCCCCCCCCCCCCCCCCCCCGCCCCCCATGACAAGACCTGCCGTATGGCAGAACACAAAGTTTGGCATTCATGGAACCTGGTGTGGGATGATGTAGTTTTCACTGATGAGAAGGTGAAAGTGTTTTCCACCAGGAACGACGGCCCATGAGTGATTTCAAGGCCGCGAGGGACAAGACAGTGTGAAGAGTATTTAGCGACAACAAGAAGAAGTGAGTTTACATCGGTTTCCTGCCGAAATTGGATTTCTGCAGGCAGGAGTATTTCACAGCAGGCACTAGGCCGATGTAGTGAAAAGTGTGATGTTTCCTTCAGAGCGAATGTTATACAATGAGGGAAGAAATGAAATGTGCATATGGCCGACACAACCCATTTGGGGTATTCGAACGCCTGGTGCAGGTCTTTATTTAACGGCATTTCGGGAACTTGCACGTTGATGATGAGATAACAAAACGCACACACACACACACACACACACACACACACACACACACACACACATACACACACAGTCCCGAGAGGAGAACATTCCTGACCCACCTGGGAATCGAACCCGGAGTCAGGTGATAGAGAGTCAGAACCGTTAACCACAAAAAAACGAGCTCTTGACATAGTGAAGGAAAATTAACGTTACAGGAAGCTCATCCTCCAGCGCATAATTCCGCATTCGTTCAGCAGCAGCTGTCCGAGACGGGCATCTATGGACTAGCCGCTACAGACGTTGATATAAATCCGATGGAGAATGTGTGGGATGAGGTAGCACTAATACAGCCAGGTAACTGACGACGAAAACAACCACTTAAGGTATTCTTTCGCCTCTTGAGACTCTGTTCTTGAAACTTGGGAGGAAGATGTTTCTTCTCGCAGTTACGTCCAACACCTGATAGGGTTAAAGCCAAGCCTGACATTTCTCCTTTAATTGAAATAAGCTTTTTTGAATACACTGACGGAAAATCCACGCTATCAAGAAGTAATTAATGTAGAGTAACGAAATTTCGGGAATACATTTCTCCAGATAACATATTTAAGTCACCGATGTTGCAAGTTCACAGGCTAATGTAAGCGCGATATAAGCCAATGGAAATGCTAATTCCTGTACATTAATAACTGGTGAATCGCCACATTGCTGAATGCAATCACACAAAAGTGCACGCGTTATGTCGTACATGTCCCAGATGTCAGTGGGTTGGAGTTCCATGTCCGTTGCACTTGCTCGGTTAATAAAGGGATGGTTAACACTGCTTGTGGATGGCGCTGGAGTTCTCCTCCGATGGTGTACCAATGTGCTACATTGGAGACAGATGTGATTATCAAACGGGCAAAGGCAACATGTGGACACCCTGTAAAGCATGTAGGATTATAACAGCGGTATATATACGAGCGTTATCCTGGAGAAAAAAAGCCTGGAAATCTGTTGTTGAACGGCAGCTCAACAGGTCGAATCACCAGACTGAGGTGCAAATTTGCCGCCAGGGTGCGCGAGGTATTCACGATTGTGCTCCTGCTGTCACACTACACTGGACCTACACCTGGAGTTATGGTCTGGGGTGCAGTGTGTGTAGGCGGCAGAAAGTGGCCGTCGCTGACATCGAGGCAAAACCGGCCTTCATCACAAAACACGACGTACCTCTCCCCACCCTCTAGTCACCTCTCGCTTGACGTCACTGAGGTCTCCAACGGCGGTCGTTAGAGATCAGAGGAGTTAGCGCTACAGGGCGTCTGACTCAGAGCTGTCCTTGAAGTAACCAATTTGTAGCAGTTCGTTGTGTCACTGGTGCCAACTGCTGTTCGAATTGCTTGTGCAGACACAGTGCAATGTGCCTCAGCCACATTCCAAGCACAGCGAACATCTCTCTCGTTAGTGCCATGCGGCCGTCAGCAGCCCGGTCTTCTTGCGACCTCACCATCCCGAGACCACCGCTGCCAGCAGTCATTTACAGTGGCTACATTTCTGCCAAGTCTTTCTGCAATAACATGGAAGGAACATCCAGTTTCTCGTAGCCCTCTTACACGATCTATTTCAAATTTAGTGAGCTGTTGATAAGGGCGTCTTCGTCTTCTGAAAAGCATTCTTCATTAACATCAACTCACCTTGCAGTTCTGCTTTCTAGTAATCACTGGCCCAACAGTTCTAAAATGCAGAGCCACTCTTATGTGAATGGCGCGAAATTTGAATAGACATCATCTTTCAGCCGAACAAACATACCTACCAACTTTCGTTTATCTTGCACAACCCCTTTTTGGTAGTGGCATTTTTTTCTCTTTATTTGCTCTCTGCCTATACAGCGTGTTACAAAAAAGTACGGCCAAACTTTCAGGAAACATTCCTCACACACAAAGAAAGAAAATATGTTATGTGGACATGTGTCCAGAAACGATTACTTTCCATGTTAGAGCTCATTTTATTACTTCTCTTCAAATCACATTAATCATGGAATGGACACACAACAACAGAACGTACCAGCGTGACTTCAAACACTTTGTTACAGGAAATGTTCAAAATGTCCTCCGTTATCGAGGATACATGCATCCACCCTCCGTCGTATGGAATCGCTGATGCGCTGATGCAGCCCTGGAGAATGGCGTATTGTGTCACAGCCGTCCACAATACGAGCACGAAGGGTCTCTATATTTGGTACCGGAGTTGCGTAGACAAGAGCTTTCAAATGCCCCCATAAATGAAAGCCAAGAGGGTTGAGGTCAGGAGCGCGTGGAGGCCATGGAATTGGTCCGCCTCTACGAATCCATCGGCCACCGAATCTGTTGTTGAGAAGCGTACGAACACTTCTACTGAAATGTGCAGGAGCTCCATCGCCCATGAACCACATGTTGTGTCGTACTTGTAAAGGCACATGTTCTAGCAGCACAGGTTGAGTATCCCGTATGAAATCATGATAACGTGGTCCATTGAGCGTAGGTGGACGAAACTGAAATGAGCTCTAACATGGAGATTACGCGTTTCCGGACACATGTACACATAACACCTTTTCTTTATTTGTATGTGAGGAATGTTTCCTGAAAGTTTGACCGTACCTTTTTGTGACACCTTGTATACTTAAAAGGTAGTAGATCATGAGGGACTTTCTTTAAGGCAATTTTTTGTTATTTCATCTCTCTCTAGCCCCCTGTTTCTAACTCCTGCATCCTCGCAAAAATATATGTAAAAAATATCTTCTAATATTTATTCCCCTTAAATTCCTCTTTCATCTCTTTCTCTCATTCTAACGAGCTATAGCTGAGATAGAGAGGCAAGCTGGATGCTTCCGTTCGTGTACAGCCATTAATGAGGGGCATCCATTTTTGTCGGCTGTCCTGGACTTGATGTGACGTCTTGAGGACTTTTCTGATGTTGACTGTGGAGAGTTACTTGAGCTTTGATCGTAATGCAGCACATTGTAGATAGGGCAGTAATTTTAGGGGCGCAGGAGGCTAGGCTAGCGTAAAGGCCCGTGGACGTAGCAAGAGGCCAAACAAACTGTAGCTACAGCGCTGATTAACGAAAATGAAAACTTCAGGAGCCGCTGGGAGGTCCTTGAATCGACGAATCGGTTGGTGTCCCTAGTTGGCAGTCAAACGAAGTGTATCAATTCATCAAAAATGACATCTGGGATCCACAGGAATTGGTCAACGTCATTTCTGGCATGGAAACGCTACAATAATAAGCTCTTTTTCCATGTGTGGGCACTGAGTTTCAGTATCCGACATCTGAAGGCGAGTGTTGTGTTTGGTGACAGAAGGTGATGCAACTAAGCGATGATATCCTTTTAGATCAAATAACTAGCTATGGCAGTTGTAGGTCATTATGAGGCTCGTTACACGGTAATAAATTATGTTATTTTGTTTGGCTTACTTTTTTGTTTTGCTAAACTTTTTGATGCTGCCGCTGGGCGGTAATTTGGGGTTAATCGATGTATAATTCTGTTTTATTTTACGACATTCCGATGGATTTTTCGTGTTTGTCCTTGCTGATCTCACCTGGGAGATGACCACTTTTCATGTCTTTCAGTTGTTTTGGTTTTGTACTAGTTGCCTACCCAAATGTTTTCACTTAAAAAAAGAGCTATCAAGTCGCTTCTGCAGACGAGTAAATGTACTTGATGAATTACTAAACCTGTACAGCAGTATACAGGCTTTATGATTATTTTGGAACATATTAAATGCTCCAAGGGTCGAGATTAAACAATGAGCGCTACATGATTTTGCAAATTTCCACACAACATGGCAGTCTATTGTAGAAATTGCTGCTAGTTGATTCATATGTAAATAGTGTGATGGCCTAGAGAAGTCATTAGTATCATACCATCAGGCAATACCTTCAGAAGAAGGTGCACTGACTGCGAGGCTTTGCTTTGCAAATCTGCCCCCCGCTCAGCTACATGGGCCTCTTATTGCTATTTACGTCTCTTTCTGTCATTAGCGTGATGCAAACAATTTATTCAGACGAACGTTTTAGATTGTATGGAAAAGGTATGGCAATGACCGTTTTACTCATATAATCGTTATGGGTATAATTATTTTGGCTTCTTCTGACTGTTATAGAGTGATGATACTCCATGAAGTTCTGTGTAATATACGAGGGTTGGAACTTAAATAATGGCAACTATTTATTCACAACCGATACAGAAGAGTTACATGTTTGCACCTGTTACTGTCCTTCAAAGTAGTCACCAGCATTGTGTAGAACCCGTTGCCAGCGATGTGGAAGGCGTAGTATACCATTAGCAGAGCTTGTTCTGTTGATGATGCGAATGCAGCGGTCAACTGCCTGCAGAATCTCTGAAACAGTTCTAAAGCGAGTGCCACGTAGTGGTTCCTTCATCTTCGGAATCAAATCAAAATCACAGGGACTTAAGTCCGGGTAGTAAGGTGGATCGTACAGTACTTCCTAGTCCCATCGACCGAACAGGGCAGCCAAAGCTTGCGCTGTATGCGCCAAAGCATTGTCGTGCAAAATGATGGATGGGTTGCTCAGAACGTGTCGCCGCTTCTTTCGCAAAGCTGATCGCAGGTGATGGTCAAAAAACGAACAGTAATACTGTGCATTGACGGTCTGCCGTGCAGGAACGCAATGCGTTAGGATAACAGCATCACAGTCGTGCACGAGAATCACCATAACTTCAGACCGCTCCATTCGCACCATCAACAGTACAGGATCTGCTAACGGTGTACTACACCTTCCACATCGCTGGCAACGGGTTCTACACAACGCCGGTGACTACTTTGAAGGAAATTAGCAGGTGCAAACATGTAACTCTTTTGTATCGGTTGTGAATAAATAGATACCACTATTTAAGTTCCAACCCTCGTAATTACCGATCAAACACCGTAATTATTTCAATATTCTTACAACATTTATTACAGCATGCTCTTGATAGACACGATAAACGTAAACAGTTGAAAATCTCTCATGTGAGAATGGGACAAACTTTACTGTCTCGGCGTACTGTTTCACCTGAAATAGAACGTTAGAGTATTTAATAAACGAAATATACTTTCTATAAAGTGGCTGAATCAGAGTCAAATTATGGCAAATAAATTTTTTGTGACCTGTAAAGACTTTTTGACTAGCTGTAGTATCTCTGCCCGACTGTAATCTCTGAGCGAAATACTGAATTGGCAGCTGTAGTGTCGACTGGTTGTTAGAGTTGTGTGCCCAGTAAAGCGATGGATCCATGTGAACGATAATTACCGAGTGAACAATAGTACTCGATAGAACAGCATACAGTAAAAGAATGCCGGCAGGTGTGGCCGAGCGGTTCTAGGCGCTTCTGTCTGGAACCGCGCGACCGCTACGGTCGCAGGTTCGAATCCTGCCTCGGGCATGGATGTGTGTGCTGTCCTTAGGTTAGTTAGCTTTAAGTAGTTCTAAGTTCTAGAGGACTGATGACCTCAGGTGTTAAGTCCCATAGTGCTCAGAACCATTTGAATTTGAAGGAAAAGAATATATGAAAAACTTTGCGTCCAAATTGCGAGTAACTGGCCCACGACTGTCTGGTTATCAGATTTACTATTTACTGCTGTTGTTCGATGTTTAACACGAAGTAGGTACGGTGCGTGTAATAGTAAGGAATGTAGGAGTAAAATGAAATCGTATGGCATGAATAGGTGGAAGAGCCCGGAGGTCATGTTCAGCTGCCCAATTGCAAAGGTTTTTGCACCTCGTACCCGGACGGTCACCCATCCAAATACTGTCCCGGCCCGACGGTGCTTAACTTTGGCGCTCTGACTCGGACCGCCGAAGCGCTCTTTCCTCTGAATAAACTTTTGTGAGCTGTGAGATAATGAATGGCGCTGACGATAAGCGCTCAGCCACGTTTCCCTGTCACTGCTTTCGAGTGACCGTGAAACAGCTGTACGAACAGACTGAGAACACTAACGCGCGATTGTGTTTCAGTAAAAGTTTGAGACTCGAGACAATGTGTGACGCTGACGATAAGTGCTCAGTCGGGCGTCTCGTTCCTCACTGCTTTCGAGAGGTCGAAAGAGATTTGTGAGGACACGCTGAGGACTTCGACAGTTTTGTGTTTTAGTGAAATTTTGAGGAGAGATATAATGCATGACACGCTCGATCTGAGTTACGTCGCACCTCGCTTTCAGAAGGAGTTTCCGAAAAGCGAATGAATGCCTGATGTTCTAGAGGCGCAGCATGTCTCGCATCACGATCTTCTTGAGACCGCACATTTCTCACTCTTTTGGGCATTCTTATTTATTGACGAAAGACTCAACCATTTTCTATGTATTTTTATTTGTAGGCATAAAGAAATCAAAATTTAATGTGTAGACACTCAAATTGTAAAGCAAAATCAATAAATTCGTTCTTCCTAGCCAAGAAGTCAAATATAAATAGGTCCTTGATTAATGTTAGTGATTTTGACTACCGCTAATACTGCTAAAAATAGACAAATTATTATTTCTGTCGTTATTGTAATAACAAATGTTGGATTATTATATAGTCTTTCTAAAGAGATTATTATTCCTTGATAAATTATTCAGTTATTAATGTTTATGGTCCCACTGTGTAAATATACCTATCGAAGATGCAAAATAATTTCCACAAAGCAAAATCAGTAAATCCACATTGTAATGAATTGAGAATTCTTCTGATCGCTTGCATCAAAACATATGCGGATTACTAAGTATATAGCCCCACTTTGTGAACCCTTCAATATTCGTTGTGATATCACATAGCATCCAAATTACCAATGAGGTCGCCCCCACGCTGGGCGCCCAAAATGTAGTGAATTGAGAAATCTTTGTGATACCACGTAGCATGATTCTAATTACCAATTAGATCGGTCGTTCTGGGAGCCAACAGTGAAGTGACTCAAACAGCGAAAGGTTATGAGATTGTGGGATTGATATGCAAATTTTTTAGATGAATAAAACATGAGTATTAGCTTTTATTACAAGTCTTTTTCCTACACAAAATTACAAATGTCAAGGCCGATTTGTCTGGGCGTGGACACAACTCAGTTGTTATGTGGTATGAGAGGGGAGGAATGAATCATCATGCCATTCTTCATACAGTGATGTCGTCGTGATGTCGGCGGCAGGCGCCGAGTTGTCACGGTGTCGAAAGGCCAATTTTGGGATGGATGGAAGAGACCCCGTGACCTCTTGCTCCCGCGGTGTCTCCCCGACTACCATCGCCCTTCATCATCACTCCACTGAACTCGACTCCTCAAAAATTGCCTTCTCTCGACGTTGTCATTGGCGAAATAAATTTGCAACGCCAGCCAGTGATTGGTCTACATCTACATCCAAATCTATATCCATACTCCGCAAGATAACCTGAAGGTGTGTGGCGGAAGGTACCTTGAGTACCTCTATCGGTTCTCCCTTCTATTCCAGTCTCGTATTGTTCGTGGAAAGATGGATTGTCGGTATGCTTCTGTGTGGGCTCTAATCTCTCTGATTTTATCCTCGTGATCTCTTCGCGAGATATACGTAGGAGGGAGCAATATACTGCTTGACTCCTCGGTGAAGGTATGTTCTCGAAACTTCAACAAAAGCCCGTACTGATCTACTGAACGTCTCTCCTGCAGAGTCTTCCACCGGAGTTTATCTATCATCTCCGTAACGCTTTCGCGATTACTAAATGATCCTGTAACGAAGCGCGCTGCTCTCCGTTGGATCTCCTCTAACTCGTCTGTCAACCCTATCTGGTACGGATCCCACACTGCTGACCAGTATTCAAGCAGTGGGCGAACAAGCGTACTGTAACCTACTTCCTTTGTTTTCGGATTGCATTTTCTTAGGATTCTTCGAATGAATCACAGTCTGGCATCTGCTTTACCGACGATCAACTTTATATGATCATTCCATTTTAAATCACTCCTAATGCGTACTCCCAGATAATTTATGGAATTAACTGCTTCCTGTTGCTGACCTGCTACATTGTAGCTAAATGATAAGGGATCTATCTTTCTATGCATTCGCAGCACATTACACTTGCCTACATTGAGATTCAATTGCCATTCCCTACGCCATGCGTCAATTCGCTGCAGATCCTCCACCATTTCAGTACAATTTTCCAATGTTACAACCTCTCGATATACTACAGCATCATGTGCAAAAGCCCCAGTGAACTTCCGATGTCATCCACCAGGTCGTTTATGTATATTGTGAATAGCAACGGTCCTACGACACTCCCCTGCGGCATACCTGAAATCACTCTTACTTCGGAAGACTTCTCTCCTTTGAGAATGACATGCTGCGTTCTGTTATCTAGGAACTCTTCAATCCAATCACACAATTGGTCTGATAGTCCATATGCTCTTACTTTGTTCATTAAACGACTGTGGGGAACTGAATCCAACGCCTTGCGGAAGTCAAGAATCACGGCATCTACCTGGAAACACGTGACTATGGCCCTCTGACTCTCGTGGACGAATAGAGCGAGCTGGGTACCACACGATCGTCTTTTTCGAAACCCATGCTGATTCCTACAGAGTAGATTTCTAGTCTCCAGAAAAGTCATTATACTCGAACATAATACGTGTTCTACAACTGATCGACGTTAGAGATATAGGTCTATAGTTCTGCACATCTGTTCGACGTCCCTTCTTGAAAACGGGGATGACCTATGCCCTTTTCTAACCCTTTGGAACGCTACGCTCTTCTAGAGACCTACGGTACACCGCTGCAAGAAGGCACTCTGTGTAAAGTCGAACTGGTATCCCATCAGGTCCGACGGCCTTTCGTCTCTTGAGTGATTCAAATTGTTTCTCTATACCTCTGTCGTCTATTTCGATATCTACCATTTTGTCATCTGTGCGACAATCTAGAGAAGGAACTACAGTGTAGGCTTCCTCTGTGAAACAGCTTTGGAAGAAGACATTTAGTATTTCGGGCTTTAGTCTGTCATCCTCTGTTTCAGTACCATTTTGGTCACAGAGTGTCTGGACATTTTGTTTTGATCCACCTACCGCTTTGACATAGGACCAAAATTTCTTAGGATTTTCTGCCATGTCAGTACATAGAACTTTACTTTCGAATTCATTGAAAGCCTCTCGCATAGCCCTCCTCACACTGCATTTCGCTTCGCGTAATTTTTGTTTGTCTGCAAGGCTTTGGCTATGTTTATGTTTGCTGTGAAGTTCCCTTTGCTTCCGCAGCAGTTTTCTAACTCGGTTGTTGTACCACGGTGGCTCTTTTCCATCTCTTACGATCTTGCTTGGCACATACTCATCTAACGCATATAGTACGATGGTTTTGAACTTTGTCCACTGACCCTCAACACTATCTGTATTTGAGACAAAACCTTTGTGTTGAGCCGTCAGGTACTCTGTAATCTTATTTTTGTCACTTTTGTTAAACAGAAAAATCTTCCTACCTTTTTTAATATATCTATTTACGGCTGAAATCATCGATGCAGTAACCGCTTTATGATCGCTGATTCCCTGTTCTGTGTTAAGTGTTTCAAATAGTTAGGGTCTGTTTGTCACCAGAAGGTCTAATATGTTATCGCCACGAGTCGGTTCTCTGTTTAACTGCTCAAGGTAATTTTCAGATAAAGCGCTTAAATAAGTTTCACTAGATTCATTGTCCCTGCCACCCGTTATGAACGTTTGAGACTCGCAGTCTATATTCGGCAAATTAAAATCTCCACCTTGAACTATAACACGGTGGGGAAATCTATTCCAAATATTTTCCAAATTATCCTTCAGGTGCTCAGCCATAATAGCTGCTGAGGCAGGGGGCCTATAGAGACATCCAATTACCATGTCGGAGCCTGCTTTAACCGTAGCATTCACCCAAATTATTTCACATTTCGGATCTCCGTCAATTTCCTTCGATACTATTGCACTTGTTATCGCTATAAACACGCCTCCCCCTTCACTGTCCAGCCTGTCTCTGCGGTATACATTCCAATCTGAGTTTAGGATGTCATTTCTGTTTACGTCTGGTTCCAGCCAACTTTATGGCCCTAGTGCTATATGGGCATTGTGACCGTTTGTTAATGAAAGCAATTCTGGGGCCTTTCTATAGACTCTCGTGCAGTTTACTATTAGCACATTAATATTGTTATTCCCTGTTACATTTTGCCTATTCCTACCTTGCCGCGTCTCATGAGGCGTCTTGTCGGGCCTAGGCAGGGAATTCTCTAACCTAAAAAAACCCCATGTGCACTCCACACGTACTCCGCTACCCTCGTAGCCGCTTCCGGCGTGTAGTGCACGTCTGACCTATTCAGGGGGACCCTACATTTCTGCACCCAACGGTGGAGGTCGAGAAATTTGCACCCCAGATCTCCGCAGAATCGTCTGAGCCTCTGGTTTAAGCCTTCCACTCGCCTCCAAACCAGAGGACCGCGGTCGGTTCTGGGAACGATACTACAAATAGTTAGCTCTGATTCCACCCCGTGAGCGAGGCTTTCCGCCTTCACCAACTCCGCCAACCGCCTGTACGAACTGAGGATGACCTCAGAATCCAGACGGCAGGAGTCATTTGTGCCGACATGAGCAACAATTTGCAGTCGGGTGCACCCAGTGCTCTCTATCGACGCCGGCAGGGCCTCCTCCACATCTCGGATGAGACCCGCCGGCAAGCAGACAGAGTGAACACTGGCCTTCTTCCCTGACCTTTCCACTATTTCCCTAAGAGGCTCCAACACCCGCCTAACGTTGGACCTCCCAATCACTAATAAACTCCTCCCCCATGTGCCTTTTCAGACGCACCAGACTCCCCACTGCCGCTACATTCCGAGGCAGCAGCCTGAAGACGGCTGACCGCGGCCATCAACACGCTCAGCTGTTCGCGAAGAGTGGCCAGCTCCTCCTGCGTCCGTACACAGCAGTCACACATCCTATCCATCCTAAGAAATCAATTTACTGTAGAGAGTTAATCAACTTTTAACTAGACTGCTAATTCACTAAAGGCGGCTGATAGTTGACTTAACTATTGTTACTATACACTTCTTGTGAAAAACAATGAAAATAGAACTACATGTGTCTGGAGTGTATTGAAAACAAACACTAGCACTACTGGCACCATGGCTGACTAAAGGGACTCTCTTTGACTGCATTCACAACAAACACGAAATCTATGGACACTATTACCAGCACTCGACAATTAAAGCTTCCTAAAAGGAAAAACACACGGAAGAAGAAGTGACAAGTAAGAAATATACAGTTAATACTTAAATTCCCCCCATGAACCATGGACCTAGCCGTTGGCGGGGAGGCTTGCGTACCTAAGCGATACAAATAGCCGTACCGTAGGTACAACCAAAACGGAGGGGTATCTGTTGAGAGGCCAGACAAACGTGTGGTTCCCGATGAGGGGCAGCAGCCTCTTCAGTAGTTGCAGGGGCAACAGTCTGGATGATTGACTGATCTGGCCTTGTAACAATAACCAAAACGGCCTTGATGTGCTGGTACTGCGAACGGCTGAAAGCAAGGGGAAACTACGGCCGTAATTTTTCCCGAGGGCATGCAGCTTTACTGTATGATTAAATGATGATGGCGTCCTCTTGGGTAAAATATTTCGGAGGTAAAATAGTCCCCCATTCGGATCTCCGGGCGGGGACTACTCAAGAGGATGTCGTTATCAGGAGAAAGAAAACTGGCGTTCTACGGATCGGAGCGTGGAATGGCAGATCCCTTAATCGGGCAGGTAGGTTACAAAATTTAAAAAGGGAAATGGACAGTTTAAAGTTAGATATAGTGGGAATTAGTGAAGATCGGTGGCAGGAGGAACAAGACCTCTGGTCAGGTGACTACAGGGTTATAAACACAAAATCAAGTAGGGCTAATGCAGGAGTAGGTTTAATAATGAATAGGAAAATAGGAATGCGGGTAAGCTACTACCAACAGCATAGTGAACGCATTATTGTGGCCAAGATAGAAACGAAGCCCACACCTACTACAGTAGTACAAGTTTATATGCCAACTAGCTCTGCAGATGACTAAGAAATTGAAGAAATGTATGATGAAAAAAAGAAATCATTCAGATAGTGAAGGGAGATGAAAATTTAATAGTTATGGGTGACTGGAATTCGAGTGTAGGAAAATCGAGAGAAGGAAACGTAGTAGGTGGATATGGATTTGGGCTAAGAATGAAAGAGGAAGCCACCTGGTAGAATTTTGCACAGAGCACAGCTTAGTCATAGCTAACACTTGGTTTAAGAATCATGAAAAAGATGGTTGTATACATGGAAGAACCCTGGAGATACTAAAAGGTAACAGATAGATTATATAATGGTAAGACAGAGATTTAGGAACCAGGTTTTAAAGTGTAAGACATTTCCAGGGGCAGATGTGGACTCTGATCACAATCTATTGGTTATGACCTGTAGATTAAAACTGGAGAAACTGCAAAAAGGTTGGAATTTAAGGAGATGGGACCTGGATAAACTGAAAGAACCAGAGGTTGTACAGAGTTTCAGGGAGAGCATAAGGGAACAATTGACAGGAATGGGGAAAGAAATACCTTTGGAGTTAAGAGAACCACTTGTATGAACATCAAGAGCTCAGATGGAAACCCAGTTCTAAGCAAAGAAGGGAAAGCAGAAAGGTGGAAGGAGTATATAGAGGGTCTATACAAGGGCGATCTATTTGAGGAAAATATTATGGAAATGGAAGAGGATGTAGATGAAGATGAAATGGGAGATACGATAGTGAGTGAAGAGTTTGACAGAGCACTGAAAGACCTGAGTCGAAACATGGGCCCCGGAGTAGACAACATTCCATTGGAACTACTGACGGCCTTGGGAGAGCCAGTCCTGACAAAACTCTACCATCTGGTGAGCAAGATGTATGAAACAGGCGAAATACCCTCAAACGTTTAAGAAGAATAGAATAATTCCAATCCCAAAGAATGCAGGTGTTGACAGATGTGAAAATTACCGAACAATCAGTTTAATAAGCCATAGCTGCAAAATACTAACGCAAATTCTTTACAGACGAATGGAAAAACTAGTAGAAGCCGACCTCTTGGAAGATCAGTTTGGATTCCGTAGAAATAATGGAACACGTGAGGCAATACTGACCCTACGACTTATTTTAGAAGCTAGGTTAAGAAATGGCAAACCTACGTTTCTAGCATTTGTAGACTTAGAGAAAGCTTTTGACAATGCTGACTGGAATACTCTCTTTCAAATTCTAAAGGTGGCAGGGTAAAATACAGGGAGCGTAAGGCTATTTACAACTTGTACAGAAACCAGATGGCAGTTATAAGAGTCGAGGGGCATGAAAGGGAAGCAGTGGTTGGGAAGGGAGTGAGACAGGGTTGTGGCCTCTCCCCAATGTTATTCAATCTGTATATTGAGCAAGCAGTAAAGGAAACAAAAGAAAAATTCGAAGTAGGTATTAAAATCCATGGAGAAGAAATAAAAACTTTGAGGTTCGCCGATGACATTGTAATTCTGTCAGAGACGGCAAAGGACTTGGAAGAGCAGTTGAATGGAATGGACAGTGTCTTGAGAGGAGTATATAAGATGAACATCAACAAAAGCAAAACGAAGATAATGGAATGTAGTCGAATTAAGTCGGGTGATGCTGAGGGAATTAGATTGGAAAATGAGACACTTAAAGTAGTAAAGTAGTTTTGCTATTTGGGGAGCAAAATAACTGATGATGGTCGAAGTAGAGAGGATATAAAATGTAGACTGGCAATGGCAAGGAAAGCGTTTCTGAAGAAGAGAAATTTGTTAACATCGAGTATAGATTTAAGTGTCAGGAAGTCATTTCTGAAAGTATTTGAATGGAGTGTAGCCCTGTATGGAAGTGAAACATGGACGATAAATAGTTTAGACAAGAAGAGAATAGAAGCTTTCGAAATGTGGTGCTATAAAGAATGCTGAACATTAGATGGGTAGATCAGATAACTAATGAGGAAGTATTGAATAGGATTGGGGAGAAGAGAAGTTTGTGGCACAACTTGACCAGAAGAAGGGATTGGTTGGTAGGACATGTTCTGAGGCATCAAGAGATCACCAATTTAGTATTGGAGGGCAGCGTGGAGGGTAAAAATCGTACAGGGAGACCAAGAGATGAACACACGAAGCAGATTCGGAAGGATGTAGGCTGCAGTAGGTACTGGGAGATGAAGAAGCTTGCACAGGATAGAGTAGCATGGAGAGCTGCATCAAACCAGTCTCGGGACTGAAGACCACAACAACAACAATACTTAAATTAACGTAGCTCGCTGCACAGCAGACGTGACGCAGACAGCAATTACGACGACACTGAGACAGTCTTATCTTAATGGATAAAAAATGACAATTAATTTATTTGTCCAGTGTACACTGTGGTACCTCTACTGGTAGCCGTTTCATGACCACGCTTGCCAGTGCAGGATGGAAGTTTTGTATATTACGTGGGCTGCTCGTGTGACTCGAGAATTGGGGCCTTTCTCACGGTTTCACCGTCAAGGCTGTTCCCAACGTTGGTCGTATATTGTTCCGATGTTTTTCTGCACTTCTTAGCTGCTGTGAAAGCAGCCACCAACACTTCTTTGTTACGGGTATCTCTGCGTGGGGTATCTCTGCGTGAGGCCTGTACAGTCTAATCTTAATGCTTCATCTAAGACCGTTAGTGATTTATGACTAACGTCTTTACTGTCCAAAAAACATTTTTTAAGCAGGTTGACTTCTTCCACAATTTTTTAGTTTCGCCTGCCTCCTTATACGAATTCTTGGCACTAAATTTCTACGCTCCATCCCAGCGCTTGTGGGGTGCTTCAATTCTCGACACGTTCTCGCTTTTTAAGGCCGGTGAAAACGGCAGCGGCCAGCCAGAGGAATCACACTTGTGCATTCTTGAAGCTTTTGTGTCTATGCTCTGCCCCAGTGACTGCAGAGGTCCATGAGTTTTCGGCACCCCTCTTTTTCTGTTCCGGGCTCTGCGCAAAGCGTCCTTTCTTAAGCGAGGCGACAGCATCTGACCAGCTACTCCTGTATGGGGTGCGACTTTCCCCCTGTTCTGGGCCTTTGGCTATGTGAGTCGGCGAAACTGTCCACCAATAGAGGTACCACAGTATACACTAGCCAAGTAAATAAATTGTTAATTTTTATTCATTAAGATAAGACTGTGGCACTTATTTGTTACAGACATGAACTTCCGGAATATTTCTCTTACTGAGCTAAAAGAATTAACAGCGGTGTCTAGTCGTTGTTTGGTGATACAAGCCGTAATGATCGTGTCACTGACTTAAACATCCGAACTACTAAATTTAGTAGACTCCTAACCTCTTAAAATATCTTTTCTTCCATCATCCTTTTTTTGGTGAAATAAAACCTACATGTTGCCACAAGCTACACACAGATTTTCGTAAGCGAAAATCCCATGAAAATTTGTCTAGTAGTTTTGGACATAAGCATGTTCAAACAGACGCACTCCCTATCTCACCCGCAATCAGTTTTTGGCAAATGGTTTCAATGTACAGACAACGGTTTCACAGTTTTATTATTAGTGTAAATAAATGAACAATTACTTTTTAATATAAATTTATTCATGCACTCTCTCATTCTACGATTTGCACCTATCACAGATAATTCTATTTCGATAAGTACTCCGGGTATGTGAACAAAAAGCAAATAAGATACGAAATTTTTAAATTGTGTGATGACTTAATTAGTTGCTTTTTAAGCATATACTGTCACTTGTTGGAAGTATATTTCGCGAGAAATACTTCCCATCATTCGTGAATTTTATATGGATTTCTTTCATTACCATAGTTTCATAATGTGAATCATCCTTGCAGCCACTGTACATCGCACTGAATTTATCCTGAGGATCACTTTTTATCCAGTCAAATAATTTCTTTTATTCCCTAGGCACTGAACGTTTCGGCATTCTGATCCAGACACGAAGCTCACTATTAAGAAAACTTCTACTCATAAAGATGGCGGGAAAACAGAACTGAAAGCTACTTATTAACACTCAGTTAAAAGCAAAAGCATCACTTTAATGGTTGCAATATATGGACACTAATGATTTACAGAAGAATGGAAAAACTGGTATAGGCTGAACTAGGGGAAGTTATTTTGCGTTCCGGAGAAACGTAGGAACATGCGAGGTAGTACTGACCCTGTGACATACCTTAAAAGACTCGCTGAAGACAGGCAAACCTAAGTTTATAGCATTTGTTGATTTGGAGAAAGACTTGACTACATACTTGTTACCAGATCCGCAAAAGCATTGGATCACTGTCCACTATACACTGCTTAAACGTCCATTGAATTCGGTGACTACTGGATAATTACAAGTGAAACTGCGTCTCATGCTGTTACCTTTTACGCAAAATGTGGGGCGTTCATTCGTGCACCCACTGTATTCTGCATTTGTTAAACAGACCTTAGGTCTTATGACTTCGCAGCCACCATAAGAAAATATTTTAGTCTAGGGGTTCAAAGAGATGCCTGTGGAGACACTGTTCTGCTGAAGCATCGCTTTTGAACGACCAGAGCCGAACACACGAGCTGCTGATTCGTGTTCCCGATATTGCACTCGCGACCTACAAAAACGGACGACGATTTCGTATTGAAACTAATGAAATCCCTAATAATAACGTGTTCTTTAGCCCCCGGTGAGCCTGCTGCCATGCGATTTGCTCGCCCGTCTCTCTTTTGCGCGTGCAATCTTCGGATAGCATTTCGACAATGATTGCGCAAATGCACCAACGTGATTCATCGCAAGATAACGTTACGCCACTCGTTCCGCAAGGTCACCAGCTCCGAAACCAGTCCAGCGCTGAACGTCGGCGTCATGAGGTCAGTGCAACACCTGCTACAGGAATCTGGTATTGCAGGCCACATGCACGAAAACGATTTTAAATTTTACAGGCAAGCAGAATTAGTGTAACTGAAAATGGATTTTCTAATACCAACTAAAGCTTTTTGATGCGCTAATTCAAATATAAGGCACAGTAACATCATTGGAAGATGAGCACAAGGAGTTATTGAAGAAGGAATCGCGAGGGATGATCAAAGATTCCCCAAATCCACCAGATTATGAGTGATGTAGGATCTGCAACGCATGCGGCGATGTAGAGAGAGACAGACAGACGAGTGGAATGGTGTACTGCTACAAACCAGACACAGCGTTGGACACTGAAGAAGGAATTACACTCCTGGAAATGGAAAAATAGAACACATTGACACCGGTGTGTCAGACCCACCATACTTGCTCCGGACACTGCGAGAGGGCTGTACAAGCAATGATCACACGCACGGCACAGAGGACACACCAGGAACCGCGGTGTTGGCCGTGGAACGGCGCTAGCTGCGCAGCATTTGTGCACCGCCGCCGTCAGTGACAGCCAGTTTGCCGTGGCATACGGAGCTCCATCGCAGTCTTTAACACTGGTAGCATGCCGCGACAGCGTGGATGTGAACCGTATGTGCAGTTGACGGACTTTGAACGAGGGCGTATAGTGGGCATGCGGGAGGCCGGGTGGACGTACCGCCGAATTCCTCAACACGTGGGCCGTGAGGTCTCCACAGTACATCGATGTTGTCGCCAGTGGTCGGCGGAAGGTGCACGTGCCCGTCGACCTGGGACCGGACCGCAGCGACGCACGCCAAGACCGTAGGATCCTACGCAGTGCCGTAGGGGACCGCACCGCCACTTCCCAGCAAATTAGGGACACTGTTGCCCCTGGGGTATCGGCGAGGACCATTCGCAACCGTCTCCATGAAGCTGGGCTACGGTGCCGCACACCGTTAGGCCGTCTTCCGCTCACGCCCCAACATCGTGCAGCCCGCCTCCAGTGGTGTCGCGACAGCCGTGAATGGAGGGACGAATGGAGACGTGTCGTCTTCAGCGATGAGAGTCGCTTCTGCCTTGGTGCCAGTGATGGTCGTATGCGTGTTTGGCGCCGTGCAGGTGAGCGACACAATCAGGACTGCATATGACCGAGGCACACAGGGCCAACACCCGGCATCATGGTGTGGGGAGCGATCTCCTACACTGGCCGTACACCTCTGGTGATCGTCGAGGGGACACTGAATAGTGCACGGTACATCCAAACCGTCATCGAAACCATCGTTCTACCATTCCTAGACCGGCAAGGGAACTTGCTGTTCCAACAGGACAATGCACGTCCGCATGTATCCCGTGCCACCCAACGTGCTCTAGAAGGTGTACGTCAACTACCCTGGCCAGCAAGATCTCCGGATCTGTCCCCCATTGAGCATGTTTGGGACTGGGTGAAGCGTCGTCTCACGCGGTCTGCACGTCCAGCACGAACGCTGGTCCAACTGAGGCGCCAGGTGGAAATGGCATGGCAAGCCGTTCCACAGGACTACATCCAGCATCTCTACTATCGTCTCCATGGGAGAATAGCAGCCTGCATTGCTGCGAAACATGGATATACACTGTACTAGTGCCGACATTGTGCATGCTCTGTTGCCTGTGTCTATGTGCCTGTGTTCTGTCAGTGTGATCATGTGATTTATCTGACCCCAGGAATGTGTCAATAAAGTTTCCCCTTCCTGGGACAATGAATTCACGGTGTTCTTATTTCAGTTTCCAGGAGTGTATTTATGAATAAGTCACAGGATACGCAGAAAACATCTGTCTTCAAGTCGTTCTCATTAGCATATAATTATACGAAATGGAGATAAACATTCGATGTTTTGACAGAAAGTAGCTATCTCTGCATGTGATTGTATTTCCTTTTTTCGTTTCTCCACGGCTTCTCTTCTCCCTAAAGAACACTCGTATGGTTCCTGTATAACATCCAGCAATAATAACCGTCCATCTCCTTGACGTCCAATTTGTACTGATAAGTGTAGTCTGTCTCCCTGACATCGTAACTGAAACTCACTCTCTTTTCCTCAGTGAAGTCAAGGCTGTTAAGTAGGAGAAATATCGGTGGATGAAGTGCAGTTGCAAACTCAATGAACAACTATTTATTTTTCATGTTTGCATATCCCCCACCACGTACTCAGCGTTGCAGTCATCATAGCTTCCAGAAAAATTCTGTACAGTTTCTTTGCGGGCATTCTTATGTGTCTCCATTTCGTTATGAGTAATTAAACCGAAGCAGT
The DNA here is from genome assembly GCF_023897955.1 of Schistocerca gregaria. Lineage (NCBI taxonomy): Eukaryota > Metazoa > Arthropoda > Insecta > Orthoptera > Acrididae > Schistocerca > Schistocerca gregaria. Next base: position 567,652,962 of record NC_064925.1, on the reverse strand, counting down.
CTCGTAAAGTCTGGAGAAACAAACACTTTCTTTCAGTTTACGTTCTGAAAACACCAGAGGATTTTCACAAATATTTTTATGAATTTCGCTTTATTTTGGTAATAAATGAATTATTTTGATTAATCCCAGATTAATATGAAACCAAATGAGAAGAACGTTCCTTGCGCAAACCAAACTGATGTTTAGTATATGTCTACTTCCACGTTCTAAGTTCATTCTGATTGGTAGCTTCTTTTTGATCCAGTGCTAGCCTATATCACAGCTCTTCCACTCACACGCAGTACTTGGATATTTCCTGTAACACCTTGTTATTCAATAACTGTGGAAATAACTTTCAATTCACGATGTATGGTCCATCTGTGATCAATATATTTAAGTTTTGTGAGAAGAATCCATACAAAGCCTTACACATAGTTGTTTACATTATGGAGGATCACTGCTTTCAGACTTCTTTATGACGATTCAAAAAAGAGAATCGACTACCGCATCATACTGTCCGTTAAATTCAAGTCATACAAATAGGTTAAAACTAGGTTAAATTCTGTAGAAAAATATGAGATGTACTGTAGTTCTATATTTCTGTACCACGGAAAATACGGGCCAATAATTACTTTCCCTTCAGTACAGTGCTAGACACCTCTGATAATACCCAAGTCTCTGAGTGATTCCATCATTTCATCCCGTATGAATGTCCCGAGCTCCTCTAAATTCCTCTCATCAGAATCAGAGCTGTTATTCTCAGACTTTAAGGGGTTATAGTGTTTCTTAGGGCTAGGTACAGGATTCCTGGGGTATGGGGGTACAGGATGTATAGCTGACGGCATATTGTGATAAAAAAAACGTTATTTTTAGGGCTGCAACCACGAATAAAAGAAAAGAAAAAGTAGCGGTCGTCACTAATTCAGCGGTTTCACTCCGTGTCATCAGTTCTCAAATGGTTCAAGTGGCTCTCAGCGCTATGGGACTTAACATCTCAGGTCATCAGTTCCCTAGACTTAGAACTACTTAAACCTAACTAACCTAAGGACATTACACACATCCATGCCCGAGGCAGGATTCGAACCAGCGACCGTAACAGCAGCGCGGTTCCAGACTGAAGGGCCTGTAACCGCTCGGCCACAGCGGCCGGCTTCATCAATTCTGCGGAAATAGGAAGTTATTTATGGAGAGCTCATCATAGTGGGAGCAAGCAAGAGTTTTTAGCAGGGACTTTAGCCTTCTTCGTTGACAATATCGTTGGTTCACTTTTTACCCAACCGTGATTATACGTGTGTCTATGTTTAGCAATAAAGTGGGTGTTAATTGCATTTATCTACTTTCTGCATTTTCCTGCGTGCTTTCCCACCAGGAATCACCACGTACTTTACTGATTTTAAGCCACTATCAAAGCACTTCCACACAAACATCTAAACATTCATGGTGGTGTCTGTTTGTTCTATATCGTGTCTCCCTACCACTCTCGCGCAACGACGCTCTGAGCGTGTTTTTTTAGAGAATTGACTAGTTTGAACCAGGGACCTGTTGCTGGTACGGAGACGCCAGACCACACATGACATGTAGAATTCAGAAGAGTTCAGTGAGACTAGCGATGATATAACCAAATACTAAATGATCTCAGCGTCAGCTCCACTGCACTCCCTGTAAAAGAATCTTAATACTAACTAAATTTAGTGGAAAGGGTTCAAGGCTTTCCTAATTTTACTTAGCTGGTAAAATAACGTCGAAAAAGCAGTTAAGTTTACCATTGGAAATTTTATTCTACTCACAAAACATTGTTTATAAATTGCACTATTGATAAAAGGAAATGTTTTAATACAGGATGGTAAAAACCAACTGCGTTCAACAAAAATGTGAACGAATATTCGCTGAATGGGTTTCCAAGTTCTACAATGGATCGAAGAATGACCTATGCCATATCACATCTATAATCTAGGTTTAATTTAAGTTTCACAAAATAGAACACTATCAAAATGGTCTACAGTGACCCTCAATTATCTTTAATTACTTATCTAACTTGTCGTAAATTACAGTGGCTGATGTGGCTGCTCAATAACTATATAACAGAAAAATCATCGCGTTTCAGATTTTTACTTCAAGTGGCAAATGTGAACACCATGAGCTTTAATTGACGCAAAAAGGGGGTGTAACAGATGAGACTTCTGCAGTTCTGAGTGAAGCCTTATGCGCTCAAAAATGCGGCATCGCGTGCGTTCATTACTTTGTCGGTGTTTAGGCAGCGTCAGGGCAGCGGCGGGCAGCACAGTTCCGCTCACCTCGCCATCTCGGAAGCAACTCTCTCCTAACTTCTCCTTACTACAATTTACCGAAGTTGGTTTTAAAAAACTATCTGGCTGTGTTTTTATCTGACCAATCAATGTCTCAATGTTAACCTTAAGCTCCGCCTACAAAAATTCCGTCTATCCAATGAGAAACGTTATACTTTTCGTGGTGGGGCAATGTTTTTAAAGTTTGCAACGTAACAGAGACGCGGAAAAGTCTCTCGCTAAAACCTGCAGCTGGTGTGGTCCTTTTAGCGTTATCGTAAGATCTATACTGTTCTTCTGGAGGACTCTATCTTTTAACATGGGCTGGGGGATGGTCGTAATGTAACAGACATGCGAAAAGGCTCACGCTAAAACTTGCGGGTGGTAGTGGCCCTTTTTGTGTTATCATAAGATCTATACTGTTTTTCTGGAGGGCTCTAGCTTTTAACATGGGCTGGGGGGTGGTCCTTGACGTAACAGAGACGCGAAAAAGTCTCACGCTAAAACGTGCGGGTTGTGTGGCTCTAGTGGTTAGGTGGCGATGTGGGTGTCCAGTCCGTCCCTTATCGTATTGCCTTCTAGCTTGACACGGTTCTGCTCTCGGCTTCTGTTCTCGTTTCTCCCCTCGGAACTGCGTCGGTCTCACGGTGGGAAGGTACAACATGCATTTAGGTATTCTTGTGTTAGTCTGTGGTATTACATTTGCTCACTCGTTACTCGTATTACTTTGGTTAATTTAATGTCACGATTTATTCGGAGCTACGTGACATACTAGTGGATTTGCTTATCATGTCAGGGTTTTCATGGAAGGTGTTGGATTTGCCTGACACCTTACAAACAGACTGAAGCGGCAAACAATCTGGCATACGTATTCAAATACAGAGACATGTAAACAAGCAGAGATCGTGGCCGCGATCGGCAACACCTTTATAAGGCAACAAGTGCCTGGCGGAGTTGTTAGATCGGTTTCTGCTGCTACAATGGCACGTTATCTAGATTAGAGTGAGTTTGTACGTGGTGTTATAGTCGGCGCACGAGCGACGGGACACAGAATCTGCGAGGTAGCGATGATGTGGGGATTTTCCCGTACAAACATTTCACGTGTGTAATGTCAATATCATAAATCCGGCAAAACATCAGATCTCCGACATCGCTGTGACGGAAAAAAGATCCTGCAAGAACGGGACCAACGACGACTGAAGAGGATCATTCAACGTGACACAAGGGCAACCCTTCCGCAAATCGCTGCAGATTTAAATTCTAGGCCGTCAACAAGCATGAGCGTGCAAACCATTCAACGAAACATCATCGATATGGGCTTTCGGAACCGAAGGCCCACACCTGTACCCTTGATGACTGCACGAGACAAAGCTTTACGGCTCGCCTGGGCCCGTCAACACCGACATTGGACTGATGCTGACTGGAAAGTTGCCTGATGGGAAGAGTCCCGTTTCATATTGTATAGAGATGATGGTCATATCGGGTATGGAGCCAACCAACCTCATGAATCAACGGCCCCTGCATGCCAGCAGGGAACTGTTCAACCCGGTGGAGGCTCTGTAATGGTTTGGGGCGTGTGCAATTGATCACGGACACCTGATATGTCTAGATACGACTCTGACAGGTGACACATACGTAAGGATCCTGTCTGATCATTGCATCTATTCAAGTCGTTTGCCTGCTTTCAGACGGACTTGGGTAATTACAGCACGACAATATGACAGCACACACATCCAGAATTGCTACAGAGGTGTTTCGGGAACACTCTTGTGAGCTTAAACACTTGCGCTGCCCACCAAACTCCCAAGACATGATCGCATCTGGGATGCCTTGAAACGTGCTGTTCAGAGGAGATCTCCATCCCCTGGTGCTCTTTCGGATTTATGGACAGCCTAGCAGGATTCATGGTGTAAATTCCCTCCAGCACTATTTCAGACATTAGTCGAGTCCATGCCACGTCGTGTTGCGACACTTCTGCGTTTTAGCGGGGGCCCTACATGAACTTATGCAGTTGCTTTGGCTCTGCAGTGTAGAACGCACGGAGCGGTGCCCACAAACACACGGTGCAGAGCAAGGCAGAAAGAGGCGCAGTGCAGCACGGAATAGAGCGCAGCGTTAGTAGGTGCGCAGCAGTGTCGGCGCGCGCGGGATTGTGTGTGTGTGTGTGTGTGTGTGTGTGTGTGAGTGTGTGTGTGTGTGTGTGTGTGCGTCAGTAAAAATGGAAAACGAGAAACGCCGTCCAACAAAAGCCGCACACGAACGAAGCATTTTTGTTGTTCTTTGGTGCGCTGAGTGCGTTGAGTGGCGCGGTTTGACGAACACAGGTGCTGCGCCAAAAACTCTTTAGCTTGGTTTCGCGTGGCGCAGCGCACTCTGTGTGGACGCGGTCTCACGTGGGGCTCAGGTAGGGCTGCCATATACAGCTGGGACCTCGTCGGGACATACTGAGATGGGAGAGTGTAGAAACGAAGTAAACAAAAAATATTTACACTACTGGCCATTAAAATTGCTGCACCAAGAAAAAAGCAGTTGATAAACGGGTATTCATTGAACAAATATATTATACTAGAACTGACACGTGATTACATTTTCACGCAATTTGGGTGCGTGGATCCTGAGAAAGCAGAACCCAGAACAACCACCTCTGGCCGTAATAACGGCCTTGATACGCCTGGGCATTGAGTCAAACAGAGCTTGGATGGCGTGTACAGGTACAGCTGCCCATGCAGCTTCTACACGATGCCACAGTTCATCAAGAGTAGTGACTGGCTTATTATGACGTGCCAGTTGCTCGGCCACAATTGACCAGACGTTTTCAGTTGGTGAGAGATCTAGAGAATGTGCTGGCCAGGGCAGCAAGCGAACATTTTCTGTATCCAGAAACGCCCGTACAGGACCTGCAACATGCGGTCGTACATTATCCTGCTGGAATATAGGGTTTAGCAGGGATCAAAGAAGGGTAGACTCACGGGTCGTAAAACATCTGGAATCTAACGTCCAGTGTTCAATGTGCCGTCAATGCGAACAAGAGGTGACCGAGATGTCTAACCAATGGCACCCCATACCATCACGCCAGTATGGCGATGCCGAATACACGCTTCCAATATGCGTTCACTGCAATGGCGCCAAACACGGATGCGACCATCATGATGCTACAAACAGAACCTGGATTCATCAGAAAAAATGATGTTTTGCCATTCGTGAAACCAGTTTCGTCGTTGAGTACACCATCACCGGCGCTCCTGTCTGTGATGCAGCGTCAAGGGTAACCGCAACCGTGGTCTCCGAGCTGATAGTCCATGCTGCTGCAAACGTCGTCGAACTGTTCGTGCAGGTGGTTGTTGTCTTGCAAACGTCCCCATCTGTTGACTCAGGGATCGAGACGTGGCTGCACGATCTGTTACAACCATGCGAATAAGATGCCTGTGTCCTCGACTGCTAGTGATACGAGGCCGTTGGGATCCAGCACGGCGTTCCGTATTACCCTCCTGAACCCACCGATTCCATATTCTGCTAACAGTCATTGAATCTCGACCAATGCGAGCAGTAATCTCGCGATTCGATAAACCGCAATCGCGATAGGCTAAAATCCGATCTTTATCAAAGTCGGAAACGTGATGGTACGCATTTCTCCTCCTTACACGAGGCATCACAAGAACGTTTCACCAGGCAACGCCGGTCAACTGCTCTTTGTGTATGAGAAATCGGTTGGAAACTTTCCTCATGTCAGTAAGTTGTAGTTGTCGCCACCGGCGCCAACCTTGTGTGAATGCTCTGAAAAGCTAATCATTTGCATATTACAGCATCTTCCTGTCGGTTAAATTTTGCGTCTGTAGCACGTCATCTTCGTGGTGTAGCATTTTTAATGGCCAGTAGTGTAAGAGAAGATTTTTTATTTACAACACTGTTACACGGATCATGTTGCGGCGGAAGGAGGTTTTTGGAAGGTTTCTTCTTTTTCAGCACATCCCTATTCCCTTTTACGCATTCATAACCGTCCATCCAAGTCAGATTATAGTTAAAGTGTCACTGTAGTAACAGATTCCACAGTCACTGGCAACGGTCGATTTGTTTCATCAATCCACAGGGCCGACATCAGCAAAAATACTCTCTCCGAAGTGGCGTTGTGTGCGGGCACAGAAAACAAACACTCGCATAATTTTAGCAGTTAGCATTTGCGTTCAGGATTTTCGGTTTCCTTAAGAAACTAAATCCACCTTTCTTTCATGAGGTGTGTAGACTTACATTCTTCCGGATCATGCTTAGTTTCTAAAAATATCTTCAGATTTACCTGACAACAATTGTTGCATCAAATCATCTCACCATTTTCAGTCAGGTATAGAACAGTATTTTCAGTTGTTGACATAAATAAAACTGACGCTGCATTTACATGTTGCGCTAACAGATGGTTTTACTTCATTACTTGAGCCATGCTCTTAACAGTATTTTGCAAAATCTGGACAAAATTGGGTCTTGTCAGGAGGTCGAGACAAGAAGGTCCGTAACGACAACGGTCCCGATATATCGCGACGGATGGTCTCAGGAACAATTTTGGTCATCACACTGTATACTAAAATAAGGAATATACTCTCTTCTCACGAGGCGTGTTATGTTTCATTATTGTTTGACTATGCGGGCACCACAAATGTAGCAAAAACTTTCAAGTGAGTAAAGGAAATTTCCTGGTGCCATAATAACACACCCAAATAAGTGGTTTACTTACAATTACACAAGACTTTTAATGTTAAAATTCTGTAGAAATCATATTCTGAAGTCACTGTATTCAAACACTTATCTTACAGAAAGTTCTACCTAGAATTATGTAACTGCGCACAACAATGAACAAATTTATGTAATGCAAGGAAGGATCACACTCATACTCAGACAATTCTCCCATTCTTGGGAAGAGTCAGAGATAATTATACTTCATATCATCGTTGAATTGGATAATTTTTCCATGCACAGTAAATTTAGTTGTGATTTAAAGAAAGTACAGGGTAATGGAACTGGCGTGAGTTTGGTTGAAAACAGAATGTAGAAAGCTATAACTTCGCCGTATGAGATTAAATTTATGATTAATTTTTCTAACGCAGGTTTGTATTACACGTAGAAGGACGTATGGTTTCAAACTACACGAATTTTCGCAACTGTTACCAGAGAACCTTTCTGCAAGATGTCAAATGTAGAGTGATCTCACGTCAGATTGATTGTGCACAAATTCCTCGAGAATTTGCTCATATTTGACTATCGTTTTGATAGAAATTCTACATCTGAGTTTTTGCAGGTGTGGTTAACTAAATAACTGTGGCTCCGGGTATCAGTGATGAAAATGACCAACTATCTGGCATTAGGTAGTAATCGCACTGAGGTAGCGTAGACAAGAGATCACATCACCTTACAGGATGTTGCTTAATACTGGGACTGATATGCTAACTCGGATTACCTGCGACCTATCAGCAGATACTGTCGTGTAGAATGCATGTTTGTATCGAAACCAGTATCGACTACGTACCATCTTGGCACCATACCGTACCTCGACACGCTGTTCAAAAGCCATGTACCACCATTTCGTTGATGTTCTTCAAGAAAATTTCAGATTATTCGGAGACATTCTTCAGCAATAATCAAGCTTTGTCTAGTGGCATGACACAAAAAAATGGTTCAAATGGCTCTCATCACAATGGGACTTAACATCTGAGGTCATCAGTCCCCTAGACTTATAAATACTTAAACCTAACATACCTAAGGACATCAAACACATCCATGCCCGAGGCAGGATTCGAAGCTGCGACCGCAGCAGCAGCGCGGTTCCCGACTGAAGCGCCTAGAACCGCTCGGCTACAACGGCCGGCTGACATGACACACAATCTGCACTTTTTTAAGGGTGCGTGAAATAAATGGGAAGTTACAAATACGCAAACAGTACTTCAATGACGGTATTTGCCTCTATCGAATGGTGCCATTATATTAGCAAGTGAATATTTTACTGAACTACCTCCCAAAAAAATATCGGTAAACCTGAATTGGTAGCATCGAGACTACAATACACTAATGTGCAAATGTTTCTGTCTGTAAACAAAGTAAAATCGATGTACTGACAATTGCAAAGCAAAACCCTGTGAAACGCCGTAATGACTGCTGTGAATTTTAGAAATATAATGGTGATATTTTCAATTAATTAATTGGAAGAAAGTCGTTCTATTTACTATCAGCTTTCCCAGCACATATCCATGATGCCTGTCATCATGTTTTTCAGTATTTTCAAAAGACGAAAACGTATAAAATAATAAGTTAACGTACTCAGTGTGTTCTGGTGTTAGCGGTCCACTAGTAAATATTTGCGCAACTCAATGAAAGCTCACGTGGCACGCACGTCTTTCCGGGAGATAATTAACACAACCTAGACACAACAATATTTCAGCGCGAAAGAGAGAGCGCAGTTTGACATAGCTCCACCTTCGTTGACTTCTCGCTTCTACGTCCGTGCCTAAATACTCGTTTATTCCGACCGCGTAAGTCATTAGTCCTCGGCTCTTTGATCACAAGCGCTAATCGAAATGTAGGACGCTGCTCTCGCTGCTACAATGTCAGTTCTTTATAACAGTCTGTTCTGTCTCACGTACGTCATTCTTCATCTGGTGGGCAACACGTGGGGATTGTATAACACTCGCGGAATTATTTGTTCTAAACCAGACAACTTGAGAAAAACGTTATCGTCATGTAGAGCTAATTTTCGTCCTGTAGCGGAGTGTGCGCTAACTTAAATCAGTCACTTTTCTATAGCACCAAATCTCAAGCGCTTCGTTCCCTTTTCCGGTTTCCCCAATGTTTTAAGCATTAATGGGGTATTAATTTGGTTACAACCTGTGACTTGCTTAGAACATAAAATGCAGAAAGGAAAACCTACATTTTTAGATTTAAGAAAGCTACTAACAATGTTGTTTGGAACACAATGAGGTAACACGTGATCCCTCCTAATACCGTGTCGGACCTCTTTTTGCCCGGAGTAGTGAAGGAACTCGACGTGGCGTGGACTCAACAAGTCCCTGGAAGGCCCCTTTCAGAGAAACTGAGCCATCCTGCCGGTACTGCCGTCCATAATTGCGAATGTGTTGCCGGGGCAGGATTTTGTGCACGAACTGACCTCTCACTTTTGGCCCACAGGTATTCGATGGAACTCACATCGGGCCATCTGGGAGGCCAAATCGTTAGCTCAAACTGTCCAGAATGTTCTTCAAACCAATCGCGAACAATTGTACCACGTCGCATCGTCATCAATAAAAATTCCATTTCCAGAATGAAATTTCCACTCTGCAGCGGAGTGTGCGCTGATATGAAACGTCCTGGCAGATTAAAACTATGTGCCGGACCGAGACTCGAACTCGAGACCTGTGCCTTTCACGGGCAAGTGATCTACGAACTGAGCTACCCAAGCACGATTCACGCCCCGTCCTCATAGCATCTTTCAGGAGTGCTAGTTGTGCATGGTTCGCTGGAGAGCTTCTGTAAAGTTTGGAAGGTAGAAGACGAGGTACTGGCAGAAGTAAAGCTATGATAACGGGGCGTGAGTCGTGCTTATGTAGCTCAGTTGTAGAGCACTTGCCAGCGAAAGGCAAAGGTCCCGAGTTTGAGTCCCGAGTTTTAATCTGCCAGGAAGTTGCAAAAATTCCACTGTTGTTTGGGAACATGAAGTCCATGAATGACTGCAGATGGTGCCCAAGTACCCTAACAGTGATCTGCAGTCGCCGAAAGGGGCAGTTGAACCACAGGACCCACTCCATTCCATGTAAACACTGCCCACACCAATATGGAACCACCACCGCGTTGAAAGTGCCTTATTGTCAACTTGGGTCCGTGGCTTCGTGGGGGTCTACGCCACACTCGAACCCTACCATCAGCTGTCTTTTTCTTTTTTTTTTTTGTCATCAGCCTACTGACTGGTTTGATGCAGCCCGCCACGAATTCCTTTCCTCTGCTAACCTCTTCATCTCAGAGTAGCACTTGCAACCTACGTCCTCAATTATTTGCTTGACGTATTCCAATCTCTGTCTTCCTCTACAGTTTTTGCCCTCTACAGCTCCCTCTAGTACCATGGAAGTCATTCCCTCATGCCTTAGCAGATGCCCTATCATCCTGTCCCTTCTCCTTATCAGTGTTTTCCACATATTCCTTTCCTCTCGGATTCTGCGTAGAACCTCCTCATTCCTTACCTTATCAGTCCACCTAATTTTCAACATTCGTCTATAGCATCACATCTCAAATGCTTCGATTCTCTTCTGTTCCGGTTTTCCCACAGTCCATGTTTCACTACCATACAATGCTGTACTCCAGACGTACATCCTCAGAAATTTCTTCTTCAAATTAAGGCCGGTATTTGATATTAATAGACTTCTCTTGGCCAGAAATGCCTTTTTTGCCATAGCGAGTCTGCTTTCGATGTCCTCCTTGCTCCGTCCGTCATTGCTCATTTTACTGCCTAGGTAGCAGAGTGCCTTAACTTCATTGACTTCGTGATCATCAATCCTGATGTTAAGTTTCTCGCTTTTCTCATTTCTACTACTTCTCATTACCTTCGTCTTTCTCCGATTTACTCTCAAACCATACTGTGTACTCATTAGACTGTTCATTCCGTTCAGCAGATCATTTAATTCTTCTTCACTTTCACTCAGGATAGCAATGTCATCAGCGAATCGTATCATTGATATCCTTTCACCTTCTATTTTAATTCCACTCCTGAACCTTTCTTTTATTTCCATCATTGCTTCCTCGATGTACAGATTGAAGAGTAGAGGCGAAAGGCTACAGCCTTGTCTTACACCCTTCTTAATACGAGCATTTCGTTCTTGATAGTCCACTCTCATTATTCCCTCTTGGTTGTTGTACATATTGTATATGACCCGTCTCTCCCTGTAGCGTACCCCTACTTTTTTCAGAATCTCGAACAGCTTGCACCATTTTATATTGTCGAACGCTTTTTCCAGGTCCACAAATTCTATGAACGTGTCTTGATTTTTCTTTAGCCTTGCTTCCATTATTAGCCGTAACGTCAGAATTGCCTCTCTCGTGCCTTTAGTTTTCCTATAGCCAAACTGATCGTCACCTAGCGCATTCTCAATTTTCTTTTCCATTCTTCTGTATTTTATTCTTGTAAGCAGCTTCGATGCATGAGCTGATTGTGCGATAATTCTCGCAATTGTCAGTTCTTGCCGTCTTCGGAATTGTGTGGATGATGTTTTTCCGAAAGTCAGATGGTATGTCGCCAGACTCATATATTCTACACACCAACGTGAATAGTCGTTTTGTTGCCACTTCCCCTAATGTTTTTAGAAATTCTGATGGAATGTTATCTATCCCTTCTGCCTTATTTGACCGTAAGTCCTCCAAAGCTCTTTTAAATTCCGATTATAATACTGGTTCCCCTATCTCTTCTAAATCGACTTCTGTTTCTTCTTCTATCACATCAGTCAAATCTTCCCCCTCATAGAGGCTTTCAATGTATTCTTTCCACCTGTCTGCTCTCTCCTCTGCATTTAACAGTGGAATTCCCGTTGCACTCTTAATGTTACCACCGTTGCTTTTAATGTCACGAAAGGTTGTTTTGACTTTCCTGTATGCTGAGTCTGTCCTTCAGACAGCCATATCTTTTTCGATGTCTTCACATTTTTCCTGCAGCCATTTCGTCTTATCTTCCCTGCACTTCCTATTTGTTTCATTCCTCAGCGACTTGTATTTCTGTATTCCTGATTTTCCCGGAACATGTTTGTACTTCCTCCTTTCATCAATCAACTGAAGTATTTCTTCTGTTACCCATGGTTTCTTCGCAGCTACCTTCCTTAGAACCTTCTATTGAATAGGATTTGGGAGAAGAGAAGTTCGTGGCACAACTTGACTAGAAGAAGTGATCGGTTGGTAGGACATGTTTTGAGGCATCAAGGGATCACAAATTTAGCATTGGAGAGCAGCGTGGAGGGTAAAAATCGTAGAGGGCGACCAAGAGATGAATACACTAAGCAGATTCAGGAGGATGTAGGTTGCAGTAGGTACTGGGAGATGAAGAAGCTTGCACAGGATAGAGTAGCATGGAGAGCTGCATCAAACCAGTCTCAGGACTGAAGACAACAACAACAACAACAACCTTCTTTGTACCTATGTTTTCCTTCCCAACTTCTGTGATGGCCCTTTTTAGAGATGTCCATTCCTCTTCAACTGTGCTGCCTACTGCGCTATTCCTTATTGCTGTATCTATAGCGTTAGAGAACTTCAAACGTATCTCGTCATTCCTTAGAACTTCCGTATCTCACTTCTTTGCATATTGATTCTTCCTGACTAAAGTCTTGAACTTCAGCCTACTCTTCATCACTACTATATTGTGATCTGAGTCTGTATCTGCTCCTGGGTACACCTTACAATCCAGTATCTGATTTCGGAATCTCTGTCTGACCATGATGTAATCTAATTGAAATCTTCCCGTATCTCCCGGCCTTTTCCAAGTATACCTCCTCCTCTTGTGATTCTTGAACAGGGTATTCGCTATTACTAGCTGAAACTTGTTACAGAACTCAATTAGTCTTTCTCCTCTTTCATTCCTTGTCCCAAGCCCATATTCTCCTGTAACCTTTTCTTCTACTCCTTCCCCTACAACTGCATTGCAGTCGCCCGTGACTATTAGATTTCCGTCCCCTTTTACATACTGCATTACCCTTTCAATATCCTCATACACTTTCTCTATCTGTTCATCTTCAGCTTGCGACGTCGGCATGTATACCTGAACTATTGTTGTCGGTGTTGGTCTGCTGTCGATTCTGATTAGAACAACCCGGTCACTGAACTGTTCACAGTAACAAACCCTCTGCCCTACCTTCCTATTCATAACGAATCCTACACCTGTTATACCATTTTCTGCTGCTGTTGATATTACCCGATACTCATCTGACCAGAAATCGTTGTCTTCCTTCCACTTCACTTCACTGACCCCTACTATATCTAGATTGAGCCTTTGCATTTCCATTTTCAGATTAGAAGTTTCCCTACCACGTTCAAGCTTCTGACATTCCACGCCCCGACTCGTAGAGCATTATCCTTTCGTTGATTATTCAATCTTTTTCTCATGGTAACCTCCCCCTTGGCAGTCCCCTCCCGGAGATCCGAATGGGGGACTATTCCGGAATCTTTTGGCAATGGAGAGATCATCATGACACTTCTTCAGCTACAGGCCACATGTCCTGTGAATACACGTTACGTGTCTTTAATGCAGTGGCTTCCATTGCCTTCTGCATCCTCATGTCGTTGATCATTGCTGATTCTTCCGCCTTTAGGGGCAATTTCCCACCCCTAGGACAAGAGAGTGCCCTGAACCTCTATCGGCTCCTGCGCCCTCTTTGACAAGGCCGTCGGCAGAATGAGGCTGACTTCTTATGCCGGAAGTCCTCGGCCGCCAATGCTGATTATTTATCAAAATTTGGGCAGTGGCGTGGATCGAACCCGGGACCGAAGATGTTGTGATTATGAATCAAAGACGCTACCCCTGGACCACCTCATCAGCTGTTACCAACTGAAATCGGGACTCATCCAACCAGACCACGGTTTCCAGTCGGCTACCGTCCAGCCGATACGGTCATTAGCCTTGGAGAAGCGCTGCAGGCGATGACGTGCTGTTAACAATGCCACTCACATCGGTCATCTGTTGCCATAGCCCATTAACGTAAAATTTCGCCGCCCTGTCCTAAGGGATACGTTCGTCGTACGTCCCACATTGATTTCTGGGATCATGTGAATGACCTCCCTTCTTATGTGAAACAAGATGCTGAACTGACACCGTTTGCTGATGGTACAAGCATAATTATTAATCCAGTAAAAGAAAGTCCGATAGAACATGATACAAATAAGGTCTTTGGAAAAGTTATTAATTGGTTTTCTGTGAATGGGCTTGGTCTGAACTTTGAAAAAACACATTAAATCCATTTTTCTGCTGCAAGAACTATAATTCCTTCAATAAATATAACACATCAAAAGAAGTCAGTAGCCAGGGTAGAGCATACTAAGTTTTCGGGTGTACATATAGATGAGAATCTTAGTAGGAAAAGTCGTATTTTGGATATCCTAAAGCGACTAGTTTCAGCAATTTTCGCAGTCAGAATAACTGCCAATTTTGAGGATGTAGAAATTGGTAAGCTGACATACTTCGCATACTTTCACTCTCTGATGTCATACGGAATAATATTCTGCGGCAACTCAACACTTAGGCAAAAGGTATTCACTGCTCAAAAGAAAGTAGTTAGAATAATGTGTGGGGTTCATAGTCGCACATCTTGTAGGCATCTGCTTAAAAGGTTACGAATTCTTACATCTGCTTCACGGTACATTTACTCAGTAATGAAATTTTTCTTAACAACATGGACTAGTTAAAAATCAACAGCGACATTCATGATTATAATACCGGAAAAACGCAAGACCTACACTATCCTTTACTTAACCTATCTTTGGCACAGAAAGGGGTAAGATATGCCAGTACAAAACTTTTGGATAAATTAACAGATGAAATAAAACCTCTGACAGACAGCAGCAATAGTTTCAAAAACAGATTGAACTTATACCTCCTTGACAACTCCTTCTATACCATAGATGAATTCTTGAATATGACTAAATAAATCTGGAGATATAATATATGCAATTTGTGCCATTTATGGGAATGGGATACATAACAGAAATATTTAGGTATAACACTATAATGTAAAAAAAGGAAAAACACCTTGTTTCCTGTGCGCATTTCCTGTGCATTTGACTTGTTCGACATCATACCGGTTTTTCCGTGCTATTGATCAATGGAACACGTAACTAACTAACTAACTAACTAATTTCAATCACTGTTGTTTGTCTGTTAGCACTGACAACGCCACACAAACGCCGCTGCTCTCGGTCGTTAAGTGAAGGCCGTAGGGCACTGCGTCGTCAGTGGTCAGAGGTTAATGCCTGAGATTAGGTACTCACGGCACAGCCTTGATGCTGTGCATCTCGGAGTGTTGAATTTCCTAACGATATCCGAAATGGAGCGTCCCATGCATCTGGATCCAACTACCATTCCGCGTTCGACGTCTGTTAATTCTCGACGCGTGTCCATAAGCACGACGGAAATCTTTTCAACTGAATCTCCTGAGTACAAATCACAGCTCCGCCAATGCACTGCCCTTATATACCGCGTACGGGATAATACCGCCGTGTGTGTACGTGCATACAGCTATCCTACTACTTTTGTCACCTCAGTGCACACTGTTTCAAATTCTGAAAGCATCAGGGATACATCGCAGAGGGCGAAAGGCTATCTACGTAACTTCTACAGACCGCAGGAAAACCAGACAGCAGCTACAGTCGGAGGACACGAAACGGAAGGAGTGATCGGGAAGGAAATGGAGTGGATTTGTTGGCCATGCCAAATGTTATTCCGTCTGTATACTGAGTAAGCAGTAAAGGAAATCAGGAAGGAATTTGGACAGGGCATCAAAGTTCAGGGACAAGAACTAAAAATGTTGAGGTTTATTAAATGAAACAACAAGTTTACTGTTACCAGTCACCGTTTCATTTATTTCCACGACGCGTTTCAAAGATTTAAACCTCCATCATCCGGTGGGTTTACATTAGTTAGTATGACATTTGAGTGTGTGTTATGTTAAGATTTTTTGGAGCAACTTGTGGCACTGCCTAGTTCCTCCAAAAAATCGTAACACAACACACACCCAAATGTCGTACTAACTAATGTAAATGCACCCGATGATGGAGGTTTAAACCTTTGAAACGCGTCGCGGAAATAAATCAAATGGTGACTGGTAACAGTAAACTTGTTGTTTCATTTAATGTCAATAACAGTCACGGTAAAGCCTAACCTAAAATGTTCGCATTTAAAATGTTGAGGTTTGCTGACGACGTTGCAATTCTAACATAGACGAGAATACATAATACACATCAAAACATTCGTCCGAGATTTGTCAGTTATCTAACACAATTTTACCGAATACACCTCGCAGTTTTAATTTCCATGGCAAAATGATTGTTAAATATGGCAAAATTCGTTACATGTAGTACTTTCGGTTACGCTATGGGTCAATCTATTTGCACAAACTTATTAAGCATCCATGTTCATTGGAGTATCTGTGAAAGTATCTATTCATGTGAGCGAGCCACCTGTAGATTTAATGTCCTAACGTTCCTTAGAGCGGAGCCACACGCACTTCGTTTTTGTGGAACATAACTGCTGGTATCTCTTTATTCTCATTGAGTAATGGGCGCTATCGACAGGGGATCACAAACTGATACCATATTTCTAGATTTCCAGAAGGCTTTTGACACCGTTCCTCACAATACACTTCTGACACTGCGTGACAATACAATATTGCTTCAGTTGCGCACCTGCATTCGTGATTCCCTGTGAGAAAGGTCACAGTTCGTAATAACGTACAAAGTGATCGAGTAAAACAGAACTGGTATTCGGTATTCCAAAAGGAAGTGTTACAGACACCACTGTTGTTCATCAGACCTCTTAGATTGTGTGCAGATGATGCTGTCGCTTACCGTCTAGCGAAGTCATCAGATGATCAAATCCAACGCAAAATCATGTAGACAAGATATCTGTATGGAGTGAAAACTGTAGTTGACCACAAATAATTAACATGATTTCTAAAAGGATCTGTTAAATTTCCGGGAAACAATAAATTGCAGAAATCTAAAGCCTGTTAGTTCAACCAGATACCCAGGAATTAAAATTACCAGCCACTTAGACTGAAACGATCACATAGATCATGCTGTGTGGAAGCCAAAATAAAGACTACGTTTTATTGGCAGAACACTTAGAAAATATAATAGGACTACTAGAGAGACTGTTTACACTGCTCTTGTCCGTCCTCTTTTAGAATATTGCTGTGCGGTATGGGACCCACTGGAGATAGTACTGACGGAGGACATAGATAAAGTTTAGATGAGGGCAGCTCCTTTTGTATTATTGCGAAATAGGGGAGAAAGTGTAAGGAATATTATGCGCGAATTAGAGGGACAATCATTAAAATAAAGCTGTTTTTATCTGCGGCGACATCTTTTCAAGAAATTTCAATGATGTTCTTCTCCGAATGAGAAAATATTTTGTTGATAACCAGCTGTACAGTGAGAAAAGATAATCTTAAGAAAATAAAAGGACTGAGAGCTCACACGGAAAGATTTAAGTGTTCTTTTTTCCCATGTGCTGTTCGAGAGGGGTACGGTAGAAAAATAGGTTGAAGGTGGTTAAATGAACGCTTTGCCAGGCACTTCAGTGTGAATTACAGAGTAGTCATGTAGATGCAGATGTAGAAAGGACTTTGACGAGCAGTTTCTCTTTCTTTTTTCTGTGGTCGTGCTGAAATAGAACCAATTTTGTGGCTGGACTTCCTGTGTGGTTGGTGAATAGGTAAGGAAGGCTCTTTAACTCTTGATAAGGACTGGCGCTCATGGTCCTCTAGCCCTTATCAGGTGTTGTTTCTTCCGATTTTTGGTTGCTGTGGGCGCTGGACGGTTGCTCTCAACACTCTTACCCGGCGCTTGCGTTCTGGTGCGACGCAACCTGTGTGTTTAGGGTGTCGCGGCGTAGGAAGCAAGGCAGAGATAACCACGCTTTTTGCGGAGTTTGCAACAGCTTCAAGTTAGAGGTACTAGCTGGTTGCCATGTAAAACGACCGTATGGGATAGCCGAGAGGACCGTTGCTGCGTATAATTTTAGTTTTGTCCGTACGTGCATGTGGGACCCTGCCAGTAGAGGACACTGCTGTGATGTTAAGTGAAGGATCTTCACCCTCTTGTCCCGTATGTGCTGCTTGAATAAAAGTTTATTATCCAGGATGACATCAAGCTATTTAACGTGGTCGCTCCAAGCAGTTGCCCTGTCATGCAGGCTCAAAGGGGTATTTCATGCATAAAGTTGGCCAAAGTTGGCGTTTCGTATTTTCTTTACCATGGGACGCCAGAGAACAGATTAGTAGGATAATAATATATTTAAATATTTTATAACATGAAATAAAACAAAATTATGGTATTTTCCTTAGATTCTTTATGTCTTAGCTACAGTACTATGTACAATTCAGAGGATGCGTCCCAGTCTTGTTGATTTGAGCACTCTGTTTCTATTGAGGACTCTTCTTCATCATCATTTTCAGCTTGAGGGGCCTGCCTAATCCATCTTTCCCATAAGAGCAGTAAATGAAATCTTTCTTTTAAGAAAGGTTTGCTGGTTTTCTTTCGCTTCGGTCTCATTCCCGTTATTAACGGATCAAATATCAGTGGCAGACTGTTTATAACGTCCAGACTGCGGTCTTCTCGTGAGAATTTCCTGGTAAATATTTTTCTGTACAGGCGAAAATGCTTATTGTGGGCCTCAGCTGCTTCTTCCGATAAACTGCCTATGAGTAACAGGGCACATTCAGTGACAATTGGACCGTGCACCAAACTTGTGTACAGTGGAAGACTTGTGATGATATGCAGATAAATCAACATATAATCGCACTGCTTCAATTGTATAAGCAGAAAATTTGTCTGTGTCTATGTTACGTCAACTGAAAATAGCTTCTAGAATAATCCTGAGTCGATAGATGAGTTGCAGACCTACGCCTATTATTTCCGCTGACGCAACAGGGTCTGCAAGAAATCTTCTGCACATGTTTCTGTCATTGCTATTTCCATGGCCTTGCGTGGAAATATGTACAACAAATCCCAATCGATTTCTCATTATTTCTTGTGTGACATTTTTCTTCTCCTGAACGAATTTCTGTTCCTCTTTTCAACGGATTTGACACTTCTTGATGTTTATTTTATGGGATAAATGAAACAAAATTTCGAAGAATCTTATTCAGGCATGGCGTATATACAGGCAGAACCGAAGAGCTTCTGTATTTACTACTTTGGTTTTCGGCAAGTCGTTGAAGTCTTTTGAGGTACACTTCCAAATGCAGCATCTAATTGCCGATCCTGTTTCTCTTGCTCCACTGCATACCTTTGCATCTACCATAGTCATCAGCAACGTGTGTTTTATGAATACACCACCTTTCTGTTATTGTAATTGTTGTTTCTTGTAATGTTGTAAATTGCCTTTTGATAGAGCCAACTATCATTACTAACATCAGCTTATCGTGAATAAATCTAATTCTTAGCGGTCGTCAATATATAATACAATGATTGTTTAAAACGTTTGTTTTCATCGTCAGGAAGGTAGGATCTTATATAATTTTCCATGAAGTCCAATCTCTTTCCAAAATTTTTCAGAAGGTGTCTTCATGAGGTCACGAGGTCTTTTCTGGTCTAATTTTGGCTTTTGAAGGACCTGAGACAAAAACGATTTTGCTTCCAGAATTCATTTCAGACATAATATTTTTATAGATGACAACTCATTAATGGAAAACAACCGTACAAAATCAAACTGCTTTTTTAAATTTACAGTAGAGGAACGATTTGTCTATGACGCTGTATTAACCTATACGCACGGAAACACGCTGAATTATAGCACAAAGAATGATTACTAGTAAAATTTGCAAATATTTCGAACGAAAATAATTATAAATAACGGTACATAACTGGATCTTCAGAATCCATATTGCTTTGCGCCACACTCCAAGTAAAAACGCAGTATAACATGTTCACAAATGCACAGTGATTTCTAGCCGGCAGAGAAGCTTCAGATGTACTGGAAGCGAGACATAAATACAGACTAGCTCTAGTAGGTATCAGTGCGTAATAACAAATAACACCGTGCCTCCACAACGCCCCACCTGTCAGACTATTACGGAACTTAAATGCGGATGGGTGGGAAGAACAAAGCTGTAACGATCCGACACAGTGTTAGTAGCGCCCTACTTGACACAGCGAAGTCGTTCAAATATCTGAGCGTAACGTTGCAAGGCGATATGAAATGGAACGAACATGTGAAAACTGTGGTGGGGAAGACGAGTGGTCGACTTCGGTTTACTGGGAGAATTTTAGGAAAGTGTGGTGCACATGTAAAGGAGACCGCATATAGGACGGTGGTGCTCTAGTGTTTGAGCTCCGTACCAGGTAGGATTGAGGGAGGACATCGAGGTAGTTCAGAGGTGGGCTGCTAGATTTGTTACCGGTCGGTTAGAACAACGTGTAAGTGTTACGATGGTGCTTCGGGAACTCAAATGGGAATCCTTGAATGGAGGGAGACGTACTCTTCGAGGAACGCTATTGAGAGAATTTAGACAGCTTGCATTTTAAGCCGACTGCCGAACGATTCTACTGCTCGCAATATACATTGCGCCTAAGGACCGTGAAGATGAGACACGAGAAATTAGGGGTCATGTATGAAAGTGAAACGTGGACGATAAATAGTTTAGACAAGAGGAGAATAGAACCTTTGGAAATGTGGTGCTACAGAAGAATGCTGAAGATCAGATGGGCAGATCACATAACTAATGAGGAGGTATTGGACAGAATTGGGGAGAAGAGAAATTTGTGGCACAACTTGACCAGAAGAAGGGATCGGTTGGTAGGACATATTCTGAGGCATCAGGGGATCACCAATTTAGTATTGGAGAGTAGCGTGGAGAGTAAAAATCGTAAAGTGAGACCAAGAGATGAATACACTAAGCAGATTCAGAAGGATGTAGGCTGCAGTAGGTACTGGGAGATGAAGAAGCTTGCACAGAGTAGAGTAGCATGGAGAGCTGCATCAAACCAGTCTCAGGACTGAAGACAACAACAACAAAAACAACAACGGAGGCACATAGACAGTGGTTTTACCCTCGTTCTCTTTGCGAGTGGAACAGAAAAGGGCTAGTAGTGGTACATAGTACCCGCCGCCACGCACCGTACAGTGGCTTGCGGAGTACCGATGTGGATGCAGAAGTTACGTATTCCTGGAATTACTAGCATCTGAAAAGTGGACTTTTGGTCACCTTTTAGAGCAAAATACCACTATGTGCGCCGGCGAGTGAACGTAACAGCACTTGTTTTGTCAGCGGTAAGGGTTATGTTCTTTGCCCACTCCTTAGTGAACGTAATTTGGCGTTGCAGACGCCCGATGATGGCTTTCTCCCTTTGGCAGGCAGTCAAGAGAGTGGTGCCGTACACGAATTGAGCTAGGACGACACGTGGCTGCACCGAAAGATCGTTCACATATGTTGCAAACAGTTTGGGTGACAATATGGATCTTTGGAAAATGCTGTCGCTGAGTAGTTTAATGCTGGAGCATTTTCATTGTATCTTTACCATTAGTCGTCTCTCCTATAAGATACTGAAACGATCTGCATGTAATAGTTCTGGAATGTCCTTAAATCCTGCGGTTTAGTAAGGAGCTTGTTTCCCCACACGCGATCATCATCTTTCATAACGTCTAAGAAAACTGCAGTGGTATAGCTGGAGACATTTAAGCTGTATGCGACATATTCTGATACCCGCTGATAACTTCGGCTGGAAAGGAAACTTGTCTGGTCTAATGATTTCCTGGTTCAGTACTGGTAGCAGGAGGATGCTTTCGGTAATCTTGGACAATGTATATAACAGCCTGATAAGTGTGTAACTTTCTGGAATGTTCAAGTTCTTGCCAGGTTTCAGTAGTGGTACAAACTGGACGATCTCCCGCCCTGTCCGGAAATAACCCACAAGCAGTCATTAAGTATCATCGGTAAGACCACCAGTGGCTTTCTCGGAAGATGCTTGAGCTATTTGTTGGTGATGCCGTCTCTACCTGAGGCCGAGTGGTTTCCTAGGTGGCTAATAATCCTTTATTTCGGCTGGCTATGTTGCGTTAGGTTCCACTGGTTTTGCAGTTCGCCGATTGTCTGTGAGCGTTGTTCAGTCCTCTACCTCTTCGTCATTTTCATCAAGGTCCGAGTTCTTTTACTCCTCATAAGTACTGACGACCACCTCTGCCTTTCGCAAGAGATTGTATAGTTGTCCAGCAGGACCCTGGATGGCTAGATTAGGTCTTCTCGGGTTTCTCAGGTGTCTGACGAACATCCATTGGTTCTGTAGGATAAAAGTTGCCGTCCTCCCAGACTTCAGCACGATGCTGTACGGCACAGACGTGAAGTTCTGTAGACAGGCGTTTCATTTCCCTGCGGTCTGCTGGGTTCCCGAATTGCTGCCATCTTCTAAGGCCCCCCTATTCTTAAGCGTTTTCAGATCTTGCAAGATTGGCGAGAATGATTTGTGATATCTTGCTTGGTGCATGGCCCTGACGGACGATTGTCGAAATGCCCGTTTTATTTTACCTGTTAAGACTGCAGTTGCATCATCGATCTTGACAGTGATAAAACGCCCTCTGTGGGCCGAACGTTGTTTTTGAGCCACCTGCTGAACTGATCCCAATTGGTGGTTGCGGTCGTTGGTTGGCATATAGAGTCCAGTGCCAGTGATAAGGTAATGGTCGGACGTTAAGTCGATGACTGTTGGAAGGTGGAGGTCAAAGCGTAAGTCCTTCAGCTTGGCTAAGACGTCAGGTCTCTGGCGGTGGTTGGACAGAGTGCGCTGGTTTTTCTGGGCCGCAAACAAAAGCTTCTAGATGTTCTTCCAAAGCTTTTTGAAGTTCCTCTCGAAGATAAGTTTGTAGGGAACTCTAGTCATAATGGTTCTCAATGAGTTCGCCACACAGAAGTATTTTATCAAATGGGTCGAAGATGGTGATGACGTCCTCTTCATCACACCACCTTTGGGGGCTTATGTTTGCTGCTCCCATCGTATGCTCCAATGCGCTACTGCTACATTTGCTGCTGTTGCTTCTATAGATGTGAATTGTGGGCAGTACAACTGGTACATGCGTGACTGAATTGTGGGCAGTACAACTGGTACGTGCGTGACTGACTTTTTCGAAAACCCAGCCGAACCGCCCCCCACAGCCATTGGTCTGGTCGTCCGGAATTCAATTATATTTTTAAGTTTAAACAATTGGGTTGGTCGCAGATGGATCCCCGTCAAGAAAAAGGATGTCGACTTTGTGCCAGAGAAGGATATACTCTGATTCAATTTTTCTGGTACTTACTTCATTAGTGTTGAAGCTACATATGGTGAGGTCTGTTTTGGACAAGTTCTGCTGAACATAGCTGGGGGCGAAGATCTCCCTATATATGTAGGGTGGTCCGTTGATAGTGACGGGGCCAAACCAAATATCTCACGAAATAAGCATCAAACGAAAAAACTACAAAGAACGAAACTCGTCTAGCTTGAAGGGGGAAACCAGATGGCACTATGGTTGGCCCGTTACATGGCGCTGCCATAGGTCAAACGGATATCAAGTGCATTTTTTAAAACAGGAACCCCCATTTTTTATTACATATTCCTGTAGTATGTAAAGAAATATGAATATTTTAGTTGGACCACTTTTTTCGCTTTGTGACAGATGGCGCTGTAATAGTCACAAACGTGTAAGTACGTGGTATCACGTAACATTCCGCCAGTGCGAACGGTATTTGCTTCGTGATACATTACCCGTGTTAAAATGGACCGTTTACCAATTGCGGAAAAGGTCGATATCGTGTTGATGTAAGGCTATTGTGATCAAAATGCCCAACGGGGGTGTGCTATGTATGCTGGTCGGTACCCTGGACGACATCATCCAAGTGTCCGGACCGTTCGCCGGATAGTTACGTTATTTGAGGAAACAGGAAGTGTTCAGTCACATGTGAAACGCCAACCACGACTTGCAACAAATGATGATACCCAAGTAAGTGTGGCTAAATCGCACGCAGGCAAATTGCGCGAGAATCCGCAATCTCGAAAACGTCGGTGTTCAGAGTGCTACATCAACATCGATTGCATCCGGAATTGCATGGCGCCGAGTTTGAACGTCGTGTACAGTTCTGCCGCTGGGCACAAGAGAAATTACGGGACGATGACAGATTTTTTGGAAGCGTTCTATTTAGCGACGAAGCGTCATTCACCAACAGCGGTAACGTAAACCGGTATAGTGTGCACTATTGGGCAACGTAAAATCCACGATGGCTGCGACAAGTGGAACATCAGCGACCTTGGCGGGTTAATATATGGTGCAGCATTATGGGAGGAAGGATAATTGGCCCCCATTTTATCGATGGCAGTCTAAATGGTGCAATGTATGCTGATCTGCGACGTAATGTTCTATCGATGTTACTACAAGATGTTTCACTGCATGACAGAATGGCGATGTACTTCCAACATGATGGATGTCCGGCACATAGCTAGCGTGCGGTTGAAGCGGTATTGAATAGCATATTTCATGGCAGGTGGATTGGTCGTCGAAGCACGTTCACCGAATCTGACGTCCCGGATCTGTTTCTGTGGGGAACGTTGAAGGATATTTGCTACCGTGATCCACCTACAACGTCTGACAACATGCGTCAGCGCATTGTCAATGCATGTGCGAACATTACGGAAGGCAAACTGTTGAGAGAAATGTCGTTACATGTATTGCCAAATGCATTGAGGTTGATGGACATCATTTTGAGAATTTATTGCATTAATGTGGTATTTACAGGTAATCACGCTGTAGGAGCATGCGTTCTCAGAAATCAACTGTTACCAACTGTTCGTCTAAAATTGTGAGCCATATGTTTGTGACTATCACAAAGCGAAAAAAGTGGTCCAACTAAAACATTCATATTTCTTTACGCACTACACGAATAAGTAACAAAAAATGGTAGTTGCTATTAAAAAAAAAACGCAGTTGATATCCGTTTGACCTATGGCAGCGCTATCTAGCGGGCCAACCATTGTGCCATCCGGTTTCCCCCTCCAAGCTAGACAAGTTTCGTTCTTTGTAGTTTTTTCGTTTGACGCTTATTTGGTGAGATATTTGGCCCGGTCACGATCAATGGACCACCCTGTATATATAAATTGCAGTTCCCTGCTCGCTTCTGTCTGTATGTTAGTGATAATTTGTGATAATCTCAGTCTTGAAAAATAAATATGTCAAATGACGAGGACGTCCTGCATAGTTTTTATAAATATTTCGCGGAGCCGGCCGGCGTGGCCGTGCGGTTCTAGGCGCTACATTCTGGAGTCGAGCGACCGCTACGTTTGCAGGTTCGGGCATGGATGTGTGTGATGTCCTTAGGTTAGTTAGGTTTAATTAGTTCTAAGTTCTAGGAGACTGATGACCTCAGAAGTTAAGTCGCATAGTGCTCAGAGGCATTTTTTTATTTCGCGGAAATTGCCCGAACTATGATAAATGAAAGTTCGACATCGCCGTGAGAACCATGGGATTTACATTTAGTGGTACAGCTGCCACAACATCAGCGAAGCGTATGTCGAGTCGGTCCTGCTTTAGTAGCAATAAAGCGCGTGCCTGGTAAACGTCACGGAATCGAATCCCGGTCGGACCAAGGATTTTATTCATAGTTTTTTAACCTGGCAGTCACGTCTCAATGATGCAGACATTCGCCAGAAACGAGATGTGTTTCAGATTCCATGTTAAACTGAAGGTCTCCTGTCCTCGGCTGGATAATTGGCTAAGGAGACGCAAGTTGCCGAAGCTGTGTCCAATTGAAACGCTTGCACCAGGACACTGACAGACACGAAACTGTTATTACCGTAACATACGAGAACTGGGTTGTAAGGCATACCCAGGAGCAGATACAGACTCAGATCACAATGTTTGTCAGGAAGAATAAATACGCAAAGAAGTGGGAGACGGAAGTACGAGCGAATGAATAGATTCGCATGAAGTTGTCTAAGGCTGTGGACACGGCAAAAAGGAATAGCTCAGTAAGCAGTGCAGTTGAAGAACGGACGTCAAAAGACAATCACAGAACTTTGAAAGGAAACATAGGTACAACGAAGGTAACTGCGAAGAAACCATGGGTAACAGAAGAAATACTTTAGTTGATCGATGAAAGAAGGAAGTAAAAAAATAATCACAGTTCAGTAATACAGAGATACATGTCACTTAGGAACGAAATAAATAGGAATTACAGGAGAGCTAAGACGAAATGGCTGCATGGAAAATTTGAAGGAATCGAAAAAGAAATGATTGTGGGAAGGACTGATTCACTATGTATGAAAGTCAAAACAAGTTTAGGTGAAATTAAAACTAAGGGTGGTAAACTAGGAGTGCAACGGGAATTAAAAAAAAAAAGTTTGTGAAATCTTATGAGACTTAACTGCTGAGGTCATCAGTCCCTAAGCTTACACACTACTTAACCTAAATTGTCCAAAGGACAAACACACACACCCATGCCCGAGGGAGGACTCGAAACTCCGCCTGGACCAGCCGCACAGTCCATGACTGCAGCGCCACGACCGCTCGGCTAACTCCACGCGGTGCAACGGGAATTCCACTGTTAAATGCAGAGGTGAGGGCGGATAGGTAGAAAGAGTACATTGAAGGGCCATATGAAGGAAAATAGAAGAAGAGACAGGAATAGATTTACAAGAGACAGGGGAGGCAATATTAGAATAAGATTTTAAAAGAGCTTTGGAAGAGTTAAGATGAAATGAGGCAGAAGGGGTAGATAACATTCAATCATAAGCAGTGCTTTGCCCCATTGAATTTTTCTATCCGTTGATGGAGCTTGGAACAGCTCCACATAAATTAATTCTATTTATTACCAACTCAAATACGTTTTGTTTGGTTGCACAATACTAACTGGGCTGTGAAACCGGACAAAGTGCTTTGATACCAAGATGGCAATGGCACTCACGAACTTACCTTTCAAGATCAAACAGCTCTAATTCCCCATTATCGTCGCATTTGGTATGACTATTTACAAAGTACGCAGCCAGACAGTGAACGATGCTGGAATTAAACTAAGTGCACAGCGTTTTTTCGGGTAGTCGCTGTATGTGGTCCTGTGGTGTCATCTAATCCTGAAGAGATTATGGATGTAGTATACTAGAAACTATTTTGAATAAAAGAAAAATATTTGATGGTCTTCAGTTACAACACAGACAATAAGCTTTTCAGGTCTTCTTCTGGAGGCTAAAGCCAACCAACTTTGTTCGATTTTCTATGCAGGTATGATGACTGCTAGAACTTGGATGTCATATTCAGTCACCTAACGTTGTTCTCTGACTTTTAATCCTGGTGGTCCGTAAACAAAACTACCGCGACATTAGATAGACCGTCCAGCCCTAGATGATTAGTGCTACCCGTGCGAGACAGGGCGGTGGCTGGTCATTAAATATAAATTTGGGTGTTAGAAAGTCTATTCCGAATGTATTTGTTCGGAGTGTAGCCCCTCACGGAAGTGAAAGAGCTAAGCTCCGCCCGAAGAGGCCATGAAGGTCCACTGGCACCGACCGGCCGCCATGTCATCCTCGCCGACATGCGTCACTAGATGCGGATATGGAGGGCCATGTTGTCAGCACTCCGCTGTCCCGGCCGCATGTCAATTTACGAGACCGCAGCCGCTACTTTTTCACTCAAGCAGCTCCTCAGTTTGCCTCACAAGGGCTGCGTGCACCCCGCTTGCCAACAGCCCTCGGCAGATCGGATGGCCACCCGTCCTAGTGCTAGCCCAGCCCGACAGCGCTTAACTTCGGTGATCTGATGGAAACTGATGTTACCACTCCGGCAAGGCCGTTTGCCGTGCAGAAGCGTAAAGTGGATAATAAACAGTTCAGGCAAGAGAAGAAAGTAAACTTGAAAAGCAGAGCTACACAATAATACTGAAGACCAGATAAGTAGATCGGATAAATGGTGAAGATATAAAAGAATTGGAGAAAAAAGGAAATTCTGGCATTACTTGACTAAGCGACCGGTTGACAGGAATCGTGAGTTTGGTAGTGCAAGAAACTTTGGAAGGGAAAAATTGTAGAGAGAGAGACAAAAGCTACTCAAAGATACACAGGCTTGTATAGACCTGTATCGAACCACGACAGTGAAGTAGTAGCTAGCTTTCTGCTTTTAGCCATGGTCAGTCTTATGCCGTTGGACAGTTAGTTCGTGACTAGAGTAACAAGGGCATTCAGCAGCTACGCCACAACTCAGGAAAATGATTTGACATCGCAACCTGCGGACAGTAAATACCAAGCTTCGAATTCACTGGGCCCACACAATGACAGCACCGAAATTTTTGACAATTTTGGCGAGGCAAGAATACTGGGTGAAGCTTTTTCCATCTCTACTGTCTCAGGAATCTCTTCCAGATCTCAAGCAAATACAAAGGCCCAAGCAAGAATTTTCTGCTACGAGTAATTATGCGTAACATGTTCAACTTGGTCAGCGACCTCTTTTGTGGATAGGCCACGCGAGGCACACTGATCCTCTGGCAATACCTACAGCAATGCTGTACGTTCTGGCGGTTTAGGCCATTATGAAATGCTTCATCCTCGTTTCAGATATGTGTATTAAAGAAGACTTAAAGAAGAGCGACATTAACGGTAGTTAATGAGAATGTACTGCTGAGACTCAGGTACAGGGCAGTTGGCTGTGACGAATGAGGTTCAGGCAGCAGAGGGTAAACTAAACCGCGAGATCACTGCAGCGGGAACTAGGCCGAAGGATGGGGCAGCTTAAATGAAAGCACAACTTCATGTCGGTAAAGCAGATGCCAGACTGAGATTCATTGGAAGAATCTTAAGGAAATGCAATCCGACAACAAAGGAAGTAGGTTACAGTACGCTTGTTCGCCCAATGCTTGAATACTGCTCAGCAGTGTGGGATCCGCACCAGGTAGGGTTGATAGAAGAGATAGAGAAGATCCAACGGAGAGCAGCGCGCTTCGTTACAGGATCATTTAGTAATTGCGAAAGCGTTACGGAGATGATAGATAAACTCCAGTGGAAGACTCTGCAGGAGAGACGCTCAGTAGCTCGGTACGGGCTTTTGTTAAAGTTTCGAGAACATACCTTCACCGAAGAGTCAAGCAGTATATTGCTCCCTCCTACGTATATCTCGCGAAGAGACCATGAGGATAAAATCAGAGAGATTAGAGCCCACACAGAAGCATACCGACAATCCTTCTTTCCACGTACAATACGAGACTGGAATAGAAGGGAGAACCGATAGAGGTACTTAGGGTACCCTCCGCCACACACCGTCAGGTGGCTTGCGGAGTATGGATGTAGATGTAGATGTAGATGTGTCTCACAACGCAATGGGCAAACTCTAGGATGATTCTAATTAGCCATTCTCGGAAATGTAACAAATCTGAGTGCTACAACATCGTCCTCTGAGGAAGGACAGGTGCCCTCAAGGCCTATTATGCAATCCGTGAGACAAGGCGTGCTTTTGTCCCCTGTTAAACATTACTTCGGAAAAGAAAAACATCAGTACGCATGTATATGCTGAGATGGAAAAAGTAATGTGACAGCTATATGCAAATACAAAAAAGGCGGTGGTATCAAGTAGGCAGTAAGCGGTACAAAAGGCAGAGCATATGGAGGAACTGTCATTGGCACTCGCGTGATTCGTGTGAAAATAATTCTGACGTGATGATCACCGCACGTCGGAAATTAACAGACTGAACGCAGAATAGTAGTTGGGACATTCCATTTCCGAAATCGTTAGGGAATTCCATATGTCGAGATACACAGTGTCGAGTATGTGCCGAGAATGTCAAATTTCAGACATCACCTCTCACCACGGACAACACAGTGGCCGACGGCCTTTGCTTAACGAGCAGGAGCAGCAGCATTTGTATAGAGTTGTCAGTGGTAAAAGACAAGCAACACTGCGTGAAATAACCGCAGAAATCAATGTGGGACGTACGGCGAACGTGTCCGTTAGAACACTACGGCAAAATTTGGTGTTAATGGGCTGTGGTAGCAGAGGGCTGACGCCAGTGTCTTTGTAGACAGCACGTCATTATCTAGTGACCATGTCGGTTGGCCCACATACGAGTGGAAAACCGTGGCCTGATCTGGATGAGCCCCGATTTCAGATGGTGAGAGACGACGATAGGGTTCGATTCTAGCCCATCTGACAAAGTCATGGACCCAAGTTGTCAACGAAACATTGTGCAAGCTCGTGGTGGTTCTATAATGGTGTTGGCTGTGTTTACGTGGAATGGACGGGGTCCTCTTGTCCACCTGAACCGTCATTGACTGGAAATGGTTATCAATCTCTGTTGGCACATATACGGATGGCGTTAATATCGCACAATCAGCTTAACAGCTCTTGCGTACAACTTGCTGACGAGACTATTGTAGAGAAGTACGGAAGAATGGGAAAGAAAATTGATGTATTAGATGACGATCAGATTGGCTTTATGAAAGGTAAAGGCACCAAAGAGGCAGTTCTTACACTGGTACTGACAACCGGGAATGGTTAAGTGCTGCTGCTTGTAGACTATATGTGGTCACTCTTGAACTTCATGTTCAACGACGTCAACTCACCGGCCTCAATTGTTCGCGATTCGATTGAAGAACATTCTGGACAATTCGAGCGAATGATTTGGCCACCCAGATCGCCCGACATGAATCCAGTCGAACATTTACAAGAGATAAGTATTCGATGGGGAGTCAGTTGAAACGTCCACTTTGAAAAATTATTCATGACTGTGTTTAAACTGACATACAATATTTGTAGCGCAACGCAATCTGACTTTCAAAAATCACTACAAAAAAAATGGCGCTGACTAACATTAACCTATACGTTTCACAAATCACTTACCTCACAAAAATCTTGGTTACTCGAATTACTGCAATACAGCGAGCGCCACTACTGTCAGCAAAATAAAAGATTCAAACTACGGAATTCACTAACTACTGATAGGGATAGTTAGCAAATGAAAGATTTTCATAGAGAACAAACAATGTATTTACCTTAATATCATCAAAAGTCATTATATATATATATATATATATATATATATATATATATATATATATATATATATCTATATATATATCTATATATATATATATAGCAGTTCATGACATCCATCTCTCTCCCCACATCCACCACTGCTAGCGGCTCACCTCCAATTGCGCAACGCTTCGCGCTGTTAACATCCAGCTGCCTAACACTACAATGGCAGACAACAATGCAAACTAGCCACAGACTGCACACAGCACAGCCAGTGATTTTCATACAGACCGCTGCGTGGCCTTACCAATATAAAAACCTAAACAGCCTACTTACATAGCCCCCATGCTCCCCACCAAAAATTTTACAAATTGTTTTGGGCAGTGGCTAATACAGATCTGAAAAATTTTCATAATTATAATTACAATAACAAAGAAATCAAATGCACACACTTATTGATACAATGTTGGTCAAAAGCTAAAATTTTCTCACAGTCCATAAAGACAGTCCTGATCATTCATCACAGTAAAATAGCAGTGTTTTTCTCAAAGTCTGAGCAATAAAAGAAAATGCACTCGGAATTAGTGGATTTCCATGCAGTCTGGAAAAAGTAGTGTTGTCCTTCCAAGGGAAAGACAGTGTTGATTCTTGACATGCAGACAGGTAAAGGGCCACAACAGAGCAAACCCACCGCAGAGTCAGTCGAAGTTTTGAAGAATATTGGTGGGTAGGTCATCACAGAACAGGCCAATGTAGTCTTGTTACAGATTACGGTATTGGTGGGCCACCAGAGGTGCAGACCCACTGACGTCCTTGTAGAAATAATGGTATTGGTGGGCCATCAAACATGCAGACCCACTGTAGTCCTTGTAGAGACGGCCAGCAACCATCTGTTGCGACTGTGCAGGTGCACAATCACCATCGATGAGTCTTGCGGACAATATAGCAAGTCTATGAACCACCACATGTGCACTCACGAATTTTTTTTTTTTGAAATGTCCTTAGAACCAGCAATGCTGTTAATTAGTCCCTTGCTGACTTATTAACACACGTGCAAACACTATGAGTCCCTACTTCTCACATATTGTCCATATACTATGCAAAACAGAAGCGTGTGCTGTGAAATGTAACTTACAAGTTACTAAATTTGATAAACTGGTGTCAATTACAATTTTATAACATGAGAATACAATTACAGAGATACTGAAAACATCTTTAAAAACATAATAATACAGATAACATTCGTAGTAATACAGACTTACAAAAGAATAGAAATAAACATATACATCAGTTTCGCAGGAATTATGACATAAGTAAATATATAGAATAATGAGAATAGTTTTCGAAACATTAATTTCACATATGAGCATTGAAACAGAACAGAATAAATAGTGTGTAAACATATTTACAAAACAAATAACATATTATTAATGAAAATTATATTTGAGGATAACAGTATTCCTCATCATAGTGAATGTAGCTTAGTACCAGAAAAATTCTACAACATAAATCTTAGTAGCTAAACACATAAAGACAGGAAAAAGAAAAATACACAAGGGTACATAAACACATTGTGGGATAGCACAAGGAAAGGAGAGGGTTTGTTTTACTGGAGTATTTTGCAAACAAAACTTTCTTTACTTCTCGGATATCTCCCATCGTTCTTCATTATTTCCAAAAATTCCTATCTATACCTTCTTTCTGTACTTCTTTTGTATAACTTCTCAATGCATTTCTTCCAATTCATTGCAACTCTTTCTCTTATATAGTCTACACCCTCATAAGCTAATTTTAATCTACTGAGCTCAGATGCTAAACTAAGGGATGAGGAAATGCAGCAGCACGAAACAATTAACACAAACAGCAATGACAAAAAATTCAGATTGGCAAAGCAAGTAGCAATGTATATAAATTAGCTAAGTAATTGCAAAATTACAACTGATATGAGCCAAAATAAATCAGTAGTAAAACTGGTTTAACAGAGTAATACAAAGAGAAATTCAGTAGCACTATGCATGGCAATCAGCAGCAGAAAATACAATAACTTATACCTAAACATGACGAAGCTCAAGCAGAAAAAATATTACAATAAAAATGGCCATATTTAATAGCTATGTCACATCTTAACACTAGGGTGATGCATCACGATAACTTACTCTACCAAAAAAATTACCAAGTAGTTGAAAAGAAAATTATGTATGCAGTTACTGTTATTAATCCCTTCTTATTGTTCTTTCCTTTCCAAGTGCTCCTTTTTCGAAGAACGTGGATCTTAAAATTATTATTTAATAGATCTGTTGACAGAAAGTGTTCACATTAGCAAATGCACTTAATTTTATTTTATGAAACCAATGCTGCAACACAGCTGGAAACCAGATATCAAATGAAATAAGCAACTATGAAAAGCAAAGCATAAAAGTATCATTCAATAGTCATGTGACATTTCATAAGTTAATAGAAATTCTCTCAACTCTCATAGAAAGACGCTTGTCATAATCAGGTGTGCAGATGTAAGTATATTTCCAAGTAATGAGCGTGACGTATTTGCGATGCTTTCGACATTGGAATGTCAATACTGAGGATAATCTCCTCTTTTTTTTCTCCACAAAATGGCTTTCTTTTGTCAGATGACTTTCTCTCAGCTGGGCGCCCAAAACGCATTACGTCGAGGTCACTTACCTTTCTTACCGAAATATTTACGACAGCAGTTTGCGCTACAGTGGCAGTCTCATATAAAAAAATTTCACAGTTTGAGAATTTGCGTTACAAATGTGTAGAAACAAAATACTATAAATATAACAGTGTCCAAAAAATTTTCGTCGGCATTGTGATACATTATGCACTTACACACATTTCATAACTCTTAAAGTACGATTCTTGGTTTCCAACATCCTTTTTCACAAATCAGAGTCGCTAACCACTACTCATTATTAATTACCTTATTACACATATACATATTCGTCGACACTTCTTCAATATTTCATCATAACAGATATGTAGCATAATCAAATTCCTCATATAGCATCAGCTTATTGATCATAAACATACCTCAGCAGCATAATACACATCGTCGTAGTAATAATAACATCGTAACACCTCAGTCAAATCTCAAAATCGTCGTAGCTTCCTCCAATAATTTCAAAACCTAAAAAAAAATTCTCTGCTCATGTCAAAAGTGTCATCTACCTCAAATTTACTTTAAAAATCATGATCCCATACCAAAATATCATTCAAAGCTCTCATAGTATCACAATGGTTCCGAAAAAATATGAACAGTTCACAAAGTACAGACAAAATACAATTTTGTAAGTGTGAAGTTATCCAACGGTGTAATTATGTAAACATGTGTCACTGATGTAGTAAAATTAAATGTTTGTCTCTCTCAGTTAAATGATCAGATAGCTGTGTAATTTATGTGTTAGAGAAATATGGTACCGATATGTAAAGTTGCATAAGCAAATACCACATTAGTTAGGGCTCCTTGTGCTTGCTACACACATGGTACACAAAGTAAGCGTGTACCCCCCTGAGGATTAATGTAAATATAACAATTTGTCCATTTTATTTGGACTGTTGACCTCCGTGGCCGTGGATAATGATATTTCACTGAAAAAATACGGCAACCAGCCACTTTTTAAAAAGTGGTACACAAAGTAAGCGTGTACCCCCCTGAGGATTAATGTAAATATAACAATTTGTCCATTTTATTTGGACTGTTGAGCTCCGTGGCCGTGGATAATGATATTTCACTGAAAAAAATACGGCAACCAGCCACTTTTTAAAAAGTGGCTGGTTGCTGTATTTTTTCGGTGAAATATAATGTAAATATACCCTCAGGTGTTACAGATTACAACAATGGAATGAAAGTATCAGGGAAAACCTTTGTATCATTGTAATTCAAAAATGTTTTAAGTACAAAATTAATCACTCGAATGCGTGTCCTGTAGCGCTAAATGTGCGTTTTGCTACAAGATAATTCTGTGGAAGTGTCGTAATTATCGTCCTCCGAAATCCAAGTTCTGCAGAAGTCAATGTACTTACCTCATCATAAACAAAAGTGAAATGCTTTGCGTATAGATATCGTAGTTACTACGCTTATTGCCGTGATGAAGTAAGTACGGTACTGTAACGTATTGTTGTGCTACAGAAAAGGCTGTCTCATTGTAGCTATACGACAAAAGTTACTACTGAAACATGTTTTACTTTCCAGAATAATTCAGAAAAACTGTGCACAGATATTGTGCAGATATAAAACAGATACAGTGCAGAAGCAATAATATAAATTATATCCCTCATTAGTAGCGTCGTGATATAATCGTGTAGCTGTCACATAAACTAACCACTGTGTTGTCTGGTATCTCTCAGAAAGTACTTTAAATCCAGAATGTATTTTCAAGTAAATCAAAATGTTGCATTGAAATCTCATTAGCAGTACCGGTATATGTTCCAAGTATGTTTGCCTTATAGTCGTTACGTAATCGTGCACCTAACAAGCAAGAATGTACACACACAATAACACTGTGCCGTCTATTCACAATAACAATGCATTCGTTATTTCTGTTTAAATAAGTTATCTTGGTTCTTGACTGGATATTTAACTTCAAACATTGTTGCATGGTAACAGTTTTTTAAGTCTGAAAACCATAATAGAAATGTGAAGTCAAAAGTTTTATGGCAGAGACAAAGTTGAAAAGCGGATTATCTTTCAATAAACGGTTTTACATTTGAAATGTGGTACAATCTTTTACTCTTCATAGTACTCAGAGTTTCAGCTTGAACGCAATTATCATGCAGTATACGTTGGTAAAGAATACTGGAATTTTTCTCAAGGTTAGCGTCTATGTTATTTTTCTCTGAGCCAGCCGGCGCACGTGGCTGCCTGCGGTGCGAGTCATTGTCTGTCTCTTTGTTGGAGCGCGTCGTTATTGGGATTTGGAGGCCTAACTTCTACAAGTTCACCTTGTCGAGAGGGCCCCGCCCTGTTTGAATCCCGACAGTTCTGATGCAATTCAGGTCTGTCGTTACGATCATATAGTCTGTCGTCATGTCGGTAGATTCCATAGTTTCTTTCTTGTCGGTCACGTGGTGGAGAATTTCTGCCTGAATCGTAACTGCGCGCTTGACCATTGCGTCTAAAGTTATTCTGTCTCCCCTGATAATATTTATTTTGGTTCCCATGTTGTCTGTTTCTCTGATTGTCTCTGTGATAGTCACTACCGCGGAGAGGTGACCTTTCCCTGTAATTATTACTACTCTGCCAACAGTTGTCATACGGGTGGTGTCTGTTTTGGTCACGATTTGTATTGTGAGAATAGCCTCGTCGTGTCCAGTTATTATTTCTTTCATCGCGGAATTGCGACGGATGTGACCTGTAATTGTTGTGTTCCTGTTTTCGCGTCCCGCGATTGTCAGTGTCAATTTCTAATTCTTGTAAGAGTCCCTGAAAAGCTTCAATGTCGTCTTTGCAACGTCCTGCCAAAATAATATGCTGTAAATGTTCAGGTAATTAGATTAAGCAAATGCGGATGAGTTCTGAGGGGCTGTATGGGTGCATGTGCAACATGTGCAACATGTCTTCAAAATATTTGACAAGACTGGAAAATTCAGATTGTTCGAAATGTTTCATCATTATGATGCCATGTTTTACTCGGTCTTGTGTGGCTTGAGACCAATATACTGAGAGGAAGGCATGGAAAAATTCTCCTTCACTATGGCAGTCGTGAATGACCGATCGAATTCTTACAGCTGGTTCATTCTCTAGGTAGCCACACATAAATTCTAATCTGTGTTCTAATGACCAGTTGGGAGGAAAACAATGAGAGAATTGATGAAGCCACGCTTGTGGATGAATGTCGTTGCCAGAATTCTTAAATGTTTTGAATTTACGTGTAGTAATGAACAGCTTGTAGTCAAAATCATCATCTCGGCGAGTCGCATGTCGGTCATTGTTACGTCGTTTCGGCGGTTCCATCTCAAAATTCGGTGTACCTTGCCAATTTATTTCATGATTTCCGAAGTGCCCTGTGTTATTATTTTGTGGCTGTTCCGTATTTGTATGTCCCTCTTCCAGTATTGGAGCGCGAGTGTCCTCTGAAATACGTAATTCTTGTATTACCTGTGTCAGCTGATCTTGTACTTCCCAGATTTCTCTTTGGTGTTGCGTATTAATTTGATTCTGATTTTGTTTGAATCTCCTAATTTGTTCGCACTCTTCTGTGTCATTAAAGACTACCTGTTTTGTGCCATTCAGTTTATCATCTACCTTCGTAGATAAATTATTTAGCTGATCTGATAGTTCAACTACTTTCTCTGATAATGAACTAATTTCCTCCGTGTGTCTTTCTGAACCAATTTTCGGAGTATCTACTGTCTATCTTCTGGTAAACCTTCCGGGATGTAAGGTCGTGGTCCATGAACCTCTTCAGCTCCTGACGTTTCGTCCAGAGCTGCGCTGGACATCTTCAGAGGGGTGTTTCTCCTCCGGTGAGTCTTGCCGACTGACGGGTCGGACGTCTGAGAGCAACTTATATATCGAAGAAAGTGGGCATGGCCAGAGTTACACGTGATATGCAGAGATAATCTTTGTCAGACATAAAACTTAACTATCGATCGTAATCTCGTCACAGATAAAACTGTCTAGCAATTCTGTAGTGCTACTGTCCAAATATCACTAAGTTTCATGGTCTCTTCTTTCAGATTAAAATTATCCCTATGTTTATATATTCCAATTGCTTCTCTACAAAGCCGTGGCTAATAGTTCGTCGTCATAGATAAAATTTTTGTTTCGGAAAACTTCATTTGACTGAAAAGCGTGTTCTGCTACAGCCGATTTGTCTGTTTAACGTAATCGGCAGACTTCTGTGTTCTTTTAACCGTGTATTTACAGTTCTCTTCGTTGTTCCAATATAAACTTTACCACATGTACACGGAATTTTATATAAGCCACTGGCTGATAGAGGAGTGCGTTTATCTTTTACAAACCGGAGAACATGACAAATTATCTTCGTTTGTCTAAAAACAGGTCTAATATCATGTTTACTTAAAATCTTTCCAGTCTAATCCGTTACTTTCTTTATAAAAGGGAGAGAGACTGTATTCTTCCATCGTTTTTCGGGCTTGTCCTTAGGCTTTCTGTTGTTTGGGTGCACAATTTGTAACACTCTAATGCTGTACTGGTTTAGTTTGCTTGTGTTTTATTTAATGTTACATCATTGAGCTTCTGTAAATGTGTTTGTTTGAATCGATAACATAAATGTGTATACTCCTTTCATTGTAAGAACTTCGATGTCATGATATGATTCTATGCAATGTAGTGTATCTGTCATTTAAATTCTTTGTCCCATTTGGAGGGAACAAAACTTACTGTAAATAAATGTAATTTTGTGTGAAAAATTTTTGGTAGAAATGTCAATATGTGCAAATGTTCTGTTTTATTTATTGTATTTGTATGCTGTTACGTAAACTGCTGATCCTCACTTAGGGTTCTTAGTTAGTTTGTATGTAAAAGGAGTAGTGGTTCCCCTCGGGAACGAAACTGTGTAGTTTCCATGATGGAACCGAGAAGCTACTACGGAAGAGGGCCTCTTTCGTCGCGGGGTGGTTTAGTCGGTACGAGAATGTGAACTACGGTGGTGGACATTACGAGGGAAGAGTTTTGCGTTACAGATGGTACGTTTCGGAAAGAGTCGGGCAAGATATTACTTCCTCCTGCACACGTTCTTTGAAATCACTACGACGAGAAAATCCGAGAAATATGAGCTACTGCGTAGGTTTCCCGACAATCATTTTTCCTGCCCACCATTTGCGAATAGAAGAGGGCAAGGGGGAGGGGATCCGATTGTAGTACCATAAGTACCCTCCACCACGCACCGTGAGAGAGCTGGTGGAATATAAATGTATCTGTGGAAAGCCACATCCCATTAGCTCTGTCTATGCTTTGTAGCCACGGTCCGTTGTATTTTCTTCTCGATGCACTTTCACATACAGTAACGCCCAACACTAAACAAGTGCTTTGTTTGTAATAATGCAGCCCATGTCTGCACAACCTATCATTCGTCAGATAGGTTTCGCAAGCACAGTGTTTCTGAAGTACACTGGTGTAAAAAACCATAGGACGATAGTAACCTTAGCACGATGTCCCACTGCTATGTATACCGTGGACCATACATAGAAAGAACTGCTAAAGTATACCGTAGAAGGTAACCGAAGGAAATACGCAACGAGACGAACAGAAGTGACAATAACTGTACTGAAGTTAGCGCTATTTATGAGGCCCTTTGGACATTAAGAAAGGCCCTGATACGATTCATAATAGGTTGTGTGATCACCCTGAACAGCAATGCATGCTCTGCACCGTGCTCCGACGGTGGTAAATTTGGAAATTTGTGTTAAGGTCTTATAGGACCAAACTGCTGAGGTCATCTAATTTACGCTAACGACGACACACACACACACACACACACACACCAAAGCCCCAGCAAGACGCCTCAGACAGCGCGGCTACCCCGCTATCATGGTGGTCCAGAGGTTGGTAAGGAGTTCTTGTGGGGAGGCGTTCCATTCTTGCACCAGCCCAGTTGACAAGTGTTGCACACTGACGTGCTGGAATACGTCTCGCTAACGGCAGCGCTGTCGAGCTCGCTGGAGTTTAATTCGGGGGAACGGGCTGCTCAGTCCATTCGCAAAATGTCTTCTAGTTCCGACAGCTCTTCCATCTGCGCTGTCCGATGCGGTCGCGCATTGTCAACCATTAATTCAGGCCGAATGCACCGCTGAAGGACTGCGGTACCGGTCGCTATCCGGCCGACCGCACTTTCAAATACGACTGGCGCCAGTTGCGCCACCGCGTTTCCGCGGTACGAGGGCGCTGCCTGCCACGAACGATTACGCCGGTGCCAATGAGGTGCAAGCGTCCCCCTCCGGAGCTCCAGTGGCGAGTCTACTTAAGTTTGAACAATAATGCACCCACGCCAATTTGTGTGTTTGGCAGTCGAAGAACATTTACAGGCGTTCATAGTGGCCACGACTCGACATCTTCTACAGGGTGGTTATAATAAAATAAAATAACATGCAAACAAATTATCGTACGAGTACCAAATTTGGAAGCATTACTGTCGAGAGTATGGGGTCCACGATTTCCGTGCGCCACAGCGCCACCGTCCAGTTCCAACTATGGCCACCAGGTTCCGTGATCAGTCATCATGATTCATAGTCTCACTCATCTGACCATTCGCAGTGCATTTGTTGAGGCGTCAACATGAGCTTGGACAAAAGGAGAAGGGCATTATTGGCGAAGCTCTGTTGTCAAACCAACAGTAACGCTTCGAGAATATCGCCGACTGAATGGCTTACAGAAGGGTCCTCCCTCTCCACCTGCTGCGTGGAGCATAATGAAGAACTTCGAATCAAACGGAGAACTCGGCCAACGATCGGTTGCACCACAGGTGATTGATGAAATCGCTGTTGGTATGACAGACAACGCTCCAGTTGAACATTCCGTGGTCCACTGTACGGAAGGTGCTTCGAACCATTCTCAAACGGCATCCACACAAGATCCATATCGTACAACAGCTTGCACCAGAGGACGTACAATGACGTGATGACGTCGCCCTCCATTTTCTCACAAGGATTGAAGTTGTCTCGGGCTGGTCCTGGACTATTCCATGGACAGACGAAGCTCTTTTTCTCTGACAGTTGAGGCGTACACACAGAACTCCCGAGTGTGGGGATCTTCACCTCCTGTCACTGTGCATGAAGTTCCTCTGTATGGTGAACGTGTCACCATATGGTGTTACTTCACGACTACATTCATCATTGGCCCATTCTTTTTTTAACAGGTTGGCGATCAAGGACCGAAGACGTGCAGTGTGACTGGCCAGCGTTACTGCGATATGCTTCGCCAGCACGTCATACCCATCCTACTGGGGAGAGATGCACTGAACTCATGCGAGATAGGGCCCCACCGCACATCGCTCGTGAACTTCACCTGCTTCACCGAAACACAATCGGAAACGATCGAATTATCACCCGATCTTTCCCAAGTGCATATCCGGCACGATCAGCTGATGTCACTCGTTCTCATTTCTGGTCGTGGAGCTACCTGAAGCGCTGGGTTCACATATGTACTGATCCGCACAATAAAAAGCCCGGCAGAGGGTTCAATGAACCACCTTCAAGCTGTCTCTCTACCGTTCCACTCTCGAAATGCGCGCGGGAAAAACGAGTACTTAAATTTTGTGTGCGAGCCCTGATTTCTCTTATTTTATCGTGATAATCATTTCCCCGTATGTAGTTGGGTGCCAACAGAATGTTTTCGCAATCAGAGAAGAAGACTGGTGATTGAAATTTCGTGAGAAGATCCCGTCGCAAAGAAAAACGCTTTTATTTTAATGATTGACACTCCAATGCACGTATCATGTCTGTGGCAGTATCTCCCCTATTTCCCGATAATACAAAACGAGCTGCCCTTCTTTGTACTTTTTCGATGTCATCTGTCAGTCCCAGGTGACGCGTTTCCCACACAGCCCAGCAATACCTCAGAATAGGGCAGGCAAGAATGGTGTAGGAGTCTCTTTAGTAGACGGATTTCACCTTCTAAGTGTTCTGCCAATGAATCGCAGTCTTTGGTTTGCTCCACCCTCAACATTATCTATGTGAATGTCCCAGTTTAGGTTATTTATAATTGTAATCCCTAGGTGTTTAGTTGAATTTACAGCCTTCACATTTGTGTTAATCATCGAGTAATCGAAATTTAGCGGATTTCTTTTAGTACTCATGTGAATAACTTCACACGTCTTTATTCTCGGTAAATTGCCATTTTCCGCACCATACAGATATGTCAATCATTTTGCAATTCGTTATGGCCGTCTGATGACTTTAAATGACGATAAATGAGACCATCATCTGCAAAAAATCTAAGGCGGCTACTGAGATTGTCTCCTACGTCGTTAATATAGATTAGGAACAATAGGGGGCCTATAAACTTCCTTGGGGAACGCCGGATATTATTTCTATTTTAGTCTATGGCTTTCCGTGTATTACTACGAACTGTGACCTTTCTGACAGGAAATGCAGAATCCAGTTGCACACCGAGCGGTCTAAGGCGATGCAGTCATAGACTGTGCGGCTGGTCCCGGCGGAGGTTCGAGTCCTCCCTCGGGCATCGGTGTGTATGTTTGTCCTTAGGATAATTTAGTTTAAGTAGTGTGTAAGCTTAGGGACTGATAACCTTAGCAGTTAAGTCCAATAGAAAAAAAAAATGCGTACACAGTTTGGTTAGAAGAAGCTTGTGAGGAACGTTGTCGAAAGAATTCTGGAATTCTAAAAGTATGGAATCAGTTTGACATCCCCCGTCGATAGCACTCATTACTTCATGAGTATAAACAACTAGTTGAATCTGACTATGCGTCAATAAATCGTTTTCTTCGAGGTACTTCATAATGTTCGAATACAGTATATGTTCCAAAACCCAACTGCAAATCGAAGTTAGTGATATGGGACTGTAATTCAACGGATTACTCCTACTTCCCTCTTTGGGTATTGATGTGACTTTAGCAATTTTCCAGTCTTTAGGTACGGATCTTTCTGTAAGCGATCGGTTGTATTGAAATGTCCCCTTAGAAAAATTATACATAACTGTGCTTAAACTGACACACAATATTTTTAGCGCAACGCAGTCTGACTTTCAAAAATCCCTACAAAAGAATGGCCGTGACTAACATTAACCTATACCTTCCACAAATCACTTACCTCACCAAAAATCTTCGTTACTCGAACTACTGCAATACAGCGAGCGCCACTACTGCCAGCTAAATAAAAGATTCAAACTACGGAAGGCACTAACTACTGATAGGCATAGTTAGCGAATGAAAGATTTTAATAGAGAACAAACAATGTATTTACCTTAATAGTCATAATATATGTAGGAGTTCATGACATCCAGTCTTACAAATTTCAAAACTACGCCAACTCTTTCCCCACATCCACCACTGCTGGCGGCTCACCTCCAACTGTGCAACGCTACGCGCCGCTAAAAGCCAACTGCCCAACGCTACAATAGCGAGTATTACAACAATGCCAACCAGCCACAGACTGCACACAGCACAGCCAGTGATTTTCATACAGAGGTGGTGTTACAAATAAAAAAACCTAAACAGCCTACTTACAGTATATAATTGCTAAATAAGGAGCTACTGTATCAGCATACTCGGAGAGGGACCTGACTGGTATACACTCTGGACCTGAAGCCTTGCCTTCATTAAGTGATTTAAACAGCTTTGCGACATCGAGGATATCTACTTCTATGTTTCTCATCTTGGCAGTTGTTCTTGATTGTAATTCAGGAATATTTACTTCGTCTTCTTTGGCGAAGGAGTTTCGGAAAACCGTGTTTAATAACTTTGCTTTAGTGGCATTGTCATTAGTGACTTCACCGTTGTTATCGCGCGGGGAAGGTACTAATTGAATCTATTTGGGTTTTCTGACAGATTTAGAGACAGAATTTCGTTGTGGAAATTATTATAATCATTTCGCATTGGAGTACGCGCCATATTTCGAACTTCTGCAAAACTTTGGCTGTCTTGGGGATTTTGCGTTCTTTTAAGTTTGGCATGCTTTTTCCGTTGCTTCCGCAACAGCGATCTGACCAGTTTTGTGTACCATGCTGGATCAGCACCATCACTTATTAATTTATGTGGTATATATATCTCTCTCAATTGCTGTCGATACTATCTCTTTGAAATCATTCCACAACTTTTCTACGCTTACATGATGAGATCGGAAGGAGTGAAGACTGTATCACAAAAATGCGTTAAGAGCATTTTTATCAGCTTTTTTAAATGTATATACTTTGCGTCTCTTTTTGATAGTTGTAGGTGTTACGGCATTCAGCCCAGCAGCAACTGCCTTGTGGTCGCTAATCCCTATATTCGTCACGACACTCCCTATTTCTCCAGGATTATCTGTTGCTAAGAGGCCA
The DNA here is from genome assembly GCF_023897955.1 of Schistocerca gregaria. Lineage (NCBI taxonomy): Eukaryota > Metazoa > Arthropoda > Insecta > Orthoptera > Acrididae > Schistocerca > Schistocerca gregaria. Next base: position 567,609,032 of record NC_064925.1, on the reverse strand, counting down.
AGTATGCTTTCGCCACCGTTTACGCTTCGAGTGGGCTCATGAACTAATTGTTCCAAATAATTTTCTGAGAAAGCATTCAGTACAATTTCGGATGACGTTTTCTGCCTGCCGCCGGCTTTAAACATATAATTTCAATAGCATATCGAGGGTAGATTTAAGTCACCAACGATTATAACTGTATGAGTGTGGTACCTATTTGAAATGAGACTCAAGTCGTCTTTGAAATGTTCAGACAGGGGTCGGTAAAACTATCCAATTAATAGTTTACTCCGATTGCCAAGTATAACATCCGCTCATATTATTTCGCAGGAACTATCTACTTCAATTTCAGTGCAAGGCATCTGGCAGCAATAAGTGCTCCATCACGAACTGTATTTAATCTATCCTTTCTGGACACTGATAGATCGTTTGAAAAAATTTCGGCTCAACTTATTTCCGGCTTTAGCCAGCTCTCAGTACCTATAATTATTTGATCTTCAGCGCTTTCCATTAGGGCTTGGAGTTCTGGTTCTTTCCCAACGCAGCTACGACAATTTACAACTACACCAGCGATCGTTTCTACAACTACCTTACTGTGTTTTACCTGCCCACTTTCTGACGGACGCCCCTTAAGTTGTTCCCTGAGACCCTCTAACCTGAAAGACCACCCAGTCCCGTCCACACAGACCCTGCTACCCGGGTAGCCGCTTCCTGTGTGTGGTGGACTCCTGACCTATTAAGCGGAAACCGGAAACCCACCAAGAGAGGTAGCCAGCGTACCTACAGACATGCTCCGTGCTGCTGTGCAGAAAGCAATCCTGCGCTTTCAGACTCCTCTGCATACTGATGGGTGCCATGTTGAGCCCATTTTGTAGCAATAATGGTGCCGGCATGTAATGATATCATTTACCGCAGCATCACATTAAAAGTGTTTTAATTGAATTGCATATCTCTTTGACAATAGTTCTACCAAGTTTGGTCCTCGTATGGTAATTAGTTGTCATATTAGAACATGTTAAATAGAGAAAGTTTAGTTATAAACACCCAGTATACAGACGTTGTATTGATGAATGACAGATTTATAAATCTTTTGTATCTGTATATATTTCTACATTCAGATCTACTGTTAGCAACTAACGCTATTACTTCAGCAACAAAGTTATGCATTATTTTTACTATTTGATACTAGATGTAGAATAAATTAATGTCTGAATTCTCTGTTCGTATACAGCATTTTCTACTTGCTCCTGTATCCACTAAAGAACCACACAGCGTTCTAAGAAAGACATAACAGAGATGTACATAGAGAAGGAGTACAGTGTCACAATAATGCTGATTGATGAGTCCACCGTGTTCAGAAGTTTGGATGTCAGCAAGCCCGTGCGGCATTATGCCTCTCCACGCCATAAATCATGGATCACCAAAACCACCATGTGTAGGAAAGCTCCTGGGTGCATTCTTTGTGTTGAATCCTCGTTCGCCCCTTTTATGTCGTTGTCTCTGTAGAGCTGCATCATGGAAGGCAAGGTTGGTGGCCAGTATCCTCTATCTATAACACAAAGTGTACGCAATTATTAACTGGGTTCTTTATTCCTAAACAAAGAGCTACATAACTTAAGCTTCCATGTGCTGTGGTACAAGCCCTCCTATAAAGTCCACTTCAGTCTCATTGCCGGTGAAGCAGAAGTCTGCTACGTGCACTATAAGGTTGCTGTATGCTGCCTGTCTCTGTGCTAGAGGCCAAGTCTGCCGCTCCGATTCGGCGACACGCTGGGACTTACTAGATGCAAGAGGCTCGAACTAACTGAAGTGACTGGCCGTCCCGTCAATGGCGGCTATCTAAATACTTGCGGCCGAGAGGGCGTTGGAGGCGCCTTCCCAGCGAGGCTGTCGTTGGCTTCGATCGATCTTCTTGTGGCCTCTATGACACATGATGTGCTGGCGCCATCATACGCCAGCGCAATTTGTTCTCTCCACATGAGGATGCCTCCGGAATCACTGATCAGACTGAATCCGCTCTCATCCGAGAGGAGCATGCGAATCCACTCCTCACTGGTCTAGACCCTATGCTCTTGGCAGCGTCGCAAATGGTGCGCCGACACGCGAGTGCCAGTGGAACAAAAGTTACTGGTGGTCGACCAAGGAGATCAAACCCACGCAGTTGCGCCATTGCACTGTGCCTCTTGTTAAATGTGGTTACAGTTGCACCCGCTTCTCGATGTGGGTCCATTTGGGCCGGCGCGGTTCTCTCCGTCCCTTTACGACGAACCTGCACCTACCTGTGAACATTGTCTCAGCAGATCATCAGCAGGGAAGTCGAGTCAAACCTATTGTACTTCGACGTGAACCAGGTTGCAATTAAAGTCACTAATCTACGTTTCGGAAGAAACACGAAATGAAACATTGAAAATTTTGTCCTCAATTAATATATTCTGAAACTTAGCTGAACAAGTATCACTGCCAAGCCCGTGCTACTCTTAACAGTCACTCACAATCCCTTTCATTCACGTTAGCAAGTTTATGGTGTTGCATTGCCCGAAAACGTAATAGCTATAAAAATACTAATTGTTTTTGATTGAGAACGCTTGGTAAATATTAAGTCTGTCGGTACCAAATGTAGTCACAGTTTTTAGCCACCGACCTGCTCAATACGCCACGCAGAATATATGTCTTTTCTCGTCACAAAATTCACTTAAAAATTCTGAAATTTCTACACACACATCGGATTAATTATGGCGTCACTTTCCAACACTTTTGATGTATGAAACACTGCTAGATCCGCCAACTTATCATTTCCATCGGAACTACTACTACACACGTCCGATCTGTTTCATGGCTAGGCTTTGACTCTTCTCTGGAATACTCTAAGTCATCTCTACCAGCAGAGAAAGGCGCGCGAAGAATATTGCTTTACCATTGGTCAGTTTACTCAACAGCCAATAGCAAAACAACACTCTCCCGCATCAGTCCCAGCTTTTCATCAATAACCAATCGCAAAATAGTTAACCTAATGGCTGCACTTTTTACCGACGTAATTATCTAGTATGCTGAAGTTTTGTTTATGCATAAAGTTATTTACTATTGTTATTTATACCCGAATTAACTTTCCCTTCACCATAAACTTACTTTACAAATCTGTTCTACAAAAATCACCTTCGAAGTGTTCCCACACTAAATCCATCATAACTCGTTAAACAATTATCTCCATATTAACCTTAAACCACACTCACGCATCATTCATACTGCTAAAACACATTTACAACATTTTACATACATTTTTTTTTTTCGTCAGTCTACTGACTGGTTTGATGCGGCCCGCCACGAATTCCTTTCCTGTGCTAACCTCTTCATCTCAGAGTAGCACTTGCAACCTACGTCCTCAATTGTTTGCTTGACGTATTCCAATCTCTGTCTTCCTCTACAGTTTTTGCCCTCTACAGCTCCCTCTAGTAACATGGAAGTCATTCCCTCATGTCTTAGCAGATGTCCTATCATCCTGTCCCTTCTCCTTATCAGTGTTTTCCACATATTCCTTTCCTCTCCGATTCTGCGTAGAACCTCCCCTTCCCTTACCGTATCAGTCCACCTAATTTTCAACGTTTGTCTATAGCACCACATCTCAAATGCTTCGATTCTCTTCTGTTCTGGTTTTCCCACAGTCCATGTTTCACTACCATACAATGCTGTACTCCAGACGTACATCCTCAGAAATTTCTTCCTCAAATTAAGGCCGGTATTTGATATTAGTAGACTTCTCTTGGCCAGAAATGCCTTTTTTGCCATAGCGAGTCTGCTTTTGATGTCCTTTCTCCGATTTACTCTCAAATCATACTGTGTACTCATTGGACTGTTCATTCCGTTCAGCAGATCATTTAATTCTTCTTCACTTTCACTCAGGATAGCAATGTCATCAGCGAATCGTATCATTGATATCCTTTCACCTTGTATTTTAATTCCACTCCTGAACCTTTCTTTTATTTCCGTCATTGCTTCCTCGTTGTACAGATTGAAGAGTAGGGGCGAAAGGCTACAGCCTTGTCTTACTCCCTTCTTAATACGATTACTTCGTTCTTGATCGTCCACTCTTATTATTCCCTCTTGGTTGTTGTACATATTGTACATGACCCGTCTCTCCCTATAGCTTACCCCTACTTTTTTCAGAATCTTGAAGAGCTTGCACCATTTTATATTGTCGAACGCTTTTTCCAGGTCGACAAATCCTATGAACGTGTCTTGATTTTTCTTTAGCCTTACATACATAAAAAGACATAACACTTTATGAAAATACTAGAACAGTTTATGAAAATCGAAACTAAAATCACAGTTCCTCTATCCAATACTGTATCGGCTGATACATGAACTACGTACGCGTTCAGTCTCGCGTCACCATCTGTCACTATTCAGCTCTGAGACACATCTCCCTCTTAACTGCCGCCAAGGCAGGATCGTTTTACGGCACTACGCGTCACCTTCTTGCTTGTTGCACAGTGTAGCGGTCACTTGTTGCTGTAGTTCGATGTGGTTCGGAACGCTTTCAATGCAGGTGAGATGATGCTGTGAACCTTAAGAAACTCCCACACTACACTCATCACGTTTCCTTCTTTTTCCAGAGTCCCGATCATTCTAGCCAGCGTGAAATCTGGAGGTTACCTCTGGGTCATGTTGTAATGAAGAACACCACCACATGTCACCATCACTGCTAACTGATACACACACAGACACACACACACACACACACACACACACACACACACACACACACACACACGCACACTCACTCACTATATTCTCCTGTTCCTTCATCTGACTAGTGTTCCGCGGCCAGCTTCATTTCGTACTATAGTTATGAACACTGCCAGTCATGTGACATCCAGCTTTCTGTGCCCGAATGGGTGACCTCTGCCACCATGCTTACTTTGTTATGCTACTACAGCGAAGAGCCAAAGAAACTGGTACACCTGTCTAACATCGTGTAGGGTCCCCGTGAGCAAGTAGAAGAGCCGCAACACGACGTGGCAAGCACTCCCCCAACGTCTCAAGTAGTGCTGGAGGGAACTCACCATGAATCTTGCTGGCTGTCCATAAATCCGTAAGAGTACGAAGAGCTGGAGATCTCTTCTGAACAGCACGTTGCAAGGCATCCCAGCTATGCTCAATAATGCTTATGTCTGGGGAGTTTGGTGGAAAGCAGAAATGTTTAAACTCAGAAGAGTGTTCCTGGAGCCACTGTGTAGCAATTCTGGACGTATAGGTTGTAGCACTGTCCCGATGCAATTGCCCAAGTCTGTCCCAATGCACAACGGACGTAAATGGGTGCACGTGATCAGACAGCGTGTCTACGTATGTGTCACCTGTCAGAATCCCATACCATTACAGAGACTCCACCAGCTTGAGCAGTCCCTGCTGACATACAGGGGAATGGTTTCATGAGATTGGCTCCACACCCTGTACTCCCATCCCCTCGATACAATTTGAAACGGAGCTCGTCCGATCAGGCACCTTTCCAATCATCAACCGTCCAGTGTCGGTGTTGACGGACCCAGGCGAGGTGTAAAGCTTTGCGTCGTGCAGTCATCAAGGCTACAGGAGTGGGCCTTCGGCTCCGAAAGCCCTTATTGATGATGTTTCGTTGAACTGTTCGGACGCTGCCACTTGCTGATGTCCCATCACTGAAAGCTGCGGCTATGTGCGGGAGGGTTGCACTTCTGTCAGATTGGACGGTTCTCTTCAGTCATCGCTGGCCCCTTTGTCGCAGGATCTTATTCCGACTGCAGCGATGTCGGAGATTTGATATTTTACGTGATTTCTGGTATTCACGGTACACTCATGGTGGTACAGGAAAATCCCCACTCTGTCGCTACCTATGAGCTGCTGTATCCCATCGCTCGTGCGCTGACTGTAACACCACTCCCTTAAATCTTGATAAACTGTCATTTGCAGCAGCAGTAACCGATGTAACAACTGCACCAGACTCTTGTTGTCTTACATAGACGTTGCCAACCGCAGCGCCATCTTCTGCCTGTTTACAAATCTCTGAATTTGAATACGCATGTATATACTAGTTTCTTTGGCGCTTCAGTGTGTATCTCGCCATTATGTTTTGCAGAGCAGTGTAGCTCCGTCGCTTGGTGATGTAACTTTACGTGACAGTAGATTATGAAAATCACATTCCAGTTACAAAATCTGCGGCGTACAAAAATAGTCTCACATGGCATTTTCTGCTTGGAGGGACACGGAAATGTTCAGTTTTATACTTTACTGTACTTTGGCACATTTCATTTCAGGTTTGTGGATATGTAGGCTTAGGGTGGCAGACTACTGAACATAAAGTCTTTATCGAATGTCTCCTCATTGAGGAAAGGGAACGGAGTGGGTGAAACGCCTTGTTACGACGTAGTATACTCCTCTCTAGTAGCAGCAAGGTACCATCATGTATCCCAGTGGCGTCACAAACGAACTTTACAAATTTCTTCCCTGAATTTTGCTAAAGTAAATATGTGGAATCAGACATTGTAAAGTGCGCAAAACGAAAAGTATAATACTTTAGGGATATATGAACTGTTTGAGAGATATCAGAGCTTTAACCATCAAAGTAATCTCTAAGTGGACAAAGATGATCGACATAAGTGATTGTGTAAAGTGTTGTACTAGGATCCTCGATCTCACTTTCAGATCTCATTTTTTGCCTACTTTGCTCGCTCGCTTTGTTAGCTCACTCTGTTCTGAATTGAGCTATATTTTGATCTGATGTTAATTTAGCTAGGTGTTCAGCTTCAATGATTATGTGGAGAATAAATGTTTAACCAGTTTCCGGGGACATTAAAATGTGTAGGAATCATATAAAAGTATTATGTTCACGGACAACATTTTTTGTTTTTCGGTCTTAGCTCTCGATTAGCTGCCGTGTTGACCAATTGTAATTAATTTCAATGTATTGTTAAATTCTTTTTTATTTCATTTAAAATACCACTGCTTACCTTACAAGATTAATAGTTGTGGGATAATTAAACACAGAAGCTTTTCTTTTGGTCCGCGTAATTTTCAAGGGCCATTTCATGCGCACTTATCTTTTGTCTTTATATTCCGATAGAACCTGCAGTCACTTTTACATTGCGAAGTACGATTATATACAAACATTCTTTTCCAAAAGGATACAACGTTAAATTTTAATGTCAGTTAATAGATTACCAAAAGAACTGTCTTCCAAGCTAACTATGGCCAGTAACTATTTTAAAGCTGCTATTGAAATTATTTAATAATTTTCTAAAATCATTAACAACAGAATCAAAGTTTTCTTCAACGTTGCCGTCATTGCTAATTATTTCAAGTCTGAATTTGCAGAAAGTTAATATTTTCATTCCTCAATATTTTACCTAACTTCATTTCATTTAAAGAGGGTCGGTGAAGTTAAACTTCCATCCCACTAACGGGTCTCCATCGATTAAGTGCCAAAGCGGTTCGGGCGTCCGTGGTAACGATGTCTTCTCCGGCGAATACTCCCACTCCAGAGGCAGCCTAGATGATGAAACAAAACTATAGACACTTTATACAGCCAACATTGTCATCTCGCTTAGCATTCAAGGCGTATAATTTGCCAAGGAACAGCTGCTGTACAATTTGTACAAAAGCAAGAAATGCGACATACTATACAGTACGACCATAAGTGCCACGTATAAAGCTAGCTGCCGAAAGGCCCACTATCGGTATCGAAGTGTCATCTTTGTGAGGCCGGGTCTCCAGGCGAGTATCATTTATCACGTGGGTAGGAAGAACGTCCAGATCTTCTCCGCAGATCTCAGCAATATCAATCTCCTCCTTGTATAAAGCACCAGATGCAGAGTTCTCGAACAGACCACCCAAGAACTTCTACAAAAAATAAAAGGTCACTTGTAAGAGGCGATTTTAATAGCCACAGTCACGCACGGGGCTACCTGCAAGATGACGAAACTGGCAAAGTCGTTTTTGTCTCGGGCAGAACCTCACGGTCTTTCCCTCAGTCACGACAGCAAGCTTCCCACCTGTCACAGCAAAAGATGACAACGTCGCCATATCACAGGCTCTCTGACCGCATCGTGCAACAGTAAAAATATCACTATGTACACCAATACCGAACACACAGCACTGACCACTCATGTGCCAGGTCTACCCAGCAGTAAAACTACAGGAGGCAGCTTTCAGACGCAGATACAAGTTTAGAAAGTCAGACTGTGCTATGTTCTCTGCCATGCTGGATGAGAAGGTCAGCACAGTTGCACCAGTTCCTGAGCAGTGCGAACTCTTCACTGAATTAGTGAAATACTGTTCTCCGCTGTCAGTTCCCAAAGGCTGTAGGACCCATTACATCGACATCTACACTCATCAGAAAAAGTTTTGCATCACCATGATTCCCAGAACTCCTGAAGACAGACGTTGACTGTGGATATTGTATCACAGACACAATCCCTTTGACTGTTCAGAGATGTCACTAAGATGTAAACAACCATGCATGAGCAGCACATATTAGACGAAGGCGTTTCCGACAGCCGGCCAGCCGACCGTAATTCCACCAGTAAGGAGGTACACGGCTCGTGTTGCCTGTAGTTCAACGATGCCTAGACGGTTAATAGCACGGTTTGATCGCCTCAGCATTGTTAGATTGTTGTTGGAAGGGCTGTCAGCAAGGGAAGTGTCCAGGCGCATCGGAGTGAACTAATGCGATATTGTTCGGACGTGGAGGAGATACAGAGACAGAGAGAGGGGAACTACCGATGACATTCCTCGCTTAGGCCTCCCAAGGGCTACTACTGCAGTGGATGCTGATGGGCTGATAGTTATCCACATCAAGCGGGTTTTTACCGGGTTTTAGCACCGGAAAGATGGTGCTCTCCCGCCACTGCCATGGAAAGACGCCAACGCACCAGGTACGGTTGAAGATGACAGTGAGATATAGCTTGTAGTCAGACGAGAGATGTTTAATCATCTGACTGTGGATCTGATCCGGCCCAGGAGCTGTGTTGGGGCAATGTGCAATGGCGGTGAGGAGCTCGTCTGTAAAGGAGTCTTGTAGGGTTCACTGTGGCGTATAGTGAACGGAAGGACTTTCCTTTCCATCCGCCGTTTGAGGATGCGAAAGGCTGGGGGGCAGTTCTGCAATGCAGAGGCTCGAGCATAGTGCTGAGCAAAGTGCCTGGCAATCGGGTCTATGTCGGTAGAGAGGACGCCACTGATGTTAACGCCAGGGACACCTGTTGGGGTCTGGATCCAAAAAGACATCGGATCTTCATACAGACTTGGGAAGGCGACGTATGGCACCCATTGGTCTACCGTGCCTCTCCCAACACTCCTGTTTCCGTCGTTTTGTAAGCAGGCGAACGCGGGCACGGAGCCACTTAAAGGCTATTAGGTGATCTAGGGAATGGTGCCACTTATGTCGCTGTAGAGTTCGCCGACGCTCTTTAACTGCCTCAGCGACTTCCAGCGACCACCAAGGGACTGTCTTTCGCCGGGGCACCCTAGAGAACGTAGGATTGCGTTTCCCGCCACAGAAGCGATTGTTATAGTGCCCTGCTCAATCACAACATCGATGGCACCATGTGGGGGAGATTCAGCGGTGACAGCAGAGGTGAAGGCTACCGAGTCTGCCTTGTTTGAAGCCCAATGGGCAGGCGCCCGTGGACATGACGCCGGGGGAGTGACAGGAAAATGGGGAAGTGGTCATACCATACAGGTCGTCATGTGCTCTCCAGTGGATAGATGGGAGAAGTCCTGGGATGCAAACTGGGAAGTCAATGGCTGAGTAACTACCATGAGCCACACTGAAATGTGTGGCGGCTCCATTATTTAAAAGGCAGAGGTCGAGTTGGGACAATAAATTTTCGACATCTCTGTTATGGGCGTTAAAATCTTCCAAATGTAGGAAAGGTTTAAGGAGTTGATCAATCAGTGCAACCAATACATCCAATGGTACTGCACCATCTGGAGGGAGATACACATTGCACACAGGTATTTCCCGCATCGTCCATATCCTGACAGCCACAGCTTCAAGAGGAGTACGAAGGGGCACAGGTTCACTACATACCTAGTTCAGGATATAAACGCAAACTCCACCTGACACTATTTTATTCACTATGGTTCTTGTAATATCCCCCGCAGCCGCGAAGGCCAGGGATCCGCATTGCCAGGAACCAGATTTCCTGGAGGGCAATGCAGAAAGGAGGTGTAAAGCTTAACAGCTGCTGTAGCTCAGCCAAGTGGCTGATAAAACCGCCGCAATTCCACTGGAGGATGACGTGATCGTGAGACCGGGAAGGAATGAAACACTCAACAAGGCAGTCTGCACCTCAGGGTCACATGCTGCCACCGACATATTTCCTGAACATGCTATATACATTGTATCTGAGGGTCTGGCGAGATCTAGGACCTCAGTGGATGCCAGAATCTTCACCTCATCCTCAGACTCAGAGCTTGCAGGGAGCGGTGGTGTGGGTGCCACTGCAGTTCCCTTGGTTTTGGGGGTCTTCTTTCAGGATTTCTCTCTGATCCTTGGGTTTCTCTGGCTGGGAGGGCGTCACTGATTCTGTCTCTTGGACAGAGGATGATCGTGAAGCCCTACAACCAGCTGCTTTTGGGAACTTCAGGCAGGTATCATCTTTCCCACTAGCAGAAACCTGGGTAGTGAGTGACCGAAGGTCCCCCTTCCTATCAAGAAGAGGTGAAGAAGACTTACGCTTCTCCAGATGAGAAAAATGGGACTGGTGTCCCTGATAGTCCTCCTGAGGTAGGTGGTACAGGAGCAACAGAGAGGGAAGTGCCCCCCCCCCCCCCGCCGACCATCAAGGGGGCAGATGTAGTCTTCCAGCTGACTTTGAACTCGTGGAACTGATGAGGCTACAACTGTTCTCGTAGTGGTGGCATAAGAGGAGGTCATAACCACAGGATGTAGACACTCAAATGTTCTACTAGCCTCAGTGTAATTCGACCAGTGCAGGGCCTTGCATTCCATGATTTTCCTTTCTCGCTGTAAAATCCTGCAGTCTGGTGAGCAAGGGGAATGATGCTCTCCTCAGTTGACACATATGGGAGGCGGGGCACCACGAGTATTGTGATGGGATCCACAATCTCGACATGTGATGCTGGAAGTACATTAGGAAGAACTTCCAACACTTAAAGCACCGCAATGCGGGAGGGATACAGGGCTTCACATCACAGCAGTAGACCATCACCTTGACCTTCTTGGGTAATGCGTCACCCTTGAAGGACAAGATGAACGCGCAAGCTGCAACATGATTATCCCTCGCACCCCGATGGACGCGCCGGACGAAATGAACTCCTCGTCGCTCTAAGTTGGCACACAGCTCTCCGTCGGACTGCAAAGGAAGGTCCATGTGCAATATAATACTCTGGACCATATTTAAGCTCTTGTGAGGCGTGATGGTGATGGAAACATCCCGCAGCTTGTCACAAGTGAGTAATGTCCATGACTGGGCAGAGGATGCCGTTTTTATCAAGACTGACCCTGACTGCATTTTGGACAAGCCCTCCACCTCCCCAAACTTCTCCTCTAAATGATCTACAGAAAACTGAGGCTTCATAGAGACAAAGGAGTCTCCATCAGCTATCGTGTATGTGAGGTACAGGGGCGCATAAGGCTCGCTGCCACCCTTAGCCTGGCATTCCTCCCATGGTGTGGCCAGGGAGGGGAACGATCTGGGATCATACTTCCTTACATTTTACTGAGACTTGGAAAGCTTAGAGGCTGCAGGTGTTTCATCTCCAGCAAATGACCACGTGGTACAATTCATCGCACGTCATCTGCCCTGATGCCACCCACTCTGACTAGGGGCCCTCGCCACGGGTGCCACTCAGCCACAGCAAAGACCACCTGGCAGGAAGGCCATTGCCGGGAGGCCCGAGACCCCAGGGTGATGGGGATCTACTCCTTGGCACACGTGGGGAGTTAACGGCGTGGGCAGCAGCAGAGCTATCCCTGTGTAGTTCGGAGGCTACAGCCTACAGGCTACATGGCGGCTGCACCACAACGGGCTGGCTACTGTGCTGCATATGAGGTGCAAAGAATTTCAAGGTCATCGTCGGCGCAGAAAACGACACTGCATAGTGGATGGAGGAAAACGCACCCAGGAAGGTGTCGTCGCCCAAGAGATGAAGGGTGAGCAGGACTGCAATGCCTCGACGAGAAAGTGCGTTAAAGATCTCAATGCACGATGGACGTGATGCATCTTGTAAGGCACCGTTCTCCAATTGGTTCGCTTTTCGGGAAAATTTTGAAAAATGATGGTGAAACCCTACAGAGGACCACCAGGTGTGGGACTCCTTTTAGTCGCCTCTTACGACAGGCAGAAGTACCTCGGTCCTATTCTAACCCCCAGGCCCGCAGGGGAAGCGAAGTGTGCTGCACCATTCCATACTAAATATCTACATGAATGACCAACCCTTATCGGAACTACTCAGTTTCATGATCATTCCATCACAGTTCAAGTAGAGAACTCTGAAAGCATCGAACTAAATGCGTCAAAAGCTCTAGACCGAACGAGTCGAACCCAAATTCTTCTAAGATGCAGGCATGTGTAACCCACCTGAATAACGAGGAGGCAACCAGAAGCCTACAGACAGCCTGGAAAGGAACTTTGCTGGAGCACTGCATAGTTCTAAAATATTTTGGCGTGTCCTATAAGAAACATTACATATATACCAATCAGAAAGTGGGCGCAAGAAACGATGTGGTACGCAAGATCACAGGAACAATTTGTGGGTCATAGCCAGAGACAATAAAAATATCGTCATTAGCCTTGTGCTACTCCTTGGCAGAAAATGTCTACTCAGTGCGATATCCCTTGCCACCCTAGACCTGTGGATATAACTCTTAATGAAACAAGCGGAATCGTCACCGGCTGTTTCCGTCCCAGACCTCTGATAGAATAATATCCTCAAGACATGCGAAGAGTTTTGGAAACCAGAAAAGAGAGGACATGAGTCACCATATCCGCAGCCCACCTCTGCTCGGACACCAGCCAGCACAACCAAGACAAAGAGAGGACATGGGTCACCATATCCCCAGCCCACCTCTGCTCGGACACCAGCCAGCAGAGCCAGGACAAAGAAGAACTTGCTCAGAATAACGGTGGCGCCTGCCGAACCACCTAAAAGCAACCAAGAATTTGGGAGCGGCGCACCAGGAGCCAGCACATCGAGGACTGACTAGCACCCCTCCCCTGCCACACAGAAGAATGGACCACCTATAAGACACTTATCTGTCTTCGAAGAGGTGTCACCAGGTGCAGAAACAACCTACGAACACGGGGCTACACAGTGGAGTCAGTGCTGTGAGAGTTTGGTTTTGAACAGATCGCGCACCACCTACTGCAACGCAGTCTGTGGCCAGCTGCGTGCACTGCCGATGGTTTGGCCAAGGCTACGCCCAGTGCACTCTTTGTGGCTAAATACTGGTTCCGGAAAATTTAACACACATATATGGGTTACTTTTGTTTTAACTTTCTCACGGGTCGTGACCCGTATCCTGTACATCTCCACAGGTTTGGCCTGAAACATAGTCTCACTTGTGCTCGTGGTGAGAATGGCACACCTGAACGCATACTGCTCACCTGCGATGCCTTAGGAAACCAGACAGAGGACAATTAATTTGCAGATGACTGGAACTCTTAAGATCGAGCGCTATATGCGGCATACAAACAGGAGAGACCATTCGCTAGAATAAGAGAGGGTCCACATCGGACAGATGAGCAGTACACGGTAAACAACACAGACACAAGCAGAGACACGGAGAAGGACACTACATCACACACAGGAAGCGAAGACTAGACTAACACACAAACATAGCAAAAGTAAGCGAAGGTTCTACAACAGTAAATCGAATCAAGCAAAAAAGAAGCCCTTTCTGTGTAGATGTTTGTTATACCATTTCATCTGAAGACGTGACATTTCTTCTTCTTTCGCTGCAGCAGGTGTCAGTGGCTCCATGTTTTACCGAGCCCTCGCACCTGATGTAGCTGGCTTTTACATTTTAAATCAGCTCCCCACCTCCAATGTTACATTAAGTTCGAAAACAAATTGTAACCTAATTAATCAAGATATTAAATTAAGTATTACCACTGCCAAGAGAAAATATGTGACAGACGTAACCATACACGCAAAAGGTATAAAAGGAAGAAAGTCAAATCATATCTGTCAGATTTCCATCTCTTGTTTCTTCCATTAAATATAGTTTTGATTTTATCTATTACATATCATCTTTATTATCATTATCTAAGTTAGCAACAAGCTTAAAGAAAATTGTGCATAAGCATATATATATTAAAATCTCACAATGTACGACTTGCTATATAATAACAGGCAGCAGGTATTTATTTGAGAAATGACTACATAAATCCCGGGTTCGATTCCCGGCGGGGTCAAGGATTTTCTCTGCCTCGTGATGACTGGGTGTTGTGTGATGTCCTTAGGTTAGTTAGATTTAAGTTGTTCTAAGGTCTAGGGGACTGATGACCATAGATGTTAAGTCCCGTAGTGCTCAGAGCCATTTGAACCATTTTTTGAATACATAAATAAATAATTTTGTTTTAATTATCATTACACACATAAATAAATTAATGCATATTTCCATTTTAATTATTGTGACTCATGTAACAAAGTAACTGTACAGCTCTTTGATGAATGAATGTTGTAATACGAGAGATAAATAAACTGCTCCTTATCTTGGTTTCCGCTTAATGAAAAGGAAATTCTTTTCCCTTACTTGAGATTTCTTATTTTAGTAGCCCGCAAATCAGGCATTGCCCGGATGTTCATTTTGGCAATTTTCTGTTACAAACACATACAAAAAACGAATTGTGTTTGCGATGTAATATAAAAAAAATATTTCTATGTATTCGTGAAAATACCTTTGGAATTATGCAGTATATTCCGTGTGAGATGACCTCAGACAGTTTCTGTACGTGAGGCTTCACTAATGTACAACACGTATATATGGCAACGCAGCTTCATAGCTCCATAGAGGGCTACTATTTTCGCCTACAGCCATTTGTGGTTCGCAGTTGAAAATTGCCTAATGCGCTGCCAGGTGTCAGGAATTTCCGTAAGTTGATGCGACTGTATGAGCGTCTTAAAGATAAAGAATATATTAAAACTTCATTCGTGACGCGGCATTTGTTAATGCATCAGTCTGTGACGTCATATCTCTTGAACTATATATCGTACAGTCATATGTTTGTGTAGGTACATCCAGCGGCATATTGGATACTGTCTGCGAAATATGTTACCAGTAGACTTAGTAACATAGAAGTAAGAAATTTAATCGTCAGGCATAATACGGCAGTTTTTCACGCAACACAGTGTTTATGTGGTCATAATATCTGAACTATTATAGGTAGTTTGTTCTTATCTCACATCGATTGTTGCCTGATGATAAGGAATGCGTGTACCTAGTTTGGTTGAAATCGGTCCAGTGATTTAGGAGATATGGAGTGCGCAGTTGCGCTTGCACACACACACACACACACACACACACACACACACATGTTTGTATGGATTTATTCACATATTCGTCCAGGGATCTTCTGATAACGATGCAGCATTTGTTACAATGCAGGATGTGTCAAAAAGAATAATCCGATTCAAAAAAATCATGACTATTATGTTATTTGAGATACGTGCGTGAACAACGTACTGTCGGAAAAAGAAAACTCTGGAGTTTTATATGTTTCTAGCTAGGTAGCAGCAGTGTGCACCCAATTCAGTTGCAGTAAAAATGGTGTCGGGAGTACAGAAAGCGTTTTGCGTCAGCGTGACTTCCGTAGTAGCTGTGGTGTGGATCTGCTTACAGCACCGAGCATTAGACGATGGCATGAACAATTCCGAGAAACATGTTATTTGTGTAAGGGCAAATCGCCGGGCCGTCCCCGAATGTCTGACACAGGCGTCGAACGCATCCGCCACAGCTTCACAAGGAGTCCTCAGAAATCCGTACGCCGTGGAGATCGACAGTTCAACTCGTTTCAGACGCCCGTCTAGCGTGTGCTGTGTCTACGTTTACACATGAGACCATACGAAATTCAGCTACTGTAAGCTCTTCGTGAAGGTGACAAACAACAACGTGTGGAGTTCTGTAATTTCATTCTTAGCCAGATGGAGGATGAGTTTTCTTCCGCGCCTAGTGTTTAGGGACGAAGCAACATTCCATTTAAATGGAACGGCAAACTGTCATAATGTTGGAATATGGGATACGGAACAACCATGAAGTTGTACAGCATGAGAGGGACTCTCAAAAATTTAAAGCGTTTTGTGCAGTTTCACGCGAAAAGATGTTTGGTCCATTTTTCATTGCCGAGAACACTAACAGGAAGCACGTATCTCAATATGCTTGAGAACTTTCCTTTCCCACAGCTGGAGGCTAATTCGAACGATTTCATTTACCAACACGATGGGCACCGCCACATTGGCATGTGGAATTGCGGGAATTTTTAAATCAAAGGATTACTGAACGATGGATCGGTTACACCGGACCAAACGATTCAGTCTTACGTTACTGACCTCCAAAGTGAACTGAACTGACTTTATTAGATTATTTCTTGTGGAGTTTCTAAAAGACTGTTCATGTGCCTCTGTTACCGACAACAATTAATGAACTGAGACATCGCATAACAGCAGCTGTGGAAGCTGTAACTCAAAGACATGCAATCTGCAGTGTGGGAACAATATGAACACCGCATTGACATATGCAGTGCGTCCCAAGCAGGCATATTGAACACCTATGAAAAAAATTTAAGAGTTTCCCGTTCATCAAGAAACAAAGTTCATTGTACATCTTTATTAGTTTCAGAAATGTAGACGTGCCAAATCGGATGATTCGTTTTGATACATGCCGTACAATAAAAATAAATACATCAAATATACAAACTTATACAGGTAGATCGAATTTAATATTGATAATTATTATCTAACGAAAGAATAATAATGTGAAGCCCAGTTGCTTTGATTGAAATTTAGAGCAACATGAAGTCATGGACATAACGTCATGGACATGTCGTTGGCCTGAATATATTGCCAGGATAAAATGTTTAGAATATCAAAGGCCTGTAATTTGGCCAATTGTAGGACTAGGAAATGTACTAGGTTTCTTCCAAGCGTGTTGATAGTCTGCATTGGGAGACAGTAGTACATGATTAACTGTATCTCAAATTATATCAAAATAGAACATTTCAAGATTTTGATTAATCATCCCAACTGTGGAGGCACAGTTAAATATGTCTTTTGTAAGTATATTGTTTGTTTAATTAAATGTAAAATACGTGTATACTAGATGAATGTTTTATGAGGAATTATTCGCAGTTATTGAATGCACTGTCCTGAGGTACAGACGGCCAGATGATGGTTAGACTGTGAATATGCTCCAAAAAAAAAAAAAAAAAAAGACTGTGTATTGTACAATGCTATTTTGTTCATACAAAGTTTGCACATGAGGTAACATCCTAAGAAACAGTTTGTGCACTGTTTCTCAGCCTGTTTCTACATTACCACTGCACACACTACGAATACTTAAATTCTGGCTACTATCCTGTTGATACTTCCATCGTTTCAAACACTAGTGACACTATGCACAAATTTAAGACTAAAAAAGTATTTACTTTTATATTCCGTCTGCAGAAAACAAGGTTTTTCCTTCCTTTACTTTCTATCAGAACTTGTTTTCACACCTGAATAATATCTTCAGTGGGGGTTGTCTTTTTTATGTACAATATAGTATAAAACTATTACTTGGTTTTCTATTTCTAAATACTATGACATGTGGATGTTTTTTGTTGTTGTTGTGACTAATCACCTCAAACTGCATTAGTTTTGTAGTTGGTATTGTACAGGTAGGCCCGCTGTTAAGCGTTTTTTGGTTTGACATTATGTCATCTGGAAAGGAGCGAGAATAATATTTTCTTAGTTTAAAGTGTAAGCTAATTATTTTTGTATGCATTTCCCGAGAGTAGCTGTTGGAAGTCCTCCGTCCTTACGTCTGAGCGTCTTGTTGTGCATTCACTGCGCATTGTAATTATATCCACTGTTTTACATATCGTTTCACCTCACTGTCAGTTGATACAGCAAATTTTCACACAAAAAAAAAAAAAAAAAAACGAGAGGAGTTATGTTACTGTAGAAACAGAAGTTCGGTAGTAAATTTTTTGTGTGGGCTTTTCTGACGCAGAATCTGGGGAAGAGAGAGAGAGAGAGAGAGAGAGAGAGAGAGAGAGAGAGAGAGAGAGAGAGATCGGGAAGGGATCTGGAAAAGGAGGTGTTTTTTTTGGATAACAGAGCATGCGTAAATAGTAGGTGTCGCAGAAGGCGGAGTTACAAGACCTGAACTCATTTCGGAAACACTGTAAACTGTCAACGGGAACTTCCACATACAAGAAGATAACATAGTCAGTATAAAAGTGTATTGATGGAACAGAACTGGATTCCATGTCGAATAAATATGCTGCTGCTGTCAGAGAAGCTCAAAGGCACCGTAAAATATCCTCCACCTTATATGAAAGTAAGTTTGGATGGAACTGACTGGAATACACTCAATATACATTGAAATGAAGATCCACATCTTACTTAAAACGTATCGGGCACTGTCCACTTTTCCAGTGTCCATCGTGTCGCACCCCCACTGCAGGACGCGTTCTCTTTGATCAGAGTGTCATTATATGCCACTTCGTAAGACCTTCGGTTTAGTGAAATGCTTAACTGCAGTTCATATGCATATTTTATGGTGACGATAATTTCTGCAAGACGATCGACTTGCCAAATATGCCGCCGGCTTGCGTCCATCAGAAATTGCCTTGGCATGGGAGGTACAGCTGCGCATAAATGCAATTCAGTAATCTCACCTGCCCCTGGCTTTCCTTGGACAACTCAAGTTTTCATGAGAAAGTCACTGCACTTACGTAAGTCACGGCGACATGTCGTTACGTTGTTATGTAACCTGTGCTCCTTGCCGGTTGCTAAACACCCTGCTGCCAACGAGTCTTTAATCGTATACGAGAAGAAAAACGAGACGTACCTCACAGAATGTCAAAGCACCTTCGCGCTACTTTTCATCTCGCTATTTTAAGGAATAGACGCTACAGCCATTAATTTAGCAGTGTCAGCAAGTTCAAAAATGGTTCAAATGGCTCTGAGCACTATGAGACTTAACTTCTGTGGTCAACTTAGAACTACTTAAACCTAACTAACCCAAGTACATCACACACATTCATGCCCGAGGCAAGATTCGAACCTGCGACCGTAGCGGTCACGCGGTTCCAGCCTGAAGCGCCTAGAACCGCTCGGCCATCCCGACCGGCGTCAGCAAGTTGGAAAGTATTATTGCTGGATTTGTCAATCGCATTTCACGCACTCACAATTTGTAATACGATTTACCTGAATGCATTATTCTGCACATCAGTCCACGTAGGATGATTTTGTTTGATTGGCTGCAGAACATTATGTGATAATATATCTAGCGGATAATTTATGGCATTTCTGGAAAAACACGAACACCACAAACAGACATAAATGGCTCTAGAGGATCGGAAATGCTTCAAGAGAATTTTGCAACAGACTTAATATACACTCCTGGAAATGGAAAAAAGAACACATTGACACCGGTGTGTCAGACCCACCATTCTTGCTCCGGACACTGCGAGAGGGCTGTACAAGCAATGATCACACGCACGGCACAGCGGACACACCAGGAACCGCGGTGCTGCCCGTCGAATGGCGCTAGCTGCGCAGCATTTGTGCACCGCCGCCGTCAGTGTCAGCAAGTTTGGCGTGGCATACGGAGCTCCATCGCAGCCTTTAACACTGGTAGCATGCCGCGACAGCGTGGACGTGAACCGTATGTGGAGTTGATGGACTTTGAGCGAGGGCGTATAGTGGGCATGCGGGAGGCTAGGTGGCGTACCGCCGAATTGCTCAACACGTGGGGCGTGAGGTCTCCACTGTACATCGATGTTGTCGCCAGTGGTCGGGGGAAGGTGCACGCGCCCGTCGACCTGGGACCGGACCGCAGCGACGCACGGATACACGCCAAGACCGTAGGATCCTACGCAGTGCCGTAGGGGACCGCACCGCCACTTCCCAGCAAATTAGGGACACTGTTGCTCCTGGGGTATCGGCGAGGAACATTCGCAACCGTCTCCATGTAGGTGGGCTACGGTCCCGCACACCGTTAGGCCGTCTTCCGCTCACGCCCTAACATCGTGCAGCCCACCTCCAGTGGCATCGCGACAGGCGTGAATGGAGGGACGAATGGAGACGAGTCGCTTCTGCCTTGGTGCCAATGATGGTCGTATGCGTGTTTGGCGCCGTGCAGGTGAGCGCCACAATCAGGACTGCATACAACCGAGGCACACAGGGCCAACACCCGGCATCATGGTGTGGGGAGCGATCTCCTACAGTGGCCGTACTCATCTGGTGATCGTCGAGGGGACACTGAATAGTGCACGGTACATCCAAACCGTCATCGAACCCATCGTTCTACCATTCCTAGACCGGCAAGGGAACTTGCTGTTCCAACAGGACAATGCACGTCCGCATGTATCCCGTGCCACCCAACGTGCTCTACAAGGTGTAAGTCAACTACCCTGGCCAGCAAGATCTCCGGATCTGTCCCCCATTGAACATGTTTGGGACTGGATGAAGCGTCGTCTCACGCGGTCTGCACGTCCAGCACGAACGCTGGTCCAACTGAGGCGCCAGGTGGAAATGGCATGGCAAGCCGTTCCACAGGACTACATCCAGCATCTCTACGATCGTCTCCATGGGAGAATAGCAGCCTGCATTGCTGCGAAAGGTGGATATACACTGTACTAGTGCCGACATTGTGCATGCTCTGTTGCCTGTGGTTCTGTCAGTGTGATCATGTGATGGATCTGACCCCAGGAATGTGTCAATAAAGTTTCCCCTTCCTGGGACAATGAATTCACGGTGTTCTTATTTCAATTTCCAGGAGTGTATATTAAAAAACGTGGCATTAGTATCCTGGACGAACGCACGACACGCAGTCCACAAAAAAAGAAGAAAAAAACTAACAGCAATCAATAGCTGAAGTACAGAGGGAAGAGAGAAAAGCGAAGGTAATCATCCCAGGGGAGTTTGCAGGAATCGTGTCACAGTAACCGACTAGGAAGATGGACAGGCCGTATCAACTATGAAATACCTTCTTTATCATTGATATCTGTCGATGAATATGAATTGAGGAATACAAACATTGCAAGAAATGGAGAATATTTTTTAAACTGTCCAGTGAATTTCACTCAGGAAGATCTAGAGGAAGATTCATAAAGTTAGGTAAAGTAAACAAGAGTGTAATACAACAGAATAAAAAGACATATGAGGAAGTCAAGAAAATCATCTTTCAAAACAGAACACTAGGCTACTCTTGACAAACTAAGCGAAATTCATCGTAGAATACAAACGGAGGAAATTTAAGTACACTGATTGCACGCGAACGTTAATTAGCATTTGGGAGTCAAGGATAATATCGAAGACAATAGACACTTAGGTACTATGAAGCAGAGAGGGTTACAGAAACACTTGCAGTCCGTCTAATAGGAGAAGCTTAGATCACTCTCACAGCTAGTGATGAGCATGCCCTGGTGTTTTAGTGACATGCAGAGTAAAATACGAGGGCGCGCTGAAAAGTATTACCTCTGAATTTTTTTGTAAAAACTCAGAATGTTTTTTTAAGAAAAACAAATGTTGTTAACATTCTACATCTTTATTCCTCATGTCTACAAATTTGTTTCTCAATATAGTGACCCATGCAACGAAGACATTTATCCCAACGATAGACCAGTTTGTTGACACCGTCAGTGTAGAATGTTTGACTTCGTTGACGTAGCCACAGCACCACCTCTGCTTGCACTGGTTCATCACTGTCAAAGTGAAGTCCTCGAAGGTGTACATTAACTTTTGGAATCAGATGAAAATCGGATGGGACCATGATGGGACAAAACGGAGGATGATCGATAGCGGTGAACCCAAGGGGTCGAGTTGTTGCTGGTATCACAGGACTCGTGTGCGCTCCTGCATGTTCATGCTCAAAGAGACGGTGCTGCATGTGTGAACGAACTCTTCGAACCCGACTATAGATACAACAGGCTGTTTCTTGCGCCGCATCATATTTACGTTACACACCGCCGTGCTACACGATGCACTTGGGAGCACTTTAGCGGCAGGGGGCAGCAAGAATGTAGACAGGAAGAATAAAGAGGTAGAATGTTATTAATATTCATCCATGGCCACATGGCGAATAACGATATCCTGAATGAAATGACAGACTTCAAAAATTCACATTTCTTTGCCAATTTCACTACAGTACTCCAAGAATAAAAGATACATAACATGACAGTCGTTTGCTCTAGCCACAGGAATAGCTTAGAAATATGTAAAATAAATAGTTTATGTCATGATATCTTCAATAATATTGTAACAGGTGTTCAATTTGTAATGTATTTCGTCAACCTACATCTGTAATACGATAAAAAGACGTGCAGAAGACATGTAAACATCTGACACCACATAAATCAACAAATCAATAGCCAAATCGAAACTAGCTGTATTTCGACCGCCATCTTGTTCACAGCAGTAAAGAACTGTCTGTGATCGTGTTTTCAAGATGCTGCTATATTAGCGACAATTTGTGAACAGTGACCAAGAGAGCCACGGAAATGGAAACACCTAAGCGCATCACAACGAGACTGCCACGCCAGAAGAAAAAAGTGAGTGACCGGTACAGAACATTTTCGTGCAAACGTCAGTCCAGCTTCCTAAGTAACATCGCCTCATAGTAAGTTTTCTCTTCTTCCACAGGATGACCACAGAATTTACGAAAAGACATACGTATGACCTTATTGTTAAGCTGTTTTTGGTAATGCCATTTAGCCTGAAGATAAGGTATTCCCCGTGTCGCTAAATAAATAAAATTTGTGACTGGTAGCGGTAATTAAAAAAGAAACCTTTACATATTTCTTGAGACAGTCACTGTCGAAAAGTAGTCAAAGTGGCTTCAAATTCTTCTCTCAGGGAGTCCATGAAACATCTCTTTAATACTCACGTATTGTTTGAAAATACCGGTAACAAATGTAGCAGCGAGATTCTGAATTGCTTCGCTGTCTTAGTTTCAACCGACCTGGTGCCGATCCACAACACTCGAGCAGTACCTGACGAATAGGCTGCACTGGTGTCCTATGATCGGTCTCATTTACAGATGAACCACACTTCCCCAAAACTCTCCCAGTAAACTGATGTTAACCGTTCGCCTTCCCTACCATAATCCTCACACGCTACTTCCATTTGATGTCACTTTTGCAACATTACGCTCAGATATTCAGACGACGTGACTGTGACGAGCACAACACTGCTAATGCTGTATCCGAACATATCGCATTTGTTGTTCCAACTCATCCCCATTAACCTATTTTTCTACTTTCAGGCCTAGCTACCGGTCATTACACCAACTAGGAATTTTGTCTAAAACATGGTGCATCCTCTTACAGTCAGTCAACGATGATATCTACCCGTGAAATCCAGAATCGTCAGCCAACAACCTGAGATTGCTGCTCACTCTCTCCGCCATATCATTCATGAATGTGGAAACTAACAGCAGTGCTATCACACTATCCTGGGACACTTCTGACGATAGCCTTCTCTCTGATGAAGTACGTCGAAGGCGTTCACAATGCTTCGAGCCACTCATACACGTGGAAACCTTTCTCGTGTGCTCGTACACCCTTTAACAATCTGCTGTGTCAAGTGATTTCAGGAAATGTTGAATTGTGGTATGTGCGTGTTGGCCTTCAGTCATAATTTCACATGAGAAAGGGCAAGCTGAGTTTCGCACGATTGATGCTTTCTAAAACAATGCTTATACGTAGACATAAGCTTCTAGGTTTCAAGAAAATTTATTATACTCAAACTGAGAATATGTTTAGGTTTTCTGCAGCAAAGCGATATTAGGGGTATTTATCTATAATTTTGCGTATCCCTTCTTTTGAAGTTCTTATACAGGGTGTTACAAAAAGGTACGGCCAAACTTTCAGGAAACATTCCTCACACACAAAGAAAGAAAATATGTTATGTGCACATGTGTCCGGAAACGCTTAATTTCCATGTTAGAGCTCATTTTATGTTCTTCCACCTTCGCTCAATGGAGCACGTTAAATGATTTCATACCGGATACTCTACCTGTGCTGCTAGAACATGTGCCTCTACAAGTACGACACAATATGTGGTTCATGCACGATGGAGCTCCTGCACATTTCAGAAGAAGTGTTCGTACGCTTCTCAACAACAGATTCGGTGGCCGATGGATTCGTAGAGGCGTACCAATTCCATGGCCTCCACGCTCTCCTGACCTCAACCCTCTTGACTTTCATTTATGGGGGCATTTGAAAGCTCTTTTCTACGCAACCCCGGTACCAAATGTAGAGACTCTTCGTGCTCGTATTGTGGACGGCTGTGATACAATACGCCATTCTCCAGGGCTGCATCAGCGCATCAGGGCATCAGGGATTCCATGCGACAGAGGGTGGATGCATGTATCCTCGCTAACCGAGGACATTTTGAACATTTCCTGTAACAAAGTGCTTGAATTCACTCTGGTACGTTCTGTTGCTGTGTGTTTCCATTCCATGATTAATGTGATTTGAAGATAAGTAATAAAATGAACTGTAACATAGAAAGTAAGCGTTTCGGGACACGTGTCCACATAACATATTTTCCTTCTTTGTGTATGAGGAATGTTTCCTGAAAGTTTGGCCGTACCTATTTGTAACACCTTGTATACAGTAGTAACCTGAGTTTTTTTCCAGTCACTTGGGACTTTGCGCTGGGCAAGGTATTCTCTGTAAACGCAAACCAAGTAAGGAGCCAATGCCGTGGAGTACTCTCTAAAACCGAACTGGCATTCCATCCGGACCTCGTGACTTACTTGTTTTCAACTCTTTCGATTGTTTGACTACGCCAGGAATGCTTATTACTATGTCGGCCACACCAGTAAGTTTATCTAGCTGCCCTTTAAGCTTTCCGGAACATAGTAATTTTGGAATAACTGTGATAGTCAGGACTTATTATATGAAGGTTCTGAACATGAAATCAATTGCTGTCTTACACGGAAGTTCGTGATTTCATACCTACATTAGGTAACACGTCATTTCCAACGAGGAGGAAACAATGTTGTAGTGGCGCGATACCTGTAAAAAGGGAGCACAGACAAATAGTACCTTTCGATCTGTCTATCGCTCACGTGTGTCGAGAGCTACTTACAAGGAACACCTCGAGTATAAGGTCGCAAGTTCAGTCTTTAGTTAGGCTCATCTGAAAGTTTTGTGTTAAAAAGTGCTAGCTGCTGATGACGCACGACGGGCATGAGGAGGGCGACACGAGATGGATGTCCGGGAAGTGCAGAGATCAACCTTCCACGGGGCGTATGAGATACGCTTCACAAAATGGACATAGTCGACGTTCAAGAAATGTTCAAAAAAATCCATTAACTTGCACAATGAACACCGAATGAAACATGGCGCACCGCAGTACCACAGAGGTTCGCACCGTCAAGGTCGAAGGCTAACTACTCGGTAGTGGCAAACCGTGCCGGACATTCAGCTAGACATCAGCTCTTAAAGAATATAGAATAGTCTCAGTTGCAATGTTTACCTAGATTCACCAACGTTTCAGTTGGGAAGAGCTGGGATTATCTGGCATTTCAAACCCGTAGTTATCCTCATGCGGTCAAGTTCGATGATTAGCCCGAATATGCTAGGTCGACTTAAAATGGTAAACGCGTTGCTCCCTTCACTTTTGACGTCCAACAAATTATTAGAAATGTTAAGACAGTCGATATATCTTTGTTCCTTACAGGATAACGTATACGTCAGTTTTGTTAGCCGCACCTGGTTATTCATAAAATTTTAAGTTTAGGAGTACATGTTGGTACCAGAGTTAACAAGTACGCATGACACACCAGCGCACATGTGCCCTTGAGAGTATACCCAGTTCCAGTGCAACATCCGTTGCTGCCGTACGGCGGCTGCGAAGTGGGGCCGAGGGTGTTGCTCAGATAAGTTATTGCAATATGACGATGTACTACTATATTACAGTTCTTCGTTTTTGACTTTGTCCATCATGGACAAATCATAGTTCCTTTTATTCTGAAGGAGGCTGGGTTATCCCAACTGAAACCTAAGTAATCTAGGTAAACATTGCAACTGAGGCTGTTGTTAATTTAAAATTAATATTTATACTGTTGCTGACAGGGGTGCGAAATGTTGAAAATATTTATTTATTTTATTTATTTATTTATTTATGCATTTATTTTACCTGGCAAGATTAGGGCCTTCAGGCCCTCTCTTACACCTAACCAGGCATACTCAAGTTGAACGAGTTACAGTTTCTACTTAACATTAAGGACATATAGCCTATTATGCAGTATTGATGTTAAAGAAAAAAAATAGATATTATAACAGTAGTATAATGATAATTATAACAATAAAAAATAATTATAACAATCAATAATAATAATAATAATAATAATAATAATAATAATAATAGTAATAATAATAATAATAATAATGACTATGTATATGAAAGTAAACATACTTTTCTTTTCTGAATGTCAGTCCCATTGTTAGTTGGGAATTTTCTCGTTATGTTCTTGCAGCTTGTGAGTTATTCTCATCGAGCAGAGACATAAGACGATAGAATGGGGTGAAAGAGATATATAAGAGGTAGATAGGTTAGAGGAAGAGAAATAGAACGGTAAAATTCGAAGCTGTGATGGAGAGGAGAAAGAAAGAGATGGGAGGGGCACAAGAATGGTGGTTATACCGTCCCTAATATGTAAGCTTTGAGTTCCCTCTCGAATGTTGGGTAGTTCTGGATAAGACGCAGATCACAGGGGAGCGCGTTCCATAGTCGTATGGCTGAGATGGAGAATGACACGGAGAAAGATTTTGTGTTATGTAAAGGTACAGCCAAGATGATAGACGTATCCGATCTGGTGTTGCGATTGTGGAATGACGATAGGTGTTTAATGTGAGAAGATAAGTATTGGGGGCACCAGTGGCTAAGAAATCGATGAAGTAAGCACATCGTGTGGAGATCGCGTGCCGTATGTGGGCGTATCCAACCTAGCTGGGAGTATGAAGGACTGATATGATCATACAACCGAATATTGCACACGTATCTAACGCAAGCATTCATCACTAGCTCGAGGCATCTAGAATTTTCACTATTTGTGCCGTGTTGAACTACATCGCAGTAGTAAAGATTAGGCAAGACTAGTGTTTGGACTAATTTTTGTTTAACATGGGTTGGAAATATTTTTCTAAACTTTTGAATTGCATGTAGGGAGGAGAGCGATTTCCGGCAAGCTGTGACTGTTTGTTCTTCCCAGTTTAGGTGTTCATCCAAGATTATTCCAAGGTCTTTTACTGTTTTTTGGTATGGTAGTTGGGTACCATTGAGGAGTATTTTAGGGACTGTTTCGCGAAAGTACCGGCTGATTAACTTTGGATGAGATATAAGTATGACCTGGGATTTCTTGGGGTTTAGTTTCAGACCTAGGTTCTGAGCCCATCGAGAAACAGAACAAAGATCTGCGTTCATACTCGCTACTGCGCCAGCAATGTTTTTGGGGCTTGCACTTATGTACAGTTGGATGTCGTCGGCATAAAGATGGTAGTTGCAGGAGTGAATCACTGAAGAAATATCATTAATGTACAGTGAGAAGAGTAGTGGACCAAGGACGGAGCCTTGGGGAACTCCAGAGCGCACGCTTTTCCATGATGACTTTTCCGACCCACAAATGACTTGTTGACTTCTGTTTTTGAGGTAGCTGTCGAACCATTGTATTGCGCTGTTTGAGAAATTCAGCTGTTTCATTTTAATTAGTAATATATCGAAGTCAACTGTGTCAAAAGCCTTGCTAAAGTCAAGCAGTGTTAGGATAGTAGCTTCAAGTCTGTCCATAGCATGTTTAATGTCATCAGTTACTTTGATTAATGCGGTTGCTGTACTATGGTGCTTTCGAAAGCCTGACTGATATTCGTCATGGATGTTATGAGTTTTGAGGTAATCCGTCAGTTGTTCATGGACGATGTGCTCTAGGGCTTTAGAAATTGCAGGTAGTATGCTGATCGGCCTGTAGTCACCTGGCGACTTAGGGTTGTCAGTCTTGGGTATAGGCTTAATTAAACTTTGCTTCCACTCAGTAGGATATGTACTACTGACAAGAGACAGGTTGAAGATGTCTGTGATAACTGGAATAATAGTGTCTACGACGTTCTTAATCATGCCAATGCTCACTCCATCATTTCCTACTGCCTCGGAAGAGATTCTCATAATTGCCTTGTGTACTGTGCCGGTAGTGACATGTTTTAGGAAAAACTTGTCTCTCGAGAGATTGATATCTTGGGGCTGGTAATTTGTCGCTGCGTGGCAGTTTGCAGCTGTTGAGAAGAAATCGTTTAATTCTTCTGCAGACGCTTGATAAACAGCGTCAGATCTTCGCTTCCCTATACCGAAACTGCGCAGCTTTTTCCACAGTGCAGCAGGTTTTGATATGCCGCATACGACAGAGCGGGCATGTCTGATTTTGGCATTCCTCACGCTTTGCTTGGTTCTGTTTCGGAGTTTCCTATAAGCTTCGTACGCCTCGGGAGTTGGGTTACGCTTGAAGGCCCTATGTGCAGCATCACGTTTATTCATTAACTGACGTAATGCAGTGGTGAGCCACGGAGCGGGAGCTCTCTTTACCTTAACAGTGCGTTGAGGAGCATGTTTATCATACAGTGCAATAATTTTGCGACATAATTGCCGAATTTTTTCGTCTAAAGTCGGTTCATCGTTTATATCAGCATATAGAATATTAGCATATATTAGCATATAGAATAATATTAGTGTAACGGGGGCGATGAAAACTGATGGAATGTGGTGGTAAGCAACCAAATACGAAAAAAATGTGTCGTGGAGCCCATCCTTTAAGGCATAGCTGCAGGTAGCGACAACGTGCTTTATATAAACGGAAAAATCAATCACTCAGAGGCTGACTTTGTCCAATGGTTCCAAATGGTATGAACAGCAATGTCACACACTTTTCAGGAGGGATAGTTTGCTCTAAGTGAGTCTAATTTTTGTACACAGACCTGGAACTAAGCAGAAGCAAGTTATTTGTACCAGCTGTTGGCCTAAAGCACTTCTTTCACCATAATTTTACTCCTCTTACGCCCATTTTGCCACTCTTGCTTGCTGTGACGTAAATAATCCCTGTTGATTTTGTACGATTACGCTCACTTGAAGGGATCGTATTGAGCAGAGCATCTCAGACTTCTCGCGGCAGAATAAATAACTTGGCAGCCAATTTGCCATCCACTTTAACAGTTGGCATAATCGCATACGAACGCGCTAAGACATTTACGTTGGTTGATCTGGATACAACTGTCTTGGTAGCTCTAATTCCTTTCATAAGCCTTTAGTCTTCAAACCTCGAGTAGTCGGAGATGAAAATAAATTTCTTACTAAACGGTGGGATAAGTTTGCTCATCTCACCTAAAAATTTTCGGACCGATTCCGTAGTTTGCTCTCTATTGTGGAGTTCACGCTTTGAAAGCTCGTTATCTTACGTCCTCCAGTTCTGTAGCACTTTTTTTGAACTAATGTAACCATCAGTTGCTTCACTTGAAGTCACTGCAATCTACGTCCCGCGCAGTTTGATGTGCATGACGTAGTAGGCCGCTATCATGCACATCCTCTAAATTGTGTCGAGCAGCCTTGAAACGTGCGAACTCAGTTTTTGTAACAAGTGCGCCTTGTTATCCCTTAAATATCCACAGTTTTTCTTATGCACTACAAGGTCATATTGCTGCACACTCACTTGAAGTCTGTTCATTTTTTTTTTTTTTTAGTATGCTGTGGATGATCTTCCATGTTCATAATTATGTTTTGTACCCACTCCTTGGACAAAGATTGTCCTTTACTACATGTTACTGGAGACGGAATTTGTGGCTCCCTGTCCGACATGGATGGTGAAGTACATGCCTCCGCGGGCGGAGTGGCCGAGCGGTTCTAGGCGCTACAGCCTGGAACCGAGCGAACGCTACGGCGGGAATCCTGCCTCGGGCATGGATGTGTGTGATGCCCTTAGGTTAGTTAGGTTTAAGTAGTTCTAAGTTATAGGTGACTGATGACCTCACATGTAAAGTCCCATAGTGCTCGGAGCCATTTCAACGATCACTCGCCTTCTGCGACATCGCACACGAGGGTATTTTTGTTAGCTTGAAAAAAATTAATGTCGAGAGAAACTAGATGTGCTACTTCATTACTGAGAACGCTGAAGGAACGCGAAGAGAATAGTTTATTTGTATGCACCGAGGTATCCCTCCGGACGGCGACCAATAAGAACATGACCCAGGGAACGTGTAGAAACTACTTCATGGCTTGCAATGAGTGCAGCGAAGGCAGTTGGTGTTCTGGCAGCCGTTGCTCATTATCCACTTGTTACGTCCGACAAACAAAGAGGCCCCTGTCATCTCAGCCCAACATCCGTATCACGTGCCACTTCACCGCCAGATTAACCAGTGGGACAGCAGAGCACGTGAGGAATACTGTTGTTCCGTTCTCATGTGACACCAGCAAAAGAGGTTGTTTTTCAAAGAACTCTCATTATCGATGAAACCACTGGTAAGCCGCATGGACTCAGGCGCCTTGTCACCGTTCGCGTGCCTCCCTCCGTCGGAGGTTCGAGTCCTCCCTGCCGCATGCGCGCGCACGCGTTCGTGTGTGTGTATGTTTGTGTGTGTGTGTGTGTGTGTGTGTATGTGTGTGTGTGTGTTTTACCCTTAGCGTAAGTTAAAGTTGGAAGAAGTAGTGTGTAAGTCTAGGGACCGATGACCTGAGCACTTTGGAACCATAGAATCTTACCAAAAATGGCTGTGAGTACTAAGGGACTTAACATCTGAGGTCATCAGTCCCCTAGAACTTAGAACTACAGTACTTAAAACTAACTATCCTAAGCACATGACACACATCAATGCCCGAAGCAGGATTCGAACCTGCGAGGCTGCTTTTACATTATACACTCCTGGAAATGGAAAAAAGAACACATTGACACCGGTGTGTCAGACCCACCATACTTGCTCCGGACACTGCGAGAGGGCTGTACAAGCAATGATCACACGCACGGCACAGCGGACACACCAGGAACCGCGGTGCTGCCCGTCGAATGGCGCTAGCTGCGCAGCATTTGTGCACCGCCGCCGTCAGTGTCAGCCAGTTTGCCGTGGCATACGGAGCTCCATCGCAGTCTTTAACACTGGTAGCATGCCGCGACAGCGTGGACGTGAACCTTATGTGCAGTTGACGGACTTTGAGCGAGGGCGTACAGTGGGCATGCGGGAGGCCGGGTGGACGTACCGCCGAATTGCTCAACACGTGGGGCGAGAGGTCTCCACAGTACATCGATGTTGTCGCCAGTGGTCGGCGGAAGGTGCACGTGCCCGTCGACCTGGGACCGGACCGCAGCGACGCACGGATGCACGCCAAGACCGTAGGATCCTACGCAGTGCCGTAGGGGACCGCACCGCCACTTCCCAGCAAATTAGGGACACTGTTGCTCCTGTGGTATTGGCGAGGACCATTCGCAACCGTCTCCATGAAGCTGGGCTACGGTCCCGCACACCGTTAGGCCGTCTTCCGCTCACGCCCCAACATCGTGCAGCCCGCCTCCAGTGGTGTCGCGACAGGCGTGAATGGAGGGACGAATGGAGAGGTGTCGTCTTCAGCGATGGGAGTCGCTTCTGCCTTGGTGCCAATGATGGTCGTATGCGTGTTTGGCGCCGTGCAGGTGAGCGCCACAATCAGGACTGCATACGACCGAGGTACACAAGGCCAACACCCGGCATCATGGTGTGGGGAGCGATCTCCTACAGTGGCCGTACTCATCTGGTGATCGTCGAGGGGACACTGAATAGTGCACGGTACATCCAAACCGTCATCGAACCCATCGTTCTACCATTCCTAGACCGGCAAGGGAACTTGCTGTTCCAACAGGACAATGCACGTCCGCATGTATCCCGTGCCACCCAACGTGCTCTAGAAGGTGTAAGTCAACTACCCTGGCCAGCAAGATCTCCGGATCTGTCCCCCATTGAACATGTTTGGGACTGGATGAAGCGTCGTCTCACGCGGTCTGCACGTCCAGCACGAACGCTGGTCCAACTGAGGCGCCAGGTGGAAATGGCATGGCAAGCCGTTCCACAGGACTACATCCAGCATCTCTACGATCGTCTCCATGGGAGAATAGCAGCCTGCATTGCTGCGAAAGGTGGATATACACTGTACTAGTGCCGACATTGTGCATGCTCTGTTGCCTGTATCTATGTGCCTGTGGTTCTGTCAGTGTGATCATGTGATGTATCTGACCCCAGGAATGTGTCAATAAAGTTTCCCCTTCCTGGGACAATGAATTCACGGTGTTCTTATTTCAATTTCCAGGAGTGTATTACATCGCTCAGGCTCCGCCATCGCTCCCCACGACCGGCCCAGCCAACTCGATACACCAGACTGCTAGCTACAACTTACTGCTACTGCTACACAGTGCCTACTGCAGTCAACACTGCTCTTTGGTCTGAGATTCTCTTATAGCTTACATGTCGCAGGCAGCGCGAGCAATCCCTCGAAATTACATCTGCTCGAGTGCGCTAGCAACAAATTCCTTATGATGGACATCAATTCCATAATCATGGACCTCTTACAACATGAAATGAACACACTTAATACATACATGCGTGCCGCCAAAATCTGTCGCCTTACAGCAGGCAATTGAGTAGTTGAGACAGAACTTCGTAAATAACACTCAGACTGGTGCATTAAATAAAGAAACAAGTTCAGTACTTTCGTAGAAATGCAAGCGCAGCCTTCCTGATATGGAACAGGACGCGTGCCTGAAACAAACAATCAGAAACTTCGGAACTGAACAGTCACAGTATTGGTACAGGAAAAGTCAATTATAGCTACGGTTACTGTCGATTCTCGGCTCACTCCTATCCAATAATGCCAATCGGAAACTCACCAGACACATCCGTACAATGATCGAGGAAGGACAGCGTGGAGCCTACACACAACTTCAACACAGCGGCGGTCCGCCTCCAGGACAGGTCGGTCGCTCAAGCACACAGCGGTACACGCCCCACACTTCCAAAGGTTTTCAGCCGGCCGCAACCGAAGTACTAACGGTTCGCAATCCAGGAACCCGCCTGAGTGTCTCTTCCGGGACACTACTCGCCTCACCCCGAGCGAACTGCTTCACCTCCCCGTTCTCCCTCCGCCACCGCGCATCCGTTCCAGGCGTGAACCACGGCCACCTAATTCAAAGACGCTCTGTTACAGACCATGGCGCGACTTATCGATCGTGCAACGGTTCAGTTGCCTTTACAGATCACGGAAAGCTGAATCCGTCCAAGGCGCATTATGGGCCTCTGAGACACCACACTGGCTGAGAAGCCTGAACATCAGAGGCCGTGGAGTGTGTACGTTTGGTCCTGGAGGGAGACTAACTAATTCGCCAGTATTTAATTGAAGAGACTTGTCAGATAAAAGATATTTGTAGTTTTTTTCTCAAGTGCTATCGGCTGTCCTAGAGGAAGTACCACAATGGTGCCCTACTCTCTACTTACCTCGGTCTAGCGAAGCGCTCACCTTGCACTTTCCTGGGAACTGCAGAGGATGCGAAGCTCATGAACTGGCCTGCATGTTCATCTGATTTGACGCTACTGCACTCTTTTCTCCGAGCTAAACTCAAAGGTAAAGTGTCTAAACATGCTATGAGTGTCCATTACTGAAGCGGTGTCTCCAGAAGTCCTTGCACCAGCAACTGCAAACGACTACTGCAGTAGACAGTGCGCATTTATAAACACTTGTTGACATAATTTCAGTTTTCTTTCCTTTATTTTTGCCATTGTTGATATAATTATGGAGTGTAAGTGTGTCTTCATATTAAACCCATCGCCTCACGTTATTTAATCATCTTATTTATTTATTTATTTATTTACATGTCTAGTTCCGTAGGACCAATTTGAGGAGCAAATCTCCAGAAGTTGGACCATTACAGAATATGGGGAGCAGCTCACAACTGGTTCACCTCTTATTTTAACAACAGACAGCAAGATGTCATTATTTACAGTGTTGAGAATGGCTGTGATGTGGGGTCTGAGTGGGGTACGCTCAAGTGGGGAGTGTCCCAGGGATCAGTGTTGGGGCCACTCGTGTGCCGTACGTGTCAGTACACGAAATTACAACATAAAAGTAATAACAGATGAAATAAAATGTTTATGAACCCAAAAACGGTCAACCTGTATGTTTACATAAACTCAATCAACAATATAACATAAAATCAGCTTAATTTTTCAAGGAACTCCTCAACAGAATAGAAGGAATGATCAACAAGGAAACTCTTCAGTTTCGATTTGAAAGTGCGTAGATTACTGGGAAGATTTTTAACTCTTGGGGAAGCTTATTGAAAATAAATGCTGCAGTATACCGCACACCTTTCTGCACACGACTTCAGAAAGTGCGATCCAAATGTAGATTTGATTTCTACCGAGTATTAACTGAATGAAAGTTTCTAATTCTTGGGCATAAGCTGATATTATTAACAAGAAAAGACAGTAAAGAATATATGTATATTGAGAGGTCAATTTCTACCGAGTATTAACTGAATGAAAGTTTCTAATTCTTGGGCATAAGCTGATATTATTAACAAGAAAAGACAGTAAAGAATATATGTATATTGAGAGGTCAATATCAAAATACACAGAATAGTGAACAGGGGTCGACAAGAGGTTCGCGAACTTACGCCACTCATTGCCCGAACTGCCCGTTTCTGAGCCAAAAATATCCTTTGAGAATGGGAAGAGTTACCCCAAAATATAGTACCACACGGCATAAGCGAATGAAAATAAGCAAAATAGACTAATTTTCGTCTCGGACGATCTCTTACTTCACATACTGTTCGAATAGTAAAAATGGCAGCACTAAGCCTTTGAACAAGATCCTGAATGTGTGCTTTCCACGACAGTTTACTATCTAGCTGAACACCTAGAAATCTGAACTGTTCAGTTTCACTAATGATATGTCGAATTTTGTTGAAATGTGTCTTAGAAACTGTAAAAACTGAATCTTACTGTGATTTAGCGAACGGTTCTGCCACAGTGGTAATACCGGCTCCCGTCAGAGTACCGAAGTTAATCGCCGTAGGGCTGGGCCAGCACTTGGACGGGTGACCATCCGTTCTGCAGAACACTGTTGGCAGCGGTACGCACTCAGCCCTTGTGAGGCAAACTGAGGGGCTACTTGATCGAGAAGTAGCGGTTCCAGTCTCGTATATCGATATATTTCGAGATATCGATATATTTCGAGATACGGCCATGAGAGCGGTGTGCTGACCACATGCCTCTCCATCTCCGCATCCAGTGACGGCTGTGGCTGAGGATGACACGGCGGCCGGTCGGTACCATTGTGCCTTTCAAGGTCTGTTCCGGAGTTTAGTTTATTTTCTACAAGCCATGAACTTATGTCATGAATTGTACTATTTGAAACAGAGCTAATTTTGCACACAACATCTCTTACTACCATGCTAGTGTCATCAGCAAACAGAAATATTTTAGAGTTACCATAACACTAGAGGGCATATCAGCACTGATCCCTGGGACACTCCCCACTTGACCGTATCCCATTCAGACCCCACATCACAGCCATTCTCAACATTGTAAATAATGAGGTCTTGCTGCCTGTTGCTAAAGTAAGAGGTGAACCAATTGTGAGCTACTCCCCATATTCCGTAATGGTCCAACTTCTGGAACAATATTTTTCAATCAACGCAATCACAATGCAATCAAACGCCTTAGTTAAATCAAAAAATGTGCCTAGTGTTAGAAACCTTTTGTTTAATCATCTAGTACCTCACAGAGAAAAGAGAATAAGGCATTTGCTGTTGTTAAACGACTTCTAAAGCCGAACTGTACATTTGATAGCAAATTGTGTGATGTAAAATGATCAATTATCTTTACATACACAGCTTTTTCAATAACTTTGGCAAACACTGATGGCATAGAAACAGGTCTAAAATTGTCTTATTATTCCTTTTTCCCTTTTTATAAAGCAGCTTTACTACTCAGCACTTTAATGGTGCAGGAAACTGACCATTCTTAAAGGAAAAATTTCAAATATGGCTAAGTACAGGGCTGTCATGTGCAGCACAGTACTTTAATATTCTGCTAGGCACTCCACCATATCCACGAGAGTCCTTAGTCTCGGTGATTTAATTATTAATTCAGTCTCCTCCTCGTCAATATCACAGAGGAATATTTCAGACAATCTCGGAAAGGCTTTTTGCAAGAGATTATAGGATTTCCTGTAGAAACTAAGTTTTTATTTAATTCACCAGCAATGCTCAGATAATTATTGTTAAATAGTGTATATATATCTGACTTATAAGTAACGGAAATATTTTTACTACGAACTTACTTTATATCGTCGACGTTGTGCTGCTGACCAGACACTTACTTCACAACTGGCCTTATGGTTTTAATTATGTGAATTAGCCATTCTGTGAGCCTACCACATACTCTTTGCCTTCCTAATAACATTTTAAGCACCTTACAATACTGTTCGTAATGGGCTACTGTAGTTTGGTTGTGACTACTTCTAACGTTTTTATATAATTCCCGCTTATTTCTACATGATATCCTTACCCCACTAGTCAGCCACCAGGCCTACCTTTTAGTGCTAGTACCCCTTTTAGAACGTTCCAATGGAAAGCAACCATCAAAAAGCACGAGAAATGTATTAAGGAAATTATATTTGTCATCTGTGTTATCGGCACCATTAACAGTTTGCCACTATTGTTACTTAACGAGGTTTAAAAAACTCTCTATTGCCATTGGATTAGCTTTCCTATGTAGTTTGGAATTATATGTGACATTTTTTGAGTAAAAAGGCATTTTAGTGTTAAAATTTGTGCCTCATGGTCTGAAAGGCCATTCACTCATTTACTAACAGAATGCCCATCTAGTAATGAAGAATAAAAATATTTCCTATTGCGATGTTGCTGTTCCCGTGCACCCTAGTTGGAAAATACACAGTGTACATTAAATCATATGAGTTTAGGAGATCTACCAACATCCTTTTTCTTGCACAATCATATACAAAGTTAATACTGAAGTCACCAAACAGAAGAATATTTTCGTACTTCCTATAAAGTGAACCAGGAACTCTCTCTAACTTTAGCAGAAATTCCCTCAACACAGAGTTGGGGACCTATAAACGACAACAATTTCACTAAATTCAACTGCCCCTGCACAACATTGAAAGTCTGTTCAGTGCAGTGCCATGATACGTCTATGGACTCAAAAGGAATACTTTTTTTTTTTTTTTTTTTTTTTTTTTTTTTACGTACAATGCCACTCCCCCATGCCCCAAAGAACTCCTTGAAAAACAGACAGCTACTCTGTGTACCTCAATTCTCTATCTTACAAATCGATTCAGTTTTTGACGCGCATCTTTCTTTTAAGACTCAGGCAAGAACAAGAGCGAAACTGTTACCTTAGTTAATTGGTGAACAAATCTTAGATGCCATCTCCTTTGCCTTCCAGTAGTTTCGGCTGTCTTACGACATGTAGCCAAGTGTGAACAGCATCAGTTTTTAACTGTCCTGCAGAACTCTGCTTTTGTAAGTAGACCCTCTTGTTAGCTACGTCAAGTTGGAACGCCTCTGGTGAAATTCTCTATGTGTTTGATATTGCACATGACCACATTCCCATTTGAAATTTTGGAGTTGAATCTAAGATGGCGGCTTTCAAGATGGCCGCCATGTTGGTGGCATAGCCTACAAAGTTTCCCCCTTCCCGTTCCTCGTGTGTAGGGACTCTGTTTCTTTGTTTCCTACTCCATTTGCATTTTATCAGTGTGTTTCCAAACTTTTGGACCACCCTGTATTGTTTCACAATTCATTGCGAGAGAACAGAATTACGATATATTAAACAGTTCAGGAAATATCTGGGCTGAACTACTTAGCTGGATCACGCTGTGTATGGGTCGGTCCCGAACCTATATCCAGCTCTGTGTCTTGTAAGTTTGTTTCTACAACGATACACACTTTTTCCAGTTAGAATGAGAACTGTTGCAAAACTTTTCCCTGTATACTGGCCCGGCCTTCCGAGCACAACAGTTTGCTACGCCATACACAATGAGTGACCAAAGCATGAGAAGACACTGGGACAAGAATCGGCTGTCGGCTGCCTATGCACTGCATTCGTCTCTCTACAGTCTACATCTACATGACTGTTCTGCAATTTACACTCAAGTACCTGGCAGACAGTTCATCCAATCACCTTTATACTATTTCTCCAAAGTTACGATGAGTCCGGGGGAAAACAAACAAATGTTTTCCTGCGAGCTCTGATTCCTCTTACCTTATTATGATTATCATTTATCCCTATGTAGATGGATGTCAAGTAAATATTTTCATACTCAGAGGAGAACGGCGAAGATCTCGCCCCAACTCGCTTATCATATCCGTGTCAAACTCTGACCTATTTCGTGAAAATGAAAAAGCAGCGACCCTTCTCTCTGCGTTTGCGCTATTCTCCGTCAATCCTATGTTGTAACGATCCCATACCACACAGCAGTTTCCAGCAGAGAACGGGCAAGCGCAATAGAGGCAGCAGTCTCGTTAGCAGACCTGTTGAATTTTCTAAGTGTTCTGCCAATAAAACGCAATGTTTGGTTCGCATCCATGGTAACGTCATCTATGTGACCGTTCCACTTTCAGCTGTTCGTAACTGTAACCCCTACATATTTAGTTGAATTGGGAGCATTTAGATTTTTGTGGTTTATCGTGTAACCGTAATTTAACGAATTACTTTTAGTACTCATATAGATGACCTCACACTTTTCATTATTTAGCGTCAATTGTCACTTTTCGTGCCCTAAAGTTAACTTGTCTAATAATTTTGCAATTAGCCTTGCTCTTCTGATAACTTTACTAGACGGTGAGTGACAGCATCATCGACAAAAATCTAATATGGCTGCTCAGGTCGTCTTCTAAATCAGTTTTGTAGATTAAGAAAAGCAGAGGGCCTTGGGGAACCCCAGAAACCACATTTGCTTTAATCGACCAACCTCTCTGACACGAAGTCAAGAATCCAGCCGCAAAGAGGCGATACTCCAAAGGCAAGCAATTTCATTACTCTTTGCAGAAATGGATTCCTGACCTAGCACATTCAAGTTAGTGATGCGGCATAGTAGAACGTCAATCACCCCATAAGGCTCTGCGGAGGTAGCGTGACACCCATTCGTCAAACAATCGTCTCTATCACAATGCCTATGTTGCTGCAGCTATATCGGGGGCTGTTGTTTCCGTCTGAAGCCGTTAGTGCAACGCAGCTGAAACCTGGCGACCATGTCGCTAGGTGTCAGGGTACATCTTAAGCCGACTCGACTACAGACGCTGTTAGTCTTGGAAACGTGAACAGCGTAATCTGTGATACGCTA
This sequence comes from Schistocerca gregaria, assembly GCF_023897955.1. Taxonomy (NCBI): domain Eukaryota; kingdom Metazoa; phylum Arthropoda; class Insecta; order Orthoptera; family Acrididae; genus Schistocerca; species Schistocerca gregaria. The sequence goes on along the minus strand of NC_064925.1, from coordinate 567,569,477 downwards.
CCACCCGTGACTCGTGCACCGATTGCCACACCTAGTTCAACGTCTGTTACGTCGTGACGTGCTGCCATATATACCACTCACAGACTGTTCAAGACGTCGGTTTTCCACTCGACCTATAGACCTAAGCAAGGAGTACGCAGCACATAATCAAATTGGTTAATTAGTTACCCATTTTTATGTTCTACGAAGCCGACCTCGGGAAAGATCAATTTGGATCCCGGAGAAATGTAGGAACATGCGAGGCAATACTGACCCTACGACTTCTCGTAGAATATAGGTTAAGGAAAGGCAAACCTACGTTTCTAGCATTTGTAAACTTAGAGAAAGCTGTCGACAATGTTAACTGGAATACTTTCTGTCAAATTGTAAAGGTGGCAGGGGTAAAACACAGGTAGCGAAAGGCTATTTTCAAAGATGAGAGTTATAAGAGGCGAGGGCACGAGTGGGAAGTAGTGGTTGAGGGAGAGTGAGACAGGGTTGTGGCCTCTCCCCGAAGTTATTCAACCTGTATATTGAGCAAGCAGTAAAGGGAACCAAAGAAAAATTTGGAGTAAGAATTGAAGTCCATGGAGAAGAAATAAAAACTTCGCTGTTTGTCGACGACATTGTAATTCTGTCAGAGACTGCAAAGGACTTGGAAGACCAGTTTAACAGAATGGAGAGAGTCTTGAAGAGAGCACATGAGATGAACATCAACAAAAGCAAAACGAGGATAATGGAATGTAATTGAGTTAAATCAGTTGATGCTGAGCGATTTAGATTAAGAAATGAGACACTTATAGTAGTAGATGAGTTCTGCTATCTGGGGAGCAAATTAACTGATGATGGTCGAAGCAGAGAGGATATGAAATGTAGACTGGAATTGGGAAGAAAACCGTTCCTGAAGAAGACAAATTTGTTAACAACGAGTATAGATTTAAGTTTCAGGAAGCATGTTCTGAACGTATTTGTACGAAGTGTAACAATGTATGGAAGTGAAACATGGACCATAAACAGTTTAGACAAGAAGAGAATAGAAGGTTTCGGAATGTGGTGTTACAGAAGAATGCTCAAGATTAGATGGGTAGATCGCGTAACTAATGAGGAGGTACTGAATAGAATTGGGGGGAAGAGAAAGTTTTGGTACAAACAGACTGAAGAAGGGATCGGTTGGTAGGACACCAATTTCGTACTACAGGAAAGTGTGGGGGGGTAAGATTCGTAGAAGGAGACCAAGAGATGAATACAATAAGGAGATTCAGAAAGATGTAGGTTGCAGGACTCGGAGATGAAGAGGCTTGCACAGGATAGAGCAGCATGGAGAGATGCATCAAACCAGTCTTTGGAGTAATGACCAAAACAACGACAACAACAATAACAACAACAACAATGGTGTATAACGACTCATTTTGCTGTCATATTTAAATATGGCTACACGTTTTTTCATGCAGTTGTGAGTAAGTAATTCGTATCCAGTACCTTTTAGATATTACATACACAGAAATTATTCTACAGCATAGGAAGAATTGACGAGGAGAAACTTTTTCAGCTTGTTATGAAATTTATCTTTGCTGTCAGACTTTTTGTATCATCGGGTAAGTGATGAAAAATTTTGGTGGCATCATAGTGCACCGCATTTTGCGCTAGAGACAGCATTAAAGTGAAATAAAGACTGTAATTCCTTCTCCTGGTATTGTCATTATGTGCATCGTTGTTCCTTTTGAACTGCAATGGTTTATTTGTAACAAACTTTTTGAGGAAAGAAATTTACTGTGTGGTAGTAGACAAAGTGTCTAATTCATTAAACTCTTGTCTAGAAGGTGATCCTGTCTGAGCAACATCTGTGCAAAGTGCGCGGTGTGAATGGTCTCAGATGATAAAGAAAGCAAGAGTTACAAACAAAATACCTTTAGTAACGTTAAAAGTAATCAATTAGCTACAATACACTTCTGATAAAGGTTGTGGAGCTGTTGGAACCCCTTGAGCAAACGCTTTAGTGGAATTGCTCGTAGCACTGTGGTCACGCGACGTGTGATATCCGCAAGATCTGCCACTTTCCGTGAACAATAGAGTTTTTGCATTGCCTTAGCTTATGTTTAACTCTTGTACTGCCGTTCTCAAAGACTGCCGCCGATCATCCGCAAGAATCCTTGACAACTCGTGTCACTGCCATATACACCAACGCGTTAACGGGAAATTTTTCTTCTAGTTAGGAAAATCGGCGGCGGGGACTCACTGAATGTTGGTGCAAGTGTACAGTGTTGAAGCGGTAAGTAGCAAGAGTATGAGTGGTTTAGATGCTTTAGATACGGAAATGACGGCTTCGACGGTGGGTCGCGTTAGGGACAACACGCGCAATCGCACACAACATCGAACGCGAGTGACTGATGTTCGCGGATGATCGGTGGCTGTCTTTCAGAATGAGTACGTGAAGTCCGCCCCCGGTAGCCGGGTGTCAGCCGGCACGGTAGCTCAGCGTGTTCGGTCAGAGGGTTAGCTGCCCTCTGTAATAAAAAAACTCAGTTAATGAATTGCCGATCAACTCTAACAAGCATCATTGGACGTCCCCCCTAACTGATAGAACGAACATTAACGAACAAAAAGAGATTAAAAATAAGTGGTCAGCGCAACAGAATGACAATCCTAAAGTCCCGGGTTCGATTCTCGGCTGTGTTGGAGATTTTCTCTGCTTAGGGACTGGGTGTTATGCTGTCCTAATCATCATCATTTCATCCCTATCGACGCGCAATTCACCGAAGTGGCGTCAACTCGAAAGACCTGCACCCGGCGAACGGTCTATCTGACGGGAGGCCCTAGCCACACGGCATTTACATTTATTTTTAGGACATAAGAACTGAACAGTTCCCCACCGTCGATTAATGAACAAAGTAAGAGCATATGGACATCAGACCAATTGTGTGGTTGGATTGAGGAGTTCCTAGATAACAGAACGCACCATGTCATTCTCAATGGAGAGAAGTCTTCCGAAGCAAGAGTGATTTCAGATGTGTCACAGGGGAGTGTCATACGACCGTTGCTATTCACAATATACATAAATGGCCTTGTGGATGATATCGGAATTTCACTGAGGCTTTTTGCGGATGACGCTGTGGTACATCGAGAGGTTGTAACAATGGAGGATTGTGCTGAAGTGCAGGAGGATCTGCAGCGAATTGACGTATGGTGTAGGGAATGGCAATTGAATCTCAATGTAGACAAGTGTAATGTGCTGCGAATACATAGAACGAAAGATCCCTTATCATTTAGCTACAACATAGCAAGTCATCAGCTGGAAGCAGTTAATTCCATAAATTATCTGGGTGTAGGCATTAGGAGTGATTTAAAATGGAATTATCATATAAAGTTGATCGTCGGCAAAGCAGATGCCAGACAGATTCATTGGAAGAATCCTAAGGAAATGCAATCCGAAAACAAAGGAAGTAGGTTACAGTACGCTTGTTCGCCCACTGCTTGAATACTGCTCAGCAGTGTGGGTCCGCACCAGATAGGGTTAATAGAAGAGATAGAGAAGATCCAACGGAGAGGAGCGCGCTTCGTTACAGGATCATTTAGTAATCGCGAAGACGTTACGGAGATGATAGATAAACTCCAGTGGAAGACTCTGCAGGAGAGACGCTCAGTAGCTTGGTACGGGCTTTCGTTAAAGTTTCGAGAACATACCTTCACCGAAGAGTCAAGCAGTATATTGCTCCCTCCTACGTATATCTCGCGAAAAGACCATGAGGATGAAATCAGAGAGATTATAGCCCACACAGAGGCATACCGACAATCCTTCTTTCCACGAACAACACGAGACTGGAACAGAAGGGAGAACCGATAGAGGTACTCAGGGTACCCTCCGCCACACACCGTCAGGTGGCTTGCAGAGTATGGATGTAGATGTAGATGTAGAACTTAAGCAAATACAGCGTAAGCACTATTCGTCACTAACATTCGCAGACGTTGTGGGTACCCAGCCACTCCTTCACCACGGTCCTTCGGATGATTCCACAAGAACGTTTGTTGAGAGCTTCCAATAGTTTTACAACATGTCAGAAGTGCGTTGTAGCTAATGGTGATTACTTTCAAGGCCAGCAAAAGTGTTTTGTTTGGTAACTCTTGTCTCGTTTATCTCTGAGAAAATTCATCCAAATTTTCAGGCACATCTTGTATCCATAGCGTTTATTGGAGATCTTACCAAAGGACATATACTAAACGAATATATTGTTTTTCAAGTTAGCGGCACCATTGTCGATGAGACAGAAACCTGTTTGTTATAGAACATATGCAGTTCACAAAAACTTTCGCTCGGGCACGCTACTCACAGAAGACCTCGTGCCGCCAGAAACTGGATCCTTGTCTCAAAATACTCTGTCTTCTACAGTCTATGTTATATTGGCTTTAAAGACTTCGAACTAGCAGTGTGTGAATTTAAAATGGTGGTGGAGAAACGCGGTATGTGGAAGGCAGTAAATAAACTAAAAAGAAAGGGTAGTGTACATTAAGACTTGCTGCACGACAGATAATGCATTAGGTAGGTAGTCCCTGTCTCCTGAGTACTGGTGGCGGGGCGATGGACTGAGACAACTCCAGGGGTGAAACAAGTCCCCCCCAGACGTGCTCTGTAGCATGCTCAGCAGCCGGCTACAGCGCGCTGCCATCTGCCTTGTCACAACGAGCGACTGCTCACACTCGGGTAGTTGCGGGCTGCCTATCTAACGGCTTGCAGGGGCACCAACAATTTTAAAGATTTTTACTTTAGACTGGAATGTTTTCGTTGGGTCTCATTTCAGTTTCTTTGTATTATTGTGTGAAAGGAGCTTTTTTGTTTTGTCAGCGTGTTGTTTTCTCTCCATAAGGACAACTGTATTTCGTTTGTTTGCTTTCGAAATAATGATGTTTTCATTTCGGAATTTCTTTCCGAGTTCGCTGAGTGTTACAGAGTCTTGATTTGTCTTTCTGCTTTCTCGTGTCTGTTATAATTTTATGTATTTCTTTTTATCTGTTCTCTTGTTAGCGCAGTGTTCACATTGATATTTCCACATTTCTCTCACCATTTTAGATTTGCTCCTGATGTATCATAAGGTTTCTTATCTAATTTTCATCTACTTTCGCGTTCACATTATATTTCAATCCATTTTCTAATAGCTCTTTTTCTTAATTTTTTTTAGTTGTGTGGTGTGATATTACCAGTCTTGGGTAACATTGGTATGTGTGCTTCGGTTGTTTATAGTTCATGTTTGTGTGTTGTGTTTGTTGTCTCAAGACCTATCTTATGCATTTTTTCAGTTTCTTTCATGGTTCTGTCTATGTAACTTTCAACTTCGTTGATCATATAAGACAAAACTGCTGTATTGTTGAAATTATTTGCAAGCTGTAACTGAGTTTTATATAACTTTGAGGTTTCCTTTTTTTTCTTTTTATTTCCTTTTTTAGTGCAGAGAATTGATTTCGTAATGTAGCCATACTTTCTGTGCTGCTTGCTTTGTCGTTTGACGATCAGTCGAACTGTTTTTAATCGTCACATCGATGTATTTAGGTACAAGTTTATTGTATTGACAAATATTGTGATCTTTATGTGTTCCATGGTGTTATTAACGCTGAGATGTAGTCTTCTGAATCTGTGGTAGAGGCCAGCTGGAAATGCCTGGCAAGGCTTATACTGTATGTGCAGCTGCTGCGAAACTGACCACAACGAGAAACTTATTGCTAAATGAGCCCTGCCAGATAAATCCAGTCGGTATCTACAACATTTCAGAAGACTACACTAAAAATCCATGAAACAATACAAAACATAAAGCTCAACAGTATTTGTCAATTCAATAACCTTATACCTAACTACAAGAGTGTTCTGAAAAGAAATGCCTCCGAATATTTTATGTGAAAACTCTTAAAGCTTTTCAACCCCTCTACTACCAGAATTTTTTTGTTATACTGAGTACCACTGGGGTCAATATGACCTCAAGTAATTAACACAGGATATATTGGCAGTATTTTATTTATTTTAATGAAGTGAGAGAAAAGTATAAACTACTGATTGAAACCAGGTAAGCTATGTATAAAAGCACTTGCAGATCTTGTCCTAATCCTTGATCTTATAGGCCCTTACATTTAAATCAAAGCAACTCTTCACATTTAAAACAAAGAATATCTGAATGTTGTTTACAGACAAAAGAAAAGCATCTTCTCCACGTTTCTGAATGTTTTCTATCCACCGAACGTTCGCATAGGGAGCACTGTCCACATTTTGTCCCTGTATGCACTTCTGCTGGAGGACGAAGACGAGGAAGAGAAGCTTTGTTGTGCCGACTTCTGTTTTTCTGTACTAGACTTGTTCCCAGTTCCAGAAGGAATTCTCTTCATTTGTAATTTTTTTATTCCAGTCACGATTTAAGTCCAGTCAAATTATGAAAGCGTTTAAGGCACTAATGTCCAAAATATAGAAAATAGCCATGGGCCATCTTCTTGTCTTATGTTTTGTGGTGCAGATCCTAACTTGTCAATTGCGTCTACACCTCATTTAGTAGCATTATAGTCTAGGATCATAATAGGTTTTGCTGCTTCTCCGTCACCTATTTGCTCTCTGAAATGCAATACTCAACAATATCACTATCTTACCCTTTTTTGGGCAATAGGAGACTATTGTAGCTGATACCTGGAATCCAAAGAGACTTGAAGCTGCAGTTCTTCCCCTTGCTTCGATAAATTCTGCAGGTAGCTCACGGCGACATTTTTCTTAGTGTTCCTAGCAGAATCATTTGTTTTCGTTCTAATTCCTTTGCCAACTCCAGACTTGTATTGAAATTATCGGTTGTGATATTTTTACTATTCCTGGATAAATGTTCTGTCAATTCTAACACTACTCTTTTTCCCTGATTTATTTCTCGAGGCTGGCCTTTGCCCTTTCCTGTGTACACCTGCAGGTGTGTAACATTGTAATTAGTGCTGTCACATGCAGCCCATATCTTTATACCATACGTTCCAGGTTCAGAGGGGATATACTGGCGAAATAGACATCTACCCCTAAAAGTTACTTCTTGTTCATCAACTGTAATATTCTCGTGTGGTTAGTGTGCGTTATGTAGTGTGCTTACCCACTGTTCAAATGAAGCCCTTATAGGAGCCAATTTATCTGGGCTACAATTCCGTCACAGATGCTGTTCATCGTCAAACAGAATACAGCGTTAAGCGGTTCCTGGTCATATAACTATTGAAAATAGGTCGGCCACGCTCTTCGTTCGGTAAATTCTCTATGCTACCATTGTGACCTTTGTACACTCACGCAAAAATAAGACGGCCAAGACAGCATTGAAATTATTCTCTATCAAGATCTATCCACATGTTACCGAAAGCAATGTTACCTTCTTTGTTGGCCCACTTCAAAATAATCTGGAAAGTGCTGGGTTTCATAAATAATTCAAATGCTGACTGCACAGTATTTACGTTCCTTACAGTATGCCTCGTAAAACCTGGAGCCATCTTCAGTATATTTCGTGCTGGTTGACTCCCATGTTATCTAACAGGAGTTTTTCCACATGTTTCATTTCCATTTCTCGACCTGAAAAAAATGGGATTACTATTTCCATATGTACTTACATATTAATGTTATTAGTACTGCCATTAAAGTTTTTGCAAACGTTTGGTAGATCATATATACTTACTTGAAAATGTTTTCATTTCAGATGTCAGCAACTTCAGGAAGTAGCCTTTCCAAATTTTCAACATCTTCATCAGAATCTTTAGTTGATTCACTACCTCCAGAAATAATAGCATCAATCTCTTCATCGTTATCAGATGGTATATTTCCTAATTCCTCTTCATCATTGAAACTGGTTCTATTTCAGCGCTACTCAAACGTTTTCTAGTCATAATGTAGTTCTTGCACGCGCTCAGACAAAACACTAGCAACAACTGAGGCAATGCACAATAGACAACAACGAAAACAGTGGGTATAAATAATACGTGGTAAATGTTAGTTTCATTGTTGCAGATGTTTCGTATAACATCTGTTCAACGTAAAATTCGTCATTCTGTTTTCATAAATTTGGATTCAGGAAACATGCCCATGAATAAACTTCAATACGTATTAAATGTAAAACTGAACAATATGTCATTGCAAACAAGCAACTTAGACGGTCATAAATTTTGTAAATGATCGTTTTGAAAACAAGGGAGATATTTACTTCAAATGTGCTTATGGTGTCATATTGACCCCTGTGGTACTAGGAGCGTTAAATAAAACAAACGTTATGAATGTTCTACGTCTTTATTCCTCCTGTCTACAAATTTGCAGGACTCTATCGCTCGAAGGGTCCGAATTGTAGAACGTAACAGGGCGGTGTGTAACGTGAGTATATCGGTGCATGAGAAGAAGCGTGGTGTGATAATCGGTTCATAAACATGTATAACCTTCTCTTAAAATTTTAACGCGATAATGCAAGTATTAACGCTATGTGTGTCTTGGTGTAGCGTAACTAAAGTCGCTCGAATACCGGGAATTTATTCTTCCAGTATTTAAGAAAGTATGCTTGGCGACTTCCAACGAATTTTAAACATAATTTCAAACCTTTTCTAACCTTTTCCTCGCTGACGTGTTTAACATCAAATATTTAACACATTAATACATTTGTAAATCACTCACTCAGATATTTGAAGCTATTTTATAGAGTGTTCTTTTAAAAAATAGTGTGACCACTTATATGGTACTACAAAATTTTAAAATATATTTTGATGGAAGTGTTTGCGTCACCCACAATAGTAACAAAAGTTTCATAAGGATCATCCATGCCGTTTAGCTATCCGTCGACTGTATGAGGAATTTGTGAGCACCGAGTCAAAGGAAACAATGGACGTCCAAAAAATATTCGAACGCAAGATAACATGATAAATGTTTAAGGCAGAATGGTTAGTAGTCCAGGAAAGTCAAACGCGAGATTAGCGTCGGAAACCGGAATGGCGCGTAGAAGTGTCTTAAGAATTCGATCTGGGAATGACGCCCTACCACATTCAAACGAAACAGGCCCTGTCTGATGCTAAAAAATTTGTAGACAGGAGGAATAAAGGCGTAGAACATTGATAACGTTTGTTTTACTTACGAGCTTCAGAAGTGTTATTAGAAATGACGCACATAGACATTAATGTTGTACTTTTTCTGTTGGATGAAGCCAAATTTCACTTCAGCGGCAACGTGAGTAAGCATCGTCGCACCATTCTGAGTACAGGAGATCCGTATGAAATAAGAGAGTACACTCGATTCACTATGAAAGTTAACGTATTTGGAGTACTTTGTCGATTTTTGTCTCAGAATTTTGTTAGTGATAATGTTCCCTTCGGTATCGTGACATCAGTTTGCTGGAGCAAGATGATGAACCAAGATATTACTCCTTAGAGGTTCGGCGTTGCCTGGATGAATCATTTGGCTGACGCTTGAACTGCAACAGGTGGACCTTTGGCACGGCCATCACGGTAACACGGTTTGAATCTGTGTGAATTCATGCTGTGGAGAATGGTGAAAGAAAACGTGTGTGCCACAAAACCTATTGACAATTATGATATTAAAGAACGCATAAGACAAGTTTCCTGCTCTCCATGCACGGAAATATGTGAACGAGTTATGGCCTGCGCGATGAAAAGACCGCAAACTCGCTGAGAAACGAGGAGTACAGGCCGAAGAAGTGCAGTAGCCTCATTTGCACGTGTGTACACAGCATTTGTTTCCAAATTAAACGAATAAAATAAAATAAGAATAAAATAAGAAATAACAATGAAATAAATCAAAATAAAAGTAAATCCTGAATAGGGGAGAAATCGTTTTGGACAACTCTGTGCACGGGATTTTGATTCCTTAAAGACTCGGGGAATACTGGTTACCAGTTGCACCATTTAACTTATGTCATAAAATTATTCCCTGTAATCCAGCAACTAGTTCTTTGTTGATGCACTCATTACAAACGACAACGTTCGGTTATCTTTGCGTCCAACTGGACGCTTTCAGAAGTAAAACACATCAGCCCTTTCTGTTAAAAACATGAAGTCATTCTGTTCTGTCGTATTGAAGCGCTCAGAGCAGAAGAATTCAGTCCTCATGTTTTCGCAACGGCCCAGAAACTTAGAATATGTTCGAGAAACAAAAACGAAGCAAAGAACTAGTTTTCTAACGACAGAATAAGGTCGCGGCCAGAGCAAGCAATTATACATGAATGCAGACCAGCAGCAAGCAGTCTTGTTGTTTTGTGCCACACGTGTTTTCAGATTTCAGGGAGAGACCATTTATGTCCGATCGCCTGTGTGGCCTCATTGCGTCAGACGAGTTGTCTGTCGGCTACGTCCTTATTAATTTACTGTCCAGCATGTTGCCTCTTATCATGTCTTTCTGGTCACTATTACGGATGTCTCCTGAGTGTCTACGTGACGCCGTACCTGACCAGCAACGATTTCAGTTTATGCAAGACACTACAGACTATAGTAGACTACAAGTGACACCCGGCGAGATTGCTGTCTGACTTTCAGTGTGGGCCAGCACCAGTACGAGCGTCAGCGAAAATTCCGGCCATCCTTACTCGGAGCCCGATTACTGCCAGTTATCTTCTACGAGAGCTGTCACAGTGGGCAGTAAACAACTTTTGAAGTGGAAAAATTTTCAGCTAGGCGCGCCATAACGACACCTGCGTACTTACTTATAACCGAATGACCCCTTGACACATGGAAACGCTCGTAAATTCGGAACTCCGCTATGAAGTATGTCTCTACCATTTTAACATTCAAAATCGTTACGTTAAAAGGGCAGTGGCTTGATCTACGAAGCCAATGATTTAAAGCACTTCTGTATTCAAAACATCGTTTAGGTTGAGAATAATGTCGAGGTACTGGAAGAAGTTTGAAAGTGAGTGGAAGAAGACCAATGTCAGAGTTATACATTCTTGGAAAAACTGGAATTGGAGCCCCACTGGACAGGAAGTACTCACGTTACTATGATTATGTCTGTGTCCAGCACGCAGCTTGTAGCAAATGTCACATGGAATACACTGATGAGGGGTGTACATGACGGTACTGACATAGACAAGCGTAATGTATTGCGAAAACATAGAAAGAAGGATCCTTTATTGTATGATTATAGGATTGCGGAACAAACACTGGTAGCAGTTACTTCTGTAAAATATCTGGGAGTATGCGTACGGAACGATTTGAAGTGGAATTATCATATAAAATTAATTTTTAGTTAGGCGGGTGACAGGTTGAGATTCATTGGGAGGGTCTTTAGAAAATCTAGTCCATCAACAAAGGAGATGGCTTACAAAACACTCGTTCGACCAATACTTGAGTGTTGCTCATCAGTGTGGGATCCGTACCAGGTCGGGTTGACAGAGGAGGTAGAGAAGATCCAAAGAAGAGCGGCGCGTTTCGTCACAAGGTTATTTGGTAAGCGTGATAGCGTTACGGAGACGTTTTGCGAACTCAAGTGGCAGACTCTGCAAGAGAGGCGCTGTGCATCGTTGTGTAGCTTGCTGTCCAGATTTCGAGAGGGTGCGTTTCTGGATGAGGTATCGAATATATTGCTTCCCCCTACTTATGCCCCCCGAGGAGATCACGAATGTAAAATTAGAGAGATTCGAGCGCGCACGGAGGCTTTCCGGCAGTAGTTCTTCCAGCGAATCATACGCTACTGCAAGAGGAAAGGGAGGTAATGACAGTGGCACGTAAAGTGCTAAAGTGCCCTCCGCCACACACCGCTCCTAGGGCGAAGTGCTTAAACTATTCGCGTATCTCTGCAATGAACATGTATTATGAGCTGAAATGATGGAAACTGCGAGATCCACGTACCATTCATGCCGATGGTGGACGCCTATAACGGAGTGTGACAGCCGATCGATAAGCGGAAATGCAATGCCTCAACATCGAAATAATCCCCAGCCAGAAAGATTAATGTCTACAGTAACATTTAAGAGGTACGTTCGGAGCACCGAGGGTTAAGAATGATGCACCAATGGAATGATTTCGATATTATCGACATTTAGATAGAGCTGTTACTGTTGTTAGGGGGCTTTCACCGATGAGCACGGTTTATAGACAGACCGGCGACAGCGTTGTCTGGCGAAAAAAATCAGAAAACCAGTTCTCTGCAACCGTTACTGAAAGGACATGAGTGAAACCACGAAGGAAGCTTTGCCGGCCTGTTTGGGCGAGCGTTTCTAGGCGCTTCAGTCTGGAACCACGCGACCGCTACGGTCGCGGGTTCGAATCCTGCCTCGGGCATGGATGTGTGTGATTTCCTTAGGTTAGTTGGGTTTAAGTAGTTCTAGGGGACTGATGGGCTCAGAAGTTAAGTCCCATAGTGCTCAGAGCCATTTGAACCATTTGATTTGAACGAAGGCAGCTTTATGGTGTGGGATACATTTCGCTGTATTCTCTAGAAGCAGTATGCCACGAAGAAGTCTGTTTGGATCAATTTGTAATGAATGATTTCTAGGAGAATCTTTCCCCTCGTTTATAATGACTTTAAAAAAATGGTTCAAATGGCTCTGAGCGCTATGGGAGGTCATCAGTCCCCTAGAACTTAGAACTTCTTAAACCTAACTAACCTAAGGACATCACACACATACATGGCGAGGCAGGATTCGAACCTGCGACTGTAGCGGTGGCGCGGTTCCAGACTGAAGCGCGTAGAGCAGCTCGGCCACACTGGCCTTCATGATTACTTCCTTGCATGGATATAATGGAATTTATCCAACGCAGCATCACGTAGCTAGAAGTATCCTGCAATATCTGAAAGTATCTCAATATTAACTTAACGTAACATTAATAGGACATCAACTGTCATATGTGTTTTGTGAACGTTTCATAACAGAACACAAATGGACTATTTATACACTGCATCGCAATGAATAAGTGGATGGTAATACACCAACTCGGCGGCATTGTATACGTGGTGCAAACGATAACTGTTTACAATATGCCACAGTGAAGTAGGGGAAGTCGAGACGTATAATTTGGTATGAGACCCTCGTGGTCCATCAAGTTGGGAAACAACCAACAACTGGGCTACAGGGGTCACTTTAAGTTACAGTACATGCGCGTAGAGCGATATTTTTAATATTTCTTCGCCCTTTCATGTCACAGGCTTACTAGTGCATTTAAAATTGCAAAATTAATGTGTGTGTGTGTTTGTGTGTGTGCGTACACTATGTGAAAAAGTATCCGGCACCGGGCTTAAAATGACTTACAGGTTCGTGGCGCCCTCCATCTGTAATGCTGGAATTCAGTATTATGTTGGTCCACCCTGAGCCTCGATGACAGCTTCCATTCTCGCAGGCATACGTTCAATCAGGAGCTGGAAGGTTTCTTGGGAAATGGCAGCCCATTCTTCACGGAGTGCTGCACTGAGGAGAGGTATCGATGTCGGTCTGTGAGGCCTGGCCCCAAGTCTGCGTTGCAAAACATCCCAAAGGTGTCCTATAGGATTCTTGTCAGGACTTTGCGCAGGCCATTCTATTACAGGGATGTTATTGTCGTGTAACCACTCCGCCACAGGCCGTGCATTATGAACAGGTTCTCGATCTTGTTGAAAGGTGCAATCGCCATTCCCGAGCTGTTCTTCAACAGCGGGAAGCAAGAAGTTGCTTAAAGCATCAATGTAGGCCTGTGCTGTGATAGTGCCACGCAAAACAAGGGGTGCAAGCCCCCTCCATGAAAAACACGACCACACCATAACACCAGCGCCTCCGAATTTTAATGTTGGCATTACACACGCTGGCAGATGACGTTCACCGGCCATTCGCTATGCCCACACTCTGCCATCGGATCACCACATTGTGTACCGTAATTCGTCACTCCACACAACGTTTTTCTACTGTTCAATCATACAATGTTTTGCGCTCCCAGCGAGGCGCCGTTTGCATTTACCTCATCAATACAATTTGACAGGAAACTGCGAATATAACGGCAGATGTAGAGATTGGTTAGTTGTGAAGTGCCCTACGCGATAGTCTGTCTGACAGTGGCACGGAAACGTCGGGATCACTAGAAAGTTGTTACTGTCACAAAGGTCATCATGTAATGACCAATGTAGTGGAAGCACAAGGTCAAGGGAAGAGAACGTTAGACTGATAGCTCAAAAGGTGCCATAGGTAGGTCTGAAGTGTGTACGAGAACCATCACTGAGCACAGATTATGGACTATGAGAAGCTGGGCAATTAGAAGGCCCCTACCAGATGAAGTGGTACTCCCACACAGTGAGTGGTGTGCATTGAAGTCCGCAAGCAGGAGAGAAGTGAAGCGAATTTGTTGGATTAATGTAGTCAATTCAACGTGTGTAAGTGGCCTTCCTGGAGGTAGATGAACGTTACAAATGATAATTGCTGAGGTCCTTTGCACACGCATCTCTCACAAGGTATGAAGGGGAATACATTCACTGACATCATCTGTATGATGCCCTGTCAGCACAGTTTAGACAGAATGCAGAAGCAATGGACATCAGTGAAGTGCGTTACTTGGAGAGCAATGCATACTGCAGAAGAAGAGGAAATAAGATGTTGCAGTTCCAGTGTGTGGCAGTAGTAGACCTTACGAACCCACTGATAATGTGACCGGTGGCCAGTTTAGGCGAGAAGCTGCCGGGAAGACCAGTCACACCACATGATCACTGCCTATTACCACTGGGGATGGAACCACATTCATAAATACTGGCACAGAATCCGTCTGCTTTGGGGGGGGATCTCGTGTGTCTGGGAGTCCTGGAGTCACCTTGTCTCAATTCTTATCCTTCTTCTTCTTCTCCATTGTAATCTTTAGTGGACAAGGTTCGTCCAAAAGGCTATTTTTACTAAACGCGATGAAGAGCGAACAGCCCTGCGGCACACATCTCGTGGCTCTTCATCCATTGTTTGGCGTCAGGCCCCAGGTCTGAGGGTTCTGGCAAGAAGGATCCAGAGAGGGAGCCGAATCACCAGCAGAGGCTGAAGGAGTACGCTTCTCTAGTGGGATGCAAGAAGTGTTTCCTGAACAAGGCACTCCAGGAACCGCTGGAGAGGTGTGTGGTTGGAGATCTGGTTTGGGGAAGGCTGAGGTGGGAGTGGAGAGGTGTGATCGCGATGTTAGCTTAATTATTGATCGTCATATCAAAAATGGTTCAAATGGTTCGGAGCACTATGGGAATTAACGTCTGAGGTCGGCAGTCCCTTAGAACTTAGAACTACTTAAACCTAAGGACATCACACATATCCATGCCCAAGGCAGGATTCGAACCTGCGACAGTAGCACTCGCGCGGTTTCAGATTGCAGCGCCTAGAACCGCTCGGCCACTCCGGCCGGCGATCGTCACCTCCACAGGATGTAGGCATTCATATACTCCCGTGCCTCAGTATATGAGAGACAGTCAATAGATTTATTTTCCTGGATCTTCTTTTCTTTCTTGAAAACTGCGCAGACTGGCGAATGTGGAAGGTGATGTCCCTTGCCGTTTAAACACAATGGCGAATGTTCTGAAGGCTTTGGGGAGTGATCGTCCCCAGCTGCAACGGTTTGGTCCGCCATGCAACAAGATGACACATGCCCAACGCTTAAAGACCTGAAGCATTTCTTAGGCGAGGGGACATACAGTTTCACATCACACCTGTACACCAAGACTTACCTTTCCCCGGGAGGACACTCCCTTCAAAGTGTAAGATAACGGCGTCTGTATCCCCACAGTTATCCTTGGACCCTTTTTGTACATGTTTCATGAAACGTACTCCACGCCACTGGAGATTAGTCCAGAGGTCCTCAGGTGGGACCATGTTCAAAGCTTTGCGTGGGGCAATGGTGACAGGTATTTCACATACAGGATCACATGCCTGAAGAGCTGTAGATTGGGCAAAAGTGGAAGTTTTCATCAATAACAAGCCATTTCGCATTTTTTCCAAAGACTCAAAACTTCCTCAAATTTATTTTCAATGTTTTTGACAAAAACTAAGGGTTTCGTTGCAGTGAAAGTATCAACATCAGTCCAAGCACATATGAAGTATTAGCTCCCAGACGCCTGGCTCGTCCGTCTTCCCACAGCTTAGCCAGGGGAGGAATCGTTGTGGGCTCGTATTTCTGTGAATTGTTATGATCTTTCCCATGCGTGCACCATCGTGCCGCACACTCAGAACGCGTGCTATCCCTACGGGCACCTGGCCAGCAAACTGTTGCCCCGCACCCCCATGCTCGAACCATAATGGGAATGCAGTGGCTAAGTTCTAGGATTCTGGGAATAGTAACTGTACAAGAAATTAAGGGCGCAAATAGAGAAAGGCGCAAACAGTGAAACACACACCCCGCTGGGCGACTCTCTCTGCACGCCCCATACTTCTGTAAAATTTGGAAAAGGAATAGCAAGTGAAACCCAACAAGGAGATCATATAGTTAAGCCAGAAGGGAAGAATACGACTGTTCAAAATGCAAACCAGATTCAAGCACAATTGGCACCAAGAAGACCATACAATGGATAGGCAAAAAGGAAAAGAGAATAGTAGAAAGATAGCCTTGCAGTATGGAAAGAGAAGTGGCGCTAGTAGGGCAGGGGCGCCATAGTGACCAAGCACGTACTCTTAAAACAGGTCAGTCCCCTATGGTAGGGGGCGTGCACGTTTATTTAAACCTTCATCTTGCGCTAAGTCCGCACTGTGATGCATTTCTAATTCATTCACCAAATTACGTGTCCTCTTGTTATCTAGTACTCAATGTACAAAGTTAATTTACTTGATCCAGTTCGTACAGGCATTCCCTCTTCCCTCACAAATTTTAAATCTCAATAATGGCCACTGGTTTCCACTTCGTACAGGAAATCTGCGTTTATTAATTATCAAACTCTATGACTTCACACAGTTGCTTTCCACCATTAGCTTTTCCATAATGGATTCGACTCTCTTCTTCGTCGGGGCCGGCCCATGTGGCCGGGTGGTTCTAGGCGCTTCCGTCTGGAACCGCGCGACCGCTACGGTCGCAGGTTCGAATCCTGCCTCGGGTATGGATGTGTGTGATGTCCTTAGGTTAGTTAGGTTTAAGTAGTTCTAAGTTCTAGGGGACTGATGACCTCAGATGTGGAGTCCCATAGTGCTTAGAGCAATTTGAACCAATTTTTTTTTTAAATTTTTTTTGCAAATTTTCTGAAGGAATCTTATTCTCCAGATTACAAATAATCCCACCCACTAGTAATAGTATTTGTTAATGGGGCAGGATGTCAAATCTGACGACAGGACATTTTAATTTCCACTGTCCTGAATGTAGGTTGGATGGCTCCCATTACAAAACATACACGTTTGAATTAAACAGAGCGGAAAACAGTGACATATGATAGAAGAATGCAGCGTGAAGAATGGTGGCACTGCACTTTGGCACACTTAAGACCAAATAACACGTCTTAACATTTCCTCGAACACAAATGTTTTATATATCAAACTCTTCAGTAGGATGTGCGCTACAAAATTAATATAATCTTGAAAAATCGAGGGAGCCACTATCAAGTTTTTGCCCCGGTTCGGAAATGTCATAGATCTGGGGCTGGGACTGGGTCACAGTATGTGATAGTTAATTTACAGTATTTTTTTTGCTCTGTTCAAGTTTTCCTAATGCGAACATTTTCACAAACGACAGTTTTATATGACAAAATACGTTCATAAATAGCACACATCTGTATGAATAGGAATACGCCAAGAATAAAAAAAGAATTTACATCCGAAACAAAGAACAATTAATGCTTCAGAAAATAACTTCTAATCAAAAGAACTAATTACATTTTAATAACATTTCCGTCTCAATGCCGACGTCGAGGCACGGCACACTGGTGTCACGTTAAGCTACATGATGTCTCCCTTCCAACGGGTAACGCTTTCTACATGTATCTGGTTCCGATTACGAAGTAACCGGCACAGAAAACTGCATTGTTGGATGATAATTCATTCAGCGCATTGTTTCCAATGCGCGAGAAACTTTCTAAACAGAAGCTCTGCCTAATGTGTGCCAGTACATTCTGCATACGTACTGCAAAGTATTTGCCTTGAAAAACTGACTTGTTTGCAGCAACAAGCGCTGCATTCATCATTTTGGGCAGGTGACAGCAGAAGCTCGCTAACAAGCGTAAACCGGATCATGTAATTACTGCCCGCGGCCAATGCTCCGCGCCTTAGCTTGTTACAGATAAGCAGACAGACACGGAAGTTACACGTGAACGTACACCAGTATTTCGTCTTATTCGGTACAGAATGATATCAGGTGTTCCCCAGGGAAGCGTCCTGGGACCTCTACTGTTCCTGATCTATATAAATGACCTGGGTGACAATCTGAGCAGTTCTTTTAGACTGTTCGCAGATGATGCTGTAATTTACCGTCTAGTAAGGTCATCCGAAGACCAGTATCAGTTGCAAAGCGATTTAGAAAAGATTGCTGTATGGTGTGTCAGGTGGCAGTTGACGCTAAATAACGAAAAGTGTGAGATGATCCACATGAGTTCCAAAAGAAATCCGTTAGAATTCGATTACTCGATAAATAGTACAATTCTCAAGGTTGTCAATTCAACTAAGTACCTGGGTGTTAAAATTACGAACAACTTCAGTTGGAAGGACCACATAGATAATATTGTCGGGAAGGCGAGCCAAAGGTTGCGTTTCATTGGCAGGACACTTAGAAGATGCAACAAGTCCACTAAAGAGACAGCTTACACTACACTCGTTCGTCCTCTGTTAGAATATTGCTGCGCGGTGTGGGATCCTTACCAGGTGGGATTGACGGAGGACATCGAAAGGGTGCAAAAAAGGGCAGCTCGTTTTGTATTATCACGTTATAGGGTAGAGAGTGCGGCAGATATGATACACGAGTTGGGATGGAAGTCATTAAAGCATAGACGTTTTTCGTCGCGCCGAGACCTTTTTACGAAATTTCAGTCACCAACTTTCTCTTCCGAATGCGAAAATATTTTGTTGAGCCCAACCTACATAGGTAGGAATGATCATCAAAATAAAATAAGAGAAATCAGAGCTCGAACAGAAAGGTTTAGGTGTTCGTTTTTCCCGCTCGCTGTTCGGGAGTGGAATAGTAGAGAGATAGTATGATTGCTGCTCGATGAACCCTCAGCCAAGCACTTAAATGTGAATTGCAGAGTAGTCATGTAGATGTAGAGAATCGACTGTCGGCTGTTCAACACTTTCACTTCAAATGACACTATGAAAAAGTTGTAGTCCCGCATAAACCGGATGTATTAAAATGTCGCCGAAAGCACTGAGTGTGTTACACAGGACAGAACATTCTTTATGTTTCAAAATACAGCTCTGCGAGAAAATACGCTTCTGTTTACGATTTGGGCCATAATACACCAGAACAGTTGTATCAAAAATTCTCCAGGATCTGTCTGGTGGCAAAATTTGTTGTGCACTCGTATGATGTAACACTGATGTACGGAATAACCTTACTATATTTCTAGGGTTACCATAATTTGTCTGAGGAATAGGGACATTTCTTTTAAATTGACTAAAATTGAGGTAGTTTATAAAGGACAAAACGGGACAAACGGAGACATTTAAGCTTAAAAAAAGTGATAGATGCTAACAAAATGCCCCTTTTAGTCGCGAGACTGCAAACCATTACTGCGAGCCGCTCAAAGTAGGAGAGAAGTGATAACACTAAGGTCGAGGGGGAAGAAGCAGCCGCTGTTGGGGCCTTGGCCGTGTTAAACAGAAAGGAAGGGAAGGAGAAGAAAGTCGTGGAATCACCACATTCCTGTCACAAGACTGTACAGGATGCACCTGAATATAAGATGTAATGCAAAGATACATTTGTGAAAAGCAAACTTACTTAGCCGGTTATGTCACAATTAAGGGGGGTAGGACGTCAAACGAGCCGACTTTGAGCAGTAGTGTCACCACAGGACATTTTAACTTCTAATGTCTATACTTCTACAAATAATTTGATAAAACTTTGTCACCATGACAAGGAAGGATTGAGGACTCACACTTATCGCAGCGGAAGTTCAAAAACGTAGCAAAGTACCTTTTTTTTTACATGTGAAATTTCATCATTTTTTCACTTATTACTGGCTGCATTTGTTGTTATAGGTACACTTTTCTTCCTAAGCAAGAGAGGTTCTTCGATGAATTTTTCATAGTATACAAACAGAAGTTATAGGTGTATGAAACTCTAGAATTTTCCAAATCTATTAAAAAACTGTGGAAAAAATTGAGATATTTAACTGTAAACCTTTAGTTTTTTCTAAACATGAAGTTTAAAATGTTACAGTTCATTCATTTTTTTCATAAATACACTCCTGGAAATGGAAAAAAGAACACATTGACACCGGTGTGTCAGACCCACCATACTTGCTCCGGACACTGCGAGAGGGCTGTACAAGCAATGATCACACGCACGGCACAGCGGACACACCAGGAACCGCGGTGTTGGCCGTCGAATGGCGTTAGCTGCGCAGCATTTGTGCACCGCCACCGTCAGTGTCAGCCAGTTTGCCGTGGCATACGGAGCTCCATCACAGTCTTTAACACTGGTAGCATGCCGCGACAGCGTGGACGTGAACCGTATGTGCAGTTGACGGACTTTGAGCGAGGGCGTATCGTGGGCATGCGGGAGGCCGGGTGGACGTACCGCCGAATTGCTCAACACGTGGGGCGTGAGGTCTCCACAGTACATCGATGTTGTCGCCAGTGGTCGGCGGAAGGTGCACGTGCCCGTCGACCTGGGACCGGACCGCAGCGGCGCACGGATGCACGCCAAGACCGTAGGATCCTACGCAGTGCCGTAGGGGACCGCACCGCCACTTCCCAGCAAATTAGGGACAGTGTTGCTCCTGGGGTATCGGCGAGGACCATTCGCAACCGTCTCCATGAAGCTGGGCTACGGTCCCGCACACCGTTAGGCCGTCTTCCGCTCACGCCCCAAGATCGTGCAGCCCGCCTCCAGTGGTGTCGCGACAGGCGTGAATGGAGGGACGAATGGAGACGTGTCGTCTTCAGCGATGAGAGTCGCTTCTGCCTTGTTGCCAATGATGGTCGTATGCGTGTTTGGCGCCGTGCAGGTGAGCGCCACAATCAGGACTGCATACGACCGAGGCACACAGGGCCAACACCCGGCATCATGGTGTGGGGAGCGATCTCCTACACTGGCCGTACACCTCTGGTGATCGTCGAGGGGACACTGAATAGTGCACGGTACATCCAAACCGTCATCGAACCCATCGTTCTACCATTCCTAGACCAGCAAGGGAACTTGCTGTTCCAACAGGACAATGCACGTCCGCATGTATCCCGTGCCACCCAACGTGCTCTAGAAGGTGTAAGTCAACTACCCTGGCCAGCAAGATCTCCGGATCTGTCCCCCATTGAGTATGTTTGGGACTGGATGAAGCGTCGTCTCACGCGGTCTGCACGTCCAGCACGAACGCTGGTCCAACTGAGGCGCCAGGTGGAAATGGCATGGCAAGCCGTTCCACAGGACTACATCCAGCATCTCTACGATCGTCTCCATGGGAGAATAGCAGCCTGCATTGCTGCGAAAGGTGGATATACACTGTACTAGTGCCGACATTGTGCATGCTCTGTTGCCTGTGTCTATGTGCCTGTGGTTCTGTCAGTGTGATCATGTGATGTATCTGACCCCAGGAATGTGTCAATAAAGTTTCCCCTTCCTGGGACAATGAATTCACGGTGTTCTTATTTCAATTTCCAGAAGTGTAACTTCTAGAGTTTCATACACCTGTAACTATGGTTTGTATGCTGTGCGAAAATCATCGAAGAATGTCTCTTACTTAGGAAGACAAGTGTACCTATAGCAACAAATGCAGGCAGTAGTAAGTGAAAAAATGATGAAATTTCACATGCAAAAAAATGTGTTTTGTTACGTTTTTGAGCTTCCACTGCTATGCGTATCGATCCTGAATCCTTCCTGGTCATGCTGTTAAGGGTTTATGAATTTATTAATAAATGTATAGACAGTGGAAATGAAAATGTCCTGTGGTGCCTCTCCTGCTCCAAGTCGGCCCGTTTGACGTCCTACCCCCTTAACAAAGTGTTCTGGGCTATTGTGCCGTGGTCGAACACATTTAAACCCACCGTTTCGTCCTCTTCTTCGGAGGACATTTCCATGGGGAATAGTAGCTTCTTTGAGTGTCCGATTCAGAACCCGGATCGATTCTGGCTGGAGTAAAATTTCGTTCACGCATGCTTCCGCGTAGTGGCGTAACATCACAGTTTTGAGTAGCGCAGTGCAATTGGGCGTTGCCGACTGCCGTCGCCGGCTATTGCTATCACCCCTTGGTTCAAATTGGTTCAAATGGGTCTGAGCACTATGAGACTTAACTTCTGAGGTCATCAGTCCCCTAGAAATTAGAACTACTTATACCTAACTAACCAAAGGACAACACACACATCCATGCCAGATGCAGGATTCGCACCTGCGACTGTAGTGGTCCCGCGGTTCCAGACTGTAGCGTCTAGAACCGCTCGGCCACCCTGGCCGGCCACCCCTTGAGGGAAGACTGATGTATACATCTTCGTCAGCAGAGGAATCCAGATGTCATTCAATTTCACGCACTCCTTCCTACTGGGGTGTTTTCCAATCTCTGTGGCCTCCCTGTATAGCGTTTCGAGATATCTGCTTGCCGCTGCCAGTACTTGAGTCCAGCCAAAATGAATGTGTCTCCCGGCTGCAAAATGTGTTCCAATTATTTGGTTCCGGAACGTGGATGATACGTTTGTTTTATGGCGGCATGGCAAAGAAAACTAGGTCGTTTTCACAAACGTCCCAACAGGCCAATCCGAGGGTTCCGTTTGCCACGGAGGTGGAGCCAGGTGGAAGATTAAATTTTCTTAATGTGCTAGTTTTTAAGAAAGAAGATGGTACCTTAGGCCACAAGCTTCACAAAAAAAAAAACCAGGCGCACTGACCGCTACCTACACCGGCTGCAAACCACCATCCACAACAAACGCGAGACGTCACACAAACGATGGTGGGTAGAGCAAGCAACATCTCCGAACAATAGCTGCCTGTCGCAGAATTAATATATCTCACAAGGAGGTAGCCTGGATTTTATCAAAGTGGGTATCCGATTTGTTAAAGAGGACCTTAAAAAGAACCATGATTTTTAATTTTATTCTGAAACATCATCTTGCTCATCCTTATATATAGAATTCTCGTGTCACATTGTTAGTTGCCATACTCCTCCGAAACTGCCCTATCGCTTCTGATGAAATATTACGTGTATATTCGGTACGTCTGAGAATCGGTCGTAATCTATTTTTCATACCCTTAAGTGATAAGGGTGGTCCACCCCAAAAAAAAATAATTTTTTGGACGGAATTTTTATTTTTATTTTTTGTGATGTGGCATTACAAAATACACCCGAACCTAAATTTTCACCCTTCTACCACCAACCCCTATTTTTTAATAGCGATTTTAGTAATGTAAGGATTTTCAACCCCGGTCGATAACTGATCAATTATCACTTGATCAGTTATCCCCGCCAGGTGTCTACCGGTGACAGTCGTTCACTATTCGATAGATAGGTAATTGAAGAAAACGTACCAAAAGCAACGACTCGCATATCCCTCTCTGAATCGACGCAACTGGACCGAGAAGTTTAACTAGGTAGCACGCGTCATTCGCCAAACCGACATTTAGGCCTGGCGCACACGCATCGATTTTTATCGTACGGAAATATATCGTACGATCAAATTCTTTTAGTGGGACTAAGAAGTTTCTATCCTCTCCTTTGTTCTTCTAAAAGAATTTAATCGTACAATATTTTTACATACGATAATAATTGATGCCTATGCGCTTGGTCTTATTCATAATGCTGGCTAATACGTTTCGACACGAAATTGCGGCTATGTTTGTATGCTCATGGACGAGCCGTGTATCGGCTGCAATTGTCACATCTGTGCGATCTACTGTAGAAATTCTAGAACTCATAGTGGCCGATACTGCCTTTTCTCATTCCCTACACACTTTTCGGCCATTGTGCTACACGTATACACTGTGTTACACGTACACATTATTCTTATATCACAAAAGAACGTTTGCCGGGTCAGCTATAACATTTAAAGATTTTCAGAGATGGAACGAAGTTCGCATGGTGTAGCTCTGTTACGTTTTCATGACTAAACCGCTGAACCGATTTTGAGGAAATTTGGTACGGAGATAGCTTGAACGCTGAGTAAGAACATAGATTACTAGAGAAAGTGTGTAGCAAACTTTATCATAGTTGTGAAAATGTTTTTATTGTTTGATACGTTCTACATAATACGTTCAACGTAATGAATACAATGCCTATACACTGAAGCGCCAAACAAACTGGTGTAGGCATGCGTATTGAAATACAGAGGTATGTAAACAGGCAGAAGACGTCGCTGCTGTCTCAGGGCCTATACAAGACAACAAGAGTCTGGCGCAGTTGTTAGATCGGCTACTGCTGCTACAATGGAACATTATCAAGATTTAAGTGCTTTTGAACGTGGTGTTATAGACGGCGCACGAGTGACTGGACACAGCATCACCGAGGTAGCGATGAAGGTGGGGGGGAGGGGGGGGAGGTGGAGGAATTTTCCCACACGACTATATCAAAAATGTACCGTGAATATCAGGGATCCGGTGAAACATGAAATCTGCCACATCGCTGCGGCCGGAGAAAGATCCTGCAAGAACGGGACCAACGACGACTGAAGTGAATCGTTCAACGTGACAGGAGTGCAACCCTTCCGCAAATTGCTGCAGATTTCAATTCTGGGCCATCAACAAGTATCAGCGCGCGAAACATTCAACGAAATATTATCATTTTCGGAGCCGAAGGCCCACTCGTGTACCCTTGATGACTACACGACTCAAAGCTTTACGCTTCGTTTGGGCCCGTCAACACCGACATTGGACTGTTGATAACTGGAAACATGTTGTCTGGTCGGAGGAATCTCGTTTCATATTGTATCGTGCGGATGGACGTGTACGGGTATGGAAACAACCTCATGAATCCATCGACACTGCATGTCAGCAGGAGACTGTTCAAGCTGGTGGAGGCTGTGTAATGGTGTAAGGTGTGTGTAGCGCGTGAGATGTTGAAGTGATATGGGACCTCTGATACGTCTAGACACGATTCTGACAGGTGACATGTACGTAAACATCCTGTCTGATCACCTGCATCCATTCATGTCAATTGTGCATTCCGATGGACTTGGGCAATTCCGGCAGGACAATGCGACTCTCCGGACGTCCAGAATTGCTCCACGGTGGCTCCAGGAACACTCTTCTCATTTTAAACACTTTCGCTGGCTACCAAACTCCCCAAACATGAACATTATTGAGCATATCTAGGATACCTTGCAACGTGCTGTTCAGAAGCGATCTCCACCCCGTCGTACTCTCACGAATTTATGGACAGCCTGCAGGATTCATGGTGTCAGTTCCCTCCAGCACTACTTCAGACATTAGTCGAGTCCATGTAACCTCGTGTTGCCGCACTTCCGTGTGCTCGCGGGGCCCTACACGATATAAGGCAGAGGTATCAGTTTCTCTGGCTCTTCACTATACAATACTCTAAGTGATTAATCCATACTAATATTAGTCACAAACCCGTCACATTTTAGCTGCTGAGCGTCATGCATCCGTTATAACTCCTTTGTTGCGTTCAGATTCGCGACCGAGCGAGGTTGCGAAGTGGTTAGACTGCACTCGCATTTGGGAGGACGAAGGGTCAAACTCGGGTCCCGCCATCGTGATTTAGGTTTTCTACGATTTAGCCAAATGGCTTCACGCACATGCCGTGATGGTTCCTTTGAAAGGGCACGGCTGACTACCTACCCTAATCTTACGGGACCGATGACCTTGATGACTTCGCTGCCGGCTGGTGTGGCCGTGCGGTTCTAAGAGCTTCAGTTTGGACCCGCGTGACCGCTACGGTCGCAGGTTCGAATCCTGCCTCGGGCATGGATGTGTGTGATGTCCTTAGGTTAGTTAGGTTTAAGTAGTTCTAAGTTCTAGGAGACTGATGACCTCAGAAGTTACGTCCCTTAGTGCTCAGAGCCATTTGAACCATTTGATGACTTCGCTGTTTGGTCATCGTCCTCGAATCAATCAACCAAGCTTGAAATTGGCGTTAACAGCTCGTGATCACGCGGTTAGCGTTGCTGTTTCTCAAATATGAGTTCACGAGTGCAACTGCTGCGCGGGTAGTTGCTCGTTGCTGGACGTAACTTCGTCACGGCTCAAGGTTTCCGCATTTACCGCAAGTTCCGCAGTAAGGCGCCAATGCCACACTAATCTTTTTCGCATACGTCGGTGCTTACGTACCCGCTCAGGAGTAACGTTACGATGTATGTAAGCTGCAGAAACATCTTGAAACGGAAACTTTCTCATCTATCCTTATATCTTTCAGTTTCAATATATAGCATTTCGTTTAGGTGATTTTTTTTGGGGGAGGGGGGGAGGGCGGGGAAATCCAGGCCCCATGGCCCCCTTTGGCTACGTCCTTGTTTCTCACTGCATCATTGCTCAAAAATGATGATTCGTCCACTGAGGTGAAAAGAGCGCGAAGACCACCGTGCAGAATTTATAACGATGCACAAGCACCTGTGAAATCGAAAGTTCTCCTGCCTTTCATTAAGGACGTTACTGATCGCATACGAAAAATCTTGAATAAATGGAACATCGTGGTAATCTACAAGATCACCCAAAACTGGCCAAAGATGTTCGCCAACCGCTGGAAAAGTCAGGAATTTCTAGGGTTCCTTATAGCTGTGGGGTGTATGCGGATACTGCGAAAAAAAACGGTAAAATAAGATGATTGGAAGAGCAAAAAGACAATTGCAGAAGAGGAGGAGGGGAGGTGGGGGTGCGGAGATTGAGATTTCAGTTGTTCAACTGTTACGGAACATGCTTTGCAGCCAGGAGACCACCACAATTATTTTTATAAGACTCTAGTACTGCCAGTCGCAGACGGATGAAATGAAAGGCTATACAAAGGCCATAGACACTATGAAACACCCCAGAAATTTCAGTAGGAAGGAGGAGAGCGTGAGACTGAATGACATCTGAATACCGGTGTCGAAGTAGCTGTGTACCAGTCGTGCACCTGGGGTGATAACAGCGGACGACGGCAGTCCACAACGACCGATTGCGCTCGGGTATTCGAAACATGTGACGTCACGCCACTGCACGGAAGCCATCGTAAACAGAATTTTGCTGCAGTCAGTTGAGAGTTAGGGTGCGAATCGGACACTCAAAAAGGCTACTATCTCCACTGAAAATGGCCTCCGCGGATGGGGACTAAACGATGGGTTTTAATGTGATATTTCTACGTCTACATCCACATCTACATTTATACTCCGGAAGCCACCCAACAGTATGTGGCGGAGTGCACTTTACGTGCCACTCTCATTACCTCCCTTTCCTGTTCTAGTAGCGTATGGTTTGCGGGAAGAACGACTGCCGGAAAGCCTCCGTGCGCGCTCGAATCTCTCTAATTTTACATTCGTGATCTCCTCGGGAGGTATAAGTAGGGAGAAGCAATATGTTCGATACCTCATCCAGAAACGCACCCTCTCGAAACCTGGACACACCGCGATGCAGAGCGCCTCTCTTGCGGAGTCTGCCACTTGAGTTTGCTAAACATCTCCGTAACGCTATCTCGCTTACCAAATAACCCTCTGCTGAAACGCGTCGCTCTTCTTTGGATCTTCTCTATCTCCTCCGTCAACCCGATCTGGTACGGATCCCACACTGATGAGTAATACTCAAGTATAGGTCGAACGAGTGTTTTGTAAGCCACCTCCTTTGTTGACGGACTACATTTTCTAAGGGCTCTTCCAATGAATCTCAACCCGGTACCCACCTTTTATATGATAATTCCACTTCAAATCGTTCCGCACGCATACTCCCACATATTTTACCGAAGTAACTGCTACCAGTGTTCGTTCCGCTATCATAGAATCATACAATAAAGAATCCTTCTTTCTATGTATTACCAATACATTTCATTTGTCTACGTTAAGGGTCAGTTGCCACTCCCTGCACCAAGTGCCTAACCGCTGCAGATCTTCCTGCATTTCGCTGCAATTTTCTAATGCTGCAACTTCTCTGTATACTACAGCATCATCCGCGAAAAGCCGCATGGAACTTCCGACACTATCTACTAGGTCATTTATATATATTGTGAAAAGCAATGGTC
Source organism: Schistocerca gregaria (assembly GCF_023897955.1). Classification (NCBI taxonomy): domain Eukaryota; kingdom Metazoa; phylum Arthropoda; class Insecta; order Orthoptera; family Acrididae; genus Schistocerca; species Schistocerca gregaria. The sequence goes on along the minus strand of NC_064925.1, from coordinate 567,541,330 downwards.
CCATAACACTCCCCTGTGGCACGCCGTATGTTACTTTAACGTCTCTCCATTGATAACAACATGCTGTGTTCTGTTTGCTAAAAACTCTTCAATCCAGCCACACAGCTGGTCTGATACTCCGTAGGCTCTTTCTTGTTTATCAGGCGACAGTGCTGTATCGAACGCCTTCCGGAAGTCAAGGAAAATAGCATCTACCTGGGAGCCTGTATCTAATATTTTCTGTGTCTCATGAACAAATAAAGCGAGTTGGGTCTCACACGATCGCTGTTTCCGGAATCCGTGTTGATTCCTACGAAATAGATTCTGGGTTTTCAGAGATGACATGATACGCAAGCAAAAAACATTTTCTAAAACTCTACAACAGATCGATGTCAGAGATACAGGCCCATAGTTTTGCGCATCTTCTCGACGACACTTCTTGAAAACTGGAACTACCTGTGCTCTTTTCCAATCATTTGGAACCTTCCGTTCCTCTAGAGACTTGCGGTACACGGCTGTTAGAAGGGGGGAAAGTTCTTTCGCGTACCCTGTGTAGAATCAAATTGGTATCCCGTCAGGTCCAGTGGACTTTCCTCTGTTGAGTGATTTCAGTTGCTTTTCTATTACTTGGACACTTATTTCGATGTCAGCCATTTTTTCGTTCGTGCGAGGATTTAGAGAAGGAACTGCAATGCGGCCTTCCTCTGTGAAACAGATTTGGAAAAAGGTGTTTAGTATTTCAGATTTACGCGTGTCATCCTCTGTTTCAATGCCATCATCATCCCGGAGTGTCTGGATATGCTGTTTCGAGCCACTTACTGATTTAACGTAAGACCAGAACTTCCCACGATTTTCTGTCAAGTCGTTACATAGAATTTTACTTTCGAATTCACTGAACGCTCACGCATAGCCCTACTTACGCTAACTTTGCCATCGTTTAGTTTCTGTTTGTCTGAGAGGTTTTGGCTGCGTTCAAATTTGCAGTGAAGCTCTCTTTGCTTTCGCAGTAGTTTCCTAACTTTGTTGTTGAACCACGGTGGGTTTTTCCCGTTCCTCACAGTTTTATTTGGCACGCACCTGCCTAAAACGCATTTTACGATTTCTTTGAATTTGGTCCATAAACACTCAACATTGTCAATGCCGGAACAAAAATTTTCGTTTTGATCTGTTTTGTACTCTGAAATCTGCCTCCTATCACTCTTGCTAAACAGATAAATCTTCCTCCCTTTCTTTGTATTCCTATTTACTTACATATTCAGGGATGCTGCAACGGCCTTATGATAACTGGTTCCGTGTTGTGCGCTTACAGAGTCGAAAAGTTCGGGTCTGTTTGTTATCAGTAGGTCCAAGATGTTATCTCCACGAGTCGGTTCTCTGTTTAACTGGTCGAGGTAATTTTCGGATAGTGAACTCAGCATAATGTCACTCAATACTCTGTCTCTCCCACCCATCCTAAACATCTGAGTGTCCCAGTCTATATCTGGTAAATTGAAATCGCCACCTAAGACTACAACATGCTGAGGAAATTTATGTGAAATGTATTCCAGATTTTTCTCTCAGTTGTGCAGTCACTAATGTTGCTGAGTCGGGAGATCGGTAAAAGGAGCCAATTATTAACCTAGCTCGGTTGTTAAGTATAGCATCCACCCACAATAATTCACAGGAACTATCCACTTCTACTTCACTACAGTATAAACTACTACTAACAGCGACGAACACTCCACCACCGGTTGCATGCAATCTATCCTTTCTAAACACCGTCTGTGCCTTTGTAAAAATTTCGGCAGAATTTAACTCTGGCTTCCGCCAGCTTTCTGTTCCTATAACGATTTCAGCTTCTGTGTTTTCTATCAACGCTTGAAGTTCCGGTACATTACCAACTCAGCTTCGACAGTTCATAATTACAATACCGATAGCTGCCTGGTCCCAGCATGTCCTGACTTTGCCTCGTACCCTTTGAGGCTGTTGCCCTTTCAGTAATTGCCCGAGGCCATCTCACCTAAAAAACAGCCCAGTCCACGCCACACAACCCCTGCTACCCGTGTAGCCGCCTGCTGTGTGTAGTGGACTCCTGACCTATTCAGCGGAACCCGAAACTCCACCACCCTATGGCGCAAGTCGAGGAATCTGCAGCCCACACAGTCGCAGAACCGTCTCAGCCTCTGATTCCGACCCTCAACTCGGCTCTGTAGCAGAGGTCCGCAGTCAGTCCTGTCGACGATGAGGCAGATGGTGAGCTCTGCTTTCAACAACTTAGTGAGGGTGGCAGTCTTCACCAAATCAGATAGATGCTGGAAGCCAGAGAGGATTTCCTCCCATCCATAGCGACACACATCATTGGTGCCGACAAGAGCGACCACCTGTAGATGGGTGTACCCTGTACCCTTCATGGCATCCGGAAGGACCCTTTCCACATCTGGAATGAATCTACCCCCCTCCCCTATGCTCACGCACATTGGTTTTCTTCCCCTCTCTTGCTGCCATATCCCTAAGGGGCCCCATTATGCACCTGACGTTGGAGCTCCCAGCTACCAGTAAGCCCACCCTCTGCGACTGCCCAGATCTTGCAGACTGAGGGGCAACCTCTGGAACAGGACAAGCAGCCATGTCCAGCCTAAGATCAGTATCAGCTGGAGACAGAGCCTGAAACCGGTTCGTCAGACAAACTGGAGAGATCTTCCGTTCAGCCCTCTGGAATATCTTTCACCCCCTGCCACACCTCGAGACGACCTCCCACTCTACCACGGGTGATGGGTCAGCCTCAATGTGTGCAGTATTCCGGGCAGCCACAGCCGTAGTCCGATCGGGGGATGCGTGGGACGAGCTGGCCGTCCTCAACAAACCCCCATCCGGACCCCCACAGTGATGCCCATTGTCAAAGGCCTCAAGCTGTGTGACCGAAGCCAACACTGCCTGAAGCTGGGAATGAAAGGATGCCAACTCAGCCCGCATCTGAACACAGCAGTCGCAGTCTCTATCCTTGCTAAATACTGTTGTGCAAAGAACGTCGGAACTATCTGCAGAGAGCACAAACAATTCGACACAAAATTTAAACGGTTATTAAAATACAAGATTGCCTAGTAAATACAGTACTTGCGCACAGCTGACATACTGCTCGGTGGCAGAAGGCTAACTGTACTGTCAGTAAAGTACAAAGACTATTTGAAAGTAATAAACTAAAGACAGAAGACTATGCGACTTCACACGTCACATATATTAAAATGCAAATCTGCCCCTGCTAATTACGAAACTACACAATTATTTGATGGATTTAACTATACAAATGTGCTAAGAACACTCAAACAAATTTTCAACTTGACTACAACACTTATATGAACGCTAAATAAGCCACTTGCTGCTACTTGCGCACTGCTGACACACTGCTCGGCGGCAGAAGGCCACTGTGAAACAGCCCGAAATATTTTATTACTTGTAAAGACACTTTTGCACGTTTATTGTTTTGCCGGTCAACTTCACTCTGAAGTTCTCAAATTCACGACGCACAAATTTAATGTATTTTGATGAATTAGTGGGCCTAGGCGTGTTTTTCCAATTCTTTTCTAAACAATGGAAGACCCTTAACTAGTCCGACAGACGAAGCTTTACAGGTTCCAAAGTGACTCTATAGAAGCTGGCAGACGGTTATGTGTAATCTCCACAGTAAGGAATTTAGAACTGGCGCTATTCCTTTTCTGTTAGAATCATCGCGGTTCCATACCAGCGCGTTCATCTTAGTGGGCCAGCCCACACGGTTGATGGTCAACATTGCAACTTGTGATCAGGCTATTATAGGTTAGTTCGCTGTGTGTATTATGAGTAACAGACCGTTAGCTTTACAGCTGGTAAGTCAGATAGTTGTGATGTTTTTAGTTCCTGATTCCACTGGACAGTCATGAGAGAGTACACTCTTTCCATGTTAGAAATGTGTCCTGGAACACTAAGGATGAACTGGCACAGGTTACGAGATTGCGAATAGGTACTGCTCTACGCGTCTACACTCTTCAAAGAAACTGTCCATTTCTCCTGACGAGATATACTACATCGTTTGTCACTGTTCTTGCTGAACTGTGATACAATGAACTGGTTGAGGTAGCAAAACTGGTCAAACAGAGTACTATCGCCTATTGTTAATCCTTTATGTTGCAGAAATATTACCGTCGTCGCCGCTTCGTTTCAAACAGTCTCCGAGTCGAGCAAACCATCTGAAAATAAATTCTTTCCACTTCGTTGACCAGGGCTTAATTTCGGCCGGAAAGCGTTGGAACGGCGTTCTGGCATTTCCCAGGGAATTGTATTTGAACTTACCTGAACACGTCGGCAATGGAGATTTAAAACGTCGCTCGTGTATTAAATTACAACGTAACTATAATTTGATGCCCGAAGTTGTGATCTTTCCACAGAAGTAAACAACTTGTCGACTGTCTTTTTTTACGACTGCCAGGAACCTCAGCAATATAGGAGCATGACGACGTCTCGTGTTATGTGTGTCAATAAGAAATAAATAACGTAAGGAGGGTTTGAACACTCCCTCTTGCCCCCCCCCCTCCCTCCCCGCCCTCGTCGCGGACGCCTGTGAGAGAAAGAATATTTACGATTACGATTCGACTCGAAAGGCTACCATCTTTTTTAGCCATGCATGCGCCGTGCGCTTAGTTGATCGGCAACTATGGCATAAATTACGACACTGAAGAAACAGGCACTAGCCCCCCCCCCCCCCCCCCCCTCTGGAGTGTGGAGTAAGGAGGTTTTATTCATTACAGAAATCCAGTACACTTCTAGAAATGATTTCCAATGATTCTATAAAACCTTTCAGCAATTGTATCAATACGTAGCTAATTGTAGTGACACGTTAATATACGATTTAGCGTCAGCGTCCCCTCTTTAGAAAGTTTAACACCAGACACACTATTTGGAGCACCGGCTTCTTTCGTTTGTGAGACGTTCTCCCTTCCATATAATAACGAACACTCAGCTGTAACGCGGATCAAACGATGGCAAAAAAAGAGAGAGAGAGAGAGAGAGAGAGAGAAAGACGCACTTTCGTGCTATGCCGAATTCCTTTATGGCCATTTTCAAAATATTGCTTTCAAGTTGCGTACGAGGCGTACCCAACTGTAGCAGATTCAATTCCCGTTGTAGTAGTATCGAACAACAGCTAAATACAAGGCTTCGCTGAGCATTGTTTGGCTTCACAGAACGCCAAGTTGTGTACTGCACTCTGCATTAACGATCGCTTTCACAGCAGCTTTGTTTTTATCAGGAGAAGACATCTAGAAGTACGTTTCGCCATTTTTTAAAAAAATGCTTTGCTTTCGGAGCGTGCCCATATAGTCATGTTGTAAGCGTATTGTCATATCGCTGGCTTAGTTGTGGAGTATCTTTGCGGGCAGCCGCGTGTGTAGAGAGTCGAGCACGGGACACGAAACTGTTATGTTGTGTAGTGTGTAGCTCTGCATGTAGAAGAATTGTTAGTATTCAAGTTGAAGTGTTGCTACAAGTGTGTTATAGTAAAGTGATTAAATATGGAAGTAATTCAGAGAAAAGTGCGTCAAGATGTAATTAAAAGTGAGCAGTGCCGCCGATAACGTATTTGTGTATCCTCTAGTTGCGTTTTGGGTCTCCCAGAATGAATTGATGTGAATCAGTAGAAATTAGTTACCATAAAAGAGTGCAGTCAAGTGCCAGTGTCTTATAGCGAGCGAGAGGACGTGTGTTCGATCATCGCGTTTCCGCATCATCAACAATAAGCCGCGCCGCGACGGTTACGCGCACGCTCGTACAAGTGAGAACTGAGAACTGAAAAATTAACTTTACGAACTGTGTTATGTCATTACTAGTGACACCGAGGACTATTACCAGGTATCTGTATGTGTGACGAGCGTAAGAACTTTCGTTCGATCATTCGGCTTCAGCATCAACAACAATCACCTGCGTCGTTCGGTTGCGCGTACGCTCGTCTGGATTATATTTTGGACTGTTAATCATCAAGATTGTTAATTGGGATAAACAGTTAGGATTCACAGTGTAAACAGTGCAACCTGTGGTTTCCATGTAGTCTCAGAATACAGATGTCCACACCAGACATAGGACAGTGTTGTGTTTTAACGCCGGGTGGCTCCCCTAACCCCGCTTGCATATTTCGACAGATAATTTCGGGCAAGCCAGCAGCAGTGTGGAGCAGCACAGTACGACCACCGCGGGATTACCAGGTACGTGGTGTGGACAGGGCGCACGGTCAGTTTAAAGTACCCCCACCCCCAATCGTACTCCCGGGCGTGCTACAATGTCAGCACCGGAAACGTTATGCAACAATTTGTTCTGACATTCAGAATATATGTTAGTTTCAGTTGTACTGGCTTAACAAAGGATGAATTGTGACATAAAACAAATTTTACATCCACAGGGTAATGGAACGAGTAAAAAAAAAACGAAGATGGAACACAGGATACACGGAGGTAGTATGATATAAAAACACCACTGTTAATATAGTAAGAAATGATTAATCGCCGTTGATACACCTCTGGAATATTCCCAATTTTGCAATTTCATAACGCTGGAAGGAAGTGTAGCCTGCTTAAGGAAGCTGGGTGAGTTAGTTAGCGTACACTAAACTATCGTTAATCCGGCCCTCAGTAGCCGGCTTCTCAGTAATCTGGCCCACATCCGAAATGGCGAACTATAATGAAGTATCGTGCGCAACATACTGTTAGTAAAGTACAATGTTAGACAGTGTTATACATTGTTAAAATTCGTGGTGAAACCTGCAGCTGTCATTTAATTTGCACAATTCGCTACTAGTTTCGGTCAATGGTCATTATCAAGCTTAGCCTAAAATTAATAAATCAAACCATTAGAGATTACACAGTTTATAGGGGAATATGAGGTTAAATAGTATTTCACTTACTGGAAAGGCAGGAAAGTTGTATGTAATTTGAACAAAGTAATTTCCTCTTTTAAGCCCACTATAGTACGTACAAAGTTTCTCGCAATAACAACTGTGTACGATAATTTTTGCCAAGAAGCATGTCTACATCGACACACTGATAGATGTAACTAGCCCAACAGGCAAGGATACAGTCGTAGACAGTGTCATGATAGAGATAAAACTGTAGTACATGCTAGCAGTTGCAGTATCAATTTACTAATAGGGACATTGTTATCTTTGGTTCCATGTAAAGACCGTACAGTAGTGAGCTAGATCGTGAAATTCTACGTACACAAACGAAATACATAAAAAATGTCACACTGGCGACTACTGTAATCTAAAATACACCGTAACTGCCGAAAATAAATCAGCTTAAACGACAGAAAACCATTTAATGACATTAATACCCCACGTAAAGTCACATTGGCGAAACTTTAGGTATTACAGAACATCGTAACTGCTATTACTGGGATATGATGTTATGTTACGAGATAAAAACCAAAATAGCATTATTAGCACAATTGATGCATTGTGAAACTTCATATGCAGTGTGAATAAAAAGATAGTCTCGAACAGTATCCTATACCAAAATATATTGTAATAGTAATATGAATCCCTCTTGAAAAAACTTTTAATTCCACATTCCCAATGGAAGATGTGGAGGTGAGCGGGGCGGGGCGGGGGGGCTGGTTTTCAGTGTGTGTGTGTGTGTGTGTGTGTGTGTGTGTGTGAGTGTGTGTGTGTGTGTGGGGAGAGAGAATTCTCTAAACAGGAAAAAATTTTTATGATGAAGGCTGTGAACATACACATTAATTCCACATACCCAATGTATGATATGGGTGGGGGGGGGGGGGGCGCCTTTTAAACATCTTTTTCCTAAAAGTAATTATAAAAGCCTATAAATTATAAAACATACATAATAATTTTCAGGAATAACGAGAGGTATTTGTGAGTACATATAAACTTGTGTTCAATATAAGTGCCGACAAAGAGAGACCATCAGTCTCCAAATTCTTCCATCCCCACAAGAAAAATCTAAACATGTACACACACACACACACACACACACACACACACACACACACACACACACACACACACACACAGACTTTGTAGCTAGAATACACTTCATCTTGTGTAACCTGTATAAAATCATTTCGGCGTTGGATTGGTACACTAAAAAAACCAAGTTACATTATTGCAAAAGCATGTAAAATGTCACACTCATAAACTTTATACTTGCATTGTTATTACTATTAGATCTACAAAGGAAGAATGGGGGTGGGGAAAACTATTGTACAGCTAGGCAGTAAAGCATTTAAGACAATAATAATTATAAGAACCAAGAAATGTGTAGCATACTTGACAATTCCATTAATAACCGACAGGTGTTGAAGTATATACAAAAACTTCTATTCATTCATGTGGCCCAGTAAGGGAGACCACCAAACATCCCATCATTACAGGAAAGAATTTAACACTCCATATGTACAAAAATTTGCCGTAGAAACCCTCACTTTAAATGAAACCTATCAATTCATATCTCAGATGTTTTGGTACATTAGCACTCACATTACAAAATTACTAGAGGAATATACAGTATGATATATCGAGCCTCAGTATTTGCATTGTCATTAATATTAATATGCCAAGGAGGAGCGAGGTGTGGAGAAACCTCGTTACAACCAGAGAGTAGATCATATTAAAATAATTTACAAGAATCATAAGAAATATACAACAACCTAAAATTTTACATAAATAACTGACAAGTATTTGACCATAAAAGAACCACCTTGGGTTAACGATTAAGATATATCTCATAACATTATATTTACACCCAGTACAAAATAGTAGCCCACGGAGATGGTAAAGTAAAACCTAGTTCTCAGAGATGGGCACATATTTATCTTAACGCATAGCTAACCAAGTACTCGCTGCATTAAGCTCACTAATGTACAGTTTCTACTTAGAATCAGAGATTATAATGTACCTCTTGGTAAACTGATACTGCAACTACTATCATGTACTATATTTTATCTCTGACAATGCTATGTCTTTGAGTGTATCCTTGACTGTTTGGGATAGTTACGTATGTCAGTTTGTTACTAGCTGTAGATGTAGACTTGCTTCTTGACAAAAAAGATGGTATGCTGCTATTATTGTGAGAAACGTTTCACATATTATGGTGGGCTCAAAGGAGGAAATTACTTTTGTTCAAATTATGGTACAGCTTCCCTGCCGTTTATGCCAGTACGTGAAATACTAATTAACCTCATATTCCCGTGTAAACTGTATAATCTCTAATGGGTTAATTTATTCGTTTTAGGCTAAGCTTGATAATGGTCACCGACGGAAACTACTAGCGAATTCTGGGTAATAAATGACAGCTGAACGTTTCACCATCAATTTTAATAATTATTTCGCGGCTAAATATCATCACCTGCAAACATGTATAAATGATATACATATTTGAAGTTGTAGCATTGTTCATAGTTCAGTATCATATATTCTAGAAGGAGAAAGCCATTGGTGCTGAGTACAGTGTTGGATGAGGAAGTGTTGGAACCATTTATGACGTCTAAACGAAAGAAGATGTTATTCGACAGTACGGAGCCCAAATGGATAGTAAGCTGGGAAAACAAAAGGTTACCCAGAAGAGTGAGAATGAAAAACTGGACGTAGCTGTCTTTAGGTGGTTCATACAACGCAGTACAGGAATATCAGTCAGTGGCTCGATAATAAAGGATGAAGCAACTGCGTTCAAACACGACTTGGAGACAGTAACTCGTTTGCAGCAAGCGAGGTTGGCTTCAAATAAAAAAAAAACGACACGGCGTTCGGCAGCTGACAATCGCAGAGGAAGGTCACTCAGCTAACGAAAAAGATGCAGATGAGTCCGTAAAGACGATACGGGAGATAATAGATGAAGTATGTTAAAAGACTGATGCCTTGTACAGTGATCATGAAACCGGATTCTTATATAAAACATGTTCCATAGTGAGTGATATTACTATATAACGACGTACAACTGAGGGGCGAAGTTTCCTTTGAAAATGAGTGTACCTTTGGATTCGATAAAGTATATCCCCTGTGACTTTAAATAAATTTCGGACTCTCTCAATAATCCGGCACTTCAGCTAATCCAGCACCCATATGTGCATGGGATGACCAGATTAGCGAGAGTCTACAGTCGGGTCGAAACACGATGATCCTTGGCTCCACCTACTTGGCCGGGAGACTGCCCCAGTCGCAGAAACGGAAAGCAACCCTGTTGCCAAATAGTTCGTTGCCGGACAGTACAGCTGAAGCTCGCGATGGCCAGCGGTGGGCGGCAGATGTTGCATTCTCAAGTGAGGGAATGAGTTGTTCGTGTGCGGGATTACTTTCAAAATGAGAGGCTTGATGAAGGACGTAATCCCCCTGTGTCAAATGTCGTGCAACGAAAAGCCGATGCGCTTGGTAATGGAACTGCCACAGTGAAACGTTTGACTAAGGAAAAACATATAGGCCTTGATAGTGGCCGGTTTTCCGGGTCGGTCCAGGTTTCAGATTAAAGAAATCGGTGTCCCGAAGAACACTTTCGGGACGGCAGTTTATCCCGGATTTCGGATTTTAGAGAAATATTCTCTTACTATCTATTTTTTCTGCAAGTTCTTATGTGGATCTATATTTCAACTCCATCTGTTAAGATAAATACCGAAAGTTTTATTGTCGCTGCTGACTGAATCCCTTGAGGCGTAATATTGCGGGGAAATGTTGAAGAGTTTCCATTATTAGCCATTGCCTTACTTCAGTTTATCTCTGCACTAACGTGGTTCTCTGTTTCTTTGTCTAAGACGTATCACGGTTAATTTGTTTTTAAAGTGTTTGATTGTTTCGAGGTAACTCAAAATACCAAACTGGAAGCGTTCGTTGCAAGAAAAATATTTACAAAATAGTCCTTCGTAAAAAAGAGGGAGATGTGACTATGAAGTAGAATCTGTAATTTGTGTTATGTTTCCCGTGTACGTGGCGGAAGAGCAGATGTTAAGGATCATTTAGGTAGCGAAAAGCGTAAATGAAACGTGTACTCTGCAAGCACTTCAAAAATCAACACCTGTTTTGTTTTAAATTCATTTAAAGAGGTCATATTAGTAACAGCAGCGTAATTAGCTATGTGCTATCATACATTTAAACATCACATGAGTTTGAAATCAAGTGTCTGTTCTTCTAGGCTAAGCTCCAGACTTTTTAATGATTCTGTATCAGTAAAAAAATGTGGCGTTGGGCAGAACAAAATCAAATTGTGAAGTCAGTGTTAGCGCGTGACACAGTCAGACAAATATGCGATTATCTTTCAAAGGTCCGTTATTTTGGTGTAACTACAGGCGGTAGTAATCACAAACTGAAAAGTATTTTTATTTATTAATTCACTTTTTAAGCTTAAGAGAAGGGCCTCCGTTTCTGTTTCCCAAATTGCGTCCATTTTTAGTCAGCTAAAGAGAAATGTCACGGTTTGTCACACAGAAATTATGGCAACCTTTAAGCTTAGCACTCCAGGTAAATGCAGAAAGGTTACGAAGCCAGTGACAGCTACTGACAATTTTAATCAATGTGCTATTCGGGATTACTGTAAAGGTGAATTAGCAAGTAGGAAAAAACTTATTGTTTCTCTTCGTGAAGCAGGGCTGCTTTCCGGCGGTAAGACGTCGCTTTCTTCGGTTCTGGATTCTTTGTGGTTCAGGTATAAAACATACAACAATCGTAAATTTGTAATGGAGAGATTGGAAATAGTAATTCTGCGCTGCATTTTCCTCAGAAAAATGTGCACTATTGACTTTAAGTCATGTTTATCGATGAGACTTGGATTAATACAAGCCACAGTGTTTCACACATTTGGACTGACGACACGGGTTCTTCAGTTCTACGACAACCAACCGGGAAAGGTGGCAGATCAATTTTTTGCCCCTCTGGTTAGAGGATAAATTTTTTCCGAATATTCCTCCCGAGTCTATTATAATGATAGATAATGCACCTTATCAGTGTATTCAGGTGGACAAAGCGCTGACTGTGTCAAATAGAAAAGACGATTTGTTAAGTTGGTTGCAGCGACATATTTCCTGCACTGCTGAAATGAAAAAGGCACAGCTGCTTCAGCTTGTTAAGCTCCTGTATACACGGTCGACGAAATCGCTAGAGCTGCTGGTCACTAAGTTATTAGTTCGGCACCATACCATTGCACGTACAATGCGACTGAGCTTATTTTGGCTCAAGTGAAAGCAAATGTAGCAAGAAATAACGCGCGTCCACCTTTCTCCCAAAGCAAGGTGTTAAAATTGCTTCATCAAGCTTTGAATGAAATTACAGCAGATATGTGGCAATCCACGGTTCTACATACGAAAAAAATCACTGAAGACACTTGTGAGAGAGGAGGAATTGTGGAGACCTATATGGAAAACATTATTGTTGATCTTGGTGAGGCAGATGTTGATACGAGTGCCAGCAGCAGCTCTGAGATCGAGTACTTAATGTATTGCCATAACTATTTACTCTCTGGTATTGCTTTATTTAACCGTTAGTTTCTTAAGACAAGCACACGTATGTTTCTTCAAATGGTTCAAATGGCTCTGAGCACTATGAGACTTAACATCTGAGGTCATCAGTCCACTAGAACTTAAAACTATTTAAACCTAACTAACGTAAGGACATCACACACATCCATGCCCGAGACAGGATTCGAATCTGCGATCGTAGCGGTCGCGCGGTTCCGGACTGAAGCGTCTAGAACCGCTGGCCACCGCTGCCTGCCTTATGTTTCTGAACTTTTTTGTATGGTTTATTACGTCTATGAGAAATGCAGTGCTTTTGGGAACTTAAGTCGAACTGCCGAACGGAACCGTGCAATGACTCAACTATCATTAATTAACGTTGGAAATTTTAAGAATAAATAATAACTCACGAATCTTGAATTCCATCATGGTAGCAACTCACTTTATAGATAAATATCCTTCAGTAATAACGCTTCTTGCACATGATATAAAACAAAAAATGAAAGGAAAGACACACAAAATGAATTCGAAAAGTGTCGATCATATTTTCCGATTTGTCCTGCCATATGTGTCGTGTAATCAAATACCATGGCGTTAAAATAAAACGAAGTAAATTATTGAGTATGAACTTGGTAATTGCTGTCTTGTTCTGGTGCACAAGCCCAACTACTCAGGCGCGTGGTTGAACGAAGCTGAGCACACGGATCGGATCAGCTGTTGTCTGACGGAACAGGCACAAGTGCACAGCACAGCCGAACGCACGCATGCGCAGAGCACGTTGGCGTTTGAAGTATTCCAATGGTCTACTGCCGCAGCCGGCGCTCGTTGCCGATTGGCGGAAGCACCGGCGAGCGTCGTAGTTCGGCTCGACTTTTTTTAGTGTGTTATGTTAATTTAACAACAACGGAATGCTGCTGCCAGGTTCGGACTTACGAACTCGAAATGAGGCTAACTGCGTGGACGTCAGTGGACTAAAGCCGGAAACTACGGTCCTTCACGTTTTTCAGGGCTGGCGTGACCTGACGGGAGTCGGCGACTGATGTTTTAAATAGCACGTTCTTTATAATGAGGCGGAAAAACAGCGCTCTGGCTGTAGGAAGTTTGTTAAAGCTACGACTGGTTTCCATGCCAGTTTAGGCACATCCTACATGTCATCAAAACCGGTCGTGGTTTCAACAAAAAAAGAAAAAAAGCTTCCTACAGCCAGAGCGGTGCTTTTTGCCTTCTTGTAAAAATGTGAACTTTTGGTCACGGATGCACGCAGTTCGAAATATTAAGCTCAATCAGTAAAGTTTCGCTTTTAAAATGGAATCTTCTTCTTTGGGGATTCGACTTGTTTAGCATTATTCCCTTCTATATGAACACTTCATATTTTCAGAATAATAGCAGAAAAGTTACGTTGAATACATAAACAATTCTTATGCAAATGAAATCTTATGTCAAAGGAGAAGTACACATATTTCTGAAGAGATGCACCGGTAATTGGCGTTTCTTAAACGTTTAATAATTAGCTTCAGATATTACGAACTGAGTAATTGGTGTAAATATTACTAATATTGTCGGGAAGGCGAGCCAAAGGTTGCGTTTCATTGGCAGGACACTTAGAAGATGCAACAAGTCCACTAAAGAGACAGCTTACACTACACTCGTTCGTCCTCTGTTAGAATATTGCTGCGCGGTGTTGGATCCTTACCAGGTGGGATTGACGGAGGACATCGAGAGGATGCAAAGAAGGGCAGCTCGTTTTGTATTATCGCGTTATAGGGGAGAGAGTGTGGCAGATATGATACACGAGTTGGGATGGAAGTCTTTACAGCATAGACGTTTTTCGTCGCGGCGAGACCTTTTTACGAAATTTCAGTCACCAACTTTCTCTTCCGAATGCGAAAATATTTTGTTGAGCCCAACCTACATAGGTAGGAATGATCATCAAAATAAAATAAGAGAAATCAGAGCTCGAACAGAAAGGTTTAGGTGTTCGTTTTTCCCGCTCGCTGTTCGGGAGTGGAATAGTAGAGAGGTAGTATGATTGTGGTTCGATGAACCCTCTGCCAAGCACTTAAATGTGAATTGCAGAGTAGTCATGTAGATGTAGATGTAGATGTTAAAATTCAAACTAAGGTAATCGAAACTCAGCGTTGTACGATTCACAATAAATCTATTGTTTAGATTAAAGAGAAAAGTTTAGACGCAATGAAATACTAAACGTATTTGATTTTAAAGAATGCAGTTGAAACAACAAAAGTAGACCAACGAGCATCGGTGTACAGGACAGTTTTATCTTCCCCCCGGACGTCGTCTTTGATGTATGGAACTACTGAACAGGTTTGCGAGCAGGTGAAGTAGAAGACTAATAGTGGCATAGAGAGGGCGCCCATAGGAAACAGCGTCGTATGAAGCCGTTCCTGGTCTAGTGAACGCGTCTACGTGCTCGGATACAGCTTAATCAGGTAATGACTCAATTACCTTTCAAAGCGGGAACTATCTGCACCACCTTCATCATTGCCTGTCGACAGTGAAAGTCAACACGGCTAATGCACATTACCATATTTCAAGTAGCTGAACAAACGCTGCATATGGATGCATAAAAATGCGTTATAAGCGTTCACCTGAATGCTTCCAGTCTTCCTTGTTGCCTGATTGAAGGTTTGAAGTCGTCGGTTGAGGAGGTGGCGACAGCCACTCATTGTCGGCGTCGCTGTTGCAGAAGCTGGATGTAGGCACGCCTTCTTCTCGACACTGTCCCCAGGGGAAACGGGCTCTTGATGTGCGCCAGCTAATGCTTCCCGTCCGCGACACCGTGTCAGAAACTATCATAGCAAGTCGAGCGCAGTTACACGCTGCCAAACCCCGAAAGCGCGGCAACTCGCGGGAGCGTCACACAACACACCTGCTCCACCGCCCGACCCCAGCCAGACTCTCCCTCTGCCCGCGCTCCATGCGGCAGAGTTCACTACGAAAGATCCTAAACACTTATGTTCTCCACGCGACGTATCGATGTAATCGTTCCATAGTATAATTTTCCCTTGGCAAGACCCAGCGTAAAAATACAAATAGTATTTACAAAACAAACCAATCATACATCGACACACACACACACACACACACACACACACACACACACACACACACACAATTACAATATAGAAAGACACAAACGTCATATCTTCAGGTAACAAAATAAGGAAAAAAAATATAGTACTATAGATGTAAATAGGAGGATATTTATTTCCGGCGTTACAGTTCGACAAGCGTGCATACGCAGCGAGCAGATATAATTTAAAAATTATGGGTCACCTATCAAGCAGGGTGATTCAGTTGTCCTACCAATGCGTTTTATGCAACTTGCAGTGGTTTCAAATAACACGCACAAGATTTTCATATTCTCTCGCTCGCTATGCGGGAACTGTTAGACCTACAGGAAAAAATGACCAGGGTCTCTTTGTAGGAAAAGTAATATAGTTAAATTGTGTACTGGGACACGTTTTCGCCAGAGGCCATAGTTTTCGAACTACTCACTAAAAACGTACAAAAGTGAGCTTCAAACTCGAAAACCGTGGCCTCCAAAAAAACTGTATCCAGTACAAAATTTAATTACATTAAATTTCCTACAAAATGGTCTTGTTCATTTTTTCTGAAGGACTAATAGTTTGCACGCAGTGTGAGAGAATATGAAAATCTCGTGCGCGGTTTTTGAAGGTGTCATTGGTTACATAAAACCTATAAGTAGCGACCAGCTGAATCACCCGGTATATCCATCTTCATGTACATCTATTCTCTGCAAATTACTGTAGTGCATTGCAGACAGTACTTCCCATTCTAGCAGTTATTGGGGTTTATTTCAGCTCCATTTCCGTGTGTAGCGCAGATTGAACACAAACTCTCTTCTGAAAGTTGCAATTAAATATTGTCTTGAGGTCAGCGATACCTAGCAGTCTGTAGCATATTCCTAGATACATAATTAACAACTGCTATGGAACACTGTAGTCATCAAATACTGTTCATGTATTACTTTGCTCATTTATTTAATGAAAACTGGTACACAGCCACTGCTTTGATTATAATGTTAATATTAAAATGCAGTACCACCTCACTCTCAAACTGTAGGTTCCGTCAAATACCTCCATTTTCCTGCATTTATTAATATCTGTTTACGTTATTGATATTGCTTAAGTTCCTTATGTATACTGTATTTACATTGACAACTGCCTCTTCTTTTTTAATTGGTTGTGTATCACTCTGCATGTTTCATACCTCTTGATGGAGCCTTGTTTAGTACTAATTTTATCTTATTTTATTAGTGTTGTTTATTAATAGAAACTGTTATGTAGGCATACTATTCTTATTTTGTGCTAAAGGTTTTCCTGTCAACTCAATCGCTATTTAGGTACTGTTCAGTTTTTGCTATTTCACTGCAAAGATATTACTTACTGTATGTTTCTACTTCAGTCTAGATGTATTACTTCTCTTCCAACTTCTTTGGTGATTATACTCAGTGAATGTCTGAAGATGGCCTTGTAAGCCGAAAACCGGTTAGCAATAAAAGTAATATTGTAGAAGAAAAGCAAACTGGTGCTTTTCATTTATTAATCCTATGGAAAACTTTGTAAGTTCCATGTTTTCAGGATGTCCGGGTTGCAGAAACCTGTACTATTCGTCCAACCAATCTTTGTATTCGTTCAGTATCTCCCATTATTTCGACATGGTACTTGGCGCACACACATTTCAGCAATGTGGTTAGTGATTTAGGTTTTCCGTGATTTCCCTACAGCGCTTCAGCCAAATCCAGAGATAGCTCCTTTGATAGGACACGCCCGACTTCCTTACCATCCTTCCTTAATCGGGCGGGATCGATGACCCTGCTGTTTGGTCTCCTCCCCCAAATCAACCAACCAACCAACCTCTCCCTCAGAAAACGCCAGAGCTTACCGCAGAACAGGAAAATATGCAACCTGTCTAGTTAATCAGGCTATTTCCACTGTACGTCTTAACTATATCTGGCTTGTTAAGTGTAATCTCACTTCACGAAACCCACAGTAATACAAAAGAACAAAGGTATTCATCTTTGTACGCAATATAGGGAAGCTGACTCAGCGGCAGCCGTATGGAACGGCGATAAAAGTTCTTTGGCTTCGACTGTCATCAACCACTCCAACAAAACGAGTTCACTATCCTCCTCGAAAAGGTCTACAACACAATTATTCTCGATTTTAATGCATCCAACCACATCTGTAATCTTAAAACTATGATTTAGAAGTGACAACATTTTCCAGCCGATCTGTCACTGATGATCGCGATGTCGCCAATTGTGATGTTCTCAAGTGACTCAAGCTCACTATAAAGTATATCAACGTATATTTAAACTTCTTAAAATCGTACTGCACAGATTGCATAAGAGACATTAACAATGCAAGGAAAACTGCTAAAATTATTTATTTTTAAATTTCTTCAACTAGTTTAAACTCGCTGAATGTTTTTTTTTTTTTTTTAAAAATTACACATGCTTTTAAAGTAAAAGCTGAAGGACGTGATGCCATTCGCAGGGTACACATTACTACTGAAAGAGAAATTTGACTGTTGTAACATGTAACGCCATCTACGTTTTCCGAATGAATTTTCACTCTGCGGTGGAATGTGCACTGATGTAAAACTTTCTGTCAGATTGAAACTGTACCCGGACCTGGACTCGAAACTGAAGGCAAATGTTCTACCGACCTTGTCTTGTTTATAAAACCAACTGAGTCCTTGGGCGTTCCAAGGCCTGTTCTGACGGAGTTTCTTTAGTATTATTTATAGAAAAGAAGGCAACAATAAATGAAATTGTACTAGTACTGTATCTTGGTTCAAGTGGCTCTAAGCACTATGACACTTAAAATATGAGGTCATTAGTTCCATACATTTAGAACTACTTAAACCTAACTAATCGAAGGACATAACACACATTCGTGCCCGAGGCAGGATTCGAACCTGCGACCGTAGGAGCAGCGCGGTTCCAGACTGAAGCACCTAGAACCCCTCGGTCTCAACGCCGGCACTGTACCTTGCTTACGTTTTAAAACCAAATATACTCCAACTTTCAAGTCAGAGATGAGGCATACTATTCAATTACAGTTTCGTAGGCCTGGCAAAAGTCAGACAGCAGAGAATTCTCTCGAAACCATATGCCAGTGTCGAGCGATACTATTCCTTGTGTTTGTTTTACAAAGTTAAATCATTCTAAGAAGATACTTTCGATGTAAGTCTCTGATAACCATTTGGAAAATTACCAGATGACAAGCATACTTCATTTCACCATCTCCGATACGTAACTGGTTATAGAAATGAGCTATACGTCCGGGAAAAATACGCATCTAGTGTCATACCAATGTACGCTTAGAAGACTGGTTTTGCAGAAGTTACCAGATTCCGAAAATAAAATCAAAAACCGTAAAAGAAAGTGTATCGTTGCCCATTTTGCAGGGTCAGTGGAAAAATATTGTACACAATGTGCCAAATTCAATTTTTATCAGTTATAAGCATTTTATATTGCCATGTGCCATTCAGTAGCAAACTGACCATTAACATGTCGCTTGCAAGGAAGAAATGAAAATATTTGTGTTCGTATTTCGTCCAAAATGTGCTAACGTTAACTGATTATATTTGTGAAAATTGATTCTTCCGTTGATTTTATGAAGAAAATTAACAGACATTACGGATATGAGAGGGGTGTTGAAAAAGTAAGTCAACACATTTCGTTTCTCTGCCATTTTCGGCAGAAGCAGTGCTAAATTTGTTATTGGGGCATGACGGAATACAGTATTCTCCCTTCAGCCCCGATAGTTTCATGAAGTTCCGATAGATGTCGGCGCTAGACGTAACCTTCAAAATGGCGTCTGTAAAGGAGATGCGACCCGCGACCCGAGCAGAGATTGAGTTTATTTTGGCAGAGAACCACAGTATCGCAGTTGTCCAAAGGCGCTCGCAGGATGTCTACGGAGACGTGGCAGTGAACAAAAGCACGGTGAGTCATTGGGCGAGGCGTATCACCATCACAACGAGGTCGCACAATCCTGTCCCATCTACTGCGTGCCTGCCGGTCGCGCAGAGCTGTGACTCCTGCAACGCTGGAACGCGCTGATGCTACCATTCGAGGTGATCGACGGGTCACGGTCCAACACCTTGCTGCTCAACTGGACGTCTCTGTTGGTAGTGTGACACACCAACTGCAGTACTCAAAGATACGTTTTTCCTCATCCATCCTACAGCTTCTATCTTGCACCTTGCAATTTCCATCTGTTTAACCCAGTGAAGGAGACGTTGGATCCGACATCGATCAGCAAAGTGGTGCAATGCGGGAATATAGGCATTCAACGGAAATTATGATACAAAATAGGGTTTTGTAGCCAAAACAGTGATGAATAATATCGTGTATTGGAATACTGGATAAAACCACCCACATTTGAAAAAATGAAAGTGTTGCATTCTTATTGAACACCTCTAGTAGTTAAAATGTTACATATTACGAAATATAATACTAGAAGTAACACAAAATTTGTCAAAAACCATGGACAAGATTACTATAGAAAGCAACATACACTTTATTTTATATAACACATATAAACACTGCCTGCGATGATGTTTCTTCTGATTCAGTGCAAATGTATGTAGTGTTGCACTTGATTATGTGCACAAACCAAAAGAAACTGTAAAGTGAATTTTCTTTTAGTTTGTGTAGGTGGTGAATTGGGTATACTGTGTGGTACGCACAGTATGTGTTCAGAACGGTAGCAGGTTCGAATCCTGCCTCGGGCATGGATGTGTGTGATGTCCTTAGGTTAGTTAGGCTTAAGTAGTTCTAAGTTCTAGGGGGCTGATGACCTCAGAAATTAAGTCCCATAGTGCTCAGAGCCATTTGATCCATTTTTCTTCAGAAGGTTCTGTTGTGAGCAAGAGAGAGAGAGAGAGAGAGAGAGAGAGAGAGAGAGAGAGAGAGCGAGATTAATGTGATTCCAGGAACTGCTGAGTGGAAATTTTTAAAGCTTTTGTATTGGATGGTTGTAATGGAAGTGCAGCTACTCGCGGGTGTCCAACGTGAGCTGTAGTTATCCTATGGCAGTGAAACTTGGCTGATATGGTAATGAGTTAACTCGGAACTGATTTGCGCTGAAAAAAAATTAAGTTCCATTTTTGCCTACTAGGTGCATATCAGGCGCTGTAAACTATTTGTATGACGGTGTGACATCTACGCTGTCAGTTGAAAAGCCAGAACGTGACTGAACACTATGGCTATCGAGAAGAGAGGTCGTCTGCTGGTAGTGAGACTGTTTTAAGTAAGCAGAAACAATTACAGTGCTGCATTGAAAGGTCTGACGTATTTAAAACATGAGATGATGAAGTTTAGGTGACCTTGGTGCGGCGCTTTGAAGAGGAAGGTATCCTATCCCGGTGGAAGTTATTGACGAGGTTGCTGTTGCTGGAACTGATAATGCAGCACTTAACCTGGGTAGTGTTAGTGCTCATGTATTGTCACGAGTACTGTCCATCCCATAGTCAACAGTACGGATGGTCCTGCGGTATATTGCATACTGCAACCTGTAAAAAATCTAGACTGCAGGAATTGAAATCTCGTAGCAGCAGCAAAGTGCTGAATTTGTTATTCGGGTTCTGGCACAGATCAAATTGATGACATGTTGTCAGGCAGTATTCTGCGGAGTGACGAGGCATTTTTCACTACCGGGTGCATTGAATACACAGACCTGCCCAGTTTGGGGTACTGCTCAAAGGTGTACAATTGCAGTCACTGTATGTGACTGTGGTGAGAACTGACGAGCAAATTTACTCTCGCTCTATTCCTCTGTCAAGAGAATACACCCACAGGGCCTGTCAAGTGTACTGTGACTTCTGAATGTTATCGAGGCCCCCGTGAACGCCATGTGATTTCTGCTTTGGAAGAGCGCAACTCTGTGGAAGCCACTGTTTTCATGCCAAGTGGGACAACATGTCGTTCACCCTGTGAAAGACCTGCCTAATGCAAACTTCCACGAACAAGTTATCTCCAAAGGTTTTTCAGATGTGTGAGCTGCAAAATCACCTGACCTGAATCCATGTGACTTTTGGCTCTGGTGATGTCTAAAAGAACAAGTCCAGAAGAACAAAAGTCTAAACGAACGCGTTTACGAGTGACAGTTTGGATCTCTACCTGATCTGAAGGGGTAGTATAAAGGAACCCAACCGTAACTGCTGCAAGCAACTGTTAGCCATGTCGTTTCGTGGATGCAAAATCTACGTCTCCGTTGCTCATATTGAATAAATTGTGTAGCGGTGGTTAATGTCTTTGTCACTTATGCCACCTTTTCTGCCCGATTCCTGTTCCTAATCCATTACATATGAAAACATTTCTGTAAGCCTTTCTTGCAGTCACAGCGCCAGATTTGCACTTGGTTTCCAAAATTTAAACTAATTTTTCTCCAGCGTAAATCGATTCTGCATTAACCCATTACAGTATTGACCAAGTTTCATTGCCATACTTTAATTACAGACCACACTGGACCTCCGCTAGTATTTGCATTTTAATTAGAACCAGCTGGTATAAAGAGCCTTGTGCTCTTGATGGAGGCACTTTACAGTGAATTATAGCATTCTTGACTGAATGCAGATTTCACTGCAGGAACAGTGAAGCTGAATTGATAGGCGGGGAAGCAGGAAAGCACTATCCCCACAGAAACCAGAGTTCTTAGATTTTGGAAATTTAGTTCATTGAAGAATATTGAGGCAGGAAGATGGCAGAGTCAATCTTGTAGAGATCATATCGGAATTCATTTAAAGTTTCCGTATAATTCTCCTGAATCCTCCGCTCTATACGGAAAGGTCGGTAGCACACATCATTTGATATCTGATCGATTTATTCTAATTAAAAATCCTCTGGTTCTCTAACAAAATATTTCATATATTGTAGTTGGTCCTGATATAACATAACACCCTCTAGAACAGGGATCCACTGACCTCTGCCTGCGGGCCCCATGTGGCCCACCATTAATCCGATGTCGGCCGGCCCCTTACAGTCTGTTCTTGCAATTTTATTTTATTTTATTTTTTACTCATCTTCATTCTCCCCCCCCCCCCCAAAGAAGAGAGCCGCCCCCCCCCCCCCACAAAGAAGAGAGCCGCCATTGTAGAATTTAGTTCTTTTGTACCCAATCTAGCTAGTATTGGGGCGTTGGGGCAGGATTAAAAATGGGAATGAGATTGTGTCTCGCGGAACTTAAAAACAAAAAAAAAAAAAACAAAAAAAAAAAAAATGCGTTGCTGTCCTCACCTAACCACATTGCGTGGTTTGCAGACCGCGGCACCACCATGTTTCTGTTTCTACAATCTTACTTTATAATGTAGCAAATAGCTGCTTGAAATTTCATGTTTCTTTTCATACCGGTTCTTTTCCATATATTTACCATGTTGTCGATAACGATTATTGACAGTTAAAACCATTGTTTATTCTCAGCAAAATAATAGATTTTGTGGAGGATAGCTTCTCTGAACTAATGCCACCACACTTGATACGATAACGCTGCATCATTGTCTATACACACGTTACAAACGAATTTTTGAAGTAACTAAACCATCTCACTCGAAGCAGGAAGTCAAAAGACTCCTGTTCAGACACTTAATATCCCACATGAGACAATATTTTACTCAATATTAAACTAAAAAAATAGCAAAATGATGATCTGTTTTGGTTTATCACATGTGTTAGTCATTTAATCAAATGCGTAAGGATAATATGTCATGAAGATTTCTTTTTGGTAATACGATGGTTCTGTTTTGGTATTTGTAACACTATCTTCTCCATGTAAATTCGATTCAATCAGTATGATAAAAACATGATTTGTGTTCATATAGAAAATGCGGTATGTGAGGGAGTGTTATACTATGGATAACTCAGCCATGTAGTAATCTAGCCTGTGCCATAAATTAATACTGTGTACTGAGGTGATAAAATTCATGGGATAGGGATGTGAACACACACAGGTGGCGGCAGTACGAGGTATAAAAGGGCAGTGCATTGGCGGGACAGACATTTATACTCATGTCAAAGGTTTCTGACGTGATTATGGCCTCACGGCGGGAATTAACACACTTTGAACGTGGAATGGTAGTTGAAGCTAAACACATGGTACTTTCCATTTCGGATATCGTCAGGGAATTCATTATTCCGAGGTTCACGGTACCAAGAGTGTGCCAAGAATGCCAAATTTCAGGCATTACCTGTAACCATAGGCAACATAGCGGCCGACGGCCTTCACTTAACGACCATGAGCAGCAGTGTTTGCATAAAGTTGTCAGTCTTAACAGTCAATCAACGCTGTGTGAAATAATCGCTGAAATCAATGTGGTGCATATGACAAACATATCTAGTCTCAGATAGACGCTCAGAGCACCTTGTGTCCCTGCTGCTAAGAAGGCGAGTACACCATTCGTTTGTTATGTATCTTTACGAGCTACAAACAGGAGCAACTGCAGTAATGAATAGGGACTGTGATTGCTGTGTACAGATGCGAGCTGAGTTGGCGACCCTTCGCTCACAGCTCCAGGCTGCATTGGCTTCCATCACACAGCTTGAGGTGCTCCCAAGGGGCATCACTGTGGGAGGTCGAATGCGAAGATGCAAGGGACGTTGAGCACATCCCACATGTCACCCGATCGGTCCACTGCATTGACCCCAAACAGTGGTCGAGTGGGAGGTCATTCCAAAGTCTGGCAGGCAGCGAAAAACTTTCCAAGGGGCTGGGCATTAACAGAGGGTGGGTCTACTGGTAGTTGCAAGCTCCAATGTCAGGCATGTAATGGGGCACCTTGGAAACATGGCTAACAAGGAGAAGAAGGAAGCCAGTGTGCACTCTGTGTGCATTCCAGGGAGGGGGGGGGGGGGAGTGATTCCGGATGTGGAAAGGTTTCTCCCATATGCCATGAAGAGTAAAGCACGCATCCAACTGCAGATGGTGACTCACGTCGGTACCAGTGACGTGTGTTGCTTTGGACTGCAGGAGATTCTCTGTGGTTTTGGGCGGCTAGTGGAAATGTTGAAGGCTGCCCATCTTTCTTGGAGATTAAGGCGGAGCTCACCATCTGTAGTATCGTCAATAGAACCAACTGTGATCCTTTGGTGCAGAGCCGAGAGGAGGGTCTGAATCAGAGGCTCAGGCGGTTCTGTGACCGTGTAGGCTACATATTTCTTGATTTGCGCCATCGGGTGATGGGTTTCCGGGTTCGGCTACATGGGGGCTGTGTAAAAGGGAGTGGGCAGTTTTTTAGGTTAGAGGGTTTCAGGGAACCACAGAAAAGTCGTGCGCTAAAATGAGACAGGTAAAACACAGTAAGGTAGTTGTAGAAACGATCGATATCGTAGTTGGAAACTGTCGTAGCTGTGTTGGGAAAGAATCAGACCTCCAAGCCCTAATAGAAAGCACTGAAGTTCAAATAATTATAGGTACAGAAAGCTGGCTAAAGCCGGAAATAAGTTCAGCAGAAATTTTTTTCTAACGATCTAACAGTGTTCAGAAGGGATAGTGGTGGTGCAGTCAGAAGTAGTTACCTTGTAATGAAATTGAAGTAGATAGTTCCTGCGAAATATTATGGCAGAGGTTATACTTGACAATCAGATTAAACTATTAATTGGATCGTTTTACCGACACCCCGACTCAGAAGATATAGTTGCTGAACAGTTCAAAGAAAATTCATTTCAAATAGGTTCCCCACTCATACAATAATTGTTATAGTCGGTGGTGACTTCAATCTACCCTCTACATGTTGCAAAAATTATACGTTTAAAGCCGGCGGCAGGCATAAAACGTCATCCGAAACTGTACTGAACGCCTTCTCATAAAATTATTTTGAACAATTTCTTCATGAGCCCACTCGAAGCGTAAATGGTTGCGAAAGTATACTTGGCCTCTTAGCAACAAATAATCCTGAACAAATAGCGAGTATTGTAGCGAATACAAGGATTAGCGACCACAAGACAGTTGCTGCTAGGTTGAATACCATAGCACTTACAGCCATCAAAAAGAAATGCAAAGTATATCTATTTAAAAAATCTGATAAAAATGCTCTTCACGCCTTTTTAAGACAGTCTTCGCTCCTTTCGATCTGATCATGTAAGCGTAGAAAATGATTTCAAAGAGATATTATCGACAAGAAATTGAGGTAGATACCACATAAATTAATAATTGATGGTACTGATCCTCATGGTACACAAAACGGATCAGATCGCTGTTGCAGAAGCAGGGAAAAAAGCATACCAAATTTGAAAGAACGCAAAATCCCCAAGTCTGTCAAAGTTTTACAGATGTTCGAAATATAGGGCATACTTCAATGCGAGATGCTTTTAATGATTTCCACAACGTAATCTGGCAGAACCCATAAAGCACACCAGCAGAAGACGCAATCTGTACCTTCACTGCGTGATAACAACGGTGAAATCACTAATGACAGTGCCACTAAAGCAGAGTTATTAACACGGTTTTCCGAAACTCCTTCACCAAAGCAGACGAAGTAAATATTCCTGAATTCCAATCAAGAACAGTTCCGAAGATGAGAAACATAGAAGTAGATATCCTCGGTGTAGCAAAGCGGCTTAAATCACTTAATAAAGGCAAGGCCTCCGGTCCAGATTGTGTACCAGTCAGGTTCCTTTCAGAGTATGCTGATGTGATTGCTCCATATTTAGCAATTATATATAACCGCTCGCTCACAGGATGTTCCGTACCTAAAGACTAGAAAATTGCTCAAGACACACCGATACCCAAAAAGGGAAGCAGTAGTAATCCGTTGAATTACAGGCCCATATCACTAACGTCGATTTGCAGTAGGGTTTTGGAACATATACTGTATTCGATCATTATGAAGCACCTCGAAGAAAACGATTTATTGACATATAGTCAGCACGGATTCAGAAAGTATCGTTCCTGCGAAGCACAACTAGCTCTTTATACTCATGAAGTAATGAGTGCTATCGACAGGGGATGTCAAATTCATTCAATATCTTTAGATTTCCAGAAGGCTTTCGACACTTCCTTACAAGCGTCTTCTAACCAAACTGCGTGCATATGGAATATCGCCTCAGTTGTGCGACTGGATTCGTGATTTCCTGTCAGAAAGTTCACAGTTCGTAGAAATAGACGGAAAGTCATCGAGTAAAAGAGGAGCAATGTCCGGCGTTCCCCAAGGAAGTGTTATAGGCCCTGTGTTGTTCCTGACTTATATTAACGACGTGTTAGACAATATGAGTAGCCCTATCAGATTGTTTGCAGATGATAGTGTCATTTACAGTCTTGTGAAGTCATCAGATGACCAAAACGAATTGCAAGATGATTTAGATAAGTATCTGTATGGTGCGAAAAGTTGCAATTGACCCTGAATAATGAAAAATTCGAAGTTTTTCACATGAGTACTCAAAGAAATCCGCTAAATTTCGATTACGTGGTAAGTCACACAAATATGAAGGCTGTAAATTCAACTAAGTATTTACGGATTCCACTTACAAATAACCTAAATTGGGACGATCTCATCGATAATGTTGTGGGTAGAACAAATCAAAGATTGCGATTCATTGGCCGAACACTTAGAAGGTGCAACAGGTCTACTAAAGAGACTGCTTACACCACGCTTGTCCGCCCTGTTTTGGGGTATTGCTGTGCGGTGTGGGTTCTGCATCAGGTGGCACTGACGGGTGACATCGAAAAAGTACAAAGAAGGGCAGCTCGTTTTGTATTATCGCGAAACAAGGGACTTAGTGCCACAGATATGATACGCGAATTGGAGTGGCAATTATAAAAACAAAGGAAATTTCCATCACCAGTTTTCTCCTCCGATTGGAAAAACATTGTGTTGGTACCCACCTACATAGGGAGAAATTATCATCATGATAAAATAAAAGAAATCAGGGCTCGCACAGAAAAATTAAAGAGTTCGTTTTTCCCGCGCGCTGTTAGAGAGTGGAACGGTAGAGACAGCTTGAAGGTGGTTCATTGAACCCTCTGGCAGGCACTTTGTTGTGGACAGCAGAGTAATCACGTAGATGTAGATGTGTTAGGACAGTGCGGCCAAATTTGGCGCTAATGGGCTATAGCAGCAGACGACCGACGCGAATGCCCTTGTTAACAGCACGACACTGCCTGTAGAACTTCTCCTGGGCTCGTGACCTTATCGCTTGGACCCCAGACCACTGGAAAACCTTGGCCTGGTCAGATGTGTCCCGATTTCAGTTGGTAAGCGCTGATTGTAGGGTTCGAATGGAGCGCAGGTACCACGAAGGCTCAGAACCGAGTTGTCGACAAGGCAGTGTTCAAACTGGTGGTGGCTTAATCTGCTCTACATGTACATGGCTACTCTGCAAAATCACACTTAAGTGCCTTATAGAGGGTTCATCGAACCACCCTCAGCGCGCGGAAAAACGAACACGTATATCTTTCCGTGCGAAAGATGACGATCGGTTCTCCCTAGGTAGCTCGCCGTTAGCAAACTATTTCCGCATTCTGAGCACAAAGCAGATGATTGAAATTTCGTGAGGAGGACCCACCGCCACAAAAAACTCCTTTGTTTTAATGATTTCTACCCAAACCCTATAGTAACTCCGTGATACTCAGTCCCGTATTTCACGACTGTACAAAACGTGCTGCCCTCCTTTGAATTTTCTCGATGTACTCTGTTAATCCCGCGCAGTAGTATTCCAAAAGAGGACTGGCAAGCATACTGTAGGCAGTCTCTTTAGTGGATCTGTAGCATCTTTTAAGTGTTCTGCGAATTAAAAACGCAGTCTTTGGTTCGCCCTCTCCACAACACTTTGTGTATGTTCATTCCAGTTTAAGTTGATCGTAACTGTAATTCTTACGTATTTTGTTGAATTTACGGACTTTAGATTAATTTTATTTATCGTGTAAACGAAATTTAACTGGTTCCTGCTACCTACCGATGATGTGGATGACCTCACATTTCATATTATTTAGTATCACGCAACATAATAGTGTGAGTTGGGTTTACATGGATTCGGCTGGTTCCTCATGTCCAGCTGAATCGAGCATTGACTGGAAATGCTTACTTTCGACTACCTGTAAACCATTTGCAGCCACTCATGGACTTCATATTCCCAAACAGCAATGGAATTTTTATGGATGACAGTGCACAATTTCACCGGGCCACAATTGTTTGCGAATGATTTGAAGAACGTTCTGGACAATTCGAGTGATTGATTTGGCCACTTACATCGCCCGAAATGAATCTCGTCAAACATTTGTGGGACATAATTGGGAGGTCAGTTCTTGCAGAAAATCCTGCACCGGCAACTCTTTGGCGATTGTGGACGTCTGTAGAGGAAGCGTGGCTCAGTACTTCTGCAGGGGACTTCCAATGACTCGTTGAGTCTACGCTAGGTCGAGATGCTGCACTACCCCAGGCGAAAGGAGGTCCGACACGATGCTTGGAGGTATACCATGATTTTCGTCACATCAGTGTATATAGATGAGGAGCAGCTCTGCCTTATCATACGTTGAGCTACGATTCATGTCGTCATTGTAGCTTGCGTGATACTCGAACACTGATGTCACAACACACATACTGAAGGAAATTACCGCAACTGATAGTGGGCAATGTGTAGAAGCTAAGGCGCGGTTCACACACTGACGATTCGATATGCGATAAAGACGGCGCAATGTGAAGGTTATTGGTGCGACACCATGTTGCCAGTGGGATAATGCGGCTCGCCACACAAGAAACACGACAGCACGGATCATATCTTCTGTTTCAGTTTCAGAAGAGGACGAATTGTGGTTTACCATTAAGGCTAAAAATCTGAAAAAGGGAAGGAAATACAGCGTGCAGCTGTACATTGCTATATACGTCAAACTTAGTGTTGCCGGCACGGTATCTCAGCGTGTTCGGTCAGAGGGCTGTTTGCCCTCTGTAATGAAAAATAGAGTAAAGGAATCAAGGATCAGCTTGAGCGGATGTCATGTTACGTCCACCCCGAGCATGCGCAACGAACAATACCGAACAAAATGAAGAGAAATAAAAGAATAAAAATAAAGTGGTAACGTGCTTGCCTACCATCTAGCAGGGCCAGGTTGGAATGCCAGCGGCGTTGGAGATTTTCTCCGCATCATCATCATCGTCATCATCATCATCATCATCATCACCACCACCACCACCAACATGGAAGTCGTCCAACGTAGCCTCACCTGAAAGAAGACCTGAACCCGGCGGCCGAACTTCCCCAGGCAGGGCCTCCCGGCCAACAACGCCACCGATCATTTCATTTTCTTTACTCAACGAATTCTACAGAATGAGTCCAGACAGTTTCCACTTTTTAGAGCAACTAGTATCAGCTACTTTGACGAAGCAGAACACGAACCTTTTAACTTGCTATTTCTCCCGCTGAGAAGCTACTCATTACACTAAGGTAAGTTAGTAAACTGTTAGTGCACGCATGTGGCATTTGTTTCGTTGGTAGCAATGATTTTCGCCGTGTTGAATTTTCAGCCAAAACATTTGTCAGCAGGTATTTTGTTCGCATGCGCTAAGTAAACCAACGGATTACAAAAAGTTTATTATTTCTTCTACCTGTTGGCCTAGTAAAGAAAACAATCTCAAAACCTGAAGAGAAGCCTTTGGCTTGTATCCCTACAAGAGAGAACGAGAAAAAAAATATTTGAAAGATGAGAGTTGTGGAGCAATCGATATACTTATTTACATACTTAGGCGCTCTAAAATTTTCACACTAATAAACGACATAAATTGGGTAGATTCACAAGCCAGTTTAAGGAAACCAGAGAAAAGTCAAGATAGTCGAACGAAAATTGTAATTCTGCTTATTGAGAATGTGAATCTAGCGTCTTAACCACTATGCCACCGCGCTGGTTACGTGACTACGCTAATAGGAATATTAAAGAAGGTGGGGCTGTAAGATGATGTGAAGCGACCGACTTTCGAACAATAGGCGTATTGTATTTATGTCAGTGCACTTTTGCCGACTACGTGAGTTATAATTTCTGTGCCACAGGATTAACTTACTTATCACCCATTCACCGCTCAAAAAAGTAATTATTTTCCTTTGTCTCTGTCGCAAATGTATAAATTGATATAACCGGTTTCGTCTGTTCTAGCAGTAATCTTCAGATCATAAGTATCGTTTCCCAGCGTAACTCGTCACACGTTTAACAGTTAGGAACTGAGTCTTTAACACTACTGTCAGTAGTTTTAGTGATTCAGTACTTGATTGTACAACATGTAAAAGTTCCTTACGGAAAATATATTTTTGAAGCCTGAAGATGATTGCCAGCACAATCGAAACCTGTCATATCTTTGTATAAATTTGCGATGTAGACAAATATTATATACTGAAATTACGATCGCTATTCCATATACATGGCCATGTCAAGCCCTTGAAAAAAAAATGAAACTTTAAAAAAATCACTTAACTTTTGAGAAATTTTTAATAAGCCCTCAAATTTACATAAAAAATTGCCGGTCTGTGGTACTTGTTTCTCAGTGAACACCTGACAGGACACCACCTTTTTTTACAGCTCTTCCAAACACGTTGTACTATCACGCTAACGCCGTACAGAGATCCGTAATTCCTATATGCAAATGCTGTTAATGAATGCTCCACCTAAACTCTACGGAGACAATTAAGCCGGCCGTTCATTAAATGAATATTTCGTTGTTGCGTGAAAATTGCAGGTCGGACAGAGAAAAACGAGAGCTTTCGGTAAACGGGATCGTGAAACTGGTTCCGTATCCTCCGTACGAGCTTGATGTAGGGCAAGGCGCAGACGGGTGTTTCGACAGCAGCCGTGGGACCGCTGAGCCGTGTGACGGCTTGCCTACACCTGCGCCCTGCCCTACATCTGCGCTCTCCAGTTCGCTGCGCAATGCTGTCAAAATGTAACTTCTACTGCGCCGTATACTGATCGTTCTTCTTATTGTAAGCATACCGGACAAAACATCAATGATACCGAAGTGACACGGCACTTACACCGTTTAGCGTTGTCTCTGCTGTCGAAGGAAACTCCCCATGGCCCGCACGCCCCCCCCCCCCCCCTCCGCCACACAGATTTAGTGGTAAGATGGCCCAGTGGACAAAAACTGAACACAGATCAAGCATTACAACGGGAAGAAGGTGTACTGAACTGTGGAAAAAGAAGCAAAATAGGAACAGTGAACGCTCCATGCTCAAGATGTGCAACAAGCGAATTTGAATAGCTACGGCGTCGTCGTTCTGTGGTCACGGTCTTGGATTACGACCAGAAACATCCATGTTCAGATCTCCCTCATGCTAGGTTTTTTTCACAAAATTATGAACTGTCCGTCTAGCCATTGACGTGTAATGTGCTGCGAATACATAGGAAGATAGATCCCTTATCACTTAGCTACAAAATAGCAGGTTAGCAACTGGAAGCAGTTAATTCCATAAATTATCTGGGAGTACGCATAAGGAGTGATTTAAAATGGAATGAAGTTGATCGTTGGTAAAGCAGATGCCAGACTGAGATTCATTGGAACAATTCTAAGGAAATGCAATCCGAAAACAAAGGAAGTAGGTTACAGTACGCTTGTTTGCCCACTGCTTGAATACTTCTCAGCAATGTGGGATCCGTACCAGATACGGTTGATAGAAGAGATAGAAAAGATCCAACGGAGAGCAGCGCGCTTCGTTACAGGATCATTTAGTAATCGCGAAAGTGTTACGGAGATGATAGATAAACTCCACTGGGAGACTCTGCAGGAGAGACGCTCAGTAGCTCGGTACGGGCAGTTGTTGAAGTTTCGAGAACATTCCTTCACCGAAGAGTCAAGCATTATATTGCTCCCTCCTACGTATATCTCGCGAAGAGACCATGAGGATAAAATCAGAGAGATTAGAGCCCACACAGAAGCATACCGACAATCCTTCTTTCCACGAACAATACGAGACTGGAATAGAAGGGGGAACCGATAGAAGTACTCAAGGTAACCTCCGCCACACACCGTCAGGTGGCTTGCGGAGTATGGATGTAGATGTAGATGTCTGTTCGCTGTATTCAAATTTGTGTCTGCATCGAGGTGTAACGTCCGTTTGCAACAGCGAGGTGTAAGGAAGAGACCTCGAGACGTACGTACCGCCTCTCTGTTCTAACCAAGTAGCACAAATTATGACTTATGTTCCGTTTTGGAAATTTTAACTCTAATTTCAATTGTAACATAGTTCACACCCGTTTATTTGTTTTTTCATTTCTGTGAAAGGTGTATGCGGCTCCTCATAGCATAACAACATTCTGGAAACCAAAAAAAGATTGTGAGGATAATGAAAAATGCTAACAGCCGAAAATCATGCAAACCACTCTTTAAAGAACTGGGATTCTACCCCTACCATGTATCTATGTACTAGAAGTTGTCATGTTCCTAAAAAAAACCATGCTAAAAATTTACATGTATTTATTCAAAATAAATCTGTACATGAACACCATACAAGGGCAAACAGTGACATACACACACACACATCATTGTTATACCACACTGTGCAAGAAAGTTGTATATCACTCAGGTTCACATTTGTTTAATAAGCTGCCAAGTAACTTAAAGGCCATAAACAAAATCCATAGCTTTAAAAAACCTGTAACTTCATATCTATTGGAAATCTGTTTTTACTCAGCAACATAGTATCTTGAAAAATAAGTTAATTTCTGTTGTACCAATATAAAAATGTAATTTAACAATATAGCGATATAACAATATAAAAATGTAAGAATTTATAAATGTAATGTATACAATCAATGTAACAGTATATTAATGTAATGTCACTTTGTACAACATCTAGGGTATAGTACATGTACCTCAAAGATTCAGGACGTAAATAAATAAATAAATAAATAAATAATCTCATCTGCTCTCAATAGTCATCGCATTTACTTCCGACGGTAATATATTTTTACTGTATGAATCATATTTTGTAACCAGTGTATAGTATGACAATTGCCAAGACTGCAGAAGGAGAACAGATGTGCGAGTGATCGGATGGGAAGTTCATAATTTTGTGACAAAAATGAGATTTGAACGTAGATCTCCCCCTTTGCAGTCCAACACTTTGTCTACACAACCACGACACCATAGTTGCACTGTGCTCGATGTTACACATCTTGAGCTTCGACCGTTCACTGTTCTTATTTTGCTTCTTTTTTCACAGTTCAGTACACCTTCTTCCTGTTTCCATGCTTGATCTGTGTTCAGATCTTGACGGGCTACACACTGGGCCATTTTACCACTAAAATTCTGGGGGAGGGGGGGGGTTGTGATTTGTCATGGGGAGTTTCCATTGCAAGGGAAGCTGGAACACCCGATGACGCCGATGTTAAATGTGCTATCTTTATCTACCTTCTTTCTCTGGAACTGCTATACTTAAAACATTGAAATATAGTCAGCTGTTTTGAGCATGTATTGTTAGTTCACTGAACTAGAATCAATGTACCTCTTTTAGTCGTATAATATTTTTGAATTTTTTACCTCCAGGCCATTTTTAATTGGAGAAAATTTCATACATAAGTCCCTCATTCAGAGTATAATCCAGTTAATGCTTGGAATTTTTCTCTCTGCAGCGGAATATGTGCTGATATGTAACGTACTTTAAAAATGGTTCTTTTGGTTACGTTGAATGAATGCGTGAACCGAAGAATGGATACGTAACTGGAGTTACCTTGTAGCGTGCCGGCCGGAGTGGCCATGCGGTTCTAGGTGCTACAGTCTGGAGCCGAACGACTGCCCCGGTTGCAGGTTCGAATCCTGCCTCGGGCATGGATGTGTGTGATGTCCTTAGGTTAGTTAAGTTAAATTAGTTCTACGTTCTAGGCGACTGATGACCTCAGAAGTTAAGTCACATAGAGCTCAGAGCCATTTGAACCATGTAGTGTGCTGTAAATGCAAGTTGTGTACTTACTCTGTTTATTGTTAGAAAAAAAAAAAACGTTATACTAGCTGATTGGGCAATGCAATTCCCAATACCAATAAAGAAATACAGTCACTGCAAAATACATTCAGCTCCTTAGGCACTGAATCCCCTGGCTTTGCTCAAAACTTATAACTTTGGTCCCTATACAAATAACAAGTAAATTGAATTGTCTTACCTCGAAGGCAACTGCAACTTCTGTGTTCGGATGCAGGCTGAGTTGGCATCCCTTCGCTCCCAGCTTCAGGCATTGTTGGCTTCGGTCACACAGCTTGAGGCTGTTGCCAATGGGCACCACTGTGGGGGTCCGGATGGGGATTTGTTGGGGACTGCCAGCTCGTCCTACGCATCCCCCGATCGGACTACGGCTGTGGCTGCCCGGAATATTGCACACATTGAGGCTGACCCCTCACCTGTGGTAGAGTGGGAGGTCGTCTCGAGGTGTTATTGTCTTAGGTGGAGATTTCAATTTACCAGATATAGACTGGGACACTCAGATGTTTAGGACTGGTGGTAGGGACAGAGCATCCAGTGACATTATACTGAGTGCACTATTCGAAAATTACCTCGACCAATTAAACAGAGAACCGACTCGTGGAGATAACATCTTGGACCTACTGATAACAAACAGACCCAAACGTTTCGACTCTGGATGTGCAGAACAGGGAATCAGTGATGATAAGGCCGTTGCAGCATCGCTGAATATTGAAGTTAATAGGAATATAAAAAAAGGGAGGAAGGCTTATCTGTTTAGCAAGAGTAATAGAAGGCAGATTTCAGACTACCTAACAGATGGAAGCGAATATTTCTGTTCCGACAATGATAATGTTGAGTGTTTATGGAAAAAGTTCAAGGCAATCGTAAAATGTGTTTTAGACAGGTACGTGCCGAGTAAAACTGTGAGGGACTGGAAAAACCCACCGTGGTACAACAACAAAGTTAGGAAACTACTGCGAAAGCAAAGAGAGCTTCAATCCAAGTTTAAACGCAGCCAAAACTTTTCAGACATACAGAAGCTAAACGATGTCAAAGTTAGCGTAAGGATGGCTATGCGTGAAGCGTTCAATGAATTCGAAAGTAAAATTCTATGTACCGACTTGGCAGAAAATCCTATGAAGTTCTGGTCTTACGTTAAATCAGTAAGTGGCTCGAAACAGCATATCCAGACACTCCGGGATGATGATGGCATTGAAACAGAGGATGACACGCGTAAAGCTGAAATACTAAACACCTTTTTCCAAAGCTGTTTCACAGAGGAAGACCGCACTGCAGATCCTTCTCTAAATCCTCGCACAAACGAAAAAATGGCTGACATCGAAATAAGTGTCCAAGGAATAGAAAAGCAACTGGAATCACTCAACAGAGGTACGTCCACTGGACCTGACGGGATACCAATTTGATTCTACACAGAGTACGCGAAAGAACTTTCCCCCCTTCTAACAGCCGTGTACCGAAAGCCTCTAGAGGAACGCAAGGTTCCAAATGATTGGAAAAGAGCACAGGTAGTCCCAGTCTTCAAGAAGCGTCGTCGAGCAGATGTACAAAACTATAGACCTATATCTCTGACGTCGATCTCTTGTAGAATTTTAGAAGATGTTTTTTGCTCGAGTATCATGTCGTTTTTAGAAACCCAGAATCTACTCTGTAGGAATCAACATGGATTCCGGAAACAGCGATCGTGTGAGACCCAACTCGCTTTATTTGTTCATGAGACACAGAAAATATTAGATACAGGCTCCCAGGTAGATGCTATTTTTCTTGACTTTCGGAAGGCGTTCGATACAGGACTGTCGCCTGATAAACAAAGTAAGAGCCTACGGAATATCAGACCAGCTGTGTGGTTGGATTGAAGAGTTTTTAGCAAAAACAGAACACAGCATGTTATCAATGGAGAGACGTCTACAGACGTTAAAGTAACCTCTGGCGTGCCACAGGGGAGTGTTATGGGACCATTGCTTTTCACAATATTTATAAATGACCTAGTAGATAATGTCGGAAGTTCCATGCGGCTTTTCGCGGATGATGCTGTAGTATACAGAGAAGTTGTAGCGAAATGCAGGAAGATATGCAGCGGATAGGCACTTGGTTCAGGGAGTGGCAACTGACCCTTAACATAGACAAATGTAAAGTATTGCGAATACATAGAAAGAAGGATCCTTTATTGTATGATTATATGATAGCGGAACAAACACTGGTAGCAGTTACTTCTGTAAAATATTTGGGTGTATGCGTGCGGAACGATATGAAGTGGAATGATCATATAAAATTAACTGTTGGTAAGGCGGGTACCAGGTTGAGATTAATTGGGAGAGTCCTTAGAAAATGTAGTCCTTCAACAAAGGAGGTGGCTTACAAAACACTCGTTCGACCTATACTTGAGTATTGCTCGTCAGTGTGGGATCCGTACCAGATCGGGTTGACGGAGGAGATAGAGAAGATCCAAAGAAGAGCGGCGCGTTTCGTCACAGGATTATTTGGTAACCGTGATAGCGTTACGGAGATGATTAACAAACTCAAGTGGCGAACTCTGCAAGAGAGGCACTCTGCATCGCGGTGTAGCTTGCTCGCCAGGTTTCGAGAGGGTGCGTTTCTGGATGAGGTATCGAATATATTGCTTCCCCCTACTTATACCTCCCGAGGAGATCACTAATGTAAAATTAGAGAGATTCGAGAGCGCACGGAGGCTTTCCGGCAGTCGTTCTTCCCGCGAACCATACGCATCTGGAACAGGAAAGGGAGGTAATGAGAGTGGCACGTAAAGTGCCCTCCGTCACACACTGTTGGGTGGCTTGAGGAGTACAAATGTAAATGTAGATGTAGAAGGCACTAACGGTGGAACGCGATGTATTCTGGCCTCTCATTAAGAAAATTAAAATATGCTAGCTACAGCCACAGCGGTGTGCAATGTCCGTCGTAACGCTTTGAAATGTACATGAAATTCTTTTTGAAAATATCCTACGTCTTTGAAAAACATATGACCTGGACAGTGACGTCATACTGACTGCGGTGAATTACTACATTGATTTTCTAGTGAAATTATATTTCCAAGTTATGTTTGGCTTTTCAGAACATCTGACAACTGAAATTACATTACTCAGAAAAATTACATAGTTTTTGCTAATTGATGCACACACAATGAGATTTATACAGGAAGCATTAGCTAACGTCAGTAAAAAAGTATAAATACAAATCATCAGATTACATATACCTGTCTTAACAAATCTTAGTCACATTAAAAAAGAGAAATATCTGACTAGCCTTTACATCAAATCAGTTTATATACATTCTGGGGTTACTCAGCAATTGACGATTACCAGCCATCTCTGGCAAAACGCGCTGGCAAAACGAAAGTCATAAATATTTAATATCTTAGCGTTAAGACTTCTATTTTCACGTATCGATTTCCAATAATACATGTACTCACAACTGCTACTTTATTATATACTTGTTGGCTTCACAGAGTACACCACAAAAACTGCCTACTCCATCCTCTTAGTCCCACAGACAGCAGCTACCCACTATTGTACGCCAAGAGCTATCTTACTCCAACACTACAATCTCAGACCAGAAGCAATATCTTTGGCTCTGCGATCGTGCAGTCAGTAATCCGCTTTATAAAGCCTGTCAGAGACACACATCGTTTATAATATAATAGTTTTTTTTTACTGTATGTAGTATTATCAACATATTCTGGTGCCACATACATCTGTACCCCAGTAGACTCTTTCAATATGAAACTTCCTGACAAACTGCGTGCAAGGCCGAGATCCGAACTTGAAACCTCTAGCTTTCGTGGGCAAGTACTCTACAATGTTAAGCGTTTCCATCACATTTAGTCTACCTAGATTACCATTGCTGAATGAAATAACACCATCACTGAATCCCCATTTCAGTTTTTATGCCAACAATTACATTCTTAGGCATACGGAGTCATGTGAGAATGTTGAACAACACGTTTTGAAAATGGTTTCTACCATAAAGACAGTTTCTGAGATCATCAGAATGCCTCTAGTCTGTATATAATGGCTTAACTGCTTCCATAATAACCACCGGGATAGAACTTTTATGGCCATAAGGAACTCCAGTAGGCTGTTATGGAGGCTTGTCTACACTGCGCGAGCGGGAAGAAATTCCAGGAAAATCAATATACAAAAGGCGTCTGGAAATTGATTCTCTCGGAACTTACACTTTGTACATAATTATTCACTCCTAGGCATTGTAGAAACCATGTCACTCAGCACTAAAAGTAACAAGAAGACAGATAAACTCCGAACAAGGTAGAAACGAAACTCTAGGCTCAAAACACTGGCCCACAAATCGAAATCTGAACTGTAAGGACTGCTGATTGCTGAGATGGTAGTACAAACTGAAGGAGCGAA
The DNA here is from genome assembly GCF_023897955.1 of Schistocerca gregaria. Taxonomy (NCBI): domain Eukaryota; kingdom Metazoa; phylum Arthropoda; class Insecta; order Orthoptera; family Acrididae; genus Schistocerca; species Schistocerca gregaria. The sequence goes on along the minus strand of NC_064925.1, from coordinate 567,502,573 downwards.
GTTCGCAGCCTTCTGTATTTAATATTTTCGGAAATGCGAGGGGATGACTACGAACACAACATAAGTAGGTTAATTTACATGAGCACAGGCACAATTTTGAAAAATGAAGTAAAAATATTTATAATTAGAGTTTCTTAAATTATGCACCATTTTAAGCAGAAAATTCCAAATTATTTCGTAGACTTAAAAACTCAAACTGTGATTATTTACCACTTTGCGACATTCCAACTCCCTCTAACTCAGTTGGGCGAAGGCGAGTTTTTTGAGGTGTGTCATACCCATTTGAAGCGATTCATTGATAATTAGATCCTGTAGAGTTACCATATTGAAGGGATGTAGGCTGCTACTAAGAATTATAATTTATTTTAACTGGCGTTAATTCGAGTCCTCACTAATGTAGTAATTCCCAAATCCATAACTGCCTTGATAATTTACCTTTTGGTCGTTCGTTGACCAGCGTTGCAGGTCCACGGCTTCAGATGCTGAAAGTGGTGCCATTCGGGACTCCGTACCTCAAGTGGTAAAATCGCATCCCTTACAGGAACAGTCCGTTGTCCGTCTGTTTGTCCATTATTGCACCTGTGGTCTAGTGGTAGTGTCTTTGATTAACATCCAAACGTTCTCAGTTTCGCCGGAATTGGCAGCCGAAAGAAGTCGTCCTCATTACGCCAACGGGCTTGTCAAAGAAGGCGAAGTAGCGAACAGAGGTTCCGGGCACTCTCTTGTCCTTCGGGCTCAGCAGCTGTTGTGGCTCAGCACCTGAAGAATAATTTGGAAAATATTTCGAGTAGATTTCCCCACCATGTTATAGTTCTGGGTGGAGATTTTAATTTGCCGGATATAGACTGGGAGACTCAAACGTTCATAACGGGTGGCAGGGACAAAGAATCCAGTGAAATATTTTTAAGTGCTTTATCTGAAAACTACCTTGAGCAGTTAAACAGAAAACCGACTCGTGGCGATAATATATTAGACCTTCTGGTGACAAACAGACCCGAACTATTTGAATCAGTTAATGCAGAACAGGGAATCAGCGATCATAAAGCGGTTACTGCGTCGATGATTTCAGCCGTAAATAGAAATATTAAAAACGGTAGGAAGATTTTTCTGTTTAGCAAAAGTGACAAAAAGCAGATTACAGAGTACCTGACGGCTCAACACAAAAGTTTTGTCTCAAGTGCAGATAGTGTTGAGGATCAGTGGACAAAGTTCAAAACCATGGTACAATAGGCGTTAGATGAGTATGTGCCAAGCAAGATCGTAAGAGATGGAAAAGAGCCACCGTGGTACAACAACCGAGTTAGAAAACTGCTGCGGAAGCAAAGGGAACTTCACAGCAAACATAAACATAGCCAAAGCCTTGCAGACAAACAAAAATTACGCGAAGCAAAATGTAGTGTGAGGAGGGCTATGCGAGAGGCTTTCAATGAATTCGAAAGTAACGTTCTATGTACTGACTTGGCAGAAAATCCTAAGAAATTTTGGTCCTATGTCAAAGCGGTAGGTGGATCAAAACAAAATGTCCAGACACTCTGTGACCAAAATGGTACTGAAACAGAGGATGACAGACTAAAGGCCGAATTACTAAATGTCTTCTTCCAAAGCTGTTTCACAGAGGAAGACTGCACTGTGCTTCCTTCTCTAGATTGTCGCACAGTTGACAAAATGGTAGATATCGAAGTAGACGACAGAGGGATAGAGAAACAATTAAAATCGCTCAAAAGAGGAAAGGCCGCTGGTCCTGATGGGATACCAGTTCGATTTTACACAGAGTACGCGAAGGAACTTGCCCCCCTTCTTGCAGCGGTGTACCGTAGGTCTCTAGAAGAGCGAAGCGTTCCAAAGGATTGGAAAAGGGCACAGGTCATCCCCGTTCTCAAGAAGGGACGTCGAACAGATGTGCAGAACTATAGACCTATATCTCTAACGTCGATCAGTTGTAGAATTTTGGAACACGTATTATGTTCGAGTATAATGTCTTTTCTGGAGACTAGAAATCTACTCTGTAGGAATCAGCATGGGTTTCGAAAAAGACGATCGTGTGAAACCCAGCTCGCGCTATTCGTCCACGAGACTCAGAGGGCCTTAGACACGGGTTCACAGGTAGATGCCGTGTTTCTTGACTTCCGCAAGGCGTTTGACACAGTTCCCCATAGTCGTTTAATGAACAAAGTAAGAGCATACGGACTATCAGATCAATTGTGTGATTGGATTGAGGAGTTCCTAGATAACAGAACGCAGCACGTCATTCTCAATGGAGAGAAGTCTTCCGAAGTAAGAGTGATTTCAGGTGTGCCGCAGGGGAGTGTCATAGGACCGTTGCTATTCACAATATACATAAATGACCTGGTGGATGACATCGGAAGTTCACTGAGGCTTTTTGCAGATGATGCTGTGGTGTATCGAGAGGTTGCAACAATGGAAAATTGTACTGAAATGCAGGAGGATCTGCAGCGAATTGACGCATGGTGCACGGAATGGCAATTGAATCTCAATGTAGCGAAGTGTAATGTGATGCGAATACATAGAAAGATAGGTCCCTTATCATTTAGCTACAAAATAGCAGGTCAGCAACTGGAAGCAGTTAATTCCATAAATTATCTGGGAGTACGCATTAGGAGTGATTTAAAATGGAATGATCATATAAAGTTGATCGTCGGTAAAGCAGATGCCAGACTGAGATTCATTGGAAGAATCCTAAGGAAATGCAATCCGACAACAAAGGAAGTAGGTTACAGTACGCTTGTTCGCCCAATGCTTGAATACTGCTCAGCAGTGTGGGATCCGCACCAGGTAGGGTTGATAGAAGAGATAGAGAAGATCCAACGGAGAGCAGCGCGCTTCGTTACAGGATCATTTAGTAATTGCGAAAGCGTTACGGAGATGATAGATAAACTCCAGTGGAAGACTCTGCAGGAGAGACGCTCAGAAGCTCGGTACGGGCTTTTGTTGAAGTTTCGAGAACATACCTTCACCGAAGAGTCAAGCAGTATATTGCTCCCTCCTACGTATATCTCGCGAAGAGACCATGAGGATAAAATCAGAGAGATTAGAGCCCACACAGAAGCATACCGACAATCCTTCTTTCCACGTACAATACGAGACTGGAATAGAAGGGAGAACCGATAGAGGTACTCAGGGTACCCTCCGCCACACACCGTCAGGTGGCTTGCGGAGTACGGATGTAGATGTAGATGTAGAAACTGCCCCTAATGGCGGACGAATGAGCAATGATAAATCTTTTATTTAAAAAGCTGTAAGCGTTACCACATAAAAAAATCGGAGACATTACTTTTCAGCTCGCCCTCGTATGTCTAGGCATGAATTCGTCGGGATGATTCCATATTGTGTCGATCCTCTGTAGACCTACATGTGGAACGCAACTGAGCTCGTACATATGTCAATGTTGCAAGTTACTGCCAAGCAGTGCTTGATTTGAGACAGTGCGCAGTGGTACGCCGAAAAGAAAATTAGAACCGCAGAGTTTGGGTTTTGGAATGATAGGACTTTTGCTGTGGCTGAAGCGATGTTGTATTTACAGTTTTAAAATGTTCATATAAACGTTAAAACAACATTTTAAGATGTCTAAACTTCAAAAACACACCACAGAAGGACACAGTACCGGAATCTCTCTCTTTTTTTAGAGAAATAAATGAAAACAACAACATTAGAGAGAAGGTAAAAGAGGAACTTGAGTCTGGTACTTTCACTAGTCAAAATGAAAAATAGGGTAACAACTAGCAAGCGGGAGAAATACAGAGAGTTGCCAAAGGTGGTGGGAAGGCGCTGCGTGTGGTACCAGTTGTCGGCTGTTGAAGCCTATGCGGTATATTCGTCTCCATGCAGATCTGCTAGAGAATGGTTGATTCCGCCCCTCATTCAAAATTGACGGCGATCTGAGCTACAGCACACCGTAATTCGCGACGTATGGCTGAACTTGAAACCTCTAGCTTTCGTGGGCAAGTACTCTACAATGTTAAGCGTTTCCATCACATTTAGTCTACCTAGATTACCATTACTGAATGAAATAACACCATCACTGAATCCCCATTTCAGTTTTTATGCCAACAATTACATTCTTAGGCATACGGAGTCATGTGAGAATGTTGAACAACACGTTTTGAAAATGGTTTCTACCATAAAGACAGTTTCTGAGATCATCAGAATGCCTCTAGTCTGTATATAATGGCTTAACTGCTTCCATAATAACCACCGGGATAGAACTTTTATGGCCATAAGGAACTCCAGTAGGCTGTTATGGAGGCTTGTCTACACTGCGCGAGCGGGAAGAAATTCCAGGAAAATCAATATACAAAAGGCGTCTGGAAATTGAGGCGACGTCAAATTCGTTGGTCAGACACTTGTGCTCGTTTTGTGCGGAAGTTTACGCGTACGAAAATATTGTCCCTGCGATGCGGAAAATCCAAACTAGACACTGTTTACGTAGGAAAGACGAATTGTTCTACGATTTCTGATTTGTTACGACCCATATTCAAATTCCGTTAGCTGGTGACGTGCTGGCATGTTCACCACTCAGCGGTCTGGAACAGTGCGCTCAGACGTCGTGTACAGCGGCGGGAAACAGTATAAACGCATGGATATTTTGTGGGAAAATTAACATTATCAGTTGGAATATTGTGCACGGTGTTTATCCAACAGTATGAGACCCATTAAACCAACAAGTGCAGTCAAATGGGACCGCATATAATGTCAGCAGTGTAGCATATAACAAGAAACCAAGGATTCAGGTGGTACAGGGTTGATCTTTCTGCAAAGGCAGTCGACTCTGTGCAGTGTTAGTGTGTGTGTACGTGCCTTTACTGCAGGCAGGAAACAGACACCATTCGTGACCATGAGTGTTGGGTACGTAAGACACCATGAGACAAGTCCTTGTTGAAAATAGCTATCGTGTGATGAAAAAAACAAAAATCGGCGAGTACAAGGAAATGGGACTCTCTCATCG